>NC_139459.1:243830000-244430000 GCF_057233095.1 Heloderma suspectum | reverse complement strand
GCTGCAGCCTGCCACTGCTTACTGGAATGAAACACTGCAGAATCCAACCGGCTCTTGATGATTTCGGCTGTAAATATTTACATAGCCTATCATGGCTAAATCAGGAATGCAAATGGCATCCCCTACGCCATTTGTGTTCCCGTTTTAGCCATGATAGGCTACGTAAATATTTATGTAGCCTATCACGGGCTACCATAGGGACGCAAATGGCGTCCCCTACTCAGGATGCCATTTGTGTCTGCACCAGCCCGGCAGCGGCTGGAGGCCCCACTGCGGGTTGGCCCGGCTGGCGGCTCCGTGGCCTGGCTGCGGAGGGGAGCCGGCTGGGCAGGATTCCGGGGGGGAGGGACAGATCGCCTCCCCCCCTGTCGAGGATTCCAGGGGGAGGAACGGATCGCCTCCCCCCACCTGAGGAACCCAGCGGAGCCAGGTAAGCAGGGTTTCGTACACCCCTACTTTGTGCATATTGCTAATGTGGTAACATACACCTTTTGCAAATTCTTTTAATCTTCCAAACACAAAATCCATACAATGCACTATTATGACAACCTCCTAGTTGTTATTTATTTTAAACGTCATGTTAAAATGAGTAATGCTAAATCTGACCCCATTGTGTAAGGAAGCTGTTTAAAAACTTTTCAGATGACAATTATTTCTTCCATGCTGATTACAGCTTAGGAAATAGCAGCTTGTGTCTACTTGCTGTTTTCAAATTTGATTAACTTCAGAAAACACTGGGTTGAGAGTGGGAAGAAAATAACTGTGTGTTGCACAAGGTTACTGTATAACTCTTAGAGATTTTTAAACAAACATTTACCTTTCAGATAATCCATAATATTTAGGAAACTAGGATTTCATGTTTTCCAACTCAACAACAACAAATGCATATTAAGAAAGGCAACCAGTGTTTAATAAATTAAAGCTGCAGTCCTATAGTCACTTACCTGGGGAAAAGTCCAATTAAACTCATGCTTTCTTCTGAGTAGATATGTCTAAGTTTGAAATGTATGAGATGGGAATCTACTTTCTGCATTCCAGTTATGCATGTATAACCTATATATCACTTTTTATTATCTACCTATGCATATGTACATAATCTGGTATAGTGTGTGCGTGTGTGAACATTGCCTGTTTGGGGCTGAACTCATCAGTGGAAGGCCCAGCAACAACAGAGTAAGGATTTTCTTCAGATACCTTCATAGAACAAAAGATACTATGTTTCATTTAATATTTAGAAATGAAGCAAGTCAATAAAAACATAGTCTTTTGTCTCACTTCAGCAAGACAAATGATGACATTGATTGTAATTTAGGCTGTTTGTTTGAGAATGTATTATTTCAGCCTGTATGTATTGTCTTGAGGTTTACTACTTTCTCTTTCAATTCAGCAATGAAATCTTGAAGTGTTCCTATTTCTTTCTGAAATAACGTGACATTCTCAGCTGGCTTTAGTTGTGATGTTGTCTTTGATAATTAGTTGATAATTGTGACATGTTTTTTAAGCCAGAGATGGGGAAGAAAATCACTCTGTGGTTGCAATGCTTACTTTGGAGGCCACAGAGGGTTGGGCAGGTCCTTTGAGCTTGGTAGGTTAGAAGACAATGTGCTGAATCAGACCGTCTCTGAGTGCAGGCACATGCTCCATCCTCCCAGGCCGCCCCTGGTGCAACCACCACTGTCCTTGCATACCTGTGCATCGATGCAGCACACAAATACGGCCTATGAATGTTAAATCCAATGCAAAAATGGTGTAATTGATTTCCCAGGGGGGAAAAAAACCCTAGGAACCAGCCACAAGAATTTGGCCTAGGCATACTAGAGAGAGATTGAGAGAGAGAGAGAGAGAGAGAGAGAGAGAGAGAGAGAGAATATGATTCCAAGGTCTCTTAACATCTTTATAGCATATATGGGAATATGGGAAAGGCACATCCTGAAGTACATATTTTCAGCAGGTTTTTCTTTATTTTGTGGCTTTCAGGTTTCATTTTTGCCAGTGTTTCTGGTGAAGTTGCAAAGCTCCCGCACACTGAGGGACAACCAAGAGAGAAAGCAGGGTGTTCTCTTGTAGGAAAGCTATTTTAAAATCCTCAGTGGTTTGGCTTGGGTAAAATAAAGTTTAGGAAGAAAAAGGGGATGTTGCTATAATCTTGTCTCCTTGCGTTGGCACACACAGTCAAATGTGTTGTTACTTATCTTATGTTACTTCTAGGTAGGGATGTCAGAGAATTCCGTGACAGATCTCGGTGAGGCTGAATGCCAGTACATTCGCCCCCCCCGAAATCCATCACCAACCGGCTGCCGCCGCCACCATTTGCAGTCTGTGTCCTTTCCCCCCAGCCACAGAGACGTGATAGGCTACGTAAAGACTTACATAGCCTATCACGTCTGGGTTTTAAAACAACAACAATGCGTACGCAAATGGCGGTGGCTATGGCCACCACCATTTGCGATTCTTATTTTTCGCCATCTTAGTCTACGTCAATATTTATGTAGACTAAGATGAAGAAAGGGGAATGCAAATAGCGCCCACTACGCTATTTGCGTTCCCCTTTCTTTTTCCTTGTCTTAGTCTATGTAAATATTGACGTAGACTAAGATGGCGAAAAATAAGGAATGCAAATGGCGATGGCCATAGCCGCCGCCATTTGCATATGCGTTTTTTTTGTGTGTTTTTTACCCAGAGCCCTCCGTGGCCGGAAATCCAGCTGCGGACAGCCCTGGCCTGGGCCTGGCCAGCTGCTCTGCGGAGCCGCCGTGGAGCACAGCCGGCCATCGAGGATTCCGGGGGGGAGGACCGGATCGCTTCCCCCCCGTTGAGGATTCTGGGGGGAGGGACAGAATGCCTCCCCCCCCATGAACAGAATCCGCGAAAAGGTAAGTGACTTTCATACATCCCTACTTCTAGGACTGTTCACCCCTGTGATGTGGGTAGACTGTGCTTTGGCAAACTGGAGCTTTTGAAGAGACCAACGAGTCCTGATATCCTCCTAAACAGTGACCTCCAAAGAGATCTGCATCATCTGAACTGATACCACATCAAAATCTGCAGGTATAACTGTCTTCTGAATCTGATTGCTGTTTCTAAATGACCGAAGGAGACAGTGTAAACCAGGGAGTCTATTGGTTGTTTACAAAAATCTGATCAAAGACAGACAGAAAGAAAAAGTCTACTTTGTCATTAATGCCATTAATCTCTTTTATTGTGGCAGTGTAGGAGTTGGGGGATTTTACACATACATAAAGTCTCACAATGAGAGGCACACAGGATTAGACTGCACTATAGAATAATTTGATTAAAGTGGGGTTTATTAGGGACTAACTAATGGACAATCCATTTTGAAGAGAAAACCCTTAATTCTAGAAGAGAATGAGATACTACTGAAACATACTGTTTCTTTCTTCATAATTTGCTTTAAAACGGCTAAAAAATAAACATGATTTCATAATCCCATCCTATGTTTTTGTGCTTTGACAGTGTGCATACTCTTTTAATGCCACAAAGGCCATCTACAGACGAACAACCCATGGTACAAACCCCATACAACCCAGCTCAATAGATGGTGCCGAACGTCTAAAGGACAAAGGTCTATTGCACTGCATTGGAAAGAGCATTACTACAACCTCCTTGACCGTAACTCTATTGTGGCTGATGAGGTTTGCTTGCAAATCCCACAAAAACAAACCAGAGATGAGCTTGCAGTATCCCCTAGTTTGGAGGAAGTCAGTAAAGCCATTAACCAAATGAAAAATAATAAAGCTAGTGGACCTGATGGGATCCCTGTTGAAGTCTTTAAAGAAGGTGGGCCTGAAGCTACACAACAGCTTCACAAGCTCATTGAAAAAATCTGGATGAGGGAGGAGATCCCAGCAGACTTCAGGGATGCCATAATTATGACTCTCTTTAAAAAGGGTGATAGATCAGATTGTGGAAACTACCGAGGCACCTCCCTTCTAGCTACGGCAGGCAAAATCCTGGCAAGGATCCTTGCAAACTGCCTTCTACCTATCTCAGAAGACATCTCCCTGAATCCCAAAATGGCTTCTGCCCTTCCAGGGGGACAGTGGATATGATCTTCACCACACGACAGCTCCAAGAAAAATGTAGGGAGCAAAACCAACCTCTGTACGTCGTGTTTATTGATCTGACTAAGGCCTTCGACACTAAATTGTACTGCTCTCTGGGCCATCCTTCTGAAAACTGGATGACCTAATAAATTTGTGAACATCTTGTGGCTCCTCCATGACGACAGACGGCAACAATCTTGGATAACAATGGCTCTCAAAGTGATCCATTCAAAGTGGGATCAGGCATTAAACAGGGATGCATCATTGCCCCAACCTTATTCGCTACCTTCATCACTATGATTCTACACCTTGTTGAAGGGAAACTTCCCACTGGTGTAGAAATCAGGTTGAACAGATAGAAAACTTTTTAATCTCAGTAGGCTGAAAGCAAAAACTAAGGTAATTACATCCTCTGTCATAGAACATCAATATACTGATGATAACGTAATCTGCACACATTCAGAGGAAAATCTCCAAACTATCCTAAACATCTTCGCAGAAGCATATGAAAAGCTCAGCCTCTTGCTTAACATCAAAAAAACCAAAGTGCTTTACCAGCAAGCACAAACCAATCCCTCTGTAGCACCAATTAGGGATGGACGGAACACTTACCTTCCATTCCATTCTGTTTCCGTGGTGGGGGGGAGGTGCTCCATCCCTCCCCCTGGAATCCTCGACAGGGGGGAAGGCGATCTGGTCCTTCCCCCCAGAATCCTGCCTGGCTGGCTCTGCTCCGTGGCCAAGCCGCGGAGCTGCTGGCCGGCTCCGGCCGCCCGCAGATGGACATCCGGCCACTGGGCAGCCCTGCAGGGATGCAAATGGTGGCTGTCGTAGCCACCGCCATTTGTGTCCCTGTATTTAGCTGTGATAGGCTATGCAAATATTTACATAGCCTATCACGGCAGGGGGGAAAAAACCCAGCGTATGCAAATGGCGGCGGCTACTGCCATTTGCGTAAAATGGGTTTCCCCCCTGCTGTGATAGGCTACATAAATATTTACGTAGCCTATCACGGCAGGGGTGAAAAAATCCAGCGTACACAAATGGCTGTAGCTGCCGCCATTTGCGTACGCTGGGTTTTCCCCCCTGCCGTGATAGGCTACGTAAATACTTATGTAGCCTATCACGGCGTCCGCAGGGATGCAAATGGCATCCCTGCATTAGCCGTGATAGGCTACGTAAGTATTTACGTAGCCTATCAAGGCTATGAAGAGAAGAGGAAGCGAATGGCAGCTGCAGGACAGCCGCCATTCGCAAAGCAACATGGACAGGAGCAGGTAAGTGCTCCGTTTCACGCGCCTTTTGTGGGTTGGGTGCAGTGGGGACTTCGTCCCGTGCACCTTTCGTATGTTGGGGGGGTGGGGGCTTCGTTCCGCGATGTATTTCGGGGGGCATTCGGCCTCACCGATAACCATTGCGGAATTCTCTGACATCCCTAAGCACCATCAATCCAGCTTAACGGTGTGATGCTGGAAAATGTCGATCACTTTTCTTATCTTGGCAGCCATCTCTCCACAAAAGCCGATATCGACGCTGAAATTCAGCATCGCCTGAGCTCTGCAACTGTAGCATTCTCCCGAATGAAGCGTAGAGTATTCGAGGATCAGGACATTTGCAGCAAGACCAAAATGCTTGTTTACCAAGCCATTGTACTACCAACCTTACTGTATGCCTGTGAAACATGGACCATCTATAAACGCCACTCCCAACTTCTCGAAAAATTTCACCAACACTGCCTCCGAAAAATTCTGCAAATTACTTGGGAAGACAGACGGACTAATGTGAGCTTACTGGAAGAAGCAAAGACCAACAGTGTTGAAGCAATGATTCTCCAACATCAACTCCACTGGATCGGCCATGTTGTTTGAATGTCTGATTATCGTCTTGCAAAGCAGTTACTCTATTCCCAACTTATGAATGGAAAACGGAATATTGGTGGACAGCAAAAGAGATTTAAAGATGTTCTTAAACCTAATCTAAATAAATGTAACATAAGGATTGAGAACTGGGAAGCTCTAACCCATGAGCGTTCCAACTGGAGGTCAGCCTATAGTAAAGGCGCTATGGACTTTGAAGAAGCACGAGTACGGGGCGAAAGGGAGAAACAAACGAGCTCAGCGGAAGGCACGTCAAGCAAACCCTCACCGTGATCGCCTTCCACCTGGAAACCTATGTCCTCGCTGTGGGAGGCTGTGTGGATCCAGAATCGGCCTTTACAGCCACCTGCAGACCCACTGCTAGAGATTAATGTGTTGATTGACCTATCTTCTATGAATCTGTCTAATCTTTTTAAAGAGTTATCTATACAGACCCTATCTTTGGAAGGCAGTCTTACTCGGTCATGAGTGATCGCCATGATGACTCTTGAGATGAAGGAAAGAGCATTTTACTCATTCTAAGAGAGACATTTATATACTGAGTATGTGTAAATCCCTGAATGCACACTGTACATGGTGAATGCAGACCACCTTTTGCTACTGTTGTTTGTGACCCTTTGGCAAGCTGATTGACTGCCCTGCTCTACCACATGATGAGAAGAATCTTACCACTCTTCTGCTTCCTTGCATTTTGGATGGATGCAACCATCTGGGATGCAACACTTGAGAGAACAATACAGAATATTTATTTATTTAATGATATTTATATACTGCTTTTCCACCAGGGATGTATGGATTTTGTAAAGTCCTTCCTGTTTTTCATGGATTATCAGGTTGGTTAGGCTGAGAGTGACTGACTGGCCCAAGGTCACCCAGTGAGCATCATGGCCAAGTGGGGACTAAAACCTGGATCTCCTGAGTCCCAGTTCAACACTCTATCCACCACACCACACCACACCGACTCTCCACACCACACTTTGGGACCTTTGGGATATTAGCAGATATTCTTTCACTAGAATATGTAATATAATTAGATTTGACACAGCCACAGTACATACAAGAGATTAACTCCTAATCATAGAATAGTCATAGAATCATAGAATAGTAGGGTTGGAAGGGGCCTACAAAGCCATTGAGTCCAACTCCCAACTTTTTAAGTTTGAGTTAAAATCTGTTTAACTCAAACTATTAGGGATTTTATTTTATTTCAGTCCTAGGAGGGGTTTTTTAACACTATTTTTTATCCTGGAAATTGATTGTCTTATAAGTTTCAACTTGGGTCATCATGAAAACTCTGCCAGCTAATAGTGTGAAGAAACACGTTTTGCTACTCCATAATAGGTGCAGGAAGAAAAATGATCAGACTTTATTACATACTTCCTTGGGAAGGAAACTGGATTCCAAGACTGATTAATATCTTCACAGCAAGAAGGAGGATGCATGCAAAATTTCAACATAGGCCTCATTGAAGGAATGAGTATAATTATAATATAGGTACATTTATTGCATCAGATCTTTAGAAGATACTACACAATAGAAAACTTCAAATCATAGCTGAAAGTGGTTTCAGAGCACTGGAGCCAAAAAAGCATTCTATTGTGTAAAATTCACTAATAGTCTAATTACCAGCACCTGGTGACTCTTTCATATCAGATAGTATTTTGAAATAACATTCCATTTTAATAGAAGCAAGCATGCTATCCATTTCTATTGAAGGAATGATGGTACCCTACGTTCATCTCAATACACTGCATGAAGGAAGATTCATTACAGAGCAGAACACAATCGTACTATTTGAAAAGGCATGTCAGCCCTCCAGAGAGACTGCAGTGCAGAGTGGCAGGCAACTGAACTTGGTATTCGACAATCATAAAAGAATTTTAACAAAGTGATTATTGGGCACTGAAATAGAGATATTCAGCCACCTCAAGGAAAATTGGACATCAGGCTGCTCTTAATCTTATTCTTAAATTGATGAGGCATCCATTTTTGCGTTTGGCTTTGAAAACTTCAAATGATTGTTCTTCCTTTGTCAAACCATGAAGGGATCTTGATGAGAACCAGTTCACAGTTCTCTCAAGGGTATCTTTAAAGGCTTGAGAACAGTAGGAAAAAATCCACTAGGCCTCAGCACAGCAGCATGTTTTGAGAACTGTTTGGTTTCCAATATAAGAGTGGTCGTGCTAAAACTAAGCATGCACAGAGGAGCAATGTTAACATAAGAACATAAGAAGAGCCCTGCTGGATCAGACCAAGGGTCCATCTAGTCCAGCCAGCATTCTATTCACACAGTGGCCAACAAGCTGTCGACCAGGAACCACAAGCAAGGCAGGAGCACAACAGCACCCTGCCACCCATGTTCCCTGATAACAGATGACAAGGAAAAGACAGAAGCACTCAATTTCTACTTTGGCTCAGTTTTCTCCCGAAAGCGAGTCTATCGGCCTCCTGGCAAAGGTGAAGTACAGGCTGAAGGGGCAGGATTGCAGTTCAAGTCATAGGTATATGGTCAAGGAACACCTACTTACTTTGAATGAGTTCAAATCTCTAGGGCTAGATGAACTGCATCCTAGAGTAATAAAGGGACTGGCAGAAGAACTCTCAGAACCACTGTCTATTCTCTTTGAGAAATCATGGAGGACGGGTGAAGTACCAGATGATTGGAGGAGGACTAATGTTGTCCCTATCTTCAAAAAAGGCAAAAAGGAGGAAACTACAGACCAGTCAGTCTGACATCAATGCCTGGGAAAATTCTGGAACAGATTATAAAGCAATCCATCTGTAAGCACCTTGAAAACAATGGAGTGATTGCTCGAAGCCAAAATGGATTTGTAAAGAATAAATCCTGCCAGATGAATCTGATCTCACTTTTTGATCAGGTCACCTCCCTTGTGGACTGTTGGAATGCTGTGGACATAATATACCTCGACTTCGGCAGAGCTTTTGACAAAGTGCCCCATGATATCCTGATGAGCAAACTAGCTCAAAGTGGGCTAGATGAAACAACTCTCAGGTGGATCCACGTTGGCTACAGGATCGGACTCAAAGAGTGCTTATCAATGGGATCATCCCAACCTGGGGAGAGGTAACAAGCGGTGTATCACAGGGCTTAGTCCTGGGCCCAGTGCTCTTCAACATTTTTATTAATGACTTGGAGGAGGAGGTGCAGGGAATGCTGATCAAATTTGCAGACGACACAAAATTGGGCAGGATAGCTAATACCTTGGAAGACAGAAAGAGAATTCAAAGTGATCTTGATAGGCTGGAGCACTGCAGAAAACAACAGAATGACATTTAATAGGGATAAATGCCAAGTTCTGCACCCAGGAAAAAGAAAGCAAATGCACAGTTACAAGATTGGCGATACTTGGCTCAACCGTACTACAAGCGAGAAGGATCTTGGAATAGTTGTAGATCATAAGCTGAATATGAGCCAACAATGTGATGTGGCTGCAAAAAAGGCAAATGCTATTTTGGGGTGCATTCATAGAAGTATAGCTTCCAAATCACATGATATACTAGTTCTCCTCTACTCAGCACTGGTTAGGCCTCCTCTGGAGTACTCTGTCCAGTTCTGGGCGCCACACTTTAAGAAGGATGCAGACAAACTGGACAGCATTCAGAGGAGGGCAATGAGGATGATCAGGGGACTGGAAACAAAGCCCTATGAAGAGAGACTGAAATAACTGGGCCTGTTTAGCCTTGAGAAGAGAAGACTGAGGGGAGATATGATAGCACTCCTCAAGTACTTGAAAGGCTGTCACAGAGAGGAAGGCCAGGATCTCTTCTTGATCATCCCAGAATGCAGGACACGGAATAATGGGCTAAAGTTACAGGAAGCCAGATTTTGGCTGAACATCAGAAAAAACGTCCTGACTGTTAGAGCAATACGACAATGGAACCAATTACCTAGGGAGGTGGTGGGCTCCCCCACACTGGAGGCCTTCAAGACGAGACTGGACAGCCATCTGTCAGGGATGCTCTGACTTGGATTCCTGCACTGAGCAGGGGTTGGACTCGATGGCCTTGTAGGCCCCTTCCAACCCTACTATTCTATGATTCTATGATTCTATGAAAGAGGATCATGCATGCCTCCTTGGGCTCCTTGAACGAAAGGCAGGATATAAATGTAACAGATGAAAAAGTGTCACTGAAAGCCTAAATGATGCTCATTTATTGAGTCTGGTTCAAGTCACAAGAATAGTCTTTTGATTCACCTGGTTTCCACCAGGTTTATTTGGGGTGGAGTCTTGACTCTTGAGAACAAAGACTGGGAGAAACAGGGGTAAGAAACCTAAGGCCTGGGGGCCAAATCCTGCTCACTTGGGCCCCCAAACTGGCCTTCTGGGGTTCCACAGATGGTCCCCCCTTTCCCCTGGCCCCACCCCCTTTACCCCAACTGCCAGTCATGTTGTGGTTTCTCAGGTGTTCATTTTCCCTCCATTGTAAAAGGTTGAAATGCCTCTCCTAAGGCTTATTCACTGGCAGCAGGAGCTTTCAGCTAAAATATGCTGGTACTCTTCGCCCCACGTCTTTGCCTTCAGCCCCACTCACCACTGGAATGTGAGGCCCCAAGAGTTTCTCTGCAACTGAATTTGACCCTGGGGCTGAAAGAGGTTCCCCACCCCTGTGATAAAGTGAGGCAAGAACAAGGCAGAGGCAAAGCAAGGCCGATCAGCGATAGCTGCCAAGTGGCTGCCAAGGCTGCCATAGGCCTTTCTGTGCTCAACATTAGTGTCTTGGAACCTCTTGCTCTAGAGGTGTCAAAGCACATGGCTTCTAAATATAACCCACCCCGTGTTTGCAAGAATCAGAACTTGAGCAATTCTGCTGAAGCACATCCCATCATTTGTTGGGACCAGGAAATATTTATTGGCTTTATTTATTTACAATATTTATATACCGCTCCACATCAAAGATTTCGGAGAGGTGAACAACAAGATAAAAGAATAACACCCCATGATTGAAACAATTAAAACATTTTAAAAGAAACAAATTCTGAACTTAATAAACTAGGGATGTCGGAGAATTTCTCCACGAATCTCCAGGAGGCCGAATGCCAACGCATTCGGCCCCCCGAAATTGGTGGGGAAATTCTCCGACACCCCCTGCCCCCCCCCGGATGGGACTTACCTCGTGTGAATGTCCCTCTCGGCGGCGGGTCCCGGCAGCGTTTCGGCAGCGGCGGGGGCAGGGGCATCGGCCAGTCTTCTGACCAGCTGCCGCCGCAGCCATTTCCCAGTAAAGTAAAACAAAAAACAAAAAACATGATAGGCTACGTAACAATTTACGTAGCCTATCACAGCTAGATTTTCAAAGTCAGCCGTGATAGGCTACGTAAATCTTTACGTAACCTATCACAGCTGACTTGGGGGGGGGGAAGTGCGTATGCAAATGGTGGCGCAAATAGCATTGCCCTTATTTTCGCCATAGTCTACATAAATCTTTACGTAGACTACCTGTGCCCAAATAAGGAACACAAATGGCGGCGCCCATGGGTGCCGCCATTTGCATACGCGCTTTTTTTTTTTTTCAAAGTCAGCCGTGATAGGTACGTAAAGATTTACGTAGCCTATCACGGCTGACTTTGAAAATCTAGCCATGATAGGCTACGTAAATCGCCTATCAACATTTTTTTTTTTTTACAATTTACTTTTTTATTTCGCGGCCAGGGAGACGGGGTGCTCCCCCCCGGCCAGAATTTTGGCTGGGGGGGCGGGGCGCCTCCCCCCCACCAAGAATTTCGGGGGGAGAAACGGAGCGCCTCCCCCCCCACTGAAAACAGCTGCGGGACCAGGTAAGGGACTTTCGTCCATCCTTATAATAAACCATAGCTGGTCACTCAGGGAAGGCCTCTTGAAATAACGTCTTCAGGAGGCACCGAAAGCAACATGACGTTGCTGCCTGCCTGACCTCCAAAGGCAGGGAATTCCACAGGAAGGGGACCACCATGCTGAAGGCTCTGTTCCTGGCGCACTCCAACTGGGCCATAGGTCCATGTGGAACCACCAGCAGCAAGCCCTCCACCTCAGTGACTGGGCAGGTTGTTAAAAAAGGTGCTCTCTCAGTTGTTTTGAGCTTTGTACACTAGTACTAATACCTTAAACCTGGCCCAGTAGTGAATAGGCAGCCCGTTCCAAAATAAGGAATGATTGATGCATGTAACTTCCATTTCCACACCAGAAGTCTTCATCCAATGCTGCCTTTGAGCAGAAACCTATGTATGACACAAACCTTCTTTATAGGGAAGGCACTGAAGGAGTTGCTCAGAGGGATCCAGATCATAAGGGGAACCCCGACAGAGTGATACCATCCAGATGTGGAATGCTCTTCACGGAGAGGCCCACCTAGTGCCTACTCTGAATTCTTTTTGGCACTGGATAACAACTTTAAAAAATTGTCTTGGGTTTTTAGGGGTCCTTTAGAGGGCTTTAAGACTCTTGAGGTCCTGGCTTGTTGAAGCTTTAAGCCCTGTCTGTGCTTGATTTTAGCCCTGTCTGGGCTATCATCTCTCTGTACACACACACACACACACACACACACAAACACACACGTCTTCATCCAATGCTGCCTTCGAGCAGAAACCTATGTATGACACAAACCTTCTTTATAGGGAAGGCACACACACACACACACAATGAAAATATAGCTGGAGCAATGCTATGTCATGACACAACGTTGTTCAAATCTTGCATTATGGGAGAAGATGGCAACCCAGTTGGACAACTTCTGTAAAAGATTTTTTTTTTTCCAAAAAGGAGACACTGCTGCCACCCACCACCCCTGTACTGGTAAGCCCACCCCTGTCTTTGATATTTGTTACATTTTCACCAGCCTGCCAGAAAAATATATTTTTTCTCCTATGACATTCTCCAACCCCCCCACCCTCCCACACACACTCACCCCCCCCCCCAATCACCAAAAAACTTCAGGCCAAATACTTCGGCCCAGCACTAAAAAAGAAAAGGACAAGGACCTTATTGTCATCATGAAAGATTTGCATGTATCAAGAACATATTTAGGGACCCTTCATCATTTTTATAATAATTTACTGACAAGAGTGAAGAAAAATAGACTCAGAACCTAGTTTTCCTTGTTGACATAATCTAAAAGCATAAACTTTTTACTTGTGTGTTTCCTCCTCTCACCTCCTCACCCCAGCATGCTAACAAGAAAGAGAAAACTACCATCCAAAAAAGGTGTACTCTGCTCATGAATGGCAAATGGAGGCAGAGCTCACACACAACGGGCAGTATCCAGTCCTGCCCCTCTGGACGTAGAGCCCACTGCCACTTCTGATCTGCATGTGGCTGGCCCCCGCCAATTCCGTTGCACAAGCAACCCCCACCACTTGCACAGGAGAAAATTAATGCTTCCATGTGCAATCCCTGAACCAAGTGGACTCATTTCTGGAAGGGGGCAGGTCAGCAGAGCTTCCTTATGTGAGCTCTGGCAACCTGCCCCCTTCCAGAAACAAGCATTTCCACTCATTTTGGGTTGCTCCCCAGAAGCGCTAAATTGCTGTTGCGCAAGCAGTGGGGGCCAACTGTGCAACAGAACTGGCAGGGCTGGCTGCACGCTGCCATTCACCGTTGGACACTGGCCAATGTTCTTTTTGCCAGTTGCTTCCGATCGAGCAAGGGAATATCAAGGCAAACTATCACGTAACAAGCCAGCAGGTATTTCCCCCAATTCCCCAACTGAACTTCAGATCTAGATTTTGAATTTCCATCTCATGGAATCTGATAAGCTATCAAAATACCACTGCATATCAGCTATCAAATACTGAAAACTAACAAATATTGTAACATGTCAATCATCAAATGCTGTGAAATATCAACTGCTCCAGAACAAATACTAAAATAAAATATCACTGTTTTAGTGGTGAAGACCTACCTATCTCCTGGGCAGCACCATCACCAAAACATCTGTGCTTGAGCTTTCACCTCCACCAGCTCATTCCACCCTGCAAAGGTGAAGGGGGAGTGGATTGTTCCCGTTAACTGCATCCTGATGCCAATGGGCCTGCTGTCCATATGCACCCTATAGCCACTACTGTGAATGTGGACCAATGCACAGGGATGTCAGAGAGGAATGAATCTGTGCAATTCAAATGAGTTCGGATTTTTATTACTATCCTGAGAGAGTGCCTTCTCCCTTACCAACCTGCCTGATCAGTGAGGTCATCAGAGGGCATGCTCCTGGTGGTTCCACATGGACCTATGGCCTGACTGGAGTCCACCTGGAGAAGAGCCTTCAGTGTGGTGGCTCCCTTCCTATAGAACTTCCTGCCTCTGAAAGTCAGGTAGGCAGTAACACTGAGTTGTTTTCGGTGCCTCCTGAAAACTAGGGTTGGCGGAGAATTTCTCCCCGAAACTTCGGGGGGCCGAGCGCCAACATGTTCGGCCCCCCGAACAAGTTTCGGGGAGAAATTCTCCGCCCCCCCCGCCCCCCCGGGACGGGACTTACCTTTGGCGAATGTCCCTCCCGGCGGCGGGTCCGGCCGGCAGTTCGGCGGGTCTTCATCCAGGGTGGGAGCGGCAGCCGGTCTTTTGACCGGCTGCCGCCGCCGCCATTCCAATAAAAGAAAAAAAAAATGCCCCCGTGATAGGCTACGTGACGATTAACGTAGCCTATCATGGCTGACTTCGCAGATCTAGCCATGATAGGCTACGTTAATCATCACGTAGCCTATCACGGGGGCAGGTTGTTTTTTTTTTAACTGTTCAGTTCGCGGCTGGGCGAGGCGAAACACCTCCTCCCCGGCCTGAATTTCGGCCGGGCGAGGCAGGAAGCCTCCCCCCCGGCCTGAATTTCGGCCGGGCGAAGCGGGAAGCCTCCCCCCCCGGCCTGAACTTCGCGGGGGGAGCAGCGAAGCGCCTCCCGCCCACCACGAAAAGCTTTGAGGACAGGTAAGGGACTTTCGTGCACCCCTACTGAAAACAGCTCTTTTCCAGGAAGCCTTCCTTGGTTGACCAGCCTCATTTTTATTGGCACTATTTTTTAAAGAATAAGTTTACTATCATGCTTCATATTTTTTATGTTCATTTTATCTCTTGTTGTTCACCATTCTGGAATCTGTTTAGTTGTGGGGTGATATGTAAATGTTGTAAATAAATAAATAAACAAACCTGCAGATTCCACAGTAGACCGTCTTCTTCTGAGCTGCGCAGATTCCATGGACTTGCAGACCATTTTTTAACTTGGGCGGGGGGGGGGGATTTGTGCAAGTGCAAATTTGCCTAATGCACACTTGTGCATTTACAATCTTGAGCATTGACAAACAGGAAAGAAATTCTCATACATCCCTAAAAAACATTCCAATTCTATCAATGAGTGGACGACAGAACAAAAGATGCCTGACAATTCACGAAACACAGATGGAACAGATTTAACAAAAATTGTACATCTGTACCTATGCACATACCAATGTGCACTTGCAAGGCTCCTCCATGTGAGTAGGAGCTCTTGATATGCATAGGTCTCCTTTCACACTCCCCCAAATGTGTAGCCATTGGTGGCATGGCCAGTGTGCACATCACAGTGACTAGTAGATGTGATCCCACTCTCACCTCATGTGTTCACTGGACATGCAGGTGGGATAACTTGCATAGTGTTTCTATCTCAGAGACATCTTGGCTGCCAAGACAAGAGTTTGATCAGCTACCAGAGGGTAGCAAATTCCCACAGTCTCTTTCTGGCTGGTTCCAGGAAGTATCAACAGCCAAGACAGCTGAGCCTGGAGGATCCAACTGATTTCTGAGATCTACTGCCTTTTTATTGTAGATTTCATCAGACTTCTGTTGAAAGAATAGGACAGTAAAGGTGTCCCCACCTCCAGCAACAATTTTTCAGGGACTACTGAGAAAGGGACAAAACACCTAGTCAGGAAGCACTGCCCTGAACAAGCTGATGTTTTCTCTCATCTTCCTGATTGTAGGGATGGCGGAGAATTTCTCCCCGAAACTTCGGGGGGCCGAGCGCCAACGTGTTCGGCCCCCCGAACAAGTTTCGGGGAGAAATCCTCCGCCCCCCCGCCCCCCGCCCCCCCCCCAGGACGGGACTTACCTTCCCTGAATGTCCCTCCCGGCGGCGGGTCCGGCTGGCGGTTCGTCCGGTGTTAGAGCGGGGCGGGAGCGGCAGCCGGTCTTTCAACCAGCTGCCGCCCCCGCCATTGCAATGAAAGAAAAAAAAAAAAACATCCCCTGATAGGCTACGTGACGATTCACGTAGCCTATCACGGCTGACTTTCCAGATCTAGCCGTGATAGGCTACGTGAATCGTCACGTAGCCTATCAGGGGACTTTTTTTTTTTTTACTTTCGTTTTTGCGGCCGGGCGAGGCTGGAAGCCTCCTCCCCGGCCTGAATTTCGGCCAGGCGAGGCAGGAAGCCTCCCCCCCCGGCCTGAATTTCGGCCGGGCGAGGCGGGAAGCCTCCCCCCCCGGCCTGAACTTCACGGGGGGAGCAGCGAAGCGCTCCCCCCCACCGCGAAAAAGCTGCGAGAAAAGGTAAGTGACTTTCGTTCACCCCTACCTGATTGTTTAGATCATCCTTTTGACCAGTCCAGGAAACATTGCCCTCACTCTCAATCAGCTTTCCCCTATTTTTTTCTATACCAACATCGTAATGGTGCAATCACATCTCTGACCACTTACCGCATGATAGCTGTGATAGATTAAAAATTGGCCATCTCTTAATGGCTCATTCCACATCCTGATCTGCTTCTCTTAATTTCTGCATGGTTGTGGGACTTTGAAAATACTTGGTTCACTGTGTGGTGAGAGACAACAAGGAAGTAACCTGCTCTCCATTTGATCAATGCCCCCATGAAGCTAGTTTTAAGTGGCCATCATGCCGGTGCAGTTGAAAAATTCATGCAAAAAACTATTTAGTATTTGTGACACTCAGGCAGAAATCATGAAGCCGCGCAGTGCGAACATTCGTAAGGCACAGATGCACAGCCCATGCTAGCTCTATTGGCCACAACTCTAGTTATCTGTTCACAGGTGAAAATAGGCTGCGTCTTTTATGTTCCATCCCTTTTCATTCAATGGCATTCTGTCTGACTGTAAAGCTAAAGGAATTTTGCCTCATCCAGCTGCAAGTCATTGATTGCTTTTAGGGGTGAAATGTCATTTTAAGAGTCCGGAGCAGCTCTGTAGTTAAGATAAATCTCATGCTGTATTGAAACCATGACAATTCTATGTCAGATAAAAGTCAAGATGATTTATCCAGTCACTATGCAATTTGGTGTGGAGGACCTCTTAGATGAGGAGTACCAACTGTCCAGATTACAGCCAAAGACATGATGTAAATTCTACTGTACAAGGGCTTATGGAGTCTTTCCTGTTCTTATCAAAGTAACCTGCATGCACTGCATTCTTCATACCTTCCCAGTTGATGTTCATGGAGTGAAGGTAATAAATCAGGAAATGAGCCAGGGGAAGCAGAAAAGCCAAGACAGAAAGATATGAAGAGTCATTTTTGAAGCTGTTAATTGTTCTGGACTATTCAAGCAAA
This sequence comes from Heloderma suspectum, assembly GCF_057233095.1. Lineage (NCBI taxonomy): Eukaryota > Metazoa > Chordata > Lepidosauria > Squamata > Helodermatidae > Heloderma > Heloderma suspectum. The sequence goes on along the minus strand of NC_139459.1, from coordinate 244,412,538 downwards.
CATGTGGCCTTCTACATACTATCATAATAAGATTCCAGGATATCCTATTCTGGCACTGTGCAGAGAAACAATAAATAAACAAATATAAGCAAGCTATTCAGGGTTGCAACAAGCAATTTATTATATCACTTCTGATCATTAATCTGATTCTTAAATGGCAGAATGAAGAAAGGTTGGAAGAGTAGCATTGCCAGGTGGTTCCCAGCAGTGGCATGAAGGAAAAATGAAATCAATAGATTGGTGAGTGGGTTGTGAAGCAAGCCAAAGGTTCCTTAGAAAAGGAGGAACTACAGAGACTCATTCTCAAGTTACTTTGTGATTATGGACAGTTATACTTGTCCTCCACAAACTTCAGCAGGCTTCAGATCCAACCTATACATTAGGATTGAATTGAATCCTTAGTTGAAGGTGGACCTTTTAAAGCACTTGCCATTTACACAACCAATGCCAAGAGTCTTAATTTCCCAAGATTTGAGTAGGAGGTGATGTCCACTGAATGCCCCCTATTAGCTCTCATATGTCAACGTTCTCCAGAAGCAGTAAATAAGGTTGTTTGACTCGGTTATATTATTTATTTTGCCACAGGGCATATTAAAATGCTTTTTAAATTATGCATAACTTGTTCCTCAGGATTCATAGTCCCTTGATTCTGTACCCATTTTCTTCCAAAGCAGTTGAAGTTTCTGCCTGAGCTACTCAAAATTGTTTTTGCAATCTAAGATGTAACATGAGGCTTCAAGGCAGGAAGTTGTGCATTCAGAAAACAGCTCCAGTATTGTGTCCTCATATGTATAGACACTTAGAGGGAGGCAAAAAGGGCTGTGTAGGGAATCCTTGGAATAAGAGAAGGGGTGGGGAAAGTGGATACACTCATATCCACTTAGGCTCTATGGATACATTAAACAAAATGGGCAGTATCCAATACTGTTGCTGCACGTCTGCTAGCTATGTTGCACCAGCAGGACCCACCGCTAGTGCAAGGGGAAGCTAGTGCTTCCTAAAGCAACCCTGGAAGCCAAAATGCTTGTTTCTAGGACGGGACGGGTCAGTGGAGCTGCCTTCTGTGAGCTCTACTGACCTGCTTCATTCTGAGCATCTTGCGTTGTTTCTACTTGCTTTATGAAGTGGTAGCTTCCCATTGCACGAGCAGTGGCTCCCGCTGGTGTGTGGACAGTGTTGAACACTGCCTAGTGCATGGAGGTTATAGCAACAGCTTCTGCAGTCCCACCCCACATTTATAGTAGTACCTTGGAGGAAAAGTGGGTCTTATACTTACTCTCATATGGAGCTGCCTTTGCTGAGTCAGACCACTGGTACATCTAGCTTAGACCTGTCTACGCTGACTGGAAGTGGCTATGTTTTCAGACAGGGGTCTTTTTAATTAATTAATTAGTTAATTAATTATATCCCACTTTTCCACCCCACCCCACAAAAATGTTGAGATGTCTTTCCCAGCACTATGGGGAGATGCCAGGAACAAAACCAAGAACAAAACCTGGAACATTCTACATGCAAAGTATATTTGCTAGGGATGTTAGAGAATTCTGCCATGGATCCCAGGGGGGCTGAATTCCAGTGAATTCGGCCCCCTGGAATCTGTGGCGGAACAGAGCAACCCACCCCCCACCCCACGAAAGCCCAGCGAAACGGAGCCTACCTGGCAGCGGCTCCGGCTGCGGCTTCGGTGGTGGCAGTGGTGGCTCCGGCTGCTGCCAGGCTGCTGTGGACACAAATGGCGTCCTGAGTAGGGGATGCCATTTGCATCCCTATGGTAGCCCATGATAGGATATGTAAATATTTACGTAGCCTATCATAGATAAAACGGGAACACAAATGGCATAGGGGACGCCATTTGCATCCCTGCTTTAGCTGTGATAGGCTACATAAATGTTTACGTAGCCTATCACGGGCTACCATAGGGACACAAATGGCGTTCCCTACTCAGGACGCCATTTGCATCTGCATCAGCCTGGCAGCGGCTGGAGGCCCTGCTGCAGGTTGGCCCGGCCGGCGGCTCTGCGGCATGACCACTGAGCGGAACCGGCCAGGCAGGGTTCTGGGGGGGAAGAACAGATTGCCTCCCCCCACATCAAGGATTTTGGGGGGAGGGATGGAGCACCTCCCCCCCCTGCGGATGTCCCTGGATGAAACCAGGTAAGTGTTTTGTACATCCCTAATGTTTGCTCTGCCACTGATCTACAGCTACAGCCCACTGGATATTAGCTCTAAAGATACCTGTTGGGGAGGGTGGAAAGTCTGAAGACTGCTGGAATATCTTTCTGTTGTAACCTTATAGCTGTAGTCCCTTTGTAAATTCTTTTTCATAAATATTTATTACATTTTTGTAGAATTTCATTATTTACTAAGCAATTCTTAACCCAAAGTTATTTGAAATAATCCATAAAACATGTACTTGCATACTCCAAGCAGGCTGCATGCTCCAAACAGACCTATAGATGAACTGACCCGTACTCTATGTTCAGCATCTAAGGTCCTCCTCTGGATGTCTCCTCCAAGGGATGCTTGGAAGGTGGCAACGAGGGAAAGGGCCTTCTCAGCGGTGGCCCCCATCTGTGGAACAAGCTCCCCAATGAGGTCTGCCTGGTGCCAAAATCATTATCTTTTTGGCGCCAGGTTAAGACTTATCTGTTTTCTCAGGCATTTGGCAGCACATGATGAGTTTTAATTGGTCCTGGATGAAACTTTAGTTATGACTGACTGTTCAAAGTTGTTTTTAGTTATATGTTGTTTGTATACATTGTCCATGTGCTTGTATGTAAATGGCTTTTAAACTTTGTATATTACATTTTAATGTTTTAACTTCTGTAAACTGCCCAGAAAGCTTTGGCTATGGGGCAGTATAGAAATGTAATAAATAAATTAATTAATAATAAAGCTAATCAGAATTGGGGGGGGGGAGTTTAAAATTTTAAAAATTCATTTTTTCTTCCCAAGTGAAATTCCAAATTTAAATCTAAAAGAAATTCATTCCAGAAGCATATGATTTCACATCTATCTATCTATCTATCTATCTATCTATCTATCTATCTAGAAAGTGCAATACAGAAGTTTAAGGCACAAAAAGCAAACCTTAGAAAACTTGTCCACCTTCAACAGAACAGCAAAAACTGATTTTTAAAAATGGTAGGCTGTCACCTTCAAACTCCAAGCACCTTCCTTGCAACTCTAATTGCCATTTCTCAACACAGGCCACCTGTCTTTGCTTCTTCCTGGAGTGAGTGATATTTCATTTTCATACAATACTTCTTGAGAAGGTGGAACGTGTGAAATGAAATTCTCTTACCAGCTGAGCCTTCTGACCGTGTCAAAAAGCCTCAGTACTGCTAGCTGAAAACAGCTATTGGGCAGTATAGAAATGTAATAAACAAACAAAGAAGAGATTTATTTGCGGGGGCTGAGATATGAATCCAAGATTTATTTATTTTATTTTAAAGTTGCCTACTTTGAGCTGCTTCCCCTGTAGTACACATGTTCCAGAAAACCATGGACATATGACAATTTACATGCAGTTTGCAAGTCCACATGCAACAAAATAGATGACACTCATGTCAACATGTGATAATCTACATCCAAATGTTTCCTCTCCTGGCAGAATGAAGGAGCTAGTTGCTGGTCAAGTACATGGCTATACTCCCTTCAGAACAAAAAAAAGAGATACTCATTTTAAAGTATGCCTGTTTAGCCAAATCCACAATAGTTTTTTCAGTAGCAAAAGCAAGGGCAGGTACTTTAGGTTTTCAGATTCTGAAACTGTGGTCTCAGGGAACAATGCACAAACAGATTTGGGTTGCCCCCTAACAATTAACTGGGGCAACAGTTCATTGAATTGTCCTCCTCAGATTACATCTGTCACCTTAAATCAGACCTTTCACATTTCTGATTCAAAACAAAACAAGTCAGAAGTTGGCTACAGGAAAGTAAATATCCATTTCACTATTAAATTAATAAAACTAAATTTGAGTGGAAACTCCAACCCTGGAGTCTAGCGCAGTTAAATTATATAAGATCCAGCCCATGTATATTTACTTAGTTATGAATGAATGAATGAATGAATGAATGAATGAATTCCACTGATCTCAGGGGATTTAAAGGGCTGAGATTTAGATGCCTTACTAGTCAAGACTCTGGTGCACTAATGAACTGGAATTTTATTTGGAAAGTTGAAATCTTGCAAATTGATATGGGGATCCCTCAGCTGAAATAGATAGCTCTGCTCACCTCAGTTATCCTGTAATGTACAAGGTCACGTGTCTTGATTGCTTGAAGGATGACTGGAGAACAGTTAATTTTAACAAGAATTTGGAAGAATAAGCACACATTACAAACACAGAAGTAAAGCTTACATTTGTACGCTCATGACTACGTGCACAAAGGGGGTTCCTTTGCACTCAGAAGCTACAGGCTGCCAGTGCTGCTGACACACCCAACTCCCTCCTTGTCCTGCCCCCCCCCCAATCTGAGACACACACCTAGCAGCCTTAACTAGAAAATTCTAACAAAGTCTGTCTGCTTTTGACATCCAATTCTACTCTGCTGGCATCATCATTAGTCATATATCTGTCACTCCCTTGTAGCCTTTTTATAAATCACGCAACTGACAATATACCAACCGCATTCATTTTCAGTGAATGCTGCAGGGTACTAACGGTGGCTTAGTGTTTAGTGTTTAGTGCGGTGGCTTAGTGGTTAAGACGCTGAACTGCAGACTGGAAGGTCAGCAGGACAGCAGTTCGAGACCCGAGTGCTGCATGACGGAGTGAGCTCCCGTCTTCAGTCCCAGCTTCTGCCAACCTAGCAGTTCGAAAGCAAGAAATTGCAAGTAGATAAATAGGCACCACTTTGGCGGGAAAAGTAACAGCGTTCCGTGCACCTCGGTGTTCAGTCATGCTGGCCACATGACCACGGAAGTGTCTTCGGACAGCGCTGGCTCTTAGGCTTTGAAATGGAGATGAGCACCACACCCTAGAGTTGGACACGACTGGTTGGAGACACCTTTACCTTTACCTTACTAATGGCACAATCCTATAGTATATATGCTTATTCAGAAGTAAGTCCCACTGTGGAACAGTGGGGTTTACTGCCAGGTATGAATGCAAGGAGAATACACAAGGTCACACTCCCTGTCTCTCTCCCAGCATAGGTGATCATGCAGGGTGACCAAGGCTGTTTCCATACCAAAACCTGGCCTGAAACCTGACAGAAATGGATCTAGATAATTGGTCTCATCCAAGAGTGCCTGGAGCTGGTTGGAAACCAATTTTCCCCTCCGTGTTACTGCTCTGCCATGACATTTGCACAATTTTTGTCTCCATTTGACTACTCTGCCTTGGAATTATTTTATCTTGTACAAAATGCCCTTCTATTTTGAATCCAGTTATAATATTTACTCTCAAACCCAACTGTTGGCCCTAGTCCCAATATTTATGTATTTTAAATTCATATTTAGGGTTGGATCCAATGCTGTTGTTCCATTGATGGATGCAGTTTTATCAGCAAAACCAGGAAGGGGTGATTTTCTACACACACACCCTCAAAATCTCCTCTGGAGTGCTGCAGATTTTAGGGCTGCACAGGGGACTCCATGGGGGAGGATGGAGGGAGAAAGTCCTGTCATGCTAACAGACATCCACTTAGGGATGGCAGAGAATTCCGCCACGGATTTCAGTGAGGCCGAATGCACTGGCATTCGCCCCCCCCGAAATCTGTGGCAGAACAGCCTGCCCCCGCCCCCCCCTGTGGATTCCCCCCAGGACGAGGCTTACCTGGGGCGGATGTTCCGGCAGCGGCTCCGGCGGTGGGTCTGGCGGCGGCTGGTCTTTCGACCGGCTGCTGCAGCTGCCATTGCCATCCTGGTCTTTGCCATGATAGGCTACATAAGTATTTACGTAGCCTATCACAGCGAGCCAATCCAACCCCCCCAAAAAAATAGCGTACGCAAGTGGCAGTGGCTACGGCAGCCGCCATTTGCGTTCCCTATTTTTCGCCGTTTTAGTCTATGTAAATATTTATGTAGGCTATTACGGCGAAAAAAAGGGGAATGCAAATAGCATAGTGGGCACTATTTGCATTCCTTTTTTTCCTGCCGTTTTAGCCTACGTAAATATTTATGTAAGCTATTATGGTGGAAAAAAAAGGAACGCAAATAGCGCCCACTACGCTATTTGCGTTCCCCTTCTTTTTTGCTGTAATAGCCTACGTAAATATTTATGTAGACTAAAACAGCAAAAAATAGGGAACGCAAATGGCGGCCGCCATAGCCGCCGCCATTTGCCAACGCCATTTTTGTTTTTTTGGGATTGGCTTGCCGTGATAGGCTACGTAAATACTTACATAGCCTATCACGGCAGCCTCGCTGGATGCAAATGGCGGCCACTATGGCAGCTGCCATTTGCGTCTGCAGCAGCCCGTCCGCAGCCAGAAATCCGGCTGCAGACGGCCCTGGCCAGCTGCTCTGTGGCCTGGCCGCGGAGCGGTGCTGGCTGGGTAGGATTCCGGATTCTGGGGGGAAGGACGGAGCGCCTCCCCCCCACCGCGAAAAATTCCGCAAAAAGGTAAGTGAGTTTCGTACATCCCTACATCCACTAGAGCAACGCTGGATTTAACCCTTCCTGAAAATCTGGCTACCTTTCCCTTATAGTGATATAGCTTCTGGGTCCACAGTTCAGTATTATAATGTTGAGCCAGGACAAGTTAGCTAATTTAGCTGTCATTGCCAACATTAATGAACCAGGGCTGAACATTTATATTAGGGATTCCTTGAATTAGCAGCACTTGCTTCATCTCGTTCTATGCTTTTAGAATAATTTTACATGGTGATTGCTAATTAAATATATATCATTTTAAGCAGCAGTGCAAATTTTAGTGCTATCTCAGCAATCATAAACTTTGCGACGACTAGCACTATACATCATGTCTGCAATCCAGGAAAAGAAATGTCTGCCCAAGAGCATCCCTATCAGTGGGATTTATGTGCTCTTTCAATGGTGTTGATAATGCATGCATCAATGCCTTACATGCTACCTTGGACCACCCAAGGGCTGGGTTCATACACTGAGAAAGGTTGATGTCACTTGCCTGAGTTCCCACCCAGACAACCTGACTGGGTGACCTCGGTGCACCAGTCACCCACCAGTATGATACCAACCATATATTTAGGTCAACACAATTCAGTTTATTGCTCGATCGCCAATCAGGCATGCATATATATGTATGACTGAAAACACAGAACAAGAAAAATATTTTATTTATTTATTTATTTATTTATTACATTTATATCCTGCCTTTTTTCCTCCAAGGAACTCAAGGCGGTGTACATACTCCTCCTCCTCTCCATTTTATCCTCACAACAACAACCCTGTGAGGTGGGTTGGGCTGAGAGTCTGTGACTGGCCCAAAGTCACCCAGTGAGCTTCCATGGCCGAGTGGGGACTAGAACCCGGATCTCCCAACTCCTAGTCCAGCACTCTAGCCACTACACCACACTGGCTCTCCGTATGTTGATACCGAGTGTCAACATACAAGAGAATCAAGGTAGAACTAATTAAAGCTGTGCAGAGCCCCCTCCCCACTTGGGAGGCCGATTCAGAGCTTCTAAATTAGCCCCAACCTGCCTCAGGCCGATAAGGAGCCGGGCCAACCTGCTTCAGCCTCTGGATCTGAAGGGAGATCCGGACAGCCAAAGCGCCACCCAGGCCCACACCCACCCCTTGCCTAGCCCCATGCGCCTCGCCCCACGAACCCCATCCCTGCACCCTCCTTACCTGGACCCATGGGGAGAGCCCACAGCTGTCGCTGTCTTTAATTTTTTTAAATGGTGACTTTTGTTCCGGTAATTAAATGTTGCATAGATTGCTTCAGTAAAGGGGCCATCAACACAATATTACAGGCATAAATGGCCTGTAATATTGCATAGATGGCCCCTTTACAGCTGCAATCTGAGAAACATTTAATTACCAGAAGAAGAAGAGGCAACTCCCTCCAAGGTGGAGACAGCTGTGGTGCTCCCCACAGGTCCGGGTGAGGAGAAGGGGGCTTGCGCAGCTGGTTGGGCAGCCATCCAGATTGATCCCATTCCCAAAGCAGTTCAGATTGATCCCAACCCACTTTGGGCCACTTCAGGCCAACCCCAACCCATTCCAGAACAGGACCAATTCAATCTTCAGGATTCGGACTGAAGCGGCACACAGCCCCACATATAATAATAGGAAAATAACTAATAATTTAACAAACCATCAAGACATGATTTGTATACTAAAAATTATTAAGTGAAATAACTTAATAACCTACATTATATTGTTGTTGAGTTAAAAAATACATCTTCCCTGGAGCCAACTTAACAAATTTAACAGTGTGATACATCACAAAATAGTCTGCCTAGAGCCATTAAAAATACGATTTTCTTTAAACAGGAGTTACCTTTAATACTAGCAGCAAAGGGATTAAGGTGCCAAGTCCTCAAATGTAGATACAATGGGCATTCCGGAAGAAAGTGAACCAGATCTTCTACCTTCCGGCATCCAGCCAGACAATGCCTATTCACCTGAGGTTGGCACTATACTGTCCTCCATTAACCTCCATTAACTGCAGGGTGTTTAGTATACATTTAGTTAAGAGCCATCTAAAGCCATATAGGCAGATAAAAGATAAACATGGGAACAACTCCCTAGTAAGTGCTGTACAATCTTTATACATCACATGGGAACAACACCTAAGGTGCAATGCCATGCATGTTTAGACAGAAAAGACGTCCTACAACTCCCAGCATGCCCCAGCAAGCCTGGCTAGCTGGGGAATGCTGTGAGTTGTAGGACTTTTTTCTGTCTAAACATGCATAGGATTGAGCTCTCACTCAGTCCCTCTGTTACTTGTGCCCTTAGTCACTAGTCCAGTGGTAGTCTAGAAGTCAGCATCGATCAGATCTCTTGAGATTTCCAGACAGGCAGCATCATAGCCCACTGTAATCAAATAGCCCAGTGGAAAATCCAGTTTAGATATGATTTCATGTATTTTGGTAGCCCATGATTCTGCCTCCATGTCTACAAATGCCAGAGAAGAACCCTGTTGAAAAATTATCTAAACCAGAAATAAGAACCTGCCTCCTGGGCTAAAGTTCTCACTGAACGACAGGCCATTTCCCTTCAGACAATTGCCTTGGGGGTGGATCTAAGCACACCCAGGAGTCTAGTCAGAAACGTATGCTGTTCTGATTCCAGGCCTGCAATATCTGAAAGAATCCACACAGGGGATCCATACAGGAGCTGGGACAGTAATGTGGTTTTATATAATAAAAGAAATAGGGATGTATGAAAGTGACTTACCTTTCTGCAGATTATGTTGATGGTGTGGGGGAGGCGTTCCGTCCCTCCCCCCGGAATCCTGGCCGGGGGGGGGAGGCGCTCCGTTCCTCCCCCCCGGAATCCTGGCCGGCCGGCTGTGCTCTGCATAGGGGTGGACGAAAGTCACTTACCTGTCCTCGAAGCTTGTTCGCGGTGGAGGGGAGGCGCTTCGCTGCTCCCCCTGCGAAGTTCAGGCCGGGGGGGAGGCTTCCCGCCTCGCCCAGCTGAAATTCAGGCTGGGGAGGAGGCGCCTCGCCTTGCCCAGCCGCGAACTCCAAAGTTTTTTTTTTTTTTTTTTTAAACGTCCCCGTGATAGGCTACGTGACGATTAACGTAGCCTATCACGGCTAGATCTGCAAAGTCAGCTGTGATAGGCTACGTTAATCGTCACGTAGCCTATCACGGGGGCGTTTTTTTTTCTTTTATTGCAATGGCGGCGGCGGCAGCCAGTCGAAAGACCGGCTGCCGCTCCCGCCCCGGACGAACACCCGCCGAACCGCCGGCCGGACCCGCCGCCGGGAGGGACATTCGGCAAAGGTAAGTCCCGTCCCGGGGGAGGGGGCGGGGGGGCGGAGAATTTCTCCCCGAAACTTGTTCAGGGGGCCAAACACGTTGGTGCTCGGCCCCCCGAAGTTTCGGGGAGAAATTCTCCGCCATCCCTAGCTCTGCAGCAATTTTGCGGAGCAGCTGGCTGGCTCCGCCAGCAGCCGGACATCCGGCTGCTGGCTAGCACGGACGCAAATGGTGGTGGCCGTAGCCGCCGTCATTTGCATCCCTGCAGTCACCCGTGATAGGCTACGTAAATGTTTACGTAGCCTATCACGGCTGATTTTAAAAAACAGCAACAACGCGCGTACGCAAATGGCGGCGGCGATGGCCGTCACCATTTGCGTTCTTTATTTTGGCACATCTTAGTCTACGTAAACATTTACGTAGACTAAGATGGCGAAAATAAGGGGAACGCAAATAGCGTAGCGTCTATGCTATTTGCGTTCCCCTTATTTTCGCTGTCTTAGTCTACGTAAATGTTTACATAGACTAAGACGTGCCAAAATAAGGAACTCAAATGGTGGCAGCCATGGCCACCGTCATTTATGTATGTGCGTTGTTTTTTTTTTTTTTTAAGTCAGCCGTGATAGGCTACGTAAATCTTTACGTAGCCTATCACATTTTTTTGTTTTTGTTTTTACCTGGAAATGGTGGCAGCGGCAGCTGGTTGGAAGACTGGCCGCCGCCACCGCCAAACTGCCGCCGAACCGCCGCCGCAGCCGCTGTTGGAGCCGCTGCTACTAGGAAGATCCACCCAAGGTAAGTCTCGTCCCGGGGGGGGCAGGTCATTCCACCACCAATTTTGGGGGGCCGAATGCGCTGGCATTCGGCCTCCCCGAGATCCGTGGCGGAACTTTCGTACATCCCTAAAAAGAAGTAGGGATGTACGAAAGTCAATTACCTGTTCGCAGATTATGTTGATGGTGGGGGGGGGCGTTCCGTCTCTCCCCCTGGAATCCTTGCCGGGGGGGAGGCGCTCCATTCCTCCCTGCCGGAATCCTCCGCGGCCAGGCCAGGCCCGGCCAGGCCCATCCGCAGCCGGATTTCCAGCCACAGAGGGGTCTAGGTAAAAAAAACACAAAAAAACGTGTACGCAAATGGCGGCGGCTACGGCCACCGCCATTTGCGTTCCTTCTTTTTGCCCTCTTAATCTACGTAAATATTTACATAGACCATGACGGCGAAAATCAAGGGGAATGCAAATAGCGTGGCGGGCGCTATTTGTGTCCCTTTTTGATTCCCCGTTTTAGCCTACGTATTAGGGATGTACGAAAGTCACTTACCTTGAACGAAATTTGATTCGTGGTGGGGGGGAGGCACTCCGTCCCTCCCCCCGAAATTCTGATGGGGGGGAGGCGCTCCGTCCCTCCAGCCCCGAATCCTGGCCGGCTGGACCGCAAATGGCGGCGGCCGTAACTGCCGCCGTTTGCGTCCCTGCAGTCAGCCGTGATAGGCTACGTAAATGTTTATGTAGCCTATTACGGCTGAGTAAAAAAACAACAACCACAACCGCGCATACGCAAATGGCAGCGCCCATGGGCGCCACCATTTGTGTACATGCGGTGTTTTGTTTTGTTTTTTACTCAGCCGTGATAGGCTATGTAAACATTTACGTAGCCTATCACGGTATTTTTTAGAAATCTAGCCATGATACGCTACATAAATCTTTACATAGCCTATCACTTTTTTTGGTGTTTTTTTTTTTTTTTTACTGATCCGTACTCACCATGATCCGTGGCGGAATTCTCTGCCATCCCTAGCGCAGTGCCTTTCAAATGACTGGACCAGGATCTGAATTTGTTAAATGGCACACCCACATTTTTATATAAGGCAACCTGCTCCAGCAACTGATTATCCAGTTTCCAGTGGCATTTCTTCCCTTTCTTCCCAAACACCAGAATTTTAATTTTTGGAATAGTTAACTCGTAAAGTTCCCTACTGCAGGTTCTCAAAAGTCTACACATCCCCAAGTGGGAATGCAACAGAAGATAGCATCATCAGCATATAATAGTATAGAAATACTGGTTTCTCTTAATCAGAGAATAGGTCAACACAATAAGTAAAAGAGAACAGAATTAGAATAAGGAAAGATTCCTTCTTCCCCCATGTCAGGTCTGCTGTGTCTCATAGAAGTGAGCAGCAGATGCAACCCCTGTGGTAACTCAGCAGCTAGAGTGCTCTTACCTTCCAAGAAGTAAACCTGTCAATCTTAAAGATACTTGAGAATAGGGAAGGAGGAGAAATTCATTCACTTCATATTTTAATGTGCAGTTACCTAATTTAACACTTTCAAACCACTATGTGAATGAGGAAGGGAAGACTGGTCTTCTCCAAGTAGAGATGTATGTGGAATGATGGCTTGGCTCCAATCCATTTAGTCACCTCTCAAATTGGGGCTTTCTACTCTTCAACACTTGTCCTCAAACAAAGACAGAGAGCAGGGCTAACTCTCACCATCCAAGAGTTGCCATTTTTTAACACCGTTGTGCTAGGGTAGGGATATATGAATCCCACTCGCCCGTCCATTCCAGGGCATTGGCGGTGGGGGGAGGCACTCCGTCCCTCCCCCCGGAATCCTCCCCGGCCAGCTCCACGGCAACTCTGCGGAGCCACCGGCCAGGGCCAGCCAAAGCCGGAATTTGCGTGGCTGCCAAGCCATGATAGGCTATGTAAGTATTTACGTAGCCTATCATGGAAAAAGGCAGCTACGCCATTTGTGTGGCTGCCTTTAGCCGTGATAGGCTACATAAATACTTATGTAGCCTATAACGGCAAAAGGAAGCCACACAAAGGGCGGCCGCTACGCTGGCTGCCATTTGCGGCTGCAGCAACCCAGCAGCGGCCAAGACACCAGCCGCATCCGCTGCCACTGCATCCGCGGCCGCATCCGCCACCAGGTAAGCTCCATTCCGGGCGGATTCCACGGGGTGGCGGGGGGGGGGGAGACCATTCTGCCATGGATTCCAGGGGAGTCCATGGCGGAATTCTCTGACATCCCTATCCTAGGGTTAGTTGTTAAAGAACAGCTGCCTGGATGTATGGAAGTTCTGAGTACCTGAAATGTGTCTTTCCCTGAGTGATAATAAGCATCCATACATCTGTTATCATTGGGGCTTGGGCCCCATGTCTTATGGATAGGTTTCAGTGCCTACACCCTGAGCTTGATGAGGCCCAAGGAGCAGAATTCCTTAAAAAGTGGATAAAGAAGGTTATCTCACTGGGTGACTTTGGGCTGGCCTCTAACCACTACACCGCATTTCTGTTATGAAACTCATAAAAAAGAGACAGTATAATGGAAAGTTCTTTCTGAAGCAGTCACACTTCACTTGTACAAATGCAGCATGAAGGGAAAGATCAGCAACCTTCTCTTTGTTTGAATAAAAAGCACACTCTGCACATGCTCAGGGAATGGACAAAATGAGGAATAAACATACCAGGGAATATGAAGAACTATATTCTTCCATTATGTGTGTGTGGGGGGGAAGAATCTCCCTCAATCCAGCTGTTCCCTGGGAAAAAAAACCCATTCACCCAAGGGTCTTCTGAGATAACTAGCAGGAGGTTTGCTAATGAGCTGGATGTGGAAATACAAAGCTGAGCTGGGGGCAAGTGGGGTGCTGACATGTGCAGGAGTAAGTCGCATTGAACTCAATAAGACTTACTTCTGAGTAGACATGCACAGAGTTGGTTCTCCTCTCCATTTTAGCTAGGGATGTACGAAAGTCACTTACTTTTTCGACAGGGTGATTAGCAGTGGGGGGGAGGCTCCGCACCTCCTCCTGAAATCCTAATCTGGCTGGCTCCACGCTGCAGAGATTCCGCAGCACCACCAGCTGGGGCTGCCCACAGCCGCAGCTGGACATCTGGCCACTGGGCAGCCTTCCGGGAAAAAAAACGCATATGCAAATGGTGGTGGCTACGGCAGCCGACATTTGCGTTCCCTTTTTTTCGCAGTTTTAGCCTATGTAAATATTTATGTAAGCTATTACGGCGAAAAACAGGGGAATGCAAATAGTGTAGTGGGCGCCATTTGCGTTCCTTCCCCCCCCCCCCCGCCATTTTAGCCTACATAAATATTTACGTAAGCTATTATGGCAGGAAAAAAAGGAACGCAAATCGTGCCCACTACGCAATTTGCGTTCCCCTTTTTTTCGCCGTAATAGCTTACGTAAATATTTACGTAGGCTAAAACGACGAAAAAAAGGGAATGCAAATGGCGGCCGCCGTAGCCACCGCCATTTGCGTACGCTGTTTTTTTTTCTGCTTGCCGTGATAGGCTACGTAAGTATTTACTTACGTAGCCTATCACAGCAAAGGCAGCTACACAAATGGCATGGTGGCCGCCATTTGAGTCCGCAGCAGCCGGCCAAGAGACCAGCTGCTGCTGCCGCCGCTGCCAGAGCCGCCGCTCGAGCTGCTGCCGCCGGAACATCCGCCCCAGGTAAGCTTCGTCCTGGGGGGGATTCCACGGGGGGCGGGGGGTGGGAGGCCGTTCCGCCACGGGTTTTGGGGGGCCGAATGCCAGTGCATTTGGCCTCACTGAAATCCATGGCGGAATTCTCCGCCATCCCTAATTTTAGCCTCACAGCATCAACAACAATGGTGGATGTGGCAATATAAAGCTTAGCAGGGCGAATAATACTCAATGGTGGTGGATTATGGGAGTTGTAGACCAAAACACCTAAAGGGCCACAAGTTGCCTGCCACTGACCTAGTGCAAACGTTCCCCAAGATACAATGGCTATCATGACTTGAAATCCATCTCACAAGTTTTCAATTGGTTCCTTTGGATCTAATTTATAATGAACTACTACCATTATTATTACTGTCTCCTAGCATTTTTTTCTGGTGGTACTTGGAATACTAGGTAGGAATACTTCCATCTATTTTAGAAGTTGGTACACTTGCAAGACTCTTACGAGTCCCCTGGACTGCAAGGAGGTCAAATCAGTCCATACTAAAGGAAATCAACCCTGAGTGCTCATTGGAAGGATAGATACTGAAGCTAAAGCCACCTAATGCGAAGAGAAAACTCCCTGGAAAAGACCCTGATGCTGGGAAAGAAGGCAAAAGGAGAAGGGGACGGCAGAGGATGAGATGGCTAGATAGCATCACCGATGCAATGAATATGAACTTGAGCACACTCCGGGAGAGAGCACAGGACAGGAAGGCCTGGCGTGATATGGTCCATGGGGTCACGAAGAGTCGGACACGACTGAACGACTGAACAACAAATTTGTTATTACGTGACGATTAACGTAGCCTATCACGGCTGACTTTGCAAATCTAGCTGTGATAGGCTACGTTAATCATTATGTAGCCTATCACAGGGGCGTGTTGTTTTTTTTTACTTTTCTTGTAATGGCGGCGGTGGCAGCCGGTCGCAAGACTGGCTGCCGCCCCTGCCCCTGACGAAGACCCGCCGAACCGCCGCCGGGACCCGCCACCGGGAGCGACATTCGTGAAAGGTAAGTCCCATCCCGGGGGGGGCGGGGTGGTGGTGGAGAATTTCCCCCTGAACCTTCAGAGGACCGAATGCGTTGGCACTCGGCCCCTCGAAGTTTCGGGGAGAAATTCTCCCCCATCCCTACCAGTAGGCTGATTCCAGTGATGTATGAGAATTTCATTTCAGGGGCAAATCACAGGGGCAAATCATCCAGACTTGCCCCATTGGCAACCCCAAATACAAATGCTAGTGCATTTTTTCAGAAAATGTTTTCACATTCTCGAACTTCCAATCACATTTAAAAAATGTATGTTTCTTGTTGAAAAATGTGCACATTCAAATGTGCAATGTTTAAAATGCATTTTACACTTTTACACAGTCAGTGAGGAGAAAGTGTGCACTGTTGAAAATGTACACAAAAATGTGCACTTGTCCCTTCAAACAAGCTGCAAAACATGTCACAAACAAAAACAGGAATGTGCCAAACTGAACTTCGAAGTGAAGTTTGGAGAATTTTGGCAAGCTCAAACATCCCTGGTTCTCCCATCCCTTGCTGATTCATATCACTTCTTCCTACTGTTGCCTGGGCAAACTCTGTAATTGCCCTGTAGAGATTTACATGGAACTCAGTAGGGATGTACGAAAATCACTTATCTCTTAACGAAATTGATTCACGGTAGGGGGGAGGCACCCCGTCCCTCCCCTTGAAATTCTGGCCGGGGGGAAGGCGTTTTTTCTTCTTCTTTTAAATCAGCCGTGATAGGCTACGTAAACATTCACGTAGCCTATCATGGTATTTTTTAAAAATCTAGCCGTGATAGGCTACGTAAATCTTTACGTAGCGTAGCCTAGGGATGGCGGAGAATTTCTCCATGAATCTTGGGGAGGCCGAATGCCAATGCATTCAGCCCCCTGAAATTGGCGGTGAAATTCTCCGCCCCCGCCCCCCCCCCGGGATGGGACTTACCTCCCTCGAATGTCCCTCTTGGCGGCGGGTCTCGGCGGCGTTTCGGCGGCGTTTCGGCGGGGGAGGGGGCAGCGGCCAGTTCCGACCAGCTGCCGCCGCCGCCATTACAAAGTAAATGTAAAACACACACACAGAGAAAACACACACAGAAGAGAAAACTCCCTGGAAAAGACCCTGATGCTGGGAAAGAAGGCAAAAGGAGAAGGGGACGGCAGAGGATGAGATGGCTAGATAGCATCACCGATGCAATGAATATGAACTTGAGCACACTCCGGAAGAGAGCGCAGGACAGGAAGGCCTGGCGTGCTATGGTCCATGGGGTCACGAAGAGTCGGACACGACTGAACGACTGAACAAGAACACACTTGCAAGAATTCTTTAAAACCCCACATATCCAACTAATTGAAGGTTCATTTCTAAGTAGGTTTACTCAGAAGTCAGTCCCATTTACATTCAATGGGGTTTACTCCCTAGTAAGTGTAACTAGGGTTGCAGCCTAAAGTTTTCATGTCTGCCTATTTCCCATGCTGCTGCTTGTAAACCCCAATTTCCCATGCTGCTGCTGGTAAACCCAGTGGGAAACTGCTACAAACCACTGTTCATGCTAATCAGGTTATTTGATAGCCCTGGGTATTTGAGTGTAATTATAATTTCTCCTAAAGCTAGAGAAAATAGAAAGTCTTGGAATTAAAAAAAAGAAAAGAATAATCATTATAATGAAACAATAGGAAATGTGTGCAATTAAAATTAAAAAGTACATGACACAATCTTTCCTTTCCTTCCTGCAGTGAAAATAGTCCCTGACTCATGAACTAAGAATGCAAGTTCTTCTTGTGTGTTTTATATATATATATATATATATATAGAGAGAGAGAGAGAGAGAGAGAGAGAGAGAGTGAGAGTGAGATCAGAATTCAACAATCCCAGGGCAAGATGGAAACTGAATTACTTAAGGTTTGGATCTGGGGTGGGGGGTTGCCCCCAAATACATTTCCCAACATCCTTGACTAATCTTAGTAGAAAGACATGTTTTGTTTTCATTCTGATTACTACATCCTGAGAGAAAAACAATAAAAACAGCAACCCAAATTCATAGAACACAGAGAGAGGGAGAGAAGGACAGAGGATTCCTTCTATCCTTTCTTCTCAGAAGAGCAATCCCCCTCCTCCCTTCTTTCCCCCCTTCTTTCCCAGAGAAGGAACTCAACAGAGCTTCCCATCACTTCACAATAGGGTTGTGCGAACTCACGTGAGTCCGCCCCACAACCCGCTCATCGGAACCCTGCCCACTGCTAGACCCGGCTCACGCTGGGACACAAGCCAGTTGGTGGTTTGCAGGGGCTAGGGATGTTAGAGAATTCCACCACGGATTCCAGGGAGGCCAAATTCCAGTGAATTCAGCCTCCCAGAATCCATGGCAGAACGGAGCAACCCGCCCCACCACCCCACAAAAGCCCCGCAAAATGGAGCCTACCTCGCGGTGGCTCCTGCAGCGGATGAAGTGGCGGTGGCAGCGACGGCAGCGGCTCCAGCTGCTGCTGGGCTGCTGCAGCCACAAATGGTGGCTGTCATAGAGGCTGCCATTTGCATCCCTACACTGGCCCATGATAGGCTATGTAAATATTTACGTAGCCTATCATGGCTAAAGCAGGGACACAAATGGCGTAGGGGACGCCATTTGCATCCCTGCTTTAGCTGTGATAGGCTATGTAAATATATACGTAGCCTATCATGGGCCAGTGTAGGAATGCAAATGGCGGCCGCTATGTCACAGGCCGGCATAGGGACCCAAATGGCGTCCTCTATGCAAGACGCCATTTGCGTCTGTAGTAGCCCGGCAGCGGCTGGAGGCCCCGGCAGGATTCCAGGAGGGAGGAACGGATTGCCTCCCCACCCCAGTCGGGGATTCCGGAGGGAGGAATGGATCACCTCCCCCCACCTGCGGACCCCAGCGGAGCCAGGTAAGTGGGGTTTTGTACACCCCTAGCAGGGGCCCAGCGAGTGCCATCATTGCTGCCGCTGCAAACAGATGCATCCCTCTCTGCTGAGCACCAGCAGAGAGGGGCACAGCTGCTCTTGGAGGCAGGATGGGAAGTGCAGCTTCCTTCTTGCTTCCCATCTTGCCATCTCTACCACCTCCCAGAGCAACTGTGGCTCTCTCTGCTGAGCACCAGCAGAGAGGGGTGCAGTTGCTCTTGGCAGCAGTGGCATGGTGATGGGAGAGGGAAGCGGCAGTTCCCTCTCCAGTCACTCAGAGCAACTGTGCCCCTCTCTGCCGAACACTGGCAGAGTGGGACTCAGGAGTTCTTGCCGGTGGCAGCAACAGGAGAGAGCCTCTCCTGCCACCACTGCCCGGAGCAACTGCATCTCTCTCTGCCAAGCACCGGCAAAGAGAGGCACAGTTGCTCCCGGCAGCAGGACGGGAAGCCTTCCCATCCTGTTGCTGTTGCCACTTAGGCAAGGAATGGGGGCCTCTGTTTATAGAAACAAAGAAACGCAGCAAGGTCTCTTCTACTCTGAGACTGAGAGCTGGTTGGAAAGAACAACCTGACCCTATGATTATTACCAAAAAGAGTAGAACTACTAGGGATATTGTGGATGCCTGACTGGGTCCAAGAGTCCGTTGGATTCCCTCCCCCCCAAAAAAAAACCAGGTCGGCAAGCTAATACCTGTTGAGCCGCGCAAGTGGCTGGGACTTACCAGACCTGTCAGTTCACGCCCAGCAGCCACTTGTCCTCCATGCAAGCCACCATTTTTAATGGAAAATGGAGGCCCTGGATTTTCATATAAGGTCTGTAAGGGGCCATTTCATATATCTAATGTTGCAGAAATGGCCCTTTACAGCCACCGTTGTGTGCAACATTAGATAAATGAAACTCTAGAGCCCCCATCTTCCATAAAAATGTCAGCTTGCATGGAGCACCAGGCAACTGCGGAACACTCCCAGACCACTTGCAGAGCCCTCCAGGGACCGACGTGGGACTCGCATCTCATATTCACATGAAGATTTATTCTAATATTCTTCAGTATTTGCCAATAGTGTGTTGTGTTTGATTGTCCTTCCCCTTCACAATCAACGAAACAGAGACTCATAGTTCAAGCTCTGACAGTTTTATCATGCTAAAGGCAAGCCTTTCCACAACGCAAATTCAAGGAAGCGCTCAAACTGCCCCAGGTTCAAAACAACTGTTCTAAGATCTCTATTAGGGAAGACAATCCACAGGGACTGAAATTGCTGACAGTTTGCCCATGGACACCAATGGTCAAACCTGCCTAACAATGATGCCCCTCCCTTAGGGAGGCTCCTTTCTACATTGGTTTCTAAGAGTGGCTATCCTGGCAGAGCATCTTAGCCTCCTCCCTGACTCTGCCTGCTTCTACTTGTGATGCACTCTGGTGTCTCTAAAGTTGCACCTCTCTTCCTCCTCCTCAGAAACTTGGGTTCCCATGGTGGGGGTGGGTGGGAGCGGCGACTTGGCCTGGGCTGTCTGTTTGTCAAAGCCCTGGAAAGATTCTCTCCCAATGTCTGGGGGCTCTGGGGGAAGTTCCTCCCCCATTCTCTGATCTAGCTGTTCCAGCTCTGATTCAGAATTGGAGTCCTCAGAAATCTCAAGGGGCCCGGGCTCCACCCTTACATAGTGCTGGTTCATAGAACAGAAGAGTTTGCAAGCAATGTCAGACCCAGCTCCTGCCATCTTGCCACTTACACGTTGCCAAAAAAGAGGAAATGCATCACCCAAAAAGAGGACAATAAAGGATACAGATTTGCATAGAGAAAAATGAGATTCAGCCAACCTGTGCACATTTACTCAGACATAAATCCCACTGAGTTCAATGGAGCTTACTCCCAAGTGTACAAAGGACTGCAGCCTCAGAAAAGTTGCAGGTACACCAAAATACACTTATTTATCAGGGCCAAACTAACTGTTACATCATCATCATTTTAACTAATGTGCTTGGAACTGTCCACAACTCTTTCTATAGAAAAAAACAGCTGTGCCATGGGGACTCTTGGATCCGGTTTCTGGCATGCAGGGGGATGTTAACCCACCCCATACCATTTTCCCACCAAAAGTTTCCCCTTGAAAGTACTATTTATCCCTAAGGATGTAAATTCTGAAAAAGTGAGCACCTGCTGTGATGTTCTTAAAAAGAGACTGGTCTTTTCATCTACCTTCCATCAGCTTTGTCACATCCTGAACCGCAGCATACAACATCAAAATTCCTAAGACTAAATCTCAGGTGTAATTATAAAAGATTTAGAAAACTGAATCGTAAGGCTTGGCCTGTGTTCTCTGCCACTTAACAAGATTTAGCTACATTGATTTTGCTGAATAACTTGTTAATATGATGCTTGGGAAAGAATATGGTATTTTTTTCCAGATCAAATAACTGCATTTAATGGTCTAACAGTAGGCCTTACGTAGTTTAATTTTCAATGCTCTTATATAAGATAAGCACAATGCTCCTATCTGACTGTGAATAAATACATTAGAATTAGCCTAAGAGTTTCTAAGAATGGTGTTTTATTCAATAGTTGCCCTCTTGTATCTTCAGTTTCATACACTCTTAGCTGTACATTGCTAGGTCTAGAAACATATGCTATAAAGGACATTTGGGACCACTGCTGCTGAGAACACAGCACAAGTCTGCTTAAGGAAGCAATCCTATCTAGATAGGCATTAGTAGGGGTGCATGAAAGTCACTTACCTGGTGTCGCAGCTTTTCGTGGTGGGGGGGAGGCGCTTCGCTGCTCTCCCCCCGAAGTTCAGGCCAGGGGGGACGCTTCCCGCCTCGCCTGGCCGAAATTCAGGCTGGGTGGGAGGCTTCCCGCCTCGCCCAGCTGAAATTCAGGCCGGGGAGGAGGCGCCTCGCCTCGCCCGGCCGTGAAATACAAAGTTAAAAAAAAACGCCCCCGTGATAGGCTACGTGACGATTAACGTAGCCTATCACGGCTAGATCTGCAAAGTCAGCCGTGATAGGCTACGTAAATCATCACGTAGCCTATCACGGGTGACTTAAAAAAAAAAAAAAAGCCTGTACGCAAATGGCGACCTCCATAGGGAGCCGCCATTCGCATTCCTTATTTGGTCACTGTAGTCTACGTAAATCTTTACGTAGACTACGGCGAAAATAAGGGCAACGCAAATAGCATTGCCCTTATTTTCGCCGTAGTCTACGTAATCTTTACTCGTCACGTAGCCTATCACAGGGGCATTTTTTTTTTTTTTTTACTTTTCTTGTAATGGCGGTGGCGGCAGCCGGTCGAAAGACCGGCCGCCGCCCCCGCCCCTGACAAAGACCTGCCAAACTGCCTCCGGGACTCGCCGCTGGGAGGGACATTCATGAAAGGTAAGTCCCATCCCGGGGGGGGGGCAGTGGGCAGGGGGGCGGAGAATTTCTCCCCGAACAACCTTCGGAGGACCGAATGCGTTGGCACTCGGACTCCCAAAGTTTCGGGGAGAAATTCTCCCCCGTCCCTAGCTCTGGGGGAATCCAGCTGACAGAACATTCCAGTAGGCCTTGGGGCTAACCATCGAGGCACAGAATCATAGAATCATAGGGTTGGAAGGGGCCTACAAGACCATGGAGTCCAACCCCCTGCTCAATGCAGGAAGCCTGATTCCCAGGTGGTCTCCCATCCAAGTACTAACCAGGGCTGACCCTGCTTAGCTTCCGAGATCAGACAAGATCAGGCGCATCCATGTTTCCAAAGAAGATAAAAAACCTTAGTATGAGCCTCTGGCAGTCAAAATGGGAGTATAAACTGAATTGCAAATAAATAGTGAAGACTTGACTCTGACACGCTTTTATCACAGCTGCAGTATCTAATCCACTCTAGCAATGCGTCAAAGTAACATGAGAATTTCTTTCTTTGTTTCATGGAATCAACATGACTATCATTATGCTGACAATAAACCCTCCAATTCCCTTGTGGTCATCTGCAGCACAGAGCAATATTTTATAGCCAATGGCCCATAAACACTGGCTTCCATTTACTTTCTACTTCTGTCAATTTGCCCTCCAGATCAGATTCTATCATTGTTATATTTATCTTTTTCTCTGTGTATTTTTAACATGACACATTAAAATTACAGTTTTTCAAGGAAATGAGGACAATAATCATGTCTCTGTCACCTTTTGTCGCATGGAGATATAGTGGGGCAGTAGGAAGCATGAAGTGCCAGTGTATGATAAAGAATAGCAGAAATAAAATTTGAAAATGCCTACAGCTCTCAGAATGAAGTCAGCCAAACTACCCACCATGGTTTAAATAACTGCCAACTTTATAACTGTCATGGTTGATACAGGGAGCTTTAATCAGTCCTTGAGAGGAGCTAAAAATTAATATGTTTCTAGGTTGCTTTCTCTATCTCAGCCAATCTTAATAACAGTAGACTTTAAAGAACTGTTGCCATCCCAGTTGAAAATGAGACAAATGTACTGATGGAATTCATGAAATAAGAGGTGCCTGTTCAAGATGTTACTCATTTGTAGGAATGTGAGAAGCAGCGAAATTTGAGCTTGACAAAATTCTCCAAATTCCATCTCGAAGCTCATTCTGACTCGAGCTTCAAGTCCATATCAGATAGTGAGCTTTGTTTTTCACTTTTCACATGAAAATCCCTATGAATTTTTGTTTGTATTGTTCTAAATGTACACATCGATTGTGTGCATCTTTGAAATGTATGCATCCTTCTCCCATTGATTAAAGTGTATTTGTGTGAATTTTTCAAAAGTATGCATTTTTTCACGCATTTTTTTCACCAAAATTCTTCTCATTTTTTGACAGTTTTTTAATATACATGCATAAATTTGTATATATCCGCAACAATGAATACATATGAAATATGCCATCCGTTTAAATGTTGATAACATATTATAACATTATATAATATAATATAATATAATATAACTGTTATAACATATTATAATGTTGAAAGCATTATAAAGTCCTCAGTCCATTGTATGATAGGAAGTGAGTGTTTATCATCCCAGTGTTGTAATATCAATCTTTTATCTGTCAAAAAGGGCACAGAGAATCCATTTACAATTACCATTTCTTAATTTCCATGAAGCAAGTAAATAATTTAAAAGAGTATGTCAGTCAGCAAATATTAAAGACTGTTCCAATACAAGATGTATATATATAATAACCTCCTCCCCCAAAGAAGCAATTACTGGACATTGTCAAAACGTATGTTTAAAAGAAGCATTCGCTGGATTACACCACCACAGTTAGTCAAATTAGAAATCCCTTATTAAAGAGATGTTGCAGTGTCCAGTAGATATGAAACAAACATTTTTGCTGAATAAGACACAGCCCAAGATCAATAGACACAATAGGTATAGATGCGAAAGTAGCAATCCACTGATTAGACAGAATGGGATAATCTTAGGGATGTACAAATTAGAGGGATGTCAGAGAATTCCACCATGGATCTTGGTGAGGCCGAATGCCAGTGCATTCGGCCCCCCAAAATCTGTGGCGGAACAAAGCCCCCCCACCCCGCGAAAGGCCTGTGAAATGGGACACCTACCTGCTGCCGTTCGAGCTGCATTGTGAATGGTGGCCGCATCCACAGCCGCCATTCGCTTCATCACTACAGCTGTGATAGGGTAACGTAAATACATAGCCTATCATGGCTAACGCAGGGACGCCATTTGCGTCCCTGCGGAAGCCGTGATAGGCTGCATAAGTATTTACGCAGCCTATCACGGCAAAAAAAAGGAACGCAAATGTCGGCGCCTACAGCGGCCACCATTTGCATTCCCCCTTTTTTTTGGCCGTGATAGCCTACATAAATATTTACATAGGCTATTACGGCAAAAGGGAAGGGTGCAAATGGCGTAGTGGCCGTGATTTGAGCCCATCCCTTTTGCCGTAATAGGCTACGTAAATACTTATGTAGCCTATCACGGCCCCCCCAAAAAGGGAACGCAAATGATGGCCGCTGTAGCTGCCGCCATTTGCGTTCGCTGTGTTTTGTGGGTTTTTTTGCCATAATAGGCTACATAAATGTTTACGTAGCCTATCACGGCAAAATACAGGGACGCAAATGGTGGCGGCTATGGCAGCCGCCATTTGCGTCTCTGCAGGCTGCCCAGCAGCCGGATGTCCAGCTGCGGGTGGCCCCGGCCAGTGGCTCCGCGGAATCGCTGCGTAGTGGAGCCAGCCAGAGAGAATTTCGGAGGGAGGGATGGAGTGCCTCCCCACCACCGCAAATGTCACCCTTCGAAAAGGTAAGTGACTTTCATACATCCGTAATGAATTAGGGATGTCAGAGAATTCTGCCACGGAATCCAGTGAGGCCGGATTCCATGGCGGAACGGCCTCCTGCCCCCTGCCACCTTGCGGAATCCCCCCGGGACGGAGCTTACCTGGGGTGGATGCGGTGGCAGCAGTGGCTCCGGCAGCGACTCCAGTGGCGGCTGCGGCGGTAACTCTGGCGGCAGCTGCGGCTCCAGCTGGTCTCCCGGCTGGCCGCTGCTGGACTGCTGCAGCAGCAAATGGCGGCTGTCATAGCGGCCACCATTTGAGTCCTTGCAAGCAGCCGTGATAGGCTATGTAAGTATTCACATAGCCTGTCACGGCAAAGAGCAGGGACGCAGATGGCGGCCGCTACGCCATTTGCGTCCCTGCTCTTTGCCATGATAGGCTACGTAAGTATTGAGTATCACTGCTCTTTGCAATGATAGGCTACGTAGCAGCCGCCATTTGCGTGGCTGCCTTTACCATGATAGGCTATGTAAATGCTTACATAGCCTATCACGGCAAAGAGCAGGGGCGCAAATGGCATACCAGATGCCATTTGCGTCCCTCCTCTTTGCTGTGATAGGCTACATAAATACTTACATAGCCTATCATGGCTGCCTGCAAGGATGCAAATGGCGGCCTCTAGGACAGCCACCATTTGTGGCCGCAGCAGCCCGGCGGCTCCGGAGAGCCACCGTGGAGCCGAGCCAGCCGTGGAGGATTCCAGGAGGGGGAACGGTGCGCCTCCCCGCCACCGCGGATGCCCCGGCGCGGAATAAAGTGTTTTGAACGTCCCTAGAACAAATCCCTTACCTCGTTCCGGTCCGGGGCATCCGCGGTGGGGAGGAGGTGATCTGTCCCTCCCCCCAGAATCCTCCCCAGCTGGCTCCGCTCTTTGGCAAGGCTGTGGAGCCGCCAGCCATGGCCAGCCACAGCCCGACTTCCAGCCGCTGCTGGGCTGCTGCAGCTGCAAATGGCGGCCGTCCTTGCATTAGGCCATGATAGGCTACGTAAGTATTTAGTAAGTAAATACTTATGTAGCCTATTATGGCAAAGAGCAGAGGCACAAATGGCATAGCGGCCGCCATTTGTGCCCCTGCTCTTTGCTGTGATAGGCTACATAAATATTTATGTAGCCTATCATGGCCTAATCCAGGCACACAAATGGTGGCCGCTATGGTAGGGATGGACAAAAGTCCCTTACCTGGTCCTGCAGCTGTTTTCGAGGGGGGGAGGCGCTCCGGTTCTCCCCCTGAAATTCTTGGTGGGTGGGGAGGCGCCCCGCCTCCCTGGCTGAAATTCTGGCCGGGGGGGAGTGCCCCGTCTCCCTGGCCACGAAAGAAAAAAGTGTAAAACAAAACAAAACATGATAGACTACGTAAAGATTTACGTAGCCTATCACGGCTAGGTCTGCTCCGTGGGGATTTCGGGGGTTGGCTGGGAGGGGGAGGCCGTTCTGTCACTTCTAAAGAATCCAGCCTCACTGGAGTCCGTGGCGGAATTCTGCAACATCCCTATAATCAATTCCCTATTCTATTCCTGCTTCAAACCCTGTATATCATATTTATTCACCAATAACAAATATTTATAGACATAGATCTGCAGGGGCGGCAGGCGCTGGCGGAGCGCTAGGGGCAGGCCATGCCAGGTAAGGGGAACAAGGGAGAGATGTGTAGTATCTGTCCCCTGCTCCGGGCCTGTCCAGAGCCAAAGGATGGCTGGGGGAGGCGTGACCCCATCTTCTGGCCTTTGTTTGCTGCTCTGCAATGCCAGGTCTGTTACCCAGAAAACCTCCCTCATTCATGACATGATCCTGGATGAGGGTGCAGACCTGGCATGTATTACGGAGACCTGGCTGGCCGAGGCTGCTGCTCCAACCCTTGCAGCCATGTGTCCAGCTGGATTTTCGTATGCACAGCAGCCGAGGGCTGGGGATCGGGGAGGGGGAGTGGCTGTTATCTACCGAGAGTCCTTGGTCTTCACCAGACCCCCTCTCCGGGAGACCAAGGTTGTTGAGTGCATGTACTGGAGGTTGGGCCCGAAGGGCAGTCTGGGGATTCTGCTCGTGTACCGTCCACCCCGCTGCACGACTGACTCCCTGGCCGAGGTGCTTGAGGTGGTCTCTGATGTGCGTGTGCAGTCCCCTAACTTACTGGTGTTGGGGGACTTCAACGTACATTCGGAGGCCATCCTCACAGGAGCACCTCGGGACTTCATGGAGACCATGGCCTCCTGGGAGCTGCACCATATTCTAAGTGGGCCCACCCATGTAGCCGGTCATGCACTAGACCTTGTGTTTGTTTCTGGAGAAGCGGGGAGTGATCTGGAAGTCGGGGGTATATCCACCACCCCCTTGTCCATGGTCAGATCACTATCTGGTGATGTTGGACTTCTCGGTTCCACAACCCCTCCGCAGGGGTGGAGGACCCATGAAAATGGTCCGCCCCAGGCTTCTTATGGATCCAAATGGATTCCTGAATGCGCTTGGGGATTCTCTGGGGCATGCCAACGGCCACTCGGTCGAGACCCTGGTGGGTGGCTGGAATGCCGCAATCACTGGGCATTAAGGTGATTAGATCATTAAGGTGATTAGATTGGGTGGCTCCGAAACGCCCTCTCCCCCTGAACAGGGCTCGGACTGCACCATGGTTCAATCCGCGGTTACGAGCTCTGAAACAGGAGGTGAGACAGCTAGAGCGCCGGTGGCGGAAGTCTCGCTCCAAAGACGATCAGACACGGGCTAGAGCTATATCTTCAGCCTATCACGTGGCGGTGAAGGCAGCAAAAAAGGAATATTATGCTGCCTCCATCGCGTCTGCAGAGTGCTGCCCCAGGAGGCTGTTCCAAGTGGTCCGGAGCCTGGTCGGTCCTGTGGCTCCGGAACCACTGGAGCATTCTAAGGCCTCCTGTGAGGCTTTGGCAAGGCACTTTGCAGATAAAACTGATCAGATTAGGTGTGTTACTCTGCACACTGTGGATACAGGTAGTGAGCAAGAGGCGGCCTGTGGCAAACGGGTTTTGTGGGATCGGTTCCAGCTTCTTCCTCCTGATGAAGTGGACAAGGTGCTTTCATCTGTAAGGCCGACCACCTGCTTACTTGATCCTTGCCCATCTTGGCTCATTATGAGCTGCAGAGAGAGACTGGGTGAGGGGATCAAGGCAGTGGTGAACACCTCCCTTGAGGAGGGAGTGATGCCATCAGCCCTCAAGGAGGCAGTGATAAGACCGCTCTTAAAGAAGCCCTCCTTGGATCCTCAAGTTCTGAACAACTTTCGCCCAGTCTCAAATCTGCCATTTTGGGGCAAGGTGATTGAGCGGGTGCTGGCGGTGCAGTTGAAGGCACACTTGGAAGAAACTGATTATCTAGACCCATTTCAGTCGGGCTTCAGGCCTGGGCATGGGACAGAAACGGCCTTGGTCGCCTTGGTGGATGATATGAGGAGGGCTCTGGATAGGGGTGAATGCTCCTTCCTTGTTCTCCTCGACCTCTCAGCGGCTTTTGATACCGTTGACCACGGTATCCTCCTGGACCGCCTGGAGGGGTTGGGCATTGGAGACACTGTATTGCGGTGGTTCCGGTCCTTCCTCTCCGGCAGGTACCAGAGGGTAGCACTGGGAGAGGAGGTTTCGGACCCGTGGCCACTTACTTGTGGGGTGCCACAGGGTTCCATCCTCTCCCCGATGCTATTTAACATCTATGTGAAGCCACTGGGGGCTATCATCAGGAGGTTTGGGGTGCAGTGTCATCAATATGCGGATGACACGCAGCTCTACCTCTCATTCAAATCTTCACCAAGGTTGGCCGTAGAATCCCTGTCCAAATGTCTGGAGACAGTGAGTGGCTGGATGGGGAGGAATAAGCTGAAGCTCAACCCTGACAAGACCGAGGTACTTTTGGTGGGAGACAAGAGGAGGCTGGGGGATGTTGACCTGGTGTTGAATGGGGTACAGCTACCCTTGAAAGACCAGGTGCGCAGCCTGGGGGTCATTTTGGACTCCCAGCTGTCCATGGAGGCTCAGGTGTCAGCTGTGAGCCGGACAGCGCTGTATCAACTCCATCTGATACGGCGGCTGCGCTCCTTCCTTCCCGACCATCTGCTCCCATCGGTAGTACATGCCCTGGTCTCCTCTCGTTTAGACTACTGTAATGCGCTCTACGTGGGGTTACCCTTGAAGACGGTTCGGAAACTGCAGCTGGTACAGAACGCGGCGGCTCGCCTGATTAAAGGCAGCCGCCGGCGAGATCACATCACTCCAGTGCTGAAGGAGTTGCACTGGTTACCAGTTGTTTTCTGGGCCAAATTCAAGGTGTTGGTTTTGACCTTTAAAACCCTATATGGTTCCGGCCCAGCCTATCTTAAGGAGCGCCTCCAGCAACACCAGACAGGCCGCTTAACAAGATCAGCCTCGGATGGCCTTCTCTCTGTCCCATCAGCCAGGACAGCTAGACTGGTGGGGACGAGGGAGAGGGCCTTCTCTGTGGTGGCCCCCACTCTGTGGAATTCCCTCCCTAGGGAACTCCGTCATGCCCCCTCTTTATTGAGCTTCCGTCGTGCATTAAAAACGTGGTTGTTCAGGCAGGCATTTGGGGTGGGTTAGGGTATTTTAAAAAAAATGGTAAAATTTTATTGTTTTAAATTGTTTTATGGTGGGTTGTACATCGCCCAGAGTGGCTGGGTGACCAGTCAGATGGGCGATTAATAAATTTAATAAATAAATAAATAAATAGATCGTGGGTCACTTTGCCTGACCAGCCTCAACAAATGCTTCTAATAATGATGGAGTCTCTCTCATGCTGCTGGGTCAAACTTGAGATACTAACAAATGCTGCAGTTGCAAATATTGCCATTCAACCATCACTGGCAAGTCATATTACCACGCAAGACAGAAAATGACAAAAATTCATTATTGGCACCCATGAGGTGATTTTCACTTAGATCAACTAATGTGTCCATATCCACCACAAAAACATTTTCTGACTAACTTTTAGATCTGGATTGCCCCATAAAGTCAATTTAGCATGAGAAAATGGACCAAAGTATATTTGATGTGACATGATATGCCACACATTTCTAACTGTAGAAACTGTGGAAGGAGCCCTATGTGCTTTTGTACAGTCTAGGGATGGCGGAGAATTTCTCCCCGAAACTTCGGGGGGCCGAGCGCCAACGTGTTCGGCCCCCCAAACAAGTTTCGGGGAGAAATTCTCCACACACCCCCGCACCCCGCACCCCCCCCCCCGGGATGGGACTTACCTTTGCCGAATGTCCCTCCCGGCGGCGGGTCCGGCCGGCGGTTCGGCGGGTGTTCGTGCGGGGCGGGAGCAGCAGCCGGTCTTTCGACCAGCTGCTGCCGCTGCCATTGCAATAAAAGAAAAAAAAATGCCCCCGTGATAGGCTACGTGACGATTAACGTAGCCTATCACGGCTAGATCTGCAAAGTCAGCCGTGATAGGCTACATAAATCGTCACGTAGCCTATCACGGGTGCCTTTAAAAAAAAAAGCGCGTACGGATAATGGCGGCCCCCATAGGGAGCCGCCATTCCCGTTCCTTATTTGGTCGCTGTAGTCTACGTAAAGATTTACATAGACTACGGCAAAAATAAGGGCAACGCTATTTGCGCTGCCGTTATTTTCGCCGTAGTCTACGTAAATATTTTTTTTTTACTTCTTTTTTTACGCTTTTTTTTTTAAGTCACCCGTGATAGGCTACGTGACGATTAATGTAGCCTATCACAGCTGACTTTGCAAATCTAGCCGTGATAGGCTACGTTAATCGTCACATAGCCTATCACGGGGGCTTTTTTTAAAAAAAAAACTTTGGAGTTCGCGGCCGGGCGAGGCGGGAAGCCTCCTCCCCGGCCTGAATTTCGGCCGGGCGAGGCGGGAAACCTCCCCCCCGGCCTGAATTTCGGCCGGGTGAGGCGGGAAGCCTCCCCCCCGGCCTGAACTTTGCGGGGGGAGCAGCGAAGCGCCTCCCCCCCACCGCGAACAAGCTTCGACGACAGGTAAGTGACTTTCGTCCACCCCTAGCTACAGTCTAGAACCTAATATCATCCATTTAGTGAGAAGAACCAGATAAGAAGATTCCAAAACTGACCAAGGTGGAAGATCCAATGCAGACAGAAAAGACCCACATTTAGTATGAGTCAATAGTTAAGCCTGAAGATATAGGCAAGATCCAGAAAGCCAAAGCCAACTTCTTTAATTGGAATTTGCATTCTTTTCAGATATAATCTTGACAGAGAGGAATGCCCCCCCCCAATTTACAAAACAAAGCATTGATTTTTTTAAAAAAAATTTGCCAGGCGTATTTTTCAAATGTATACATACTGTCAAACACATAGGGGTGGGGGGTGGGGGGTGGCAATCACATTGCAAGTTCAGAATTGTTTTGTATGGACTTTGACTGCAGATTGCATCTGAGTCCATGCTCAGTCCAGAAGGTGCTAACTGGGTAAATCCTGATCAAAGATGAACGGAAATAAATTCTCATACGTTTGACCTATAACAGACATGATGTTCCCTGATCTGATGACGGGCCTATTAAAGGTACTGTTAAAGGTACATATTCTGTGTACCTTTAATAGCACTCTAGACTAGCTAGCCAGCCGGTAAAACAGTAACAGCAAATGCATGCTTTTGGAGACTCAAGATCTAGGATTCTAGCAGCAGCTTTGGAAATTCATTTGGAACCCCAGGTGCACCAACACAACTAAATGTATCACTATTGATCACTTTTGTTCCCATATTGTCCCTCCCCATTGAACTGACAAGTTTAAGTATCACCACCCCGAATTTCCTTCAGCTGTACAAAGCAAAGGACTTAGATCTTGACACTGGTAATTAGAGAACCATCTCCCCAGACTGGCATTTTAACTAGGGGTAGCCACCTGATGGCTGGGAGTTCATTATGTGTAGCCTATAAGTCTATTTTATTTCTCTATCCTAAAAAAATCAAGGTGTGGTAAAACTATTGCTCACATGATCACATCTGCATAGTAGGAAATGATTCTTTCTTTCTTTCTTTTCTAGTTGTATACATCTGATGGGCTAAACTAATATGCTCCTCCCTGTTTCGGTAGCAAAAAAAGCAAGATTCATTTCAGCTATTTTTGGAGGGGAAATCCGAAATTGATGAAACATTTTAGGGGGCACACTTATCTTGTTGGTTTTAAAGCAGTGTCGACTCTCTCTCTCTCTCTCTCTCTCTCTCTCTCTCTCTCTCTCTGTCCCTCTGCACAAGAGAGAAAGAACACTCAGGGAAGGAATCCACTATTTATTTATTTATTTATTTATTTATTAAGGCAAGGTAAGAGACACGATTGTCTGAAATGCTTTGCTGATTTCTCTCTCTGCCTCCCCCATCCCCTGAAAGTTTTTCTCCCATTTTGGCAGCCATTTGGGGTAGAAAATAGTTCAGTCAAGTTTTGTCAACCTTCTTGATTTTTTTTTTTTAAATCTGCCT
Source organism: Heloderma suspectum (assembly GCF_057233095.1). Lineage (NCBI taxonomy): Eukaryota > Metazoa > Chordata > Lepidosauria > Squamata > Helodermatidae > Heloderma > Heloderma suspectum. The sequence continues at coordinate 244,380,494 of NC_139459.1, read as the reverse complement.
TCAATGTGCGTAAAATGTGTTGTTGTTGGAGCATTGTTTTGTTTTTTTGTTTTGCAATCAGCAAAAAAACCTCTTGAGTCATTGTTATTAATCTTGTTCAAATTCTTACAGTTGTGCTATGTTTTGACCCTCAAAATTAACTTCAGCTTTCACTTTATGTGCAATTTGTTAGCAGGCTGCATTTACTACATATGCTTTGAGGGACTGATGTAATGCAACAGCTTCTTGTATTTCCACAGAAATTACATGGTATGGCAATTGGCAACCTTCAGCACACTCCAGAAACATAAACACTACTAACCTGTTGTGGCTTTTGAGCCCTGTGGTGACACAGATACAGTGGCTGAGAGGCCAGTGGTGCTGAGAGGAGGCATGGGGACAAGTACCATGAGCAAAACAAACACCCCAGGGATGCCCCAAACCCAGGCACCTGGACCAAAGAGCCCCTAGGGCTGAGATACCCAAGTCTGCTGAGACTGGACCAGAGTCTGCAGCCTCTGAACCTGCCCAAAGGAGGGTCAGCACACTCTCCTCCAAGGGCCATGATGACACTAGCGCACCAATGTGGTCAGCTTGCCCAACATAAGGTCACGGAGTGGTGACAGAGTGCTAGGCTCCAGGCCAAAGAGCTGCTCCTTTAAGACTTGTAGTCCTCAGTAGGAAGGTGGGGAGCTTGAGAAGGAAGTCAGCCCCAGGGAGCATAAAAGGGAGTTGAAAATTCTCCTCAAAATAAGTGGTCCGTGCTTTGGGCTCTGTCCAGGGTCCTGAAGGATCTGCTACCAACCAGCCTTGTTTTTAGGCTAGGCATGGGGAACCTTTGGAACCTGGGCCTGATAAGGCCAGCAAGGTTTCCCATCTAGCCCAGCAGCTTCTTCCCCTGGCCCTGCCCACTCTGCCTCTGAAAGAAAAAGCTGTAATCTCCAATCGGCAGCTGATTAGGGATAATTGCTTTTCCCTGCTTAGAACTGAAAAAGGGTCCCTTTCTCATTGTTTAGAAGGGAAAAGCTCTTTGATCAGCTCTTCCCTGTGGGGTAGAGGGAGCGGTAATGGGGGAAGCATGGTGATGCAGTTCTGCTTTCTTCTGGGCTCTGTTCTGCTTACTTGTAAGTAGACATGCATCGTACTATAAATTCATATTTATGGAATTGTTTTTTTTCTCAGCCCTGCCCACTTTTGCCTTTGGCTTCTCCCTCTAGTGGAATGTGGCCTGTAAGAGCTTCTCCAAATGGAATTTGGCCCATGATCTGAAAAAGGTTTGTCACCCCTGCTTTAAGCATCTGGATGAAACTCTTCTCCTTTTCCCCATCTGTCATCTGCTTCTGCTCTGCTAGGGATGGCGGAGAATTTCTCCCCAAATCTTCGGGAGGCCAAGCGTCGAGGCATTCGGCCCCCTGAAAGTGTTGGGGAAATTCTCCGCCGGCCCCCGCCCCCCCCGGATGGGACTTACCGTGGCCGAATGTCCCTCTCGGCGGCAGGTCCCACCAGCGGTTCGGCAGCGGTTCGGTGGGGGCGGGGGCGGCGGCCGGTCTCCAGACCGGCCGCCACCGCCGCCATTGCAAAAAAAAAAAAGTGCGGTAAAAAAACCCCAAACACCCGTGATAGGCTACGTAACGATTTACGTAGCCTATCATGGCTAGATTTCCAAAGTCAGCCGTGATAGGCTACGTGACGATTTACATAGCCTATCACGGCTGACTTTGGAAATCTAGCCGTGATAGGCTACGTAAATCGTTACGTAGCCTATCACGGGTGTGTGTGTTTTACTTTTTTTTCGCGGCCGGGTAGACAGGGCGCTTCTACCTGGCCTGAATTTTGCCAGTGAGGGATGGGGCGCCTCCCCGCCGGCCTGAATTTTGGCCAGGCGAGGTGGGGCGCCTCCCCCCCCTCGCCTGAACTTCAGGGGGAGAACCGAAGCACCTCCCCCCCACCGCGAAGCAAGCTTCAAGGACAGGTAAGGGACTTTCGCCCATCCCTATGCTCTGCTTGCCAGATTTGTACCTTCTGTCTCATCCATGGACTCTTTGTTGCCACGACAGGATATATCTCTTGAAGGGATCTTTTGGAGCAAACAGTTCCTCAAACTCCCTGATTATTACTGTGATCTAATCATGTTGTGTGTATCCTGCCTACCTCCTCTAAAGCAGGGGGTGGGCAACTTGTGACCCTTCACATATTGTTATACTGAAACTCCCATCAGCCCCAGCCAGCATAGCCAATGGTGAGAGATGATGGGATTTGCAGTCCAACATAATCTGGAGGGCCACAAATTGCCCACCCTCATGTTAAGGAGCAAAAAACAAAGAAACAAAAAACACATTTTATTTACACAGTTATCTATGTAAATCATCTATTTCCCAAAGGAGATAAATATGTGGTAGCTATGTTTTTAGCAATACAAGTTTGCACTAGTATTGCCAGCTTCAGCAATCTGAACAGAACACTGCCACAACTGAACTGATGGAGCACATCCTAATGATGTCTACTGTCTGCCTAGATTATTTATTCCATGTAGGGCACAATACTATGCATATTTAGACAGAAAAAAATGGCCCACAACTCCCAGCATGCCCCAGCAAGCATTGCTGGCTGGGACTTGCTGGGAGTTGTAGGCCTTTTTTTCCTGTCTAAGCATGCATAGAACTGCACTCTTTGGCATTGTCTTTGTATATGAAGCGGTAAGGATCACTCAGATACAGTATATTAGATGCTGCATATTAACACAATTACACTGCCTCTTTCCAGGATCCCTGGTTTGGACATTTTGGTAAGCTTTCAATTTCTGGTTAGTGTAGGGCACAATCTGCATCTGGAGAATGCTGGGAGTTGTAGTACTTCTTTCTGTCTAAACATGCATAGGATTACACCCTTAAAGATAGGAAAACATGCCCCCGCTCTCAAAAATGCAATTGTAACATTTGAAAACAACATGCAACATTCCCTCACCTGAAATAGACTTGATCTTTATGTGGCTTTTTCTTTAGCTGTTGACCAGACAATTAACCTTATAAATAGTTCAGATAACAGTAAGTTCAAATGAGCTTCCTTACCTTGAAGCTAGGTCTGTGTTCCCCAGATAGCTATAACACAGAATAAGTGTGTGGTGGACTAACTGTAGTTTGAGGTTATTATCTGAAAACTCCATGGAATAGTGGAGCAACAGTCAGAAGGGAACTTGGAGGGCATTCAGTCCCACCCTCTGTTCAGTGCAGGAACCTTGCAACTATAGCAGCCCTGACAGATGGCTGTCCAGCCTCTGCTTAAATACCTTCAACCAAGGAGAACCCACCACTTCCCTAGGCAATCTGTTTTTACTGTCAATCAGCTCTTGCCATTAGGAAGGTTTGCCAACCCCATCCATTGGCCCTAGTCTTGTCCTCTGGAGCAACAGAAAATACAAGTCTACTCCATCCTCTACATGACAACCCTTTCAGATATTTGAAGAGAATTATTATATCCTGTCTCCCCTTAATCTCTTCTCCAGGCTAAACATATCAAGCTCTTTCAGCCATTCCTTATAGGACTTGGTTTAGCTTTGGGAAACCATGTTTGACGTGGCACATAAGCAACCAGATGAAGGTATTTTTTAAATATATTTGCAATCTATTTTATATACATGCTCTCTGCTGAAGCACCAAAATGGTCGGGTGGGCTACAAATATACATAAGCAAATAAAAATAAATATGCAACCATATGTAGTGTATATCTGGAGTTCAGCTTTTCAGAACAGAGGAAGACTTTTTGTTCTGCACAGTAAGGTTATGTAGACATGATTGGGAGGAATCAGTTGTACTACACATATGGGAAATAGGAAAAAGTTAATTCCTTTGTAAAGTATTAGAATATAAGTCCTGTTCCCACTTGTGTGCTCCAAAAAAGAAAAAAAAAAAGCCTTGGATGCTTCTCAAGGACAAATCCAGACATGATGATTCTATGCATAGGTAATTCTGTGCACTTGAATCACAAAGACATGCTCAAAATTCAAAGTGTGCAGCTGCCATCTCATCTTCTTTTCTTTTAAAAAACCAACTGTGTTCTTTGATGAAGATCATACAAGCTTTGCAGAAAAAAAATGAGCTTAAAAAGGGGGACCAAATAACTCTACTATTGGATTCCTGGCTTTCAGAGAGAAAAGTTTCCTACAGGTGAGAAGCAATCAAAAGAGAGATGTTGATAGAAGGGCAGTTTCAGGTGTTAGGCACAGCCAAAAATTGGAGATACATTGGAGAGAATGCAACCAAGCACAATATGACATCCAGCATCCCACCAGCAGGAAAATGCTGGAGGTCACACAACTGCTAGCAGAACAACTAGTACAACTAGGGAAGCAATATCTAGCATAAAGAGGCCACAATGAGTTGCATATAGGGACGTATGGATTATGTACAATCCGTTCTGTCTGTGTTTCGTGGATTGTCAGGCGACTTTAATTCCGTAGTCCACCCATCAATGGGATCAGAATATTTTTTTGTTTCCAAATTTGCGCAAATTCACATGTGTGAAATGTGCATCCCCCTGAAATGCACATTTCATGCTTTAGCCTATGGGGGAAATGCGCAATTTGGCTGGGGTTTTTTTATTTTGCGTATTTTCCACAACAAAATTTGCATGAAATTCAGCGAAGTTAGAAAAATTGTCTGTGACTCCATGGAATCCGCCCAACAGGGGAAAAGCCAGTCCACTGCAGAATCTGTGGGTTGGATTCATGAAAATCCAAACTCGTTTGGTTCCGTTGTGGATATCTCCAGCATCCCTAGTTGCACAACAGCTTGCACAATGGCTTCAGCGCAGGAAATCAGAATATTGGATCTGACACTAGAGAAAGAGGAAAACAGGGTTTCTGCAAGAGGTAGAAGCTTTGCGCTAGCATAGTGGCATCATTGGATACAGCCCAATATCACAATGTGCAGAATGTTGCCAGGGACAATGAAAGGTAGAGACCAGGTTAAGTATTTGAGAATCATATTGTATTTGGAAATTGCTTCACGTGTTCTACTGCAGTTATAGAAATGGAAGGAATGACCTAATAGTTACTGCAAACTAACAGGAAGCTGCCTTATACCGGGTCAGACCACTGGCCCGTCTAGCCTAGTATCATCGACCCTGCTTGGCAGTAGCTGTCCTGCGTTTCAGCAGGAGTTTTTCCAGCCCTACCTGGAGATGCCAGGGATTGAACTGGGGACCTTCCACATGCACAATAGGGGATCTGCCACTGAGCAGTGACCATTCCACTTTAGATGGATTGCTGTTGAGTTGTGGAGCAAAATAGCTAAACCAAGGTCTGAGGCAGTGTCAGGAACAGTCCCTTGGCTGTGTTCTGTCATGCTACAAAAGTTCAGCTGAGACCATTTGAGCTTCTCTGCTCTCTTTGGCTTTAGCTCCTGTAAAGGGAAGTGTTAAAATGAAGAAGTTTGGGTCAAGGTGGTAAACATTTAGAGCTTCTTGGCTTTGCCTCATCTTAAGAACTTAACAGGAGCCTGCTTGCTTATTCTTCTATTCCCTTTACTTTGAGCTTACCCTTCGTAAGCCTGCCCTGGCCTGAACCCTTGCCTCACCTATTTTTCTGCCTGATTACCTTTACGTTACCTGGCCCTGGCTGTACCTACATCTTTAGCCCCTTCTCATCCATAACACTTTCATCTTTTGTTACCTGCTGTGGGAGGCTGCAACCTGGAGACCAATACAACTAGCTAACTAAGTAACGAACCAGCCAGCCCTGGCATGGTCCTTGACAGGCAGCTAAACTATTAAAATGAAAATTTGGGTCAGGATGAGCTCTGATATACCTAATCAGCTTTAAGCAGTCAGAACAAAAGATAGCACTGTAAAAAGGAGGTCAAAGAAGGAAGGAGTAGGCCCTTCTGAACAGGGGGATGAATGGAAGACACAGATATCTGTGTAAAAATGGTAATGAAAACCATTGAAAACAAATGTTCTAAATCAAATATTCAAAGCAAACACTAAGTCATCAAATATGCTGTCTTCAAATGTTTGGAGTTAAATAATATTTGAAAGGGTGCATTTGCTCATTCTTCACTCGCCAGTTTATTTGCTCTTTTAATTATTCATGCAGCTCATTTCTCATAGCTCTGCTCAAAATTGTGGAAGCTGGAGAGACACATGTCATGTGCGTGGGGCAAGGAAATGATTTTGCAGTTGAATGGAAGAACAGTATAACTAACTGAAGGATTCCACATATGTCCAGCATTTGCTGCTTCTGAAGGAAATAACAAACACACATGCATGTTTGCTGTTGTGAATCTGTTCCAAACAGGCAGCAAGTTAAATTGTATAATTGCACGCCCCGCCCCACTGAAAACAGTAACTCAGTAACAATGTGCACATAATCCAATAAATGATAATAGTAAACACTTGGGCAGTATCCCAGACTACCCAAGTGCTAGTGGGACTTGCTGCCTGCACAACACAGATTTAGCACTTTGGATAGGAACCGGAAAACTCTGTTCTGGAAAACACTGATTTCCAGAACAGAGCAGATCAGTGGAGCTTGCACAACAGAGCTCCACCAACGTGTCCTGATCCAGAAGCCACTCATTTTGGGGCTTGCTTTATGAAGCGTGAAATCCCTGTTTAGAGGCTCCATTGCATATGAGCCATACGGTGTGCAACAATAATTCAGATCTGCATTATACCATTTAGAATGATGTTCAGGATTTTGAATGGGGAACATGATGCACAATTAGAGGGAATTCTGAATAACAACAGATTCAGAGAATAGTAGGGTTGGAAGGGGCCTATAAGACCATCGAGTCCAACCCCTGCTCAATGCAGGAATCCAAGTCAAAACATCCCTGACAAGTGGCTGTCCAGCTTCATCTTGAATGCCTCCAGTGCGGAAGAGCCCACTACCTCCCTAGGTAATTGGTTCCATTGTCATATTGCTCTTACAGTCAGGAAGTTTTTCTTGATGTTCAGCCAGAATCTGGCCTGTAACTTGAGCCCATTATTCCGTGTCCTGCACTCTGGGATGACCAAGAAGAGATCCTGGCCTTCTTCTCTGTGACAACCTTTCAAGTACTTGAAGAGTGCTATCATATCTCCCCTCAGCCTTCTTTTCTCAAGGCTAAACATGCCCAGTTCTCTGCTCATAGGGCTTTGTTTCCAGTCCCCTAATCATCTTCGTTGCCCTCCTCTGAACCTTTTCCCGTCTGCATCCTTCTTCAAGTGTGGTGCCCAGAACTGGACACAGCACTCCAGATGAGGCCTAACCGGTGCTGAGTAGAGAAGAATTAGTACTTCACAGGATTTGGAAGCTATACTTGTGGATAATTAAATACAGGCAGCTTTAAAATATCAATCAATCAATCAATCAATCAATCAATCAATAGTATTCATGGGATGCACAACCAATGTATCTACTTTTTCAGATGAGTGCCCTGAACTTGTGAAGGCAAACATATTCAGGAAATCGAGCATAAGAATAAAGACATTTTTGCATAATCCTACAGAGAAAGAAAAACACAAAAAACAACCAAAGAAACAACAACAACAATAACAAAGAAGCAAACTTCTGAGGAACACACCTTCCTCAGCAAATATGAGAAGTAATGAATTCAGCACAAAGTTTACATGAACTCAAATACAGGTTATTCACTGAAGCATAGAAAATACCCAATTTCATTTTACGAATATCAAGAGGCCAATTCATTCTAGCTGCAGCAAAAGTAGAAAGCAAAAGAAATGAAATGGTATAAGAAAAGAAATAAGGAAGAGGGAGGGAGCTGGTGATTCAGCCATCCAGTGATGATTCTGGGAGCTTGTAGCAGGACAGCCTAGTAGGGCAGGAGGAACCCTTTCTGAGGGTCAAGCCTCTTGGTCAGTGGTCCATCAAAAACAATGGAGGGTGGTGGCTCCAATTTTGTTCGGGCTATAAATCCATTCTGGGTTTCAGTCAGAACCAGCCAGACCTCTACAGGAGCTATCCAAGGTACTGAACCTATTTTGGGGATCAGGTTTAGGACGTTGGATTGATCCTTTAACCCAGAATGAATTCATAGCCCCACTGAAATTGGAGCCACCATCCTCCACTGATCAAAAAGTACTTGGAGCTGGACCCAAGGCCTCTGCTACTGACTAATCATTAATGATTTGATATGCCTCAAGTGGATTAGTCAGTTACACTAAACTACCTCACTGGCTGGCCCTAACCTTTGTGAAATCAAGCCCTGGGCATGGTTAACAGGGGAAAAGATTAACTTCTTTAAACAGCTGCTTCAGTCCCCCAGCGACACCCCCCTCTCTTCCCATCCTCCCATCATGTTAAGTTCCTTAGGCAGCAGCATGACTCCTTCCCAGTCCTGCAACCTACATGGGGAGAAAAATATCACCTTGGGCTTATTTTAGTGTCACAAAGAAATATGTGGGCTTTTAATTATCCAAAGAGTTGCCACTTTTGAGAAATAATGGGCAGGTTTCCCTGAGGTAGTGTAGGAGGGAGGGAGGGAGAGGAGCTGCAGCAAGACAGCCTTAGCCTTGGCTACATGGAAAGGGTAAAAGCAGCCAGTTCTCAGAAAAGATGACAAGGCAGTAAAAGGCACAGGTGAGGTACCTGTTGGATGGATAAGAACTATGCATGTATGGATTTTGTAAAATGTGTTCTGTCTGTATTTTTGTCAGGTGCCTTTTGTTCCATTGTCCACTCATCGATGGAATTGGATTTTTTCCAATTTCTTGAATTTGTGCAAATTAGCACTTATGAAAATGTGCAAACCCAAAATATTCCAAAATGTGTGAATCCCCCCAAATGCACAAATCCTCCCCTCCAAAATGTGAATTTTCTCACTTTAGCCTATGGGGAAAATGTGCATTTTCAGCCAGTGGTTTTTTAAATGTTATTTTATGTATTTTTCTATGACCAAACTTGGATAAAATTCTGGAAAGTTAAAAAAAAACAGTCTGCAAGTAGGGTTGGCAGAGAATTTCTCCCCGAAACTTCGGGGGGGCGAGTGCCAACGTGTTCGGCCCCCCAAACAAGTTTCGGGGAGAAATTCTCTGCACCCCCCCGCACCCCGCACTCCCCCCCGGGACGGGACTTACCTTTGCCGAATGTCCCTCCCGGCGGCGGGTCCGGCCGGCGGTTCGGCGGGTGTTCATCCGGGGTGGGAGTGGCAGCCGGTCTTTCGACCGGCTGCCGCTGCCGCCATTCCAATAAAAGAAAAAAAAAACACCCCCGTGATAGGCTACGTGACGATTAACGTAGCCTATCACGGCTAGATTTGCAAAGTCAGCTGTGATAGGCTACGTAAATCGTCACATAGCCTATCACGGGTGACTTTAAAAAAAAAAAAAGCACGTACGGATAATGGCGGCCCCCATAGGGAGCCGCCATTCGCGTTCCTTATTTGGAAGGATATTATTTTCACCGTATTATTATTATTTTCTTATTTGGAAGGATTATTATTTTCACCTTAGTCTACGTAATTTACGTAGACTACAGCGACCAAATAAGGAACGCGAATGGCGGCTCCCTATGGGGGCCGCCATTTGCGTACGCGCTTTTTTTCTTTTTTTTTTAAAGTCACCCATGATAGGCTACGTGACGATTAATGTAGCCTATCACAGCTGACTTTGCAGATCTAGCCATGATAGGCTACGTTAATCGTCACGTAGCCTATCACGGGGGCGTTTTTTTTTTTTAAAAAAAACTTTTTAGTTCGCGGCCGGGCGAGGCGAGGCGCCTCCTCCCCGGCCTGAATTTCGGCCGTGCGAGGCGGGAAGCCTCCCCCCCCGGCCTGAACTTCGCGGGGGGAGCAGCAAAGCGCCTCCCCCCCACCGTGAAAAGCTTCGAGGACAGGTAAGTGACTTTCGTCCATCCCTATCTGCAAGTCAGCAGAATCCATGCAACTTGGGAAAAGCCAGTCTGCTGCAGAATCCACAGGTCAGATTCAAAGAAATCTGAACTCATTTGATGCTGTTGCAGATTTCTCTGACATGGTGACATCCCTAATAAGAACTGCCATAGGAAAGGGCAAGTGGCTGGGATGTGGCATTGCCCTCAGTGCTCTTCCTTTCTGAAACCCTGTACTGAGTTCTGAATGAGGAGACCAACAGGCACTGATCAACCCTGCTGTGAAGATGGCTGAAATGCTACTTTTCCAAAGAGAAGCCGGGAGAAAGAGAGTAGTTGAAATGATATAGAGCAGTGGATTTAAGAAATCCCCAAGAAGAAAAAACTTCCATCTCTATCTTATAACAGATTCCACCCCACTAGTTCTATACAATGGGCCGTACCTGTAATTATAAAGACTTATGTCAGTTTTTTGAGCTCCACATTAAGCTGAATCAAAAGAGCCTCCAAATTGCATAGCCCTTTTAAAAGGCTGTGAAGAGCTACATCTCTCAGTGATGGGGAAGAGCTGAAGGACAAAAGTGTCCACCCATTGCCTTCCTAGCGGCAGGCAGGTAGATCAAGGAGCAGGGTAAGAACATAAGAGGTCAAGCCACAAGCAGGGCAACACCATTCTTACCTGGTGCTGGTGGTTGTGTTCTTCTCCTGACCCCCGACTTCTTTCAAGACATGGCTGTACTCCCCTCTGGGGTATGGCCATGGTAATACAATACAGGAAGCAACAGGAATTGGCTTAGTTTCCTTTAATGATGACACCACAATGCCAACCCTGATTGGCTAGTATAATTGCAATGACAATACACTCACAACATCATCCCTGATTGGCTGGCATACCAGTGAATGGGGAAGAAACCCTTAATAAGGTGGGAAAATAGGTCTGCTGGTGCTCTAGCATAGTCTGTGAACAGGCATGAAAAAGCTAAACATTTGGAGAACTGTGTGGAGGCACTTTGATCCTCTTGATAATACTTTTTACACTGTGGCTGTAAATAATGCTCTGATGGAAAAGATGGAAATCAGGTAGATGTTAACCAGAGGACATAAAGTGCAGCCCTGCTGGATCAGACCAAAGGCTTATCTAGTATGGCACCCTGTTTCCCACAGTGGGCAACCACATGGGAAGCCTACAAGCAGGACACGAGAGCAATAGTACCCTCCTCCTCCTGCTGCTGCTGCTGTTGTTCCCTAGCAACTGGCATAGTTGTCATGACTTTTAGCAATTGAAATCCTTATTCTTCTTTAATTTCTCTAGGTAATATGATCCTGGCTTCCCGTTATGCACCTAATTTGATTCTGGTTTCCCATCATGCACACTCTCTGCCATTGTAATTCTCCTCAACAGTGGCAGCAAAAGGAGAAACTGGACCACCGCGGTAGTCTTTCCCAGTCAGCAGCAGCCCCCCTTGCGCAGCTGGCTGCCAGCAACAGTGCTGGCTTTGCGTTAATGGAACAGTCGAAACAGGTTGGGGAAGCCGAGGAGCTGAGAACCCAGGCAATGCGATGGTTTGGTATTTGGCCCAGAACTCTTTCAGGCAGCTCCCATCTTCTGATAGTCTTAAACTGCTGCTTCATCACTTTCTGTTACTGAACTAGAATCAGACTGGGCCTTCTCTGTTCGGCCACTTTCCCACTAAGCACCATATGGCAACATGTTCTGTTTCAGATATTCTAATAACCCTGACTTTCTGTGCACCATTCATAAGCCTGCCCAATTTTCAACTATTTAATCATTACTATTTATTATTACTATTTTCAATTTAGGGATGGACGAAAGGGACTTACCTCGTCCCGCAGCTTGCTTTGCGGTGGGGGGGAGGCGCCTCGCCCGGCCGAAATTCAGGCTGGGGGGGGAGGCGCCCCATCCCTCGCCGGCGAAATTCAGGCCGGGTAGGAGCGCCCCGTCTACCCAGCCGCAAAAAAAAAAGTAAAAAACAACAACACACATACACACCTGTGATATAGGCTACGTAACGATTTACGTAGCCTATCATGGCTAGATTTCCAAAGTCAGCTGTGATAGGCTATGTAAATCATCACGTAGCCTATCACGGGTGCTTTGAAAAAAAAAAAAAAAAGCACATACGCAAATGGTGGCGCCCCATGGGCACCGCCATTTGCGTTCCTTATTTTGGCACATCTAGTCTACGTAAAGATTTACGTAGACTACGGCGAAAATAAGGGCAACACAAATAGCATGCCCTTATTTTCGCTGTAGTCTACGTAAATCTTTACGTAGACTAGACGCACCAAAATAAGGAATGCAAATGGCGGTGCCCATGGGGCGCCACCATTTGCGTATGTGCTTTTTTTTTTTTTTCAAAGCACCCGTGATAGGCTACGTGATGATTTACATAGCCTATCACAGCTGACTTTGGAAATCTAGCCGTGATAGGCTACGTAAATCGTTACGTAGCCTATGACGGGTGTGGTGTTTTTTTTTTTACTTTACTTTTTTTTTTTTTGTAATGGCGGTGGCGGCAGCCGGTCGGGAGACCGGCCGCCGCCCCTGCCCCCGACGAAACACCGCCGAAACGCTGTTGGGACCCGCCGCCGAGAGGGACATTCGCTGAAGGTAAGTCCCATCCCGGGGGGGGGGGGCAGGGGGCAGCGGAGAATTTTCCCAACACTTTTGGGGGGCCGAATGTGTCGGCACTCAGCCTCCCGAAGATTCGTGGAGAAATTCTCTGCCAACCCTAATTTTCATAAAGTTAACAAACAGTGGGTCGAATCCAACGTTTGTCTTACAGCAGACCCATTGAAATGAATAGAACTTAAGTGAGTCATGACTAATTTAAGTCCCATTCATTTCAATGGGTCTACTTTAACTCAGACGAACATTACATTCAACCCTGTGTTTCCACAGACCACTTTAACATTTGGCCTGCTGAGTTTTTTCAAAAAGAACTGAATAAAAAGAAACAATATTTCCATCTTTAAGCGATACTATGTATTGGATTTGGTTTCAGAAAAATGGCAGTCAGTCAGGTGTGAATTTACCCAGAGTAATATGCAGTATTTAATGCAGTGTTTAATAGCACAAGTACACTAATTTGCTAGAGCCGTTGGCAATTTTCATAATTTTTGAGTTGGTTCTCATAGCTGTATTCACATACAGTGACGCTTTTTGCTACGAACAGAAGCTAAAACAATGTACAGTAGTCGGTCGCTCTTCACACTGTGTACCTTCTCACTGATAAGGGATGCTTCTTGTTATGCTGTGAGAAACTTATTTTGCTGCCAAGAGAGAAAGCCCCCCCCCACCTCTCCTTCAGGGTGAAGGGAGGGGTGAGTGTGTGCTTTCTGACAGTTTGAACTAAATGATGAGACCAGCCCTATAAAACCCTGAGCAGATTGGCCTGCTATCTGTTCTCGTCTGAGAGGGGGAAGGCACACTACCTGCTCAGATAACCAGCCCCAGGAGAAGGCACCCATCACTCCCCTGGGAAACAAAGCGACTGCACTGAGAGTTAATGGTGTGCGTAAGCTTGCTTTGCTTTCTAAGCATCTGTTTCCCATAAATAAACTTTCTCATTCTTTCACACAAGTAGGGATGGTGCGGACGCACGACTGGGGCTCAAAGCCCAGTGAGAAATCACCACCCCCTCTGCCCCTGCATGCTAGTCTGCAGACCCCAGTGTTTGCCCAGCTTAGTGTGTGCCGAGCTGGGTGAGCGTGCAGGTGTTTGTTTCCTCACCGAGAGCTATTTTCCACTCAAATCGTTCTTTGCTGTAACTATCCCATATACACTAAGGGGGGGCTTAAAGGGTCCATGTCAGCAACATCAGAGGCATTTATACCCCCTTTAAGGCTCCCCATCCTGCCGCCTCCCACTGAGCAACCACGTCTTCCTCTGCCAGTGCCCAGCAGAGAGAGGCATGGTTGCTCGGCAGTGGCGGGAGCAGGATGGGAACCAAGAGAGAAGTGCAATGAGCCACCATTGTGCACACAATGGCAGCTCATTGGGGAAGTGGGCACTGCCTCAACAGGTGCCTGCAGACCTCTGGGTAGCTTGTGCTCTGGTGCAAGCAGGGGTTGGTGGCCAGTGGGGATCTGACGGCGAGGCAGCAGTGGGTGAGTTCATCCATCCCTACACACAAGTGGACATGAGTCATAGTGATATCCTTGAATCTGGTTAGTCTGGGTCCTGAACTCACCAGGCCCCACTTTAAGAAATACTAATTGTACGAATATTAAACAAAGATTCCTCTCCCCCAAAATATTTCAGATTCTATCATATTTAACCAAAGAGTCTCTGGATGTAGCTTATTATTATTCCTAGGGGTGATCCGAGCAGTCTCTTTGTTATTTTTTTCAACACATTCTATTGTTTTGGGAAAGAAAAAGGGGAAACTCCTAATTGCTTCTCCCTGCTAAAAATATGTCCCCCAACCCTGAAAGATTTTCTTCAGAATTTCCCCAGCCCACCAGAGAATGTGGAAAATGTGCCGCCACAGTCCTGAGAATGGGGCTGAGAAAGAGCAAGGCCCTCTCTGATAAGCCCTAGTTGTTTCTTCATCAGTATGTGGAAGATTTGATCAATTCTATCTTAATTATTAATTTTCTTTGAGGGCTTCTGCCCCAAAAGCCAGCCAAGAAATATTTTAAATACATACATACATACATACATACATACATAGCTTTCATTGTTTTGCATCCACTTAGAACTTTTCTATTTTAAAAAACAGAACAATTCCATACCAAGTGCCATTCATATGTATGTATGTATGCATGTATATATAATTTTCAAAACACTTGTAGTGGCTTCTGTTTCCATACCATATAGACCATATATTCCACATTTACACTTATTCTCTCTCACTCACAACACTATTGATTAATCACTTCTTTATTGTACCTACATCTGTTGGTATGAGGCTGTAACCAGGTAACTCAGTAGTCTGACATGATTATGGTTTGCTGAATTAAACATAATTGAAGCTGTGCTGTGGATAATTCAATAGGCAATGAAAACTTCAATAGAATTCAATAGATAATTCAATGGAAACTTAAAAGTTTCCATTTGCCAGTCTTGTTCTTATTTCTGATTTATTTCATTTGAGGTAGAAAACTATCCCATCCCACAATTTTCTTTGAGAGAGAGAGAGAGAGAGAGAAAGAAATACAGTTGATTTACGAAATCACATTGTATTTTTCCATAGGTTGACTTGCAGAGGAGGAATCCATAATTGGTCAGTTTAATCCAACGTCTTGGTTAAGCATATGCTAACAGAGTAAACTCCCACCTTGCTTATCTGGGAAAAATATATCCATTGGATAATATTATCTTAATACTTGTACATTTTCTTTTTAACATTAACAGCTGCCACTTCCTTTATCTATCCATTTTTTTCCATATCAGCATCTCTCACGGTCTGCTTGACTTTTGTGTCTCAGTGCTCTGTTCATCCACACAACAGGGTAATGGAGAAGGAAGGACAGAAAGGAAAAATCTCTTTCCAGTCCTCTCCTAATGGGCTGCCACCACTCCTCTCACCACCTTCACTGCTGTGGGAAGGGAAAAGAAGGAAAGGGAGAATGTTTTCAGTAGTGCTGGCTGAAAGGGTTACGTGAAGGGCAGCCAAGGCTGGCAGGGAATGGTGGGCAGGTGGAAGAGCCAGAACTTGTCTAAGGTCCAAAATCTAAGATTTTAGTCCAAGCCAGAAAAGAGCTTTGAGGCTTGGAAAGCTCACCTCTCATTTGAGGTGGGCTCTTAAGAACCCCCAACGTTCATTTCTGAACCTGGCTAAGGAGAACTTTGCCACCACCCCGAGTTGTTTGGGAGTTCATCTTCTTTTTTACAAAGTAACTCTTGGCTCATACACAGACCCCTCACTCATTTTCCCAACATCCTGCATTCACTGGTGTAAATGGTGACCCACTGACATGACACAGAGCCCTGGCCTGGCCTTGGGGTATATGCAGCTTCCCTGCGGAAGGAACCAGCCTATTCTTCTGTCAATTATCCAGGGAAGGGAAGGGATGATTTGTCTATAAATCAAACAGTGCAAATTAAAGCAGACAAGGATGACAGTTTCCGTGAGACCAAAGAGGGTGCTAAAAAAAGTAATCAAGTACTGAGCATGTGGCAATGGCGGGCCTTGGCTGATGAATGACAGCCACGCAAGCATAAAAGCAGGACATCAACTCAAAAATCACATAAGTAACTGTGAACAGGTGACAAGTATTGAGAGGTAGGGGTACTCCGTGCTCATCCCACAATAAAGGTTTGCACTGTGAGCTGATAAAGCGCACGTTATCGGCACATTATTGGCAACCCTCACCAACATCAATAACAAGAAATGCTTACAAGAATTTTCTGGTCAAAAAATCATTAAAGTTCAACTGAAATCTGTACATCTCTAACAGTCCAAAAATGATGACCATTTAAGGATGAAATTAGTTAGGTAAGGTAAAAATCTATGGCACAACTTACGGTACAGTTCTATGCATGTTTAGATGGGGAGGGAAGTCCCATTCCCAGCATTTTTCCACCTAACATTCATGCAAAGGATTGCACCGTAACTGATTTAACGAACACTGTACTATGTGCAGCATGGTTTTGCAGAATTTCCCCTCCACCCCTAACTGCCATCCAAAAAGTCTGCCATGACAGCTTATGTTCAACCTCTACCAGGATATTAAGCATGACCTTTTGATACGTAAGGCACAGCTTATCGACAGGCAGTTCAAGTGGTGCATAGACAATGTTATGGACTCCATGTAGAATGAAAAAGTCAAATTTAAGGGCACGAGCCTAAGTTCTGCTTCTGCTTATCAAGCTACTCTGTGTGATGCAGCCAAACCTTAGAACTGGGGAGACTGGAAACTGAACTTGCCCTGTTCGGAATTTCGAGGCCACCTACAAGCTGGCCCCGATTGTCTTGGAAGTTCTAGCTCAGCTGGCAAATGGGATTGGCTAGTCTAGACCACCTACAGCCAGCCTATTTCTCTCCACTTGAAGTTATCTGTTGGTGGTAGCAGTGGCCCTAAGAAGAAAGAACACCTATAAGAACTTTGAAACTAAGAACTGGTGCCTGAGTTTTTGCTTTTTTTCCATCCTCGTCCCAATCCCTTTTCCTTTTGTGTCATGTCTTTTAAATTGTAAGTGTGAGGGCAGGGATGTCTCATTATTAATCTTTGTAAGCTGCGCTGGGAGCCTTTTTTGGCTGAAAAGCAGAGTAAAAAAACCCGTCAATAAATAAATAATAAATAAAATATGAGCTGCTGCTGTAATCTGCATTAAGACACCAAGGCCCCTGAGAAATATTCTGCTTATGCCATTCAAATACACATCAGATTAGTGTAACTAAAATATATTAAACCATTAACTTGTGGCTTATTCACTATTGGTGTTTTTCACTTTCACAAACCTGACATGCATAAAAACATATGACTTTCTCTGAAGCTATGTGCTCAAGAAACCTTTCCTTTAAAATATACACTGAGATCACTTTGTGCTGAGCACTTTGTGTTCAAGATTGTCCATGCCCCCAAAGTGCACATCTCAGAAGCATTCATTTTATTATTTAATACATTGTTTCCAATTCATTGGCCTGATTCACACATAACACTACGCCATAGTGTGGTTTGTTGAAATCTGGCTTTGTGTCTGAACCCATCCCTGCAAACAAACCATGGTTTGTTAGCCACCTACAAACCACAAATAGAGCCCATGGTTTGTTGTTGGCGTATGAAGTCTGTCTTGTTTAAACAACGGCTTATTGGATGTCTGAGCATGATTTATCCCTGGCTTGTTTGTGCTGCTGTCTGCCCTGAAACAGAGGCACCCAGGAAAAAATAAATTAAGGTACATCTTTCTAGCAAAAAGAAAAGAAAAAGAAAAGAAAGACACATTTTTCTAGCTACCATCAACAAGTGTAATTTTGGGCATAGGGAATTATTGTCACTTGTGCTATTTTTAATCTGTTCTACTCCTTTTAGCCAAAACTTTGTGACCATCTTTACAAGACCACCTTCTATTTTACTGAATGATTTATTTTATTAAATGTCTATCCCACCTTTCCATGAAATCTGCCTAAGGTGCCTAACAACAATGAAACGGTCACAAAGTAAACATCCAAAATAAAATATATCACCACATAAAACCAGAGCAGATAAAAACAAGTCAAGAAACAGCAGCAAATTAAAACCAACACAAACAAAGACACACACAGCAGCAAAAAAACACACACCAGCCAGACAGGCCAAAGAACTGTCTAAAACAAAAAGGTATTTAGCTGTGAGCAGAAGGTCATCAGAGCGGGGGCTACATGCGCCCCCCTTGGAAGGAAATCTCAGAGCCCAGGAACAGCCCCCAAGAAGGCTCTCCCCCACATCCCTCTCATATTGCTGGGACAGAGAGAGAACAATATCTCCCAAAGGTCTTAAAAGTCTGGCCAGGTTTGTATCTGAGAAGGCTGGTCTCAAGTCGATTAGGACTTTACAGGTATTTGAATTGAACCTGGAAATGGATCAGTAGCCAGTGAAGCTGCTGTAAATATAGGGTTTACATTTTCCCGAAAACTGGCCCAGTCTGCTCTGCAGTCTGGCTGCAGCTTTTTGAAAGGGTTGCACTCATCAGAGACAGCCCCATGTAGAGTATATTCAGTAGTCCAAATGAGATGCACCTAACATCCTGACATCTCCAGTTGTCAGTCAGTCCTGACATCTCCAGGAACAGGAGCAGTTAGTGCTGTGCAAAGGTGTTCCTGGCCACTGCTGAATCCAGAATTCAAGGCTCAGGACTACACCTAGGACAGGAGTGCACAACTTGCAGCCCTTGGCCACTCCCTGTGTGGCCCCCAAAACTGGTAGGGCTCCTTTTTTTCCTTGCAGCCCTAGCGTCTACAATCACTGTTTCTTTACAGCTAGTAGTGGCAGAGAAAGAGCAATCTTGGTGGTGATTACTGGGGGATTGGAGAGGCTTTTACCTCTTCACCCAATGAACCCTAGATCTCAGCAGGCAAGGAGGGGAGGTGTGTGTGTGTGTGTGTGTGTGTGTGTGTGAAGCGCTGTGCTGTTTTCCTCCTCTAAAGACGGCGGCTCTCATTGGAGGAGCCTGTTTCAGGAGGAATAGCAGCAGGGCCAGGGAGCAGAAGAGACGCGCAGTAGGCCCTTGCTGGTGTGTCAGCAGATGCCCAGTGATGAAAGAATTCTTTAAAGCTAAAATAGTTTCTATTTACAGAGGAATCAGCCTGTTTCTGCTGATTCCCTGCCCACCATCCCTCTCTTCCTCTATCCCTGTGTGTGTGTGGGGATTGTGCGAGCATCCTGTTGTGGCTCGAAGCCCTGTGAGAATTTACCACTCCACCTCCCCCCCCCCCGCACACCAGGGGTAGCATGGAAGCGGGAAATTCAGGTTCCAATTCGAGGCGGGTACTGTGTAGTGTGAAAGACAGGCGGTGAAACCTCATTGGAAGCTAAAAAACCCGTAAGTGTAGATCGGCTCCTTGTTGCTCAAGCAAGGCTCAAGTGAAAGAGGAAGCCCTCATAGTTCTTCCTTTCCAGGAGGATCCAATGGCCAGCCTGGGTGGGTGGAATCAGTCCAGGGCCTGAAGGACTTCCACCCAGAAGCTGCCACCTGGAGAACAGTGGCTCAGCACACCGGAAAAGGTGGTGGTGAGGAGTCACACACTGACCTAGCATTTCCTGCCAGTGGGCAAGCCATGCTGAGGCTGTTGCTCTTCTCCCTTCCTCCACTCACTGCACACTTGTGGGAGAGGACAAATGAACTGGCAACAACAGCCAGGAGGAATAGCAGCAGGGCCAGGGAGCAGAAGAGACGTGCAGTAGGCCCTTGCTGGTGTGTCAGCAGATGCCCAGCGATGAAAGAATTCTTTAAAGCTAAAATAGTTTCTATTTAATAGAGTATTTATTATATGTGCATTCTGCTCTTATGTGGATCTCCCATGCTTCCCATCTGTAGGATTAATCAGATCCACAGTTGCAGCAACATGAGGTGTTCTCAGCTCACTCGCTGAGATATCAGATTCTTTCTGATACATTTCTTTTACTATCTCACATTCCTCAGCCCTCTTATGTTTGGATTCCTCAGTTTTGTCTCTGTGTGTTTAATGTTTAAAGAAAAAAAATGTGAGCAAAGCAAAGCAAAAAGACACCACCACCATGCAGTGCAAGTGACACGCATAAAAACTCGCAGATTTTTCATATAATATTTATACAGACTACAAAATACAAATCAAGCGTGAGGTTCTGTCAAAAAGCATACATACCCATCTGGCAAATGTTTTGTTCCAGCCAACTCAGATGGGAGGGAAGGTTTTCCTATTATTATTACGATTTTGGCTTAATATGATTTACACTGAATGGCACTGCGGTCTTCCCTTTGTTAGCAGTAGCCATTTAATATGTTTCACAGTCAGCTTTTCAAGGGGTTCAGCCACATGGCTCTTGGCCCAGACCCATCGCCACCTGTTCACGTGCCACTGCTCATGCCACTGAGACACCTTTCAGTATGCATGCTGATGGCAATTTCCCTAAAGCCGGAGTGAAGAGCAGTTGTGCCAAGTTTCCAAAATGAGAGGTTTGAAGGCTCAAGTCTGTCTGGAACCTATACTATGCCTTCTAGTCTGTAAGCCCTTCCCCAAATATGTAGGGTCTGGTTGCAATCCACAGAACAGAAAGGGTCTGACAGTTTGACAGAAGAAACCAGGGTGTTGAAGTTGTAATAAAGCAATGCCTTTATTACAACTTCAACGCCCTGGTACAAATTAGCGCTGTGACTGTGTCCCCGAATTGTGATATGGGAGCAGCTTTGAAGTGAAGTAACAGAGGGACCGAGAGCTCAGTTCCATGCATGTTTAGACAGAAGAAAGTCCTACAACTCCCAGCATTCCCTACCAGCCATGCTGGCTGGGGCATGCTGGGAGTTGTAGGACTTCCTTCTGTCAAAGCATGCATGGGATTGAGCTCTCAGTCACACAACACCATTCCTATCATAAATACCCTTAGGTAAACACAGGAGGCTTTGAGTTTGAATTTCATGTCCATGCAAAGGTAGGCTGACCTTATGTACCATTTTAAATGGGACAGTGCCATTTTTTTCATATTTCCCGACCGTCCCGTCGTTTTAATATGTCAGTTTTGTCCCGTTTTTAATTTTTTGTAAAAAACTGAATGTGTTTATTGTAAGGCTCTATGCTAATCAAGGCGTGCAGTGAAACTACTAGTGTGACGAAAGAGGAAGCTCCATTTTCTTTATCCAGTCAGGGCCAGGCGTCTTGAGCTACTGACGATCAGACGCTGCCTCCTGGCTTGTCTGCAGTGGCAGGGAATTCAAGAGGCGGTCACTAAGCCCCATTCAGCATGTGGGAGCCAGGAGGTGAGTCTTACTGTTATTTCTACCATCATTCCGCCCATAGAGATTCTTTCTGCCCTACATTCAGTTTGATTCGGACTTTTCAGACTCATATTTCGGTTCAACAGGCTGTCAGCTATTTTTTTATTACAGAGGAACTGTCCGGTGGGATATTATCATATACCGCCTTGTGATAGCAGTCGGGTGTTGATTCCTTTTTTCTTTTTTTTTCTTTTTGGTGTATGTTTATGATTTTTGCAGTCTGGCCACTGCAGTCCTGCATTAGAGTGTTCAGTGTGGTATGCCATACAGATTTTTTTACTAATAATTGTTAGCTCAATATGTTCATGTAATAAAAATTTTGTTATCGTCTTACTTTTTCATGAATACGGAATATTACATAACCCCATCCCATTTTTGTCATCCCACTATCCCGTTTGTCTCAAGGAAATATGGTCAGCCTATGCAAAGGTCTTCTAGTAAACCTCGTTTTCCCCCACCCTTCATTAATCTTGTCCTTCAGTGCTTTTATCACAAGATTATCCTTCCTCTAGAACACTCCACCAGAAATTACTTTTCATTC
This sequence comes from Heloderma suspectum, assembly GCF_057233095.1. Lineage (NCBI taxonomy): Eukaryota > Metazoa > Chordata > Lepidosauria > Squamata > Helodermatidae > Heloderma > Heloderma suspectum. The sequence goes on along the minus strand of NC_139459.1, from coordinate 244,358,728 downwards.
AATTTTAATCCATGGGTGGAAGATTGCCTACCCATGAGGTCAAATTGTGCTTCTAAACAAAAAGAAAGCACACTCAAAGGAAGGGCTGTGGCCCGTGGCCAGAGATCTGTTCTAGGGTGGCGTCAGTCTTCCCCTGGGGACTGAACAGAATGTGAACTATAGCAGCCTCACCAGATTTAAACCTGCATTTTTTACCTACATATGGCTGTGAGTTATTTATTATCCCATAGGTAGTGGGAGGTTCCCTATTCGAATTTAAAGTCTTCTCTTAGAAGAGATGGGACAAAGAACAGTGGAACAATAGGCCAACAGCCAGCCGCTGAAGCAATTTTCTTTGGCCTCTGCTGATCCTCTCATATTTTAATAATGGTGCGGCTAAATGTTGCCCCTATAAGAAAAAGAAAATTGTTTCCAAAGGAGACAGAGATATTCTTAGACATGTGTGAGAAATCCATTTCAGTTCATTTTTGATCAGGATTTTACCTGGTTCACACCTTCTAGACCAAACTGGAGTTGGATGCAATCTGCAGTCAAAGTCCACGCATTTCTGATCTTGCAGTGTGATTTGCAGACCAAAAGAAAATGGCAGTGTGGAGGGAGGGCTTGGCCAGCTTGAGCCTGTAACTGTTTTTATTCATTCATTAATTTGGAGTATTTATATCCCATTCTTAGTCCAAAAGGATTCCTGGAGACAGGCATTAGGGTTCAGTGTGTGTGTGTGTGTGTGTGTGTGCGCGCGCGCACGCATCAAGAAGTTAAAACCTTTTCTCCCTGAGGGGAGAAGGGATGAATGGAAAAATGGCACCTTGCTTCCCTTCTCTAGAAAAATCTCTTTGCCCTAACATATACAATAAGGTTCAGAGCCTCCTACACAGCACAACTATGGAAGGCTTCAAGAGGGTGGGAAAAGAAAAAGAGGAAAAGGTATCGTCCTTCCTTTTCCTCCACTTTGAATGCCCCCACCCCCGCCCTTGGGTGTAAGCCCCAAGCAGCAGTACAAGGCTCCTATTCTGCAACAAGAGCACGGCTGGGCCCTGCATTTTCCTATTCATATATTCAACGATACGAATTGTTGCTCAGGTGTGTGAGTGGGAAGGTGTTAGCTCTCTTGGGTATGCAGATTTCTATCTCAAATTCTCTGGCTGGGGATTGAGCCAGTTATATAACAAGACAGAAAGTACCCAGACATGAAAACCTGGCCTTTTCTGTTGTTGACTGTGACTGGAAGAAAAGCTAAAATAATAAAGCAAGCCTAGAAAAGAAAGCAGGAGATCATTTTTTCCCACCATATCTGAACTTTTGAACTGCAGATTTATTCCATCCATCAGCAGCAGCAGGACACAATAAGGTTTGAAGAGGTAGCTTTGGCTAAAGAAAAGATGCAAATGAAGCAGTGCAAAATATAATCGCTTTAGGCATCTCCTGAATCCTGTTCTGTTCAGAAAAAATGTCCTGTGTTTGCCAGCATTTTAGCTTGGAGGGCCAGAGTAAGCCATGTGCATGCATTGATCTATGTTGAAGGTGATTAGAAATGATAGTAGAACTGCTCATATATAATTTTTCCAGTCATTTCACATAGAGGGCTTGAAATTATTTAACCCCTTGTTGAGAAACAGCTCCTTCAATGCTCTTATACTATCCTCTGAAAACAGTAAATCTGTTGAAAGGAAAATTGCTTCTACTTGACTTCACCTTGAACCAATGACACTGCTAAGAATACTGATTCTCTCTCCCCCAACCCCCACCCTAACACACTTATTTTCCTACTGGGCATGCAAAGATTTTCTTTCCAGCAATATACGAATTCCTTCTTTATGTTTACCAGTTCAATGACAAGTATCCATTTAGCAGTTTCATACGTAACTGCATGTAAACTCAACTATGGCAACTATGCATGGCTTTACAATTCAGAGATTTTGGACATGCCATATCCCAAGTGTAAAAGCTCTGCCCCTCAAAGTGCACAAGCCATATGGCCATATCCAGATGGAAGTTCCACCTCCCCCATCAATCCCCTCCCCTGATACCACAGTGTTAAACATTGAATTTATGTGTGATGACCTCAGGTTATAAACTATAATACTAAACTGAACTCATTATCTTGGTATTGTGATGGCAGGGAATCATACACCCCACAAAAGGTGGAAGCTAAGGGTTAATTTTTTTGTTGGAGTTTTTAAAGCAGTTAGTAGGTACAACAGCAATGATCACCTAGGATGCACAGCTAATTTACCATTCTGGATAAATCAGAGGGCTTCTTCACATGGAGCTTTTATCCTGCTATTGAGATTGGTTACTGACGGAAGTTTGCAGGCCCTTTAGACGACGTTGTTAACCTCCAGGGCATCTGCAGCACTAAATAACCTTTATTCCATTTTTTTAAAAGCTCGGAAATAATGAGCTATCAAATTACCATGCTTGAGTTCTGCTACAGTTCCTTTGTGAAAAAGGAAAAGCCACAAGAAGAGGAGCTAGACTACAGCGCCATGTAGCAGCTGTATAATGAAACTTATGGAAGACTCAGATAAGGGGGAAAAGGAGGGAGAAAGGGGGAGAAGCATGTGCAAAGGGAGTCCATCATGATCCTGCATTTAAAATGGAAGCAGAAAGCCCTATTTTAAATGCAGGATTTTAGGCTAGTGTAGACATCCTCAAAGTGCCCTGACCACAAGTAGTGGTCACAAAAGGTGGGAGGAATGTTTCCCAGCACAGGTGGAGCCATATAAGTTTCCTTTTAGCTTAGGATATTTTGTTTTAAAAAAAAGACTAGCATGTTCAGTACATTCTGTATAGGGATCTCAGAGAATTCCACCACAGATCTCGGTGAGGCCAAACGCCAGTGCATTCGGCCCCCAAAAATCCGTGGCGGAACGAAGCCCCCCCCCACAAAAGGTGTGCGAAACGGAGCACTTACCTGCTGCCGTCTGCGCTGACTTGCAAATGGCGGCCACGTCTGCGGCCGCCATTCGCTTCATCATAGCCATGATAGGCTACGTAATTAATTACGTAGCCTATCACGGCTAACACAGGGACGCCATTTGCGTCCCTGCGGAGGCCGTGATAGGCTACGTAAGTATTTATGTAGCCTATCACGGCAAGCAAAAAAACCCAAACAGCGGGAGCAAATGGTGGCGGTTATGGCGGCCGCCATTTGCGTTCCCTTTTTTTCGTTGTTTTAGCCTACGTAAATATTTATGTAGGCTAAAATGGCGAAAAAAAGGGAACGCAAATGGCGGCTGCCGGAGCCGCCGCCATTTGCGTCCACTGTTTTGTTTTGTTTTTTGCTTGCCATGATAGGCTACATAAATATTTACGAAGCCTATCATGGCAAAATACAGGGACGCAAACCGCGGCAGCTACGGCAGCCGCCATTTGCGTCCCTGCAGGCTGCCCAGCGGCCGGATGTCTGGCTGCGGGTGGCCCCGGCTGGCGGCTCCGCAGAATCTCCGCGGATCGGAGCCGGCAAACAGGATTTTGGGGGGAGGGATGGAGTGCCTCCCCTGCACCGCAAATGTCACCCTTCGAAAAGGTAAGTGACTTTCGTACATCCCTAATTCTGCAGTAGCGGTGGTTTCATTGTGTTAGAAATCTGGCCAGATTTGCTCTGCTGTTTTATGCTTCTGGCTGCTTAATTAGGGGATTATCTGTTTGTGACTTGGTAAAGTTTGCCAAGCCCTTCACTTTATGGACTCAGACTGCTTTATTCAGCCACTCCTCCTAACAGATTATTGCCTGTGAAAAACTGACATATACTGAACATCATGGGTGATCCTTGCTCCTCTCAAATAAGGTTGAGATTTCTCTTTAAGGTTGTCTTGCTTGGGTTACTAGAGAGTAAACTGCATAGTTTCTTTTTTATGCTACTTATCTGTTTTTCCCTTCATCCCTGATATCTCTATCCCTAATTCTCAATACGTTTTCTTAATTTAGAACCCAGCATTTGACTGCATACCTTTGAGTAATCAGAGATCTTCCCCCTGCATGCCAGACCTCACCTTCATGCTACAAGCTTTGCCCTAGGCTAGGGCTAGGGGAGGTAAGGGGGAAACAGATTGAACTTGTTTAGAGGTAACTAGAGAGTTGTAGCGGGTAGTTACCCCCTTCCAAACTGAAAAGTAACCTGTAAGGCTTGGATTTGCCCTCACCAATTAGGGTAAATTGAGAGGTGGTGGCAGATGTAAGTTGGGTGCCATGGGCTGGTCTTGACCTCAAAACAGTAAGGGCAATCTCCCAGCATCGATCTATTAAGTTACGTGTAGAGGACAAAGGGCTGCTGTTCCAAATACAAGAGGTAGAGGTCCTGCTAGGCAGTATAGACTATTTAGAGAACCTCAAAGGGAGTTGTGGTCAAAGAAGTTAATAGAAGTATTAACTTCCAGTCATTTCCACTAGACCTGGGCTCATAATTCCATACATCAAATTTCTGTAGTGCCTATTTGCCACAGGTGAGTGCTAACATTTGTAGACATTTGATCTTCTGTGTCTACAGCAACATTCACCCTTCTACTGACTTTGACTGTAGCAACATACAGAAATTGATATATACATGGGATAGCCTGGTTAGTCAGACGATTCATTACATTAGGCAGCTTGTAATGACATTTATGGAGACATAATTGTATTGATCCATTTGATCTATTCTTTCAACCCACCACTTAACATGAAGTTCTCATCAAAGCCTTTAAAAATGATAATGTTTATATTTTCTTGATCAGTTCACTGTAGAAAAATGAGGCTTCTGCACATTGTATATTTTTTTTAAAGCAGCGCCTATGCCAGCAGTGGGGCAAATGGAGCAGTGCTGCACCCATTTCTCTGAAGTACTTTTTTTTCATGTGGGGATGACCACAGTAGGGTCTGCTTCACCCTTCCCAGAATGTCATTGTCCACCATTGAGGGTAGAGCAACTTCCTCTCTGTAAAGCAGAGCACAAGAGTGTCATTCTGGAGGCTTTTGCAGAGGCAGACATGGTAGTACAGGCAGTGGTTTCATACAGTAGGAAGTAAGAAGGGAAAAGCTGCAATGCTTTAAACAGTGAAAGAAAGAAAGAAAGAAAGAAAGAAAGAAAGAAAGAAAGAAAGAAAACTATTAATGCCATCATAGTAAGCATCCCCTCGCCACCAAAACAGTTTGGAACATTTCAGCCCCACATCAGAAACCACCAATTTGGCCACCAAATTTTACTACCTGCAAATGGGGTTAGGACATTTCAGTTCTGCTCAAGTTTGCATAGGGTTCCAAATTGCATGGAAGATCCTATGTATACATTGCTATAAAGGCTCCTTTCACACCTTCCACTGAAGGTGTACAGGTCAGATATCAGACTAGGGCAAGTGGGCATGATGCTACTCCCCCCTCCATGCACTCAATATATATGTGAAAGGAAAGCATGAAAAGTGCTACAGTGGCTATCCTACAAATTGAAGTAACCCTGCCCAGGTCTCAAGAAGAGCATCATCAACATACCAGGATGTACAGGTATGGGAACATATCAGGAGGACTTATGGTATGCCCTGGTTCCTAGAGATTTCTGTACGTTTGTCCCAATGTTATAATGGTCATATTCTGTGTTCATGTGACAAATAGCACATTATAAATGTATTCACTATGCATAGTCGGCAGTTTCATCATCCTTCTGCTCAGTAATGCAATCCAGGTTGACTTGCAAGTTTAATAACTTTAAGAAACCAATTCTAAGCATACAGACCTGGAATTGAATCAATTTCTCTCATATTAATAGTTCTTGCCCATTAATTCATCAGATTCACATCAGAGAACAGGTTTAGGATTGAGGTGTAAACTACTCAAACATGGCTGATGCTAATATAACCAGCTGGCCAGAAAAAAAGGGAAAAAAGGTATCCCTTCTGAAGACTACATTTTAGTCGCAAACTTATTTGCGGTTATCCACTACAATTAAGGCAAGAGATTATGCTGCCATAGCATTGTGGTGTGTATGTTGTGATCCATAAGGGCTAAATGCACATAAGTGCACAATACATGATGTTCCTGCATACTGTGCACATTGTGTGAGGTATACTTTAAAATCCTTGGTATCTAAGCTTAATTAGCAATGGCATGGATCTGACAATCAGAAAAAACAAAAACAACCAACCAAATAAAAAAATATCCCCCCATATCTTTGCAGAAATTGAAAAAAAAGCCCACCTTATTTACAAGATTAGAGAATTTTAACTCTAATGGTTTACTTTCTGAGTTTTAGAAATGCTAATAGTCAGAGAAAATGCAAGAAAAGACTTCTGTGCATGACTGGGGAAAAGATCCAGGTGAGATGGACAAGGATTGGAAAGAAATATGGCAGACAAATGCTTCTGTTTCTCCAGGTGCTTCTCTGAAGGAGATTACCTGCAAGATTATGAGAAGGTGGTATGTCACACTGGTACAAATCAAATCCTTCTGCGAAAGAGGCAATGGGTTATGCTGGAAAGGATATGAGAGTAGCTAGTTACGTATATATAGTGGTGTTTGTGTGTATATATTCAGTGTTTTTGGAAATGTCACGGAACACCAACAGGATGTGATATTCTGCCTAATCCCTGACTGATCTTGTTAAATGGAAGACAAAATAATGCAGTTTATTAATATAAGAGTCAATTAATATGTTGCTAATGGTAAAATTGTGTGTGGCTCACTCCTGAAGGGACAGTTAAGCACCTACTATTGATCAATGGGGGAAGAAATGTTGGGACATTGCAGTGATTCATAAATTGATTTAGTATGCACTGCATGTGGATTTCACAAAAAAAAGGCAAATCTTGGAAAACTGGATACCCTTTACAGTTTTACTGATTGCCATAAATGAAAGTGGATCACACTGGACAAGTTAAGACAATCTATTTGTTGCAACTGCAAGTTGTTAATTGTGAGTTTGTAAAGGGTTATATGAATAAAAGTAAGGGATTTACTGTTTGCATTAGGGGGAAGGGTTATCATTTGTAGCATTTACATTTGGTTGTCTTTGTAAATGATTTAACACCCAGATAAACTTCATGTTACAAAAATGTGCCTACTCAAGCAGTGAAAGATTCTCTCTACATTTTTCAGTTGGGTAGCAGCAGCATCCATAATCACAGATTGTTCAACTCACTCAGTACTGTCCAGAATGTGGCTTATGCTGAGCATTGCCAAGAAAATAAAAACAGATTTGTGAACCAGGGGATTAGCACTTAAGAACAGGTGGGGCACTGATAATTCTAACCTTTATAAATCACACTAAAAATGGGACGAAATTCAGCATCTTCAGGATCTACCTAGATCACTTCCAGTTAGTGATTGGGACATGCCCAGATCCATCCTAAAATTAATATGAACTAAACAGATATATTCCCCCATCCCCTGTACCCCATGCAACAGCCAACAGAATCAACAGCCAACAGAATCAATGAAAACTCCTTGATTTGTTCCAGAGTGGATGATGCCCCTAGGCTCAGGCACACAGCAATGACATGACTGCCATGTGTCAGGGCCTAGAGACCTCAGTCGATGCAGTGGCACCATACTCCTGTATTGTGCAGTGGCACCATACTCACCCCCTGCATTTCACACAACTTTCCAGGGTGAGGGGTTGAGTCTTGGGAATCTTTGTTCCCAGCAGAGACCAAGACTCTCAATACTTTAATGGCCAGGGGAAAGGTCACAGGAAAGGTATTTACCAAAGTTCCAACAGTCCCTGGATGCCATAAGCAGGTCCAGCGGATTTCTTACAATGCTACAACATGAGAACTTCAGACCTAGTGTCCCTAGATGCTACAGCACCTACCACGGTGTCCAAGGTCTCAGTCCCACTATGGTGTTTCCAGGGTCCTATCCTGCTGTCCAATTTGCCCTGGTTCATTGCATGAAGTAGGGTGAAGGCAGGCTCCCAAGAATGCCACAGCAGTTATGGGAATAATTACACATCCATTTCAGATCATGCCAGATTCTGGACAGTCTGGGGTCAGAATCCAAACTGGATGTAGGGAGATGAACATCTGAAATCCAGTGTCTAGAATTCATCCCATTGGAGGTGGGTTCTCCCCATCTCTTCTTTGCTCTCATGCTGTGCTGTCCCCTGCTATAGCTGTTGCAGTGCAAGAAGGTTTTTGCTCTGCGACAGCTGCAGCAGCATCCTATGGAATGCAAACAGAACAGGGCCATCTTGCTGTGCCCTATGTTCCTCCTAACATTCTCCTACACCTCCTTTCTTGCACAAGCTTGTCACAGCTCTGGGTAACAGGGCCACCCCCAGAACCTTTAAAATGCTACACCAGGGGTTGCAAGCAGCAGCCGTTACCTCCACACACTTCAAAAGGGCATTGTATGGTGCTTGATGCTCAAAAGCATTTTCCCAATAGCTAGAAAAGCAGCACTAGGGATGTACAAAAGTCACTTACCTTTTTGCGAATTGTGTTCGCGGTGGGGGGGGTGCTCCGTCCCTCCCCCTGGAATCCTCGATGGGGGGGAGGCAATCCAGTCCTCCCCCCCAGAATCCTGCCCGGCCGGCTCCGCTCTGCAGCCGGCCAGGCCCGTCCGCAGCCAGAGTTCTGGCCATGGACGGGCTGCTGCAGATGCAAATGGCGGCTGCCGTAGCGGCCACAATTTGCGTCCAGCCAGGCAGCAGTGATAGGCTATGTAAGTATTTATATAGCCTATCATGGCTGGGCAAAAAAAAAAAAAAGCATATGCAAATGGCGGTGGCTATGGCGGCCGCCATTTGCATTCCCTATTTTTCACCATTTTAGCTTACATAAATATTTACGTAGGCTATTACGGCGAAAAAAAAGGGGAATGCAAATAGTGTAGTGGGCGCTATTTGCGTTCCTTTTTTCCGCTGTAATAGCTTACGTAAATATTTACGTAGGCTAAAACGGCGGGAAAAAAGGAACGCAAATAGCGCCCACTACACTATTTGCATTCCCCTTTTTTTCGCTGTAATAGCCTACGTAAATATTTATGTAGACTAAAACGGTGAAAAATAGGGAACGCAAATGGCGGCCGCCGTAGCCGCCGCCATTTGATCGCTGGGTTTGGGTTTTTTTTTTGCCCAGCCGTGATAGGCTACGTAAAGACTTATGTAGCCTATCACGGCTGCCTGGCTGGATGCAAATGGCGGCCACTACAGCGGCCGCCATTTGCGTCCGCACCAGCCAGTCTGCGGCCAGAAATCCGGCTGCAGACGGCCCTGGCCGGCTGCTCCGTGGAGCCACCGTGGAGCAGAGCCAGCTGTCGAGGATCCTGGGGGGGAGGACCGGATCACCTCCCCCCCCATCGAGAATTCTGGGGGTAGGGACGGAGCACCTCCCCCTCCACCACGAACAGAATCCGCAAAAAGGTAAGTGACTTTCGTACATCCTTAAGTGATTCCTGCATTGAGCAGGGGGTTGGACTCGATGGCCTTGTAGGCCCTTTCCAACCCTACTATTCTATGATTCTGTGATTCTGTCTTTCACTGTACAATCATCTCTCTAACAGCCTGTAGCCTTCTTGGCTTACTGAAATTCAATTAAAGCCCAGGAGAAGACATCATGAGATAACTTCAGATCAGAAGCACAGGCAGCCTGGGAGGCTGCACAGCAACAGAGGGATGTGTAAAAGAAAGAAAGAAAGAAAGAAAGAAAGAAAGAAAGAAAGAAAGAAAGAAAGAACACATACAGCAGCACCCTTGGCCACTCACAGTGATAAAAAAGTAAATTGTAAAAAAAAAGAAAGAAAAAACGTGATAGGCTACGTAACGATTTACGTAGCCTATCATGGCTAGATTTTCAAAGTCAGCCATGATAGGCTACGTAAATCTTTACGTAGCCTATCACGGCTGACTTTGGAAAAAAAAAAAGCGCGTACACAAATGGCGGAGGCGCGGCGCCCATGGGCGCCGCCATTTGTGTTCCTTATTTGGGTACAGGTAGTCTATGGAAAGATTTACATAGACTATGGCGAAAATAAGAGCAACGCAAATAGCGTTGCCCTTATTTTCGCCATAGTAGGGATGGCGGAGAATTTCTCCCCGAAACTTCGGGGGGCCGAGCGCCAACGTGTTCGGCCCCCCGAACAAGTTTCGGGGAGAAATTCTCCGCACCCCCCCGCCCCCCGCACCCCCCCCGGGACGGGACTTACCTTTGCCGAATGCCCTCCCGGAGGCGGGTCCGGCCGGCGGTTCAGCGGGTGTTGGTGCGGGGCGGGAGCAGCAGCCAGTCTTTCGACCGGCTGCCGCCGCCGCCATTCCAATGAAAGAAAAAAAAACAAAAACGCCCCCGTGATAGGCTACGTGACGATTAACGTAGCCTATCACGGCTAGATTTGCAAAGTCAGCCGTGATAGGCTACGTAAATCGTCACGTAGCCTATCACGGGTGACTTTAAAAAAAAAAAAAGCGCGTACGGATAATGGCGGCCCCCATAGGGAGCCACCATTCCCGTTCCTTATTTGGTCGCTGTAGTCTACGTAAAGATTTAAGTAGACTACGGCGAAAATAAGGGCAACACTATTTGGGTTGCCCTTATTTTCGCCGTAGTCTGCGTAAAGATTTACATAGACTACAGCAACCAAATAAGGAACGCGAATGGCGGCTCCCTATGGGGGCCGCCATTAGCGTACGCGCTTTTTGTTTTTGTTTTTAAAGTCACTCATGATAGGCTATGTGACGATTAACGTAGCCTATCACGGCTGACTTTGCAGATCTAGCCGTGACAGGCTACGTTAATCGTCACGTAGCCTATCATGGGGGCATTTTTTTAAAAAAAAAAACAAACTTTGGAGTTCGCGGCCGGGCAAGGTGGGAAGCCTCCTCCCCGGCCTGAATTTTGGCCGGGCGAGGCGGGAAGCCTCCTCCCCCTGGCCTGAACTTCGCAGGGGGAGCAGCGAAGCGCCTCCCCCCCACCGCGAACAAGCTTCGACGACAGGTAAGTGACTTTCGTCCACCCCTACGCCATAGTCTACGTAAATCTTTATGTAGATTACCCATGCCCAAATAAGGAACGCAAATGGTGGTGCCCATGGGCGCCGCCATTTGCGTACGTGCTTTTTTTTTCTCCCCAAAGTCAGCTGTGATAGGCTACGTAAAGATTTACATAGCCTATCACAGCTGACTTTGAAAATCTAGCCATGATAGGCTACGTAAATCGTTACGTAGCCTATCACTTTTTTGTTGGTTTTTTTTACTTTACTGGGAAATGGCGGCGGCGGCAGCCGGTTGGAAAACCGGCCGCCGCTGAGAGGGACATTCGCACGAGGTAAGTCCCATCCCAGGGGGGGGCGGAGAATTTCCCCACCAATTTCGGGGGGCCGAAGGTGTTGGCTTTCAGCCTCCCAGAGATTCGTGGAGAAATTCTCTGACATCCCTAGCACCACCCAAATAATTTAAAAATAAATTACAAAACACCCTGAGAATGAGGCAGCAGAATGCAAGCTTCTTTCAGGCAAGAAGAAAACTTTCAGGAAATTGGAGGACATATTTTGGCACAGCACTAGCTTCACCTCTTCCCTGGTGCTGGACACCTGCTACAGAGCTTTCAGGGAAGTAGCAGTATTATAAGTATCTGCATTAGAGACAAGATGTATCCACAATCACACCCCCATAGAAATAAAAGGCCACTTGGAAGAATTTTCTTCAAATTTTCTATACCATTTTTTGGGGTGGTGGCAGCTGCCTTCCCTCCCCACTCTCCACAATGCCCTGGAACAATGCTAGCTATGGGGCATTGTGGGGGATGCAAAATGGGGGGAAAACTGCCAACACAGTTACTGCTGTGAAATTTGGTGAATCAGTCCCCTGAGTTTCTTTGTCCACAAAGAGGGTGAAGAATTTCTAGAGGAGATTTGTGAACAGCTCTAGTTAACACTACTGCCTCTGACATCATTCCAGATCTAAGCAAATGAATTCACCAAGAACCGGTTTACAAGATCAGGCCCTCCTACCTGGACATGTTACTGACTAGGATAGCCCAACCATCAAGGCCAGATGCAAGGAGGGTGGTATTCTAAAACTATAAACAGATATTAAGGACTTGCTCCAAGATCACCGCAGATAGTGACTGTAGCCATGAAATTAAAAGACGCTTGCTCCTTGGGAGGAAAGCTATGGCAAACCTAGACAGCATAGTAAGAAGCAGAGACATCACCTTGCCGACCAAGGTTCATATAATCAAAGCTATGGTTTTCCCAGTAGTAACATATGGCTGTGAGAGCTGGACTATAAGGAAGGCTGAGCGCCGAAGAATTGATGCTTTCGAACTGTGGTGCTGGAGAAGACTCTTACGAGTCCCCTGGACTGCAAGGAGGTCAAATCAGTCCATCTTAAAGGAAATCAACCCTGGCTGCTCATTGGAAGGACAGATACTGAAGCTGAAGCTCTAATATTTTGGCCACTAAATGCGAAGAGAAAAGTCATTGGAAAAGACCCTGATGCTGGGAAAGATTGAAGGCAAAAGGAGAAGGGGACAGCAGAGGATGAGATGGCTAGATAGCATCACCGATGCAATGAATATGGACTTGAGCACACTCCGGGAGAAAGCGCAGGACAGGAAGGCCTGGCGTGCTATGGTCCATGGGGTCACAAAGAGTCGGACACGACTTAACGACTGAACAAAAACTCCACCAAGTCAGAAAGCGAGCTAAAGAGCTAATTAAAGCAGGAAAATATTTGCAAAGTCTAAAGAAAAGGCAACAACAATGACAGGCAGAAGAAAGAAGTGTGACTGCATTTCTCAGAATTATGGAGGAAGAACAGAAGTTCTTATTTTTATTAGAGAAAACAACCAATGGCTGAATTGACAAGGATTTAAGCCATGATCCAAACAACGTCTTGGACTCCTGTACACTCAGTGGACTTGTATTCTTTTCCTTTGAAAAGACCCTCCACACAATCTCAAAAGAGCTTTGCCATGCAGCCTGGATTGGCTTGCTGTTCAAGAAACTCAAGTCCAAAGCTCCCCTGGGCATGCCATTCTTTGGATCCAAGCCTTAGTGTAGGACTTTTTCCACAAATATAAAAAAAGGTTGCACCACAAGTAAACCCATGAGTAAACATATTGGGTTATTTGGCCTCAAATCTAAGCTAGGATACCTTTATCAAAGACCAGTGGGTATGATCTGAATCAGCAGAAACCACTCAGATGAATGTAATAATTATCATTGGTCAAGTCACTGGATGATATCAGTTGTTTGTAACTGAGGCTTGCAAATTCTACACCCAGTTTGTGGACAGAGAAACTGGGAGGACTGTTTCAGTGAATTTCTGCAAGGGGTGGAGAAATTCTCCAACACATTCTCAGGGTGGGGTGCACCATTAGCAGTGGCAGTAGCACAGGTTATTTCTTTTCCTATCCCCACCCCCCACCCCAGCAATTATGTTAGCAGCCTGGCCACAACTTTGCATCCTCTCAACCCTCCAGGGAAGTGTGTGTGTCAGGGGAGGGACGACGTGGCAGCCACCACAAAAAAAATGGTGGTGAATATCGGGGGAAATTCTGCAAAAGAGATGCTCTTTTTCCTAGGGGAGTCAAAAGAAGAACAATCGCAGACACTTTCTCAGAAAAATGTTTCCTGAGAAATTTCAGCTTAGCTCCAGTCTGCAGAATAGTATATGGGAAGCGTCGCATTGTGTGGGGCAGCAGTGGGTGTGGCAGCAGTTTAAAGACAGGTGACACCACTCTTTTATCCAATGTATGAAAATTGGCTCCATTTGTTTAGTTATACATTTTACTAATTGGCCTTTTTCAAAGGATAAATTATCCCTTTATTCATAGGAGAGTCAGTCCCCTCACCTTCATGAGAACTTTGGCTCATATGGAGGGGGGGGTACATTTCTGTGAGTTTTGGGGGTCCCTCACAAAACCTATGCCAATTTTGACTGAGGAGATTTTTCGTTTTGTTTTACGTTTCTACAAGGTGGCAAGTATCGCCCCGTCCCGTCCCTCTTTCATTTAAAAAGCTGTCCCTGTAAGCAATTGCTCAGCAAGGAACTTGCATAGGAAGAGGTTCCTATGCAAACAAGGGCCATGCCCCAACTGTAACTACTTTAAGTGATGATGTAGCAATATTCCCATAGGGCATTCTGGCCCCTATTTGCATAGGAATGGCAGTACAACTGTCAAGTGTGCAGTGATGGTTTGGCTTAGTTTTTTAAGGGTGCAATCCTATGCATGTTTAGACAGAACATGGCTGGCAGGGAAACTCTGGGAGTTGTAGGACTTTTTTCTTGTCTAAACATGCATAGGATTGTGCCCTAAGAAGGAAAGAGAAAGGGAACCCTGTCCACTTCATTAAAAAGCGTCTTAAAAATGTTCAGCCCTCCTGCTGACCTTCAGGAGAGGTTTCTCCATCACACTCCATACCCCACCCCGACCACCAAAAGAGCCATACATTCAGTTCAGGACTTTAAAAAAATCTATCTGATCCTTGCTGTAAAAAACTAAGGAAATAATATCAGAAGTGCTTACAGCCTGCTCTCCAGAATTAAATGTGTTCTGATCAGTAGAAGGAAGTGACCAACCCCATCAACACTATGGAAAAACCACGCTTGGAAGACTGATTCTGACACCTGCCCCTGAAAAATCACCACCAACAGATATCCACAGAAGATCTCAGTTCCACTCAATTACATGAGCAATATTTTTGTTTTTAATGCATGACATGAGGAAATCTAATCACAAAGAAGTTCAAGTCATCATTCCCTAAAGAAGAACCACCTGATCGATAACAGAGGAACGGAGAATAATCAGTTGCAACCAAGAAAGAAAACGTTGCTGTAAATCATAGCCAGAGAGTCTTGAATTTGAAGCCAAGGTGAATATCTTCAGGACTATTTCAGAACCAGTCAGAACTGCATCCTGTGCGTAGAATATAGATGGCTAGCAAGATTTAACTTTGGGGGCAAACGTTGGCACTGTTTACTGTCCACATATACCAAGCACAACAATTTCAGTAGGTCTCCCAAAGTCCTCACCTATGGATTGGATTGCTCCTGCTGTCTCCATAGGCTTAAAATGTGCTTTGGGTGTGTGTGTGTGTGTGTGTGTGTGTGGATATTCCATGCAATAGCCCTCAAATAACCATGAGGAAAAAACAAAGTACAGTCGGCAATCCTGCATACAGCTCAGCCCCTTAAATCCCATTGACTTCAATGATTTAAGGTAGCCTCTCTGTGTGCAAGATTGCAGCCACAATCCATGAAAGGAGTTTTGAAACGAGACCTTTAGACCACATCCATATCATGCTCAAACCCGTTGCACCTGTGATCCTTACCCCCCCCCCACCATACATCCGCCCATTGATTTGCATCTATGGCCTGCTTCTCCCCACCAGCCCACTATTGTCCTTTGAAGGCAGATTGAGTTGATCCCCGCGCCCGCCCCCGCGCCCGCCCCCCACACCTCCCGAAAACAAGAGGGAAAAGCCTGCTTTAAAAAGCTGCCGAGAACTCTTAGACAAGATCACATTCACAAGCTGTGATCCAACGCACGCAGCACTTCCACTGTAAATGCTTTCCAGAGGGGTGTAAATGCGGTTTCTGGGGCTCGTTCCAGAAACGAAGAGAAGCCTGAATCAACGAGTCCCTGAAGTTTGGGGGGAAAAAGAAGAAGAAGAAGAACGATCAAGCCCAGCATCCCCCACCCCACCTCGTACAAGCGGCTTTCTTTCGGCTCCACCCCCCTAGCCTGCGTCCAACTTTGAGCTTCCCAGCGCTCTGCCATGCTGAGTTAACCCCGCTCGAAAAAGAGAGCAAATTACACACACACACACACACACACACACACGAGACCGCCAGCCAGCCAGCCAGCCAATTCTCGGCGTTGGAGTCTTCCTGGAACATTAGCATGCTCGATGCAAGACTTGCCGATCTAAGGGGGTGGGGGAGATCCTCGAAAACGCCGCTCGCTTTCTTTCCTCTTGCAGGCTCTCTCCCTTCCGCTCCTTGGGGAAAGAATATATCCCTGCCTCTTTTATTATCCTTATTCTCTCCCGCCCCGAATGCCGATCGTTTGACATGCACACGGGCAGCGGTTCCTACACATTGCGGGAATTAACACACGTCTCTAATTTATTATTATTGTTTAAAGCAGTCCCCAAAGGCAGCCGTAAGATGTTGTTTTGGCGGATGCTGATGCTGCTCCCCAGCGAATGGAGAACGCGGCATGGGACTGCGAGTGAACAGGTCTCTTCCGCAAGTGGGTACACCGACCGCCCAGCAGGCTGCCTCCCTGCCTCCTTACACATGTCTGTGCGAAGGATTTACAACATTTCGGAAGCATCTTGCCCCTCCAAAACACACACAACCACCCCCGACGCCAAAACACACACAACCACCCCCGAAGCAAAACACACACAACCACCTCTTCCGCGGTCTCTTAACACACGCGCGCACACACGCCCTGTCGTTTTCTGCCTCTAACAAGCAGGGTAGCTGTGTTAGTTCCAAGTGGCACATGCTGGGCTTTTCCGCCCTTTCTTGCTTCTACATGACCAGAGTAAAATTCAGCACTCGCAAATATACACATGAGAAAAAACGGAGCGGGGGGGGGGAATTATCCTTACCTCTCGAGGGTCTCCTTTGTTTGGTTTGCAGAGAAGAGAACGTGCCCATTACAGCACCCATTGCAACTGCTACTTGGGTGAGAGGCTCTCTATATATTTATATTGAATTCCTTCCTTCCCCTCTCCCCCCGTGAACAACAATCCCCCCCCCCAATCTGTTTGAAATATCTTCTACTAGGAAGAAGAGGAGGAGGCAAAAGCAAAGCACTGCAGCTCAACGTTCAGCAAGCGTTAAGCTTTGAGAGCCCCCCCCCCCCCCGCCTGCCTGCCTGCCTGCCTGCCTGCCTGCCTGCCTTTCAGTCAACACACATGCACTGACTCACAGCCGGCAGCACTCTTATTATTCAAAACAGCTCCCCGTCAAAATTTAAATGCTAGGTAGATTCCCTCAGACCAGAGCTGGCAGCAGATGCATCAAAATATTTACTGGAGCGCAGCCACACAAACACACACGCTAATTCTTCCTCTCATCCCCTGATGGCTCCAACCAGAAGCCTGGGTAGGTCTACAGAGAAAGCATCAGTGCATGCACCTCTTCCAGCGTATGCCAAACAAACTACCATTCTGTAGGCATGGCGAAGGTCTCAAGGGATGCCTGGGGACTCGGGTGGAGTACCAATTGTCAGTGAATGAATGAATGAATGAATGAGAAGTTGCTGAATGGGAAATAATAGTGAACCAACTGTCAAAGTTGTAGTTGAGCAGAAAGCTCATTCCTGCTGATTAATGGTCTCACTAAAAAGGCAGGAAATAACATTCACTCAAACTGTTCTCAGGCAAAGGACTCAGGGAAAGCAAGTGTTCTCAGCAGAAAGCCACAGCAACTAGGACATTACACCATGGCCATGGCCCATATCTTATTCTCTTCTCTCACGTGCCAGATACATAAATGGCATGTGCCCTTAACATTGCAAATTGCAGTTCACTCAAGTTGTGCAAAAATAAGTGCACACTGTATAACATGGAATTCCCTTGGCAGCAGTGCATTATTCCTTCTCCCCTGGAAAAATCATCAGTATCTATCTAGACATCAGTTAATCCATTCCCTTTACTATCCACATTTGCAGTGCTGCTTCTACCATGGATCACTATTTAAATTAAATCCCACTCTTTACTTGAACTATTTGTTACGCCTAAAGCAGATGACATTCTGTGTTGTTATTTTGACGACTGCCCAACATGACAATGACAGAGAGGTTGCCCATTGTACAATAAGAATGAAAAATGGAGAAAGGGTAGAGGAAAGTCAAAAGTAATTAAGTAACCAAGTCAGAACAGGAGTCAGTTTGTTGATCACACATCCTTTCAATCAAGCAGCATCTGCGATTATATTTCATGGCCTTGCAGAAATGCCCTTTTACAGTGGACAAAAGTAGTCTGTCTCTGTGGTTCTCTGAGTTATATCTGTCATTTTTAAGTGAACATGCACCAATTTGAACTTAGACTTGCACTGAGACCTAAAGAATTTGGTTCGAGAATGGAGGGACATGCTCTCCGAAAAGAGTTCAGCTTTAAATTTGTTCAGAAATTGGAACACCTCACATACACTGAAACTGATGAATCTGTCTTCTGTGTATTAGAAAGATGTGCCATTTTACTGCCTGAACACAAATAAAGGATGTAAGGTTAAGCTGTGCCCTACTTTGGGTTTCCCCTTCATGGATCACTGCCTTGTTGTGGCGAAGGGGCTTGCGTAACTCAGTGAAGCCATAAGCTATGCCGTGCAGGGCCACCCAAGACGGACAGGTCATGGCAGAGAGTTCTGACAAAATGTGGTCCACTGGAGAAGGAAATGGCAACCCACTCCAGGATTCTTGCCAAGAAAACCCCATGGAACGTATCACAAGGCTAAAAGATATGACGCCAGAAGATGAGCCCCTCAGGTCGGAAGGTGTCCAATATACTACTGGGGAAGAGCAGAGGGTATTTCCAAGTAGCGCCAGAAAGAGTGAAGCGGCTGGGCCAAAGCCGAAAGGACACTCAGCTGTGGATGTGTCTGGTGGTGAAAAGAAAATCCGATGCTGTAAAGAACAATATTGTTTAGGAACCTGGAATGTCAGATCAATGAATCAAGGTAAGCTGGAGGTGGTCAAACATGAGATGGCAAGATTGAACATCGACATCTTGGGAATCAGCGAACTAAAATGGACAGGCATGGGCGAATTTAATTCAGGTGACCATCATATCTACTATTGTGGGCAAGAATCCCTTAGAAGAAATGGAGTAGCACTCATAGTCAACAAAAGGGTGGGAAAAGCAGTACTGGGGTACAATCTTAAAAACGATAGAATGATCTCAGTACGAATCCAAGGCAAACCATTCAACATCACAGTAATTCAAGTCTATGCCCCAACCACTGATGCCGAAGAAGCTGAGGTTGATCGGTTCTATGAAGACCTCCAACACCTTCTAGAACTAACACCAAAAAAAATGTCCTCTTCATCATAGGGGACTGGAATGCTAAAGTAGGAAGTCAAGAAATCACCGGGATAACAGGCAGGCATGGCCTTGGGGTACAAAATGAAGCAGGACAAAAGCTAATAGAGTTTTGCCAAGAGAACACGCTGATCATAGCAAACACTCTTTTCCAACAGCACAAGAGACGACTCTACACATGGACATCACCAGATGGTTAATATCGAAATCAGATTGATTATGTCCTTTGCAGCCAAAGATGGAGAAGCTCCATACAGTCAGTCAAAACAAGACCTGGAGCTGACTGTGGCTCAGATCATGAGCTGCTTCTTGCAAAATTTCAGCTTAAATTGAAGAACGTAGGGAAAACCACTAAACCAGTCAGGTATGACCTAAATCATATCCCTGATGAATATACAGTGGAGGTGAGGAATAGATTTCAGGGATTAGACCTGATAGACAGAGTGCCTGAGGAACTATGGACGGAGGTCCGTAACATTGTTCAGGAGGCAGCAACTCAATCCATCCCAAAGAAAAAGAAATGCAAGAAAGCCAAGTGGCTGTCTGATGAGGCTTTACAAGTAGCTGAGGAAAGAAGGGAAGCGAAAAGCAAGGGAGAAAGGGGAAGATATACCCAACTGAATGCAGAGTTCCAGAGAATAGCAAGGAGAGACAAGAAGGCCTTCTTAAATGAACAATGCAAGGAAATCGAAGAAAACAACAGAATGGGAAAGACTAGAGATCTCTTCAAGAAAATTGGAGATCTCAAGGGAACGTTTTGTGCAAAGATGGGCATGATAAAGGACAAAGAAGGCAGGGACCTCACAGAAGCAGATGAGATTAAGAAGAGGTGGAAAGAATACACAGAAGAACTATACAGGAAAGATCTTAATGTCCTTGATAGCCATGATAGTAATGTCCTTGATAGCCATGATAGTGCGGTCACTGAACTTGAGCCGGACATCCTAGAGAGTGAAGTCAAGTGGGCCTTAGGAAGCATTAGTAACAACAAAGCTAGCGGAGATGACAGTATTCCAGCTGAGCTATTTAAAATCCTAAAAGATGATGCTGTTAAAGTGCTGCATTCAATATGCCAACAAATTTGGAACACTCAGCAATGGCCGCAAGACTGGAAAAGGTCAGTTTACATTCCAATTCCAAAGAAGGGCAATGCCAAAGACTGTTCAAACTACCGCACAATTGCGCTCATTTCACATGCCAGCAAGGTTATGCTCAAAATCCTACAAGCTAGGCTTCAGCAGTATGCGAACCGAGAACTACCGGAAGTACAAGCTGGGTTTCGAAGAGGCAGAGGAACTAGAGATCAAATCGCCAACATTCGCTGCATCATGGAGAAAGCAAGAGAATTCCAGAAAAATGTCTATTTCTGTTTCATTGACTACGCTAAAGCCTTTGATTGTGTGGATCACAACAAACTGTGGCAAATTCTTAAAGTGATGGGAGTACCAGACCACCTTACCTGTCTCCTGAGAAACCTGTACGAGGGTCAAGAAGCAACAGTAAGAACCGGACATGGAACAACCGCGTGGTTCAAAATTGGGAAAAGAGTACGACAAGGCTGCATATTGTCACCCTGCTTATTTAACTTATATGCAGAGTACATCATGAGAAACGCCGGGTTGGATGAATCAGAGGTCGGAATTAAGATTGCTGGGAGAATTATCAACAACCTCCGATATGCAGACGATACCACCCTAATGGCAGAAAGTGAAGAGGATCTCAAGAGCCTCTTGTTGAGGGTGAAAGAGGAGAGTGCAAAAGCTGGTTTGAAACTCAACATTAAAAAAACGAAGATCATGGCATCTGGCCCCATCACTTCCTGGCATATGGAAGGGGAAGAAATGGAAGCAGTGACAGATTTTACTTTCTTGGGCTCCAAGATCACCACAGACGGTGACTGTAGCCATGAAATTAAAAGACGCTTGCTCCTTGGGAGGAAAGCTATGGCAAACCTAGACAGCATAGTAAGAAGCAGAGACATCACCTTGCCAACAAAGGTCCGTCTAATCAAAGCTATGGTTTTCCCAGTAGTAATGTATGGCTGTGAGAGCTGGACTATAAAGAAGGCTGAGCGCCGAAGAATTGATGCTTTCGAACTGTGGTGCTGGAGAAGACTCTTACGAGTCCCCTGGACTGCAAGGAGGTCAAATCAGTCAATCCTAAAGGAAATCAACCCTGAGTGCTCATTGGAAGGACAGACCCTGAAGCTGAAGCTCTAATATTTTGGCCACCTAATGCGAAGAGAAAACGCTCTGGAAAAGACGCTGATGCTGGGAAAGACTGAAGGCAAAAGGAGAAGGGGACGGCAGAGGATGAGATGGCTAGATAGCATCACCGATGAAATGAATATGAACCTGAGCACACTCCGGGAGAGTGCTCAGGACAGGAAGGCCTGGCGTGCTATGGTCCATGGGGTCACGAAGAGTCGGACACGACTGAACAACAACAACAACAACAACTTTGGGTTTTGTACAGTTTTATGTACTCAGTATTTTGAAGTATATGAGGTGTATTTAATGACTGGCACCTTTCAATCAGTTTGTGTAAGTAGTGAGGTATACATGGATGGCTGTTATTTTAAATTCTTTCTTAATTTCGACATACATTCTCCAGCTAGATGATGATAATGATGATGATAATAACAATAATAACAATAATTATATTTATTTATATCCCGCCTTTTTCCCAGTGCTGGGACTCAAGGCGGTCCATAATTTACCTCCGTTGCTGTTAAGATATGTTTGCAACCTAGTGTTCAGGTGGACTCCAAAGGGTATTAAGTACTTTTTGTGTGAGTTCTTGGACTAAGCTTTTGCATCTTTTATAAAATATGTCTTTAAAGAAAAGAGTTCCTTTTACATTACTCCTCCTGGAACTCAACTTATTCTTCTGGGCCTGTGGGCAACTATTAGCTATGTGTGTGTGTGTGTGTGGGGGGGTAGAAATATTGAAGTAGCAAGGGGGTTTGCTGTTTCCTTTTTCAAACGTGGTCTAGAAATGTGCTAACCTGTCCCAGTCCAAGTTCAACAGTCTGTCCACTGGACTATGGATGGCCAAATGGTGGCCCACCTCCAGGCTCAGAGGTGGTGATGGGAGGGCCACTGCCTTCATGAATTGCTGTGGGCTCCTGAGACATTTTTGGTTGGCCATTGGCTAGAAACAAGATGCTGATCTAAATGGAGTCCAGCCTGATCCAGCAGGGCCCTTATGTTCTTAGGTGGAACTATATACGTGGTGTCAGGAATGAATCTGAGCATGTAGAGATGTCTGGCAGCTCAGATCAGAATCTGAATGGGAACAGCCAGAACAGGGGGAGGCACCCTCTCTAGTGAGCCCACATACGGCGAGACTTTCTTCCCAAGCCCTTGACACACAGCTGGCCAAGCCTGTATGGCTCCCCCATTCCTCCACCATGAGAACCCAGGTTTCAGAGGAGGGGGAGGAGGAGAGCGAAGGGTGTGACTTGAGGGATGCTAGGGTCCATCACAGAGCGAAATAGGAAAAGTTAGAGGCAGGGCTCATGCCGTCTGCCAGGTTGGCCACTCCTGGAAGCCAACGTAGGAGGGAGCCACCCTAAGGGAGGGGCATCCCTGCAAAGCAAGTCTGGCTGAGATGTTCATGCCCAGACTGCTGGCAGCTTCTCTAACTTCCATTTCATCTCCTTGATATTTGTAGATGTGTGAATTAGGTGTTTCATTGCAGTCTGAGAGTTTCCTACAATCTGCATTTGTAAAGCTGGTCCTTGACTAATAAAGTAGTGTAGCCCAAAGCCTTGTTTCTAGGGATGTACGAATCCCTTACCTCTGGTTCCAGTGGGGGGGTCCACAGGGGGGCAGGCGATCCGTCCCTCCCCCCTGGAATCCGTGCGGGTCGGCTCCGCTCCATGGCAATCCTGCGGAGCCAGCTGCCAGCTCCACTCCGTTGGCGATACAGCTGGCTGCCATTGTCATGCCGTATTGCTGGGGTAGGGGAAGTGAGTCTCTGGACACAAATGGCGTAGTGAGCGCCATTTGCGGCCATAAAGCTGGTAGATTAGCCTAAATGCAGCCGTAAATGGACCGGCTCCAGGACTGGCATGGTCATTTTAAAAGGTTTTTTCTTTCTTTAAAACAGCATTGTTTTAAACCAATAGTTTATCGCTCAGGCACACCTAAGACAGCCTTCTTTTGGGAAGCCCCTAGGAAAAGGAAGTGTTTGGGCTGAAAGTAAACAGAGACAGAAAATTTCAATTTAAAAAAGAATAGGGGTGTGCGAAACACTTACCCCATTCCAGTTAGCAGTCCACGGTGAGGGGGAGGCAATCCGTGCCTCTCCCCCGGAATCCTCCCCAGCCAGCCACAGCTGGACTTCTGGCCACTGCTGGGCTGTGGCTGCAAATGGCGGCTGCTATGCCAGCCGCCATTTGCATCCCTGCTAAGCCGTGATAGGCTACGTAAGTATCTACATAGCCTATCGCGGCAAAAGGCAGGGACACAAATGGCGTAGCGGCCGCCATTTGCGCCCCTGTTCTTTATTGTAATAGGCTACGTAAGTATCTATGTAGCCTATCATGGCAAAAGACAGGGATGCAAATGGTATAGCAGACGCATTTGTGGCCGCAGCCCAGCAGCGGCCAGAAGACAACCTGGAGCTGCTGCTGCCGCCGGAGCCACCACTGCCGCCAGGTAGGTCCATTCCGGGGTGGATTTCGGGGGGTAGCGGGGGGGTAGTCCATTCCGCCATGGACTCTGGGGGGGCAGATTCTAAAGAAGCGTAGCAGGCGCTATTTGCATTCCCCTTTTTTTCGCCGTTTTATCTTACGTAAATATTTACATAAGATAAATCGGCCAAAAAATAGGGCACGCAAATGGCGGCTGCCGTAGCCGCCATTTGCATACGCTGGTTTTGGGGGGGGGGTTAAGCCAGCCGTGATAGGCTACGTAAATTCTTATGTAGATTATCACGGGCCATGGCTGCAAGCCAGGATGGCAATGGCGGAGCTGCCGCCGGAACTGCCGGCCGTCAAGGATTTATTTATTTATTACATTTATATCCCACCTTTTTTCCTCCAAGGAACTCAAGGTGGTATACATAATTCCCAGGGGGAAGGACCGGATCGCCTCCCCGCCCGTTGAGGATTCCGGGGGGAGGGGCGGAGCACCTCCCCCCCACTGCGAAAGATTCTGCGAACAGGTAAGTGAGTTTCGTATATCCCTACAAAGAACTAAGCTGTGCATATACTGCAGGCATGAGAGTTGTTGCACTGCGGCTTACCCCTGAATGGATGAACATAGAACTGAACTGTGTTTTGTATGTATGGTAGGGCAATGTCATAATTGGTAAGCATTCTGACCCTGCCCACTTGGCTTTCTCTTTTCTTGGCCCCACCCTGTGCCCAAAGCCCTACCCACTGCTGGAATGTGGCCCCTGACCCTGAGACCTTCCCAAATTGGAATTTTTGTCCCAGCTTAAAAAGGTTTGAAACTCATGGCAGAGAGCATGATAGATCAGTAAGCTATGTCACATGTGTTAAACAAAATCATACAATGTTGAAATGAAATTCAGTTGGGAAGAGAGTGGGGCCTGCAACGAAATGTGCAATGTGTCCACATCCGGGGGGGGCAGGGGGCGTGTGTCAGTCGGTCTGCATGTATTACCATATTCTTTGGATTAAAGATGATGGTAGAGATCATGAACATTTAGGGTATGATTGCCTCCTCATTGCTGTATTCATCAGCATTTGGTAATGAAGTGTCGTTTAAATTGTTAAATGAACATTTGTAGGGATGTACGAAAGTCACTTACCTTTTCGAAGGGTGAGATTTGCGGTGGGGGGAGGCGCTCTGTCCCTCCTCCCGGAATTCTCTCCGCCCGGCTCCGCTCTGCGGAGATTCCGCAGAGCCGCCGGCCGGGGCCGCCCGCAGCTGGACATCCGGTCGCTGGGCAGCCTGCAGGGACGCAAATGGCAGCAGCCATTTTGCCATGATAGGCTACATAAATATTTACGTAGCCTATCGCAGCAAAAAAAAAAAGGGAACACAAATGGTGGCCACCGTAGCCACCGCCATTTGCATCTGCTGTTTTTTTCTTCTCTTTTTTGCCATGATAGGCTATGTAAATACTTACATAGCCTATCACGGCCTCTGCAGGGAAGCAAATGACGTCCCTGCATTAGCCATGATAGGCTACATAAGTATTTACGCAGCCTATCACAGGTATAATGAGGAAGTGAATGGCGGCCGCACACGCGGCCGCCTTTCGCAAAGCGGCGCAAACGGCACCAGGTAAGTGCTCCGTTTCGCACGCCTTTCGTGGGGGGGCGGGGGCTTCGTTCCGCAATGGATTTCAGAGGGCCAAATGCACTGGCATTTGGCCTCACTGAGATCTATGGCAGAATTCTCTGACATCCCTACTACATTTCCTTCACTGAGAGCCACAACAATACAACAAGCTCTTTTATTTGTTGTTGGAAACATCCCAGACTTTCCTTCTTCTTTCCTACAAGGATGTTAAACTGCTACTGAAACCTCTTCATCTTATCTTACCATCTCCAAGCTAAGTGCACAGCAAATATAATCTTCTTAAGCAAGAGGCAAATAACAGTATCAATAAACTACTGCCTGGAACAGAGCCCATCAATCCTTGATACATCAGGGCATAGCACAAGTTTATGTGGCAGGAGCTCAGAATGTGCTGATTGTAGGATATAGCTGGCAGGTCTGTCCATTGCAAGGATGCAAATTATTGCTGGATACATGTCAACAGTTAGATAATTAGATTAGTTATGTCTAATTTGGATGAGATCACGTGGTTCTTCTCAGTGGACAGATGCTGGGAAACTGCTGCAGAGAACATGGCAGAAGTCTAATAATATCCAGCCTTTTTACAAAGGGTAGCTACCATTTTGGTCCAACTCCTGACTGACAAATCATACCTGCTAAGCCATTTGTACTGCACACTGTCTGCTACAGGTGGCTTGGTGATCTTCCCATGTTGTTCTTCAATCCACCATTTGGGAATCTCCATACAGCCCCCTCTGTCTTCTCACACTGACAGCAATAGCAAAACAGTGCTTGCCATGGAAGCAGAGCTGTACATTTATCTAGACACGTAAAGATTCTGAATCTCATGGATTTTGCCAATCACAGTTTATGGATCATTGAACTCGTATTTTATGTCGCTAATGCACTGCATCGTTGACACACAGAGATATCTGTGAACATTAAAGCCCTCTATGCATATCACGGTAAAACTGATTTTTCTGTAACCATCTATGAGCATGAGCTTATTGTTCAAACAAAAACAGATGGGCTGAGGAACATGAACATTTATCACTTGGCTGCAGTACTCTAGAAACAATAAGCCAAAGAGTCGGAACCTTGCTTGCCCCTTCAACTTAAATTAGCTATTAGAATTTCTTTTGATATCAGGGCCCCTCAAAGTGTTAAATTAAAAATTAAATTCAAGGGTTCATGGATATTATAGAATGGTAGAAGAACTAGAAGTTTACTATTGAGGATTTGACCTCTTCACTCTCAATTCTCTCCCCGCAGCCCCTCTCTTTCCTTCCACTCATCAGCTCTTAGTTCAACTCTATTTCTTCCTCCACATCAAAGCTCTGCTCCCAAGGCACAGCAAAAAAGACGGTACAGTTGGTTGCTGGGTCCTGTAAAACGGGCTGCACTTTCTCAGTCAGCCCTGAGTACAATAGTGGGGGGGGGGTGCGTGTGCTCATCGGGGGGGGGGCATCTGCATCCTCTCTTCTGGCGTCCCTGCTTGATTTCATAATAACCCAATGTATATCACAGATAGTTTACTATGATATTCTTATCCGTCTCTCATAAGAACCCGGGGTCATCCCATGAAGCTGATTGGTAGGACATTCAGGACAGATAAAAGGAAGTACTTCTTCACACAGAGCAGAGTTAAACTACGGAATTCGCTTTCACGGGATGTAGTGATGGCCACCAATTTGGACAGCTTTAAAAGGGGGTTAGATAAATTATTGGAGGAGAAGGCTATCACTGGCTACTAGTCCTGATGGCTATGTGCTACCTCCAGTTTCAGAGGCAATAAGCCTATATGTACACCAGTTGCTGGGGAACATGAGTGGGAGGGTGCTGTTGCGCTCATGTCCTGCTTGTGGGTTCCCAGTTGACAGCTGTTTGGTCACTGTGTGAACAGAATGCTGTATTTGATGGACCCTTGGTTTGATCCAGCATACTATTCTTATGTTCTTATGAAATGAAGGAGCATAAAAAGAAAGGTCCTGAAGCTATATCACTGATGGCATTGAGGACACAATTCAGTTAACTCCTCTATTCCACACATGGGTTAAGTTAGAATGGTTTTCACTCTGATTCAGACAAGGAATTACTGATTCATATGGTTCTGCTGCTCTGACAAGAAGGGATGGACGAACTCATTAGAGTGCTCAGCAGTGCTCGAGCAGCCACTGCTGCCACCCGCCTGCATGAGCCAGGCTGCGCGGGCCCCTGGAGGGCCCGCTGAGCTGTCCAGGAGTGCACCATACCTGCCCGCTTCTCTATGCGAGCTGCCATCTTTTATGCAAGATGAGACTCTGGTTTTTTGTACATTTATAGTTGTGCAAAATGGTGTCTGGAAAGGGCCATTTCCACCACATTAGAGGCCTCTAATGTTGTCAAACTGGCCCTTTCTGTCCACCATTGTGCATAACAATAAATCTATGAAAATATAGAGCCAGTGTGATGTAGTGGCTAGAGTGTTGGACTAGGAGTCGGGAGATCCGGGTTCTAGTCCCCACTCAGCCATGGAAGCTCACTGGGTGACTTTGGGTCAGTCACAGACTCTCAGCCCAACCTACCTCACAGGGTTGCTGTTGTGAGGCTAAAATGGAGAGGAGGAGGATTATGTACACCGCCTTGAGTTCTTTAAAGAGGAAAAAAGGCGGGATATAAATGTAATAAATAAATAAATAAATAAATAAATAAATAAATAAATAAATAAAGAGCCCCATCTTGCATTAAAGGGGTTCTATATTTGTACTGGGTAGCTGGGATGGGAGGGGAAGAAAGGATCATTCCTGTCTCCCCCTCCCATCCTGGGTCAGCTATGTGGGGGCAGCGGCTTGATGGGAGGATGGTGTAAGGGGCTTCCCTCTCATCTCCCTCCTCCCGTCAAGCTGCTGCCTTCACAGTAGCTGGGATGAGGGGGGGAGGAAAGATTGATCCTTTCTCCCCCTCCCATCCTGGGCCAAATACCTGGGGGCAGCAGCTTGATTAGAGGGGGGTGGCAAGAGGGGCTTTCCCCTCATCTTCCTCCTTCCCTCAAGGCGATGTCTTTGCCATAGCTGATACTGGAGGGAGAGAAAGGATCACACACACACCGAGCTGTGCGCCCGCAGCAACTGCTTAAAAAAAAAAAAAAATCTCATGCACAATGGCTGGGCGGAAAGCGCCAGCCATTGTGCACAAGATTTAATTTGAGGCAAATAGCAAGTTGCCATTTGCGACTTGGCTGAGGGAGCTCGCGGGTGGGACTGGCACGTCCCAGCAGCTCGTGCAGCATGGCAGGCGGGGGTGGGGGCTTGGCGAGCTGAGCCCGGGGGGCTGAGCAGGTGGGAGTCCATCAGACTCCACACCCTACATGGACACTTCCAACATCTCTACTGACAAGTTTCCAACCATGGAAGGGTCCAACAATGTCTGGCCACTAGGGCTATTTATGTTGTGATAGCAAAAAACAATGCTTGTGCAACATCAATAGTACTACATGGTGGGTTTCCCAAGAAACCTGTTGTGCTAGCAAGCACTACTGCTGTTGTGCATGTGTTGGTTTTCACCACCACAGCATAAATACCACTAGCTATTTACATCACTGGATCCTTCCAATAATTTGGCCCTGAAAAACAAGAATTATTTAAAAATGCTTATTTCCACAAAAACATTTATGGCAATAAAATTAAAACATCCAAACTGAAAGTATTTTAAAAGGACACATTTACAATTTCAGGGCATGATCCTGCCACACCTCTTCACTGAGAACAGCAACAGAAGCCTAGAAAGCAACAGACAGGGTAATTTTGGAAGACAGAGTGGCTGTTTAAAAGGTCATAAAACCATCTATTACTATTACTGCATGGTCCCAAAGGAAAACCTCTCTCCAGACCTTGAAAGCTGTCCCATACTCCCATATAATCCTCAGATAAAGTTAAAATGTCTCTTTTTTCATGACTTTCAAAGTGAAAAATAAAAATGCTAAGATGCGCATGAAAAAACAGGAGCTATGCTGGCTGGGGAAAGGTGGGAGTTGTAGGACTTTTTTCTGTCTAAACCTGCATAGGATTGCACCCTTAAGAAATCAATCCACAAAGAATGATAATGACGATTATTAAAGCTTAGCTTACAAGGGGGAGTTTTCCTCCTCACCATCAGAACAGAGTGGTATAGGTCCATATAAGTCTATATATATGGGTGTACACGTTGGCCTTTCACATGCGGCTCTCATCGCATTGTAACTGGAAAAGGGAAAGAGTGAGTCATGCAGGTCTACCTTATTTAACCATCTTCAAGTTGTCATGGCTAGCAGGCACTAAAATAATAAGTCAGACTGAAGTAAAGGGCCAATTTTGACTAATTCATGGGCCTGGAGCTAGCCATTACAAACAGTCAGAGTTACACTCACTCATTTATTTCTAAGTATATTCTCATGTCTTTGTACCTAATGGAGGATTATTTCCATTGCGCATGAAACATACTTAAAGAGTAGATCTTAAATCACTTGTTCAAGGTGACACGTGTCTAACTCAATAAAAATAGGGACTTCTTCAATTAAGTCAGAATTCTGTGTTCAATTAAGTCAGAATTTCACACACACACACACGCCTTCATCTCAACACTTGTTTGAACTCTCATACAAATCTGTAAAATGACTGACAGGTGAAAATCCGTTGGATTTTTGTTCTCAACACTCAATCAACGAGACTAAGAGAATGTTACATCAAAATTACATATGGAAGTCGGGGGGGGGGGGACCCAGCCACCCACAAATAAGGTTAAGAGCTCATTTTATTTCCTGCTTCAATTCAAGGCCAATAAGACTAGCTGGTAAGAGACAATTTCCTGCTAGCTGGAGTGACTACGGCGCAAAAGAAAAACAGAGGGCTGTGTTTTCCAGATTATCTGGCTGCATCTCCTACCATCCTATGTATTTGTGCTTTAAAAGCACTCAGATAAGAAGTGCCAAATCACCAGGTGGTAATTCAGGTCACTGAGCAGATCTGCACCGATTTGTTGACACAGTGGTCATTTGGCAGGCTATTTTTGCTTCCTGACAGCTTTCTACCTTTTGCCATAGTACCAAGGTGAGGAGCATAATGGCTGTTACAAAGCCTAAGATGTGTACCTTATCCATTTGACAGGTTAAATCACATCAGATGAAGAAAGCAGAACCGAAAATGATTTTGTTTACGCAGAGTTTAAGGATGTGTGGTTTTTTTTAAATCAAGATGGCCCTAAAAAAAACAAAAAACCCTGAACCAGTTGCCAATAATGGGTTATAGAAGCACAGACACCCCCAACATGTGCATTGCTTATTTAACTTGGCTTTAAAATCAGAGTTGGGAGGATCCATGGAGTTCATCAAGTCCAATTCCCTGCTCAATTCAGCATTTGCAATGCACAATACAACTACAGCATTTCTGACAGATGGCTGTACAGTCCCTACTTAAATACCTCCAGTGAAGGAGAACCCACCGCCACCTGAGGAGGTCTGTTCCACTGTCAAACTTTTACTGTTAGGACGTTTCTCCTAACATTTAGACTGAAATTGGCTTCCCTGCAGTTGCCACCCATTGGTTCTAGCCCTGCCCTCCGAAGCAACAGAGAACAAGTCTGCTCTATATTCTGCATGACATCCTTTCAGATATTTGAAGACAGCTATCATGTCTCCACTTAATCTTCTCCAGACGAAACATCTCCAGCTCTTTCAACTGTTCCTCATAGGCCTTGCTTTCCAGATCCTTCACTATCCTGGTCAGCCTCCTCTGGATATGCTCCACTTTGTAAATCTCCTTCTTGAAATATGGTGCCCAGAACTGGACACGGTACTCCTGTGATCTGGACACTAAGTAGTCGTGTACTACTGTGAGATACCTGGAGCTGGAGGGTAAACAAGCATTCACAGATGCATTCACGGGCCCAAGGGGTTCTTTTGTGTATTTTGTGTGAGATTGAGTTTCAAGGGAAAGAGAGGGATGAATAGTATTTTTCAGGACTGAAATGCAGCGTAATATTTTGCCTGTGTTATAAATCTGGCCGACATCTTAACAAGTTGTATTCATCAAAGAATGAAGAAAAGCCAATGTCACTACAGAAACTACACCTTGAAGTAAGTATTCAAGATTTTTAGGCCCTTAGAATGTTCTAAACTCTTAAGGTGGAAGTCCTGCACACAGGTAGGCTGCTTAAATGCAGCCTAAAGCTCCACAGGGGCTCCCGTTTGAGTGGCTTCACACTCCAATGGTGGTAATGGCTCAGTAAATGTCATTGTCTACCCTTGGGTACAGAGTATAAATTGGGATACACCTCAGTGATTACATAAAGTGAAAGAGCAAGGAAGTTTCTTCTATCCATTCCCATCTATCTAACAGACATCTGACACGGAATAGAAAATGCGTCATCAGGCTCCATGACCAAAGACATGGAAAGTGCCACTGGGTTAGAGAGGATCCTATAAATGGCTGGATTTATCAGATGGAATGAGGTTAACTTACAACCCATCCTCCCAAAGTAAATTGTGGGAGGTGCCACAACAGCAGTTTCAGAAAATGAAAACAAACAAACAAACAATATGGAGAGACCATTTTACTGTAACTAGACTAGCCACCATGCAATCAAGTCTTGGGACTTGCATTTAATATGATTCACAGTCATGTTCCATTAGTCTTAAGGACTTATCTATGTGTTATTAGCAATATAAATCTAAGGTTACAGAATGTTCACTTCCTGGCAGGGCCATGCTCTGAGACTTGAGTGCTCTTCTTGACCATTGGTGATGTTCATGTGGAGAGAGAGGCAAACAAGAAGCAGTTTTTCTGTTGTATGCTGTACCCAAAGGTACAGCTTTAAAACAAAATGCTTCTCCAGAGTCAAGACCACCGGGGGATCCTCACTGCAATCTTGATATCTCACAACACATTCTAGAAAGAACAGATCAGGGCCTGCCCTACCATTGGAAGCAGAGTAAAGCAGCCACTTCAGGCAGCTGATTTTTGGCATCATGAAAGGGAAGCAAATTGTTGGTTATTTAATTTATGATTGTTGTATTTTTAATGGCAGGGACTTCTGAGATTTTCTCCCTCAGGCAGCAAAATGTTTTGGGCAGGCCCTCGAGAAGATATCAAACTAACAACCAGATAATGCACTGTGGCTTCAACACCTGCAAGACAAGAAATCAATAGAGAGAGTGAGAGTGGGCACAATGGAAGGCAGGGTTCCTATGCCTTGAAAAGGCTTGAGAAAGAGGGAACAATTGGACAATTGTAACTTCTCTTGCCCTGACACAACAAGCTGTACCTTCTGAAAGTCCTGCTTTTACATGACTATTCCAGGTACAGGAGATATGGCCTAATTTATATTTGGTCAGCCTGTGCAACAAAATCGTCATGTGAATCAGTCCTCACAGGGATGTGAAGTGCTCCTCCGTTGTTGTGGCCCTCTCAATATGTGATTATCCACCAATTATCAAGGCTAATTGCTAGAGCATCAGTACTGCTAGCTCTCAAGGGCACATTCCATCTGGCCCTAATTGATTTTCGCTTAAAATTAACTCAATATTATTCAATATTATATTTTTATACCCGTCCTGCTCCTTTCCTCCCCTCCACCCCCATCCTGTCCTTGTTCATCTTAAGGTTCAGCTTGCAATTTGCTTTTATTGTGAAGACTGCAGCAAAGCAGGCATTCTCTGTCCGCCCCCCTCCACGCCCCCCCCCCCAGCCTTCTTCTGTTCAGCTGCTCATATTTGTCTGTTGGGTACGGGGATTATTTTTAGCAATAATTAAAATGGATTATTTTAATTTCATTGAAGTCATTAACAATGGTTTGGTTTATATTCTTAAGTCATCTTAACAGCTCTTGGAACATAGGAAAGAGTCATAGTTGCCAGCATTGGCTGAGTAACAAAAAACAATAGAGTCCAATTTGCATAAACTGATGAATCCAAATGGGAGAGATGCTGAAAGACCTGCATTACATATCTCCCTTATTTGTGCAGAGATACAAATGCTGGGGTATATTTATTGCTGCTTTCCATATCCGTGGAGACCTAATAACTCAAAAGAGAAAATGAAAGATTCTACGCCATTGTTATGTATGCTAAGGGTTTATTCATATTTCCGCAAACACACTGCAGATGCTTCTCCCAGTCAGAGGAGGACTCTCAACTGCATTCCTCACTTTTTAGCCCTATTTATATGTGTATTTATTAGGATGAATAGATTCTCTCCTGTTCTGGTTCCAGTAATTATAAGAGGATGGCTAGATGGTTTCCTCTGGAGACTGAGAATAACATTTCAACATTTCTGATCCCTATAATCCAGAGCAGGGTTGCCAATTTTTCCCCCAAACATGGTTCCAGTGCTTTTAACAGCTAAAGGAACAGCCTACGTATGCTCAACCGAACATGCAGAGGCTGCTTCACGTGATTGGGAGCCCTGCACAGTTGGGGTTCCGATAAGAGCATAAGAACAGCCATGCTGGATCAGGAGCTTATGCTGTTCACATGTACATGTGTACCTCTTCAGATCTTCCCTTCGAAGACTGGGCTAAATATACACAAGTGCTTTTTATCGGTATTGAAGTGCACTGATAACTGTTGGAGCATACTACATTTTCCATATTCTGCTTTTTTTAGCATTATTTCCCACTTTTTATTCTGTATTATCCAAAATACCACAACAGATATCATTGCGTGTGCTGCGCAAGGTATAAATGCACAAGGGGGATATAGAATCACCATGATGGGATCGTATTGACATGACACAAAGTGTAGATCTGGCTCAGGAGACTGGGAGACCAGCAAGGGACAGCAGTGTTGGGGAGAATCTATCATGCATGGCCCTTCTATGCAGTCTTTGAATGCATGGAAAAAAAACATCTGATTGGGCTGCATAACAGCCCCAAGAAGATAAAGATAAAACACCCAAGATTAAAAACATACACACAAGAAGCCAAGAGAAGTAGGAGATGAAAGGAGATCTGTATGGTCAGCTACACTAAAGGCTAAGAAAGATCAAGAAGAAGTATTGAGAAGATCAAGAAGGAATATTAAGAAGAGGCTCTTCTCTTCGATATTTCTGCAGGAAGATAATCGAAAATACAAATGAGAGCATTCTCA
Organism: Heloderma suspectum; assembly: GCF_057233095.1. Lineage (NCBI taxonomy): Eukaryota > Metazoa > Chordata > Lepidosauria > Squamata > Helodermatidae > Heloderma > Heloderma suspectum. The sequence continues at coordinate 244,324,405 of NC_139459.1, read as the reverse complement.
GGGCCAGGCAGACAGGAGATCTGTGATCAGATTTCTGACTGAAAAACAAAACAAAAATTTCAAAGCACAAGCTTCAGTCTCCAGGTGGTTTCAGATTTCTGTGGAGGCGGTTATGATCCTTTATTTGTTTGTTCACAAACATAATTTGTTCACAAATCCATAATTAGTTGCTGTTTTTAAATGTGTTGTTGGCGGCCCTGAGCATTGTGACTGCAATAGAAGGCTGGGATATATATCTGCTTAAATAAAATAAAATAAAATAAAATAAAATAAATAAATAAATAAATGTGCAGCTTGCATGGGGGTTGAGCCCCTCTCCCCCAGTTTGCAGGAACTCCATTTGGATGTCCACCCAGTCCATTCATGAAACACCCACTTTACTATCATATGGTGCAATATTAAATAGAGGAGGAAGGACTGATTGGGGCAGAAGATTTCAAAAAGAAGAGGGAACTGGATCCCAGGAAAGAGTAATAAATCAGGAAGAGGACAACAGATCTGGCAAGGAAATTGGAGAAAAAGAATCAGAAGAAGGCCTGTGGGACACTATAGAAGGAATAACAGAAGATAGCAAGGTTGAAAGATTAGATAAGAATGAAAGACAGGCAAATATCTTCTTAACAGTGATAGAATCAAAGTCCAAAAATAACAGGCTTAATATACATATCTACCTGCCTGGTGAAACACAAGCACTCTTGTCCCTGTAAAAGCATTTTAAAAATCCATTCTGCTCATGCACTGGTGTAGATCATGGGTGGGGGATCTTTTTCAGCCTGAGGGCGGAATTCAGTTTTGGAGAAGCTCTTCAGGGCCAACTTCCAGTCACAGACCAGGCCAAAGGTAAGAGGTAGGGCAAAGGGAGTGGGCACCGAAAATACAAAAAGGAATGCAAAACATACCAGCACATCGCAGTTTAAAGCTCTTACTGCCAGTGGCAGTAACTAAGCCCTAGGAGAGGCATTTCAGCCATTTAGATTGGGGGGAAAGCTGCACAAAAGCTGGGAAACCATAAAACAATCAGTGGTTGAGGGCCAGGGAAAGGAGAAGTGGCCCTGGGTTCCAGATTGGTCCCAGAGGCTGGATTTGGTGCCCTGGCCTGAGGTTCCCCACCCCTGGTGAAGATAGTTTTAAAAAGCATAAAAATTTATTTATTTATTTATTTATTTATTTAATTTCATTTCTATACCACCCAATAGCCGAAGCTCTCTGGGCGGTTCACAAAAATTAAATCCAAGCAACACACAATAAAACAATTTAAAATATACAGAACATTAAAACCACAATATAACAATACAACCACAATAAAACCTCGCAGCAGTGCAGGAGTTTAAAATACAGATTTCAAACAGCAAAGATAAAAATTTAGAAAGCTAAAATGCTAAAATGCCTCGGAAAATAAAAAGGTCTTCACCTGGCGCCAAAAGGAATACAATGTAGGAGCCAGGCGAACCTCACTAGGGAGCTCATTCCAGAGCCGGGGTGCCACAGCAGAAAAAGCCCTCCTCCTAGTAGCCACCCGCCTCACTTCCTTTGGCAGGGGCTCACGGAGAAGGGCCGCTGATGATGATCTTAAGGTCCGGGCAGGCACATATGGGAGGAGGCGATCCTTCAGGTAACCTGGCCCCAAGCCGTTAAGGGCTTTGAATGTTAACACCAGCACTTTGAATCGGGCCCGGAAATGGACTGGCAGCCAGTGCAGCTGGAAAAGTACTGGCGTAATAAGAGCTCGCAGGCCAGTCCCTGTTAACAATCTTGCTGCCCTATTTTGGACCAGCTGAAGTTTCCGGACCATTTTCAAAGGCAGCCCCACGTATAATGCATTGCAGTAATCCAGACGAGAAGTTATCAGAGCATGGATAACTGTAGCAAGGCTATCTCTGTCCAGATATGCAATGCAATTTTCTTCCATCGTGGCAGTGGGATTTTATTATTTTTATTTTTTGTGTGTTACTGTTCAGGGGGGTGAAAGCTAATTTAGAGCTCTAAAAATGCTTTTTGCTTGAGCATCTGCAGATGCTGCTCGCAACTGTCAAGCTATTTATGATTTGAGATGAAGGCAGTTCATCCATCACTACTTGTTATCTGGATTTCAGATGTTTAATTTTTCACTGTAAATTGCTCCCTAGGCCATCATTCCCGGGCTGGATCTTTAAAGGTATCCATACATCAGTTCTGTAACTGAAAAGCATTGCTTTGGGAGGCATTTCAAGTATATGCTGTAACCACCACCTTTGACTCTCCACTCCAGTGAAAGAAACACAGCTGCTCTGTTTGTTTAGGGCATCTCTTGTTCTTCCAGTATGTTACCTCTAAACAGTGCCATAATGATCACGAGATCCCTAGTGATTGCTTCTGTTCTTTCAGTGGATTTTAATGTTTTTAAGATTTGTCTTGCTAGGAGGTTCCCAGAACAATTGTTTTGCAAACGTACACTTCTTTGTTAGGTGACTATGCCAAAACTAAAAGTTACAGGACAAATGTGACATTGTACAGCAGCGTGTTGTGGATGCATTGAGTTGGCTGTGTAACCTGTGGCAAAATCTGACTTTCCTTTCAATTCCATTTGATTTGTGTGAATCTAGAGAATTTTTATTTTTTTTTAACGTATTACTGACCAGCAAGATATGTGAGGAAATTGGCACTCTGACCTTGGGCGACCTATAATGATATCTGGCTCAGTGGTAATGGTAGGTAGCCCAAACTGGCTTGGGAAGGAAATTTCATGTTTTCTCACTCTTGTGGGTGAGAAACAGTCAATGCTGGTTCAGCTCATGGAATCCACCAAAAAAGTTACAAATCACAGCTCCCATTCATCATAGCAGAGAATAGCCACAATAGTGAAAGGGGCTTTGATTAATCCTTAAGGATCAGGGGTAGCCCTGATATAGGCAAACTAAATGGTCGCCTAGGGTGCCAAGTTAAGGGGGTCACCAAATTTGAGGGGGGGAAGTACAAATGTTAAAAAATGCAAATACAGTAATGAATATGCCATTGTTTCAATTCCCGTGTGCATACAGAGGGAATATGACTGAGGAAGTGAGCGAGGAACCAACTGGGGATGATGGGGCTAAGTCGGGTCGCCCACCCGCCCGCCTTTGGGAAGCCGCTCCTCCCCCAGGTGATGCGGGATATCCTCCTGCTCCGCTGCTGCTCCCAGTTGGAGGCAGGGAGTGGGAGGCTTCCCCGAGAGCAGCCACTTCCTTTGCCCTTGAAGGGCTGAGCCTAGGGGCTGGTAGCGCCTAGTCTGCCGTGCTGCCCCGAGTATGCGACTGGGAGCCTTCTTCCAGGGACCTCCCTTGGGCATTCTGGATGTGACTTCTGTTCCTTCGTAGAGCAGACAGCTGTGCTCATCTCCTTTCTTGTTTTTATCAGACCTTCTCTGCTGATATGGCACTTAGTTAAAAGGAAATTGAGCATGTTTTATTGTAAATGATAATATTTCTGCTTCTGAAGATGGAGGGTAGGGTGTTTCCTCTTCATTTAACAGAAAATCGGGGCAAAATGTTTCATAGTTTACCAAAAACCTCAGCCTGGATCTGCCTTTGGGGTTTGGGGGTGAGTGCACCGATTGCATAGTTCACCTAGGACGCCAGTTTCTGGCAGCCAGTCTAGGGTGGCCCCTGTGAAGGATATTTTTTTAACTTCCTGAGAAACAGTCATGGACACTTCGAGCATTTCTACACAAGGCTTTTATTGCGTGCTCGTGATTGGTCATTCAGGTCCTTTACATGATGTCGTCAACCTCCAGGGCATCTCCCACGGTTTTTTACCTTAATCCCGCTTTTTAAAAAGATTAGCAATAATGCAGTATTTAAATGTAAATCCGCTTTAATGGCCTTGCGAAATTGTGCAGTTCCACTATAACCACAGCACCATGAGGTAAATATAGGGTGGCTCCATATGATAAGCTACTCCATTATGGAAGTAGGGAAGATACTCTGGGCTAGTCTCCCCTCCCCGTCTCCTTTGTCTAAGCTACCTTGCAGGTTTTTTCCATGAAGGAAGGAGACATGTATGCTGCTCTGAGCTCTTTGGAAAAATGGCAGGATTAATATGTAATATGGAGTTGATGTTACATATTCTTGGTGTCCTCTCTGGATAAATTGGGGTGCCCTCTCTGCTACCTCAGTGGAGACAGCAGGATGAGGAGAAAAAGAAAAAGCATAGCAAATTCTACAAAGCATCCCCACTGTCAGCATTCTCTCTCTCTCTCTCTCTCCCCCTCCCGCCCCACTCCATCCAGTTCCTAGACCAAGCAGAGAGAGGCAGCAAATTCTGAGGAGGTGGCAAAGAGGCTGAGACCTTGCTGAGAAAGACAGCCCATGTCAGCTTGTGTAAGGAGCCGATCTCAATCCTGCAAAGAATCCAGAAGCAGAAGCCCCGCTAAACTGCAAGATAAAAAGCCTGGTGTAGTGAAACCCTACATAATGTAGGCAGCCTTTTGGAGGGAGCCGTTTTAGCATTCTTGGTGGCTGTGAAGAAGAATTCATGATTATTCAGTAAGGCTGTGCAGTTAGACACTACCCAATCAATTACATCTCAGAAGTGCTTAGCAGCAGTGGTACACAGAAAGGTACATTACACATAGCTCTAATCTGGGGCTGGGGGCTGGATGTGCTGCTTGAGCTGGCACAGGCCATAGGAGCTGAGCTGCCTTAGACTAATTCAGAAGCTCAGTTATCTACCATGACTAACAGCAATTCTCTTCAGGCTTTAGGGGGTCTTTTCTCAGCCCTATCTGGAGATGCCTGCCAGGGATTAAAAAACATGAGACCTAGTGTTTCTGATCATACTGATGGCTTTTTGCAGAGAAGGATTAAGCTATACTGTATCCTGTCTGCCTCAGTATCATTGGGCAAGGGGGGAGGTCCACTAGTCACACTACCATCAAGATTACATGCAAGATGACTACATGCAACAACATACATGAGTAAGTTCTGCTGCCCTTCATTCTCAAGTACATTGAAAGGAAATTCAAATGTGCTGCCACTGTTCCACTGCTGTTGTTTATAAAATACTAAAAATAGTGGTCTCATGTTTTCAGGAATACCTACTTTTTATATAATAAAGTAAAATATGCCAGCTTATGTCTTGGCTTCATTTTGTCAACAGAGGCAAAAAAAATAAAAATAAAGTGATGCTAAATTAGATCTGGCTGGTGCTGCACAAAACAACAGAAGAACCCAGTGATGCCTGAAACACCAGCCAACTATCTGTGATGTATGTTTTCATGAGCTATTGTGCGTGTCATCAGATGCAGTCTCTATCACATAGGAGTCGTCATGTTTTTTGCTACAACAGATTAATTAACACAAGTAATTACACTTCTGGAGTTCTTTTATTCGAGAATCTTTAGAACACTCCTGAAATAATCAACCCACTTACAAATGGATAACGACGGATCCTGTTGCTTCCTCCTTTTGACATGGCTTAGAGTGAGCGTTTGTCACTATTCTGCTATGACGCAGCAGCACAAGTCTGGTGGAGTTGGCATACTGAACAGCATTCTCAATGCTTCTTGTTCTTTGATGCTAGTAAATCTGAAAAACCTCCCTGCTGGAAATGTGAAATACACAGTGTCTTGAGAAGTGACATACTGCAAGCGTAAAATTCAGTTAGCACTCATGTACAGTTTGTTATTATGCTATTCAAAAGCAGTTTTTTTCCCCCATCTTACACGTTGATCGCAATCATTTGTCAAATAAATTCATTTCCTTCTGGGAGGGGGCAAAGATAGGAGGCTCTCTCAATGAGCACTAGAAAGCTTTTAGAAGCTGGGCTCAGACTTATGATCCCTGTTTACATTCATGAGAATTAATAAGTCTCCTGTTTGCATAACGTAGAAGTATTCATACATGCATAAACAGATCAGCATCATCCAACACATGCATCTATAATCAACCTCACAGCTCAGTCTGACCAACATAAGTGATGATGATTAGGATAGCTGATTTGAGAAGCAGGAAGTGGAGAGACGCCCACAAATTCAGCACAGCTGAGCCTGACAGAAGACTGTACTGCAGTGTGGGGAAACAACTGCTTCATCTTGTTACTAGATGTTGAAGCAATAATTCAAATTGCATCTTAAATAAGTGGCAAGAAGGTACAAATTTCTTCAGCAATGGGCAGTAATAACAAAGCTGGCACACACGGGGTGTGTAATAGTTTTTCCCTTTCTAGGAGGCATCTCCAGTATTGCACAAGGACCAATAATTAGCTTATTAGGGAGCTGGAAATACTTTTAAATTGTGATGGGCTTTTTAGATGCATGCTGCTCCCATAACATTGGCTCCATATTTAATTACTCCCCTATTTCCCAATTTTGCTTTCATTTCATTCTTGAATGGACAATGACAGCAGGGGAAGACCACCGTAGCCACAACAGATGTCCAAACACACTTCCTTCGCATGCATACCTCTCCACATGTGTGGAGGGGGCAGCAGGACTGCCCACAGTCCCCAAGCCCAATAGTTACACATTTGGTGTGGTGTGTAAAAGGGGGCACCTATGCTCATACAATTGTATGTGCATAGGCTGTCCAGTGTCCGTGCAGTAAGGAACCCAATCATGCAGGGGTCCTGATTTTATAGACAGCTTGTGTGAATATACCTATATACGCATAGACTCCCCTTTCAGAAGTCATGCTGAACATACAAATATCAAGGGTGGGACTGGGAGGTGCTTGGAGAATGAGGGTGGGTTGGTAGGCATGATCCTGCTGCCCCCTCCACATGTCGAGTTTAGTTGGTGAGAGGGTTCATTTAAGCATCCTTACAATCACCACCTCCATTACTCTGCAAAACAACATTATTTGATTCTCTGTTTGACTAGGAACTCTCCTTTTAAAATGCCTTCAACTCACGAAACAGAATATGAGAGATTTTATGGTGATGGTGAATGCATGCAGAAGCTGGGTTTTTTCCATGAATAAATGCTATTTCAGAACTTTCAGACTTTCCAGAAGTGTATTGCCTGCAATAACATCAAGGGTCAGTCTGCCCAGCTGTGAATGTGGTCACTTTTCCGGCACTTGTTGAGGTTTAGAGCATCTGTTATTTCATCCCTGCAGTGGAATGCATTATCTCTTCTATGAGAAATTTTTCTATCCAATGTCACAATATTCTTAGCAAGGGGGAAGGTTAAGAGTGCACCATTTCCCTCAAAAGCTGCATACTTCCTTTGTTGCAAGAATCACTATGAGATCTTTCACTAACCTTATTCCTTCAGTAGGAGAAAAATGACCTGTGATTTTTCTTTATCTCTCACACCATCTTTCCAAAACTCCAAACAAGACTTGCTCATATTTTTTAAAAGATCTTTGATAGTACTTATTCACTTACCACTTTATGTAAGTATATATATGACAATTCCCCTTACCCTGGATCCCCATCCTTTTTGGGTCAGTGGGCACATTTGGAATTTTGAGAGAGTGGTGTGGGTGCTCTCACAAAATGGCTGCCATGAAGGGGTTGCACATTCATAAAATGGCTGCCATATGTGTGAATATGATGGATTGATAATACTGTTTTTGTATTGTTGCTGGCTTTTTAAAATTCTAAAATTGTATACAATTATAATATTATTGATGATTTAATTATATTTTAATGTTTGTATATGTCTATTTATATGTTTTAACCGTACAAGTTTTTAATGTTGCAAAGCTGCCTTGAGTCCCAGTACTGGGATATTATTATTATTATTATTATTTCCCAGATGGCAAACTGGTGAGACTTAAAAACAAAAAAGTAACTTGAACCTAAGTTCAAGGCAGAGGTGGGGGCTGAGCTCCAAAACACAAAACCACTCTTTTGAACCCAAATAAAGATGGCACTGGAGGGCAGCGCCTAACTTCACAGTATGCTAAGCTCCCAGTTTTTTAAAACAAGAAAGAAATCTTAAGAAATAAAATAGAAATCAGGAGGAGCAGGGAGCCTGATGTGTTCCAAGAGAGGAGTTCATGGGCAGTTGGGCACCTTAGTGCCCATGGCACGGCACCACATTGGAGACCCCAGTCTTACCTATGCATCTAAAGCCCTGGATACTGTGTGTGTGTGAGAGTGAGCGTGTGTGTGTGTGTGTGTGTTTTAATTTTTGTGCCAAATATGGATTCCCTTTTGCCCACTACTTCATATATTTTCTTTGTTCTAGTTTTTCCCTCAGCTATTTCAGTCTCTCATACCCACTTTTTCATGTGATCATTTAAACTAAATATTAAAACAATATGAAGAATTACCTTACCACAGCTGCATAAGCAAACCTGGATAATATATACAAGTCACTGCTTTGGTGGAATTGAGCATCTCTTGATTATGAAGGCACACCTCACAGTTGCTTAACAGAGCTAAGTCTTATCCTTACATCCGACAACTGATACAAGAACTACTTTGCATAGGTAATAATAACGTTGCCACCTTTTCTTAGGGGGACTTTTGTGGAATGGCAGTGAGAAACTTCCGTTTCTCTGAACATCCAGCTATTTCTGGGCAAATGGCTTTTGTCATCCCATGAAGGATAGAAACACACCCTTGAACAAAGAGCATTTCTTTCAACATAGCTCTCCTCTAAAATGTCGGAGACAGACATCACGTACCATTAATTAGAATAAAGTTTCATTTGGAAGGGTTTACTGGAGGGAAAAAATGACATGGCACCCTTAATGATACCAAATAATTGGAGATGAACGCTTTTCATTTTCATTCTGATTCATATTAAAATGACAACAGAATTCCTCAGAGGCAGATAGAACGGGTGTTAGAATGCGACAGCCAGTGAGAAATTATTCAGACAGCTACATGAGGCACTCCCTGCAGTGCAACTGCAGTAAACAAAGAACACAATTAACTAAATTTATATATTTATGGACACAAAAAACCTTTCTCAAGAACATCTGTTCATTTACACAGGCAAAATAGTAACTCTGGCTACGGTCAGAAAGTAGACTTGAAGTAAGTGCCAGATGCCCAAGAGGGTATTGTCTGAGAAATTAGGATTCACACATTTTCATTCATTAATAGTTCTGTTCAGGCATTCAGCCTGTACACATAAGGGCACAAAGTTCTTAGAAGCCTCCTTGCAATTGAGGCATTATCAGGGTTTAGAATCACGTGGGAGATGGAATAGAGGGGGTGGAGTCAGCATGTGTAGACTTGTGGGGAGGGCTGCTGCACCCGCATCCCATCCCATCCCCTACACACTTAATTGTACCTTCATGTATTCAGGCAGGCTGAATGTCTGAATAGGGCTATCGTCTTTTTCTGATCTACCCCTTATTTACACAGGACAAACACTCCCTTTGAAAATTTTGTTTCATCTTATGAAATCTTTCACAATCTTGAGATCTTGTGAGATCTTGTGAGAATTGTGAGATCTTTCACAAAATCTTGTGAAAATGTATCACTTACATTATACCCATGATATTTTCTTCATTCAAACCTCCCACTGCTACTGTCTACTCACAGAGCAATCCTATACATGTTTACTTAGAAGTAAGCCCCTTTGAGTTCAGTGGGACTTACATTCAGGTAAGTGTGTATAGAACTGCACCCTTCAGCGTTTCTCCTTCCTTACCTCGCTTGCTAGAATTTGTGATGGAATGTTCGTTCAAAACCATTTTTAAAAGCCAAGTATTAAATACAAAACATTTTAATAGGATAAAATTAAAACCTCCCCTTCAAATAATCAAGTCTTCCTAAGAATTTTACAGACTGGAGAAAATCTCTACTTTTTTTATAACATTAATGATTAATCCAAAATTACAGAACAATTTGTAAATTCCAGATGACATCAGGCCAGATTAGGTTATATCTTATATTGCTGAATATAAGGAATCAAAGTGATGGTCCTTCTCCCAACCCTCCACCCCTTTGCTTCATGTCTTTTATCCTATACACTCTTTAGGGCAGTGATTAGTGTATTTTATTTCATGTTAATTTTATTGCTAGAGAGATTCCCATCATTATGTCAGAAGAGATATGGGAAGGGAGGTTCTTTATATTGCGCATTGTTCCACACAAAGGGGCCCATCCGTTAGTCAAAGCTGGGCCACTCTCAAGGGTGTTTGTTTCCACTGCAACACGTTCTTCAAGTGCCATGCTTTTTACTTCTCCACATGAGCAAATTACAGTAACTCACCTATAGAGTACGAAGTTTAGGGGTACGCACAGGCATACTATAGGTATAGAGTTAAACCTATCCCCTATTTTAGAGAGCCCAATCCCTCCTTTGGGGAGAAAGTCAGATTTTGCACCCTTTCAGCTATGTTCCAAACTGCGGCTCAGGTAGTCTGTCCTACAGAACTCGACGGAAGCCGCATGGAAAGTGAGCAAGCCTACGTGTTTAGCTCCATCACACCATCCGCAGTGTGACAGAAAAGAGCTCTATGGAACTCTGGAAACTAGCTTTTATATTGATTGCACAGTACATCGTATATTTGTGTGTGCTATAATATCCTCTACCACACTGTTCTACCTGAGAAGAATTAACATTATCATAAGATAATGTTACATTCTCCAACGGCTCTAAGAGCCAAGCGTTTATTAGATATACACTGCCTTGTTGTGGCGAAGGGGCTTGCGTAACTCAGTGAAGCCATAAGCTATGCCGTGCAGGGCCACCCAAGACGGACAGGTCATGGCAGAGAGTTCTGACAAAATGTGGTCCACTGGAGAAGGAAATGGCAACCCACTCCAGTATTCTTGCCAAGAAAACCCCATGGAACTGAATATGAACTTGAGCACACTCCGGGAAAGAGCGCAGGACAGGAAGGCCTGGCGTGCTATGGTCCATGGGGTCACGAAGAGTCGGACACGACTGAACGACTGAACAACAACAACAAGCCAAAGTCAAAGGATGGTAGTCCACAACCTCTCCTAATGGAAGTCTGGAAGCAAACTTATAACTTTTCATCATGCCTATATGCTACCTCCACTATGAGAGACAATATGCCTCTGAATACAAGTTATTGGAGAACATCATTAGGGAAGGGTTATTGTGCCCGTGTCCTGCTTGTGGGTTTCCCAGAGGCTCCGGATGCTGGACTTAGATAGGCCTTGGGTCTGAACCATTAATGATCTTGGGGGCTGGACTCGATGGCCTTGTAGGCCCCTTCCAACCCTACTATTCTATGATCTTATGTGCTTGCTGTAGTGGAGTTATTCGCATTGGAGAATTGCAATAGTTAAGAGTGTGTGCATTATCTTTTTTTTTTCCAGAACCAATAATTTGATTCTCATCACCATTCAGACTTCTGGAGGTCAGGTAACAAACACAGAAACAAATTCCTATTACAGTGAACATGTAGAAATCCTACAAAAGAAAACAGGGCAGATGCTAGAACAGACTCTGATAGGCTAATTGCTGCTCAGCCTCTTCTCACTGAGAATGCAATGCAATGAGGTTTGTTGAGTTGACGTTATAATATCACTGAGCTAAAGCAGCTGTCAAAACAACAAGATACTAGATGCATGTTAGCAAATAGATGTCAGGCGTTTGCAGATTAAGGTGACAGAACAAGAGGAGGCAAATGGCAATGTGTAAATGAAACTGATTAAAACTTGTGGACAAAACGCCAAGAGTCGGGAAGGAAGATGACAAAACGACATGTCTCAGGAGGATATAGAGAAAACATGGAAGCAAAATCTAGCTGAAATTAAATTGGGCAAGCATAAGAGGATGAGGGCACAGTAGGAGTGCAAAGAACAAGTTGCTCCAAGAGCAAGCAAATGCATGTTTACAGAAGGAATGTAAAATAAATGCAAATAACGGCATGAATACAACACAAAACACTAGGCTGCCAGTGCGGGGGGGGGGGGGGATTCTTCAAATTGTTGAATTTTGAATGATGAAGGAAACTTGGTACTAATGTTGACAAAACAGTGAAACATATAGTGGTAATGGACTAAAATGTGCAAGCATCAAAGTTCAGAGAGCATACAAGAAACACAGACAGATTAATAGATATCATTCAGAAGACAGGGCAGAAAATAAGACAGGCAGGATTCTGTGGATAAATTTCCTTGATGGATGCTTACCAAGCCTAATTTGAAAGTGTTCCATCCAAGGAGATGCCAAATTTCTCTAGGCAACTTGCCCAAATATGAGATTACACCTCAAATGGATGATGCCATTACACTCACTTCAGCTGGGAAGACTTTGAAATATCCAACACCTGAAATTTCTTCTAGTCTTACTCTAAACATTTAGAAGAGCCTTCCCCAACCAGGTGCCCTCCAGATGTTTTGGACTTCAGCTCCCATCAGCCCCAGCCAGGATGGCTAATGATCAAAAGTTCTTGGAGTTGTGTAGACCAAAACATCTGGAGGGCAGCAGGCTGGGGAAGGCTGGTGTAGACAGAGTGGACTGCTGGTGTGGCTCCACCTCATCACAGCAGTGAGAAAGAAGGATCCACTTGACACAGCAACAAAAAAGTCATTACTACTGGAAGCTCCCCTTGCAGATTAATTTCGATAGTAGAGTTCCATAATTTAAGGTGATAGCAGACATGTGGAAGTTTTCAAGGTTTACAGTTCCTCTCCTCCAAAGCTATCAAGAGTCTCTCCTCATTCCCTTCTCCCAGGATCCATGTGATACGAAGCTGTAGGATAGGGCAGTAGTGTCCTGACAGTAAGTCTTTTCTGTTCTTTCCATCACTATAAAGAGCTGGGGTGGACAAGAGACTGTGTTGCATGAGGCTTCATGGAGTAATGCTGCTATCCACGTATGGCTGCAGTGCCCAGTCATTGAAACTAATCTCACTGGATACCAGAAAATACTGGCTTGGAGGAAGGAGGAGGAAACAACCATGGCCCCTTCTGACCTTATGTCTGGAGTATTGCAGCTCTGCTCCTTCTCTTTCTGGTGGGTAAGATTAGAAGCACTTGACCAGAGGTAAGCAAGCTGGTGCCCTCCAGATGCTTTTTACTACAAGCCCCATAATCCCTGCCCATTGGGAGTTGGCCTGCCAAACATCTGGAGGGCACCAGGTGACCTTGCCCTAGGTAAGCTACCTGGCCCACAACTCCCACCAGTCCTAGCCAGCATAGCCAGTGGTGAGGGATGATGGAAGTTGTGGGCCAAATCATCTGGAGGGCCATAGGATGCTCACCCCTGTCCCAGACTATGTGAGGAGTCCATGCTGCATCTCCTGCCCACACCAACTGGGCCAAAAGTGGCTCAAGGGGAAGCTGCAAATGTAACATAAGAGGAGGCTTCAAGAGGAATGATGCTAATGTGGAAAGGATCTGCAGCACAGGTCCTTCCCGTCACCTGAGTAGTGTGGAAAGGAGCTCCACTGCAGTGGCACCCACACCACCAGCGTAACACGAGAAGTGGCCCACAATAAAGTCTAAGTGTATTTTTCCCCATATGGCATCAATCTGCTGCCCCTGTGGAATTGTGTAAAACAAAAAAACATATAGTGCAGACACAAAGCGATATCTATCTCTGCATATATTACAACATTGCATTTTGTATAATTAAGATTATGGTGCATAGGCTCACAGGTGCTGGTATGGTGGAAGGGGGACATTATATAATCTGCTTTATACAATAGTTCAGGAGACAAGAATACTGTGTCCCTAAGAAGGCTAGTTTGGATGACATGCAAAACATGCATTTCAGAATAAGTTGTCCAGCTGCTATAAAACATTGGCAGGTCATGATGACATCTAATTCTGCTTTATGAGACAGCAACCTGGCATATAACTGTGGTCGGAAAGGGGGAAATAAAGAGACAGACACGAGTGATTGGTATTAAATGTGGCCACATTTTATTGATCGATCTCCAAAGGGGAAAGACCTGGACGGGGAACTAATCTGTGCCAGCCACTAGGTAGGCACTGTAATGGGCAAAAATGCTCAAAGCCTGCAGAGTGGCTTCGCAGCTCGCCACCCTCCAGGGCTACCCCTTTTGGGGGAGGTAGGCATTCCCCTGCCATCCCCTCCCGGGCCACAAAACACTGGGTGGGTGAGGTGAGTTGTCCTGACAGGTAACCCTTATCCCCCCGATGGTCCGCAAAACCCAGAGTGGGAGGCCTCAGGCATCACCTGTCACCAACACAGTGCCTTTGAACACTCCACATCCCTGTTCTCATCAGCATTCCCCATCCCTAGCAGCTGACCTGGAAAAACTGTGACCAAATAGACCTACACGTCAAACAAAGCCAAATTCATCTGAAGGACACACCCACCCCACCTACAGTGTGAAGTAGGCAAAAAGACACACATCCCCAGCCAATCAGACTGTGAATCAAAAATTCCTACTCTGCCCCCGAAAGGGCAGCCAGCGGAACCCACACTGCATGCAGGAAGGGTGGGAGGGAGCCAGCCACACTGCAAAGTGGCATTGAGGAGGGGCCTGGAGAGCCAAAAGTGCCTTTCAGGCTGCTCTCACACCCAGTGGCACCACCAGAAACTGCCAGTGGTGGTCACCCACATCTCTCCTCTCCCTCGCCATCTGCAATGCCCCCCTCCTCCCTGCATCCAGGCAAGCCCGACGTGGTGTCCTGCCTTAATTGCAACAGTAACCAACCCTTAAAACTAAGTCCATGTTTCTTTAAAATGATGGTGATGGTGATCTGCAAATTCTGGAGCACATTTTTCAAAGGTGGGCATGTGACACTGAAATTAGTCAACTATCCTAGCAAGAATAACCTACCTGAGCACAGCACTTAAACTATTCTATATGTACCTACTCATAATTATCTAATGTATATCTTAAAGCTGTCATACCAGTGCAAGAGTTCTGTAGGGCTCCTTAGAAAGCCCGTCTCCAGCACAACATCATAGGTAAATGTATGGAGGAGCAACTGATCAAGGTGGGCTTCTGACAAGGAAGGAGCCAGTGCAATGCCAAGCACAGCTGTTCACACAGACAATCCTTTCACACCTGGTCTGGAGTTGCTGAGTGAATCACAGTGACCCTCATCACACTGTGATCCTTGTTGGTGTCATCCATATATAGGTTCCTAAAGAACATGACTTAAATCCACTACATTAACTAAACCCCAACCCTTTGGATTCAGTCCAGAAGAGGAGGGGTAGCACTCTTTGGTGCTGTCCTATGGGTCAGGCATCACTGCTTCCTTTTCTAGACCACTTGGACTCCTGCTTTTAGGGGGGGACTGCAGGCAGTTGAAGCTGGATACTGACCTCACAGACCAGAATTCTCCTGGTCCCAGGAATCAGGTGGCCATGAAGAGTGAATATTATGCTAGTGTGTGCAATAATGTTCTAGGATCTACTGCACTTCCTAAGTCTAGGCAACTGATCACTGAAAAAAGCCAGAGGAAGAGGTCGCTCAGTTTAGGACACAAACCAAACAAATCAATGGACCTGAGAAGTGGCATATTATACAAAGGAACCAAATTATGCACACAAATATCAAACCAAGGGGTGTTGTGACACACTGTACACATTGTGTCCCAGTTTAACCACCTTTAACAGACTTTGTGTATGGTTGGTACCACACCCCACTGTATTCTTCAGAAGTATTTGGTCCATTGTTAAATAGAGACTTTGTGTCCTTGAGTTGAATCACATGGGTGTGTACGCACTATATATTCATTCTAGGTATATGTTCCCATTATATATTAGTTAAACTGAGACACAATGTGTAGTGTGTCAAATTCCCCTTAGTTTGTTATTTTCTGTCCTTTTAAGCACTGTTGTTAGGGCTGTGCACCACTTCGGTCTGAAGCCTGAATAACGAGTCGAAGAGGGCTGCTTCAGAGGTGCCTCCACTTGATACTAGGCAAAGCAGAACAGCAACGAGGCAATGAAACAAACCAGCTTGTATACGAAGTGCCTCATCTGACTCGGTGATTTGTTCTGAGCAGCCCAGACAGCCTGGTACCAAAAATATCAACTTCAGAAAGTTCAATGGGGAGTTGAGGAGGAGGGAGGGAGGGCAGGAGCTTTGGCGAATGGAAACTCTAGTTGCCAAGTCAGGGCTGAACATAACCCAGCAGTCTCCAGTCAGTGGCAGTGGTGGAGGAGGGGGGAGGAGTGACTAACTGGAGAAAAACGCTGTATTTCAGAGACACAGATCATTCTGGTGGTGCTACTTAGGGATGTGAGAATCCACCCCTGTCTGTTCAGGTTCTCTGGACACCTGCCTGCCCAGCCCCTACTCTGCTCACTGGTCTCTCCACCTCTGCCAAAATCGCCATGTTTTTACAAAACATGATAATTGGAAGTCTTAGGGATGGCGGAGAAATCTGCCACGGACTCCAGTGAGGCTGGATTCTAAAGAATCTGCCCCCCCCGGAGTCCGTGGCAGAATGGACTGCTCCCCCCGTCACCCCGCGAAGCCCGGTTGGGATGGACCTTACCTGGCGCCAGCCAGTCCAGGTTTGTCCTCATCATTCCGCAGCCAGCCGCTACCGGGCTGCAGTTGCAAATGGCATCCGGTCTAGCAGACACCATTTGCATCCCTGCCCTTTGCCGTGATTGGTTATGTAAATCTTTATGTAGCCAATCACGGCAAAGGGCAGGGACGCAAATGGCGACCCCTACACTGGGCGCCATTTGCGGCCACAGCTAGGGATGTACGAAAG
Source organism: Heloderma suspectum (assembly GCF_057233095.1). Lineage (NCBI taxonomy): Eukaryota > Metazoa > Chordata > Lepidosauria > Squamata > Helodermatidae > Heloderma > Heloderma suspectum. The sequence goes on along the minus strand of NC_139459.1, from coordinate 244,307,851 downwards.
TTCCGCCATGGATCTTGGGAAAGCCGAATGCCAGCGCATTCGGCCCCCCAAAATCGGTGGCAGAATGGCCCCCTGTCCCCCCCGGGATGGGACTTACCTTAGGCAGATCTTCCTGGCGGCGGCGGCTCCGGCGGTGGTTCGGCAGCGGCGGCTATGGCGGCCGGTCTTCCAACCGGCTGCCACCGCCGCCATTTCCAGGTAAAACAAACAAAAAAACATGGTAGGCCACGTAAAGATTTACGTAGCCTATCACGGCTAGATTTTTAAAAAACACCGTGATAGGCTACGTAAATGTTTACGTAGGCTATCACGGCTGATTAAAAAAAAAAAATGCGCATACGCAAATGGCGGTGTCCATGGGCGCCGCCATTTGCATTCCTTATTTTGGCACGTCTTAGTCTACGTAAACATTTATGTAGACTAAGACGACGAAAATAAGGGAAAGGCAAATAGCGTAATGTTTACGTAGACTAAGACGTGCCAAAATAAGGAATGCAAATGGCGGCGCCCATGGGCGCCACCATTTGCGTACGCACATTTTAATTTTTTTTTTAATCAGCCGTGATAGGCTACGTAAAGATTTACGTAGCCTATCATGGCTGACTGCAGGGACGCAAACGGCGGTGGCTACGGCCGCCGTCATTTGCATCCCTGCTAGCCAGCGGCCGGATGTCTGGCTGCTGGCGGAGCCGGCCAGCAGCTCCGCAGAATCCCTGCGGAGCAGAGCTGGCCGGCCAGGATTCCGGGGGGGAGTAACAGAGCGCCTCCCCCCCCGGCCAGGATTCCGGTGGGAGGGACGGAACGCCTCCCCCCCAACATCAACATAATCTGCAGAAAGGTAAGTACCTTTCGTACATCCTTAGCCACAGCCCGGCAGCGGATGGAAGTCTGGCTGTGGGCAGCCTTGGCCAGTGGCTCCGCAGGCTCAACGCGGAGCAGAACTGGCCAGGGAGGATTCCGGGGGAAGGGACAGATCGCCTCCACCCCCCCAGCGGACCCTGGAGCGGAATGGTAAGTGGGGTTCGTACACCCCTAGGAAGTCTATGTGCACATAGACTTATATGCAAAAAGCGCCGTGAATTTACAACTGGTTTGCACTCCCCCTAAAAGACCAAGTGCACAGTCTAGTAGTCCTCCTGGGCTTGGAGCGCCCAGGTGGCTGCAGCGTCCAGGAGTGCTTTCGACCAGCTTAGTAGGGATGGCGGAGAATTCCGCCATGGATTTCAGTGAGGCTGAATGCACTGGCATTCGGCCCCCCAAAACCCATGGCGGAAAGGCCTCCCACCCCCCGCCACCCTGCGGAATTCCCTCTGGAATGAAACTTACCTGGGGTGGCGGCGGCTCCTGCAGCGGCGGCTGGTCTTTCAGCTGGTTGCTGCGGCCGCAAATGGCGGCCACCGTAGCAGCTGCCATTTGTGTTCTGCCAGGCTGCCGTGATAGGCTACGTAAATACTTACGTAGCCTATCACAGCAAAGAGCAGAGATGCTACCACGGCGGCCGCTACGTCGTTTGCGCCGCTGCTCTTTTCGTGATAGGCTATGTAAGCATTTACATCCTGCCAGGCTGCCGTGATAGTCTATGTAAGTATTTACGTAACCTATCACGGAAACAGCAGCGGCACAAATGGTGTAGTGGCTGCCGTTTGCATTCCTGCTCTTTGCCGTGATAGGCTACGTAAATACTTATGTAGCCTATCATGGCAGCCTCGCAGGATGCAAATGGCGGCTGCTACGGCGGCCACCATTTGCATCCGCAGCAGCCCGGACATAGCTGGAACTCTGGCTGCGGACGGCCCTGGCTGGTGGCTCCACAGAGCCGCCACGGAGCAGAGCCAGCCAAGGAGGATTCTGGGGGGAGGGATGGAGCACCTCCCCCCCACTGCGAATCACACCTGCAAAAAGGTAAGTGACTTTCATACATCCCTACAGCTTAGGCGGGTACACCAACTGCGGCCCTATCTGGAGAGGATGGACCTTGCCTCAGTTATCCATGTAGTAGTCACGTTCAGGCTGGACAACTGTAATGTGTTATATGTGGGGCTGCCTTTGAAGACATTTCAGAAATTCCAGCTTGTGCAGAATGCAGCCACCTGAGTATTGATGAGGGTGAGGCAATTCAATCACATAACGCCGCCTTGAGTTCTTTCCAAGAGGAAAAAAGGCGGGATATAAATGCAATAAATAAATAAACAAACAAACAAATAAATATGCGCCAGCTGCACTGGTTATGAGTGTGCTTCCGAGCCCAATTTAAATTGCTGTCTTTAACTTTTAAATCCTTGAACAGTTCGGGATCAAGTTACTTGAAGGACTGCCTTCACCCATATCATTTAAGACCAGAAAGATTGGCCCTTCTCATTCGCCCACCCATGATAGAAGTCAGGTGGGTGACCACATGTGAGAGGGCCTTCCCTGCAGGGCCCCACACCTTTGGAACAAGCTGCCATCGGAGGTCCACCATGCTCCGTCATTGCAGACTTTTAAGAAGGCCTTGAAAACATATTATTTTACCTTGTCCTCCTCTTGATATGACTGTGATTGTTGCTGTTACTCCTGTTAACATTGTTACTGGGTTGTTTTATTGTTGGCTTTTATTGTTGGCTGGCTTTATTGTTTTTAGGTTTTTATCACTTTTAACGTTTTAACTGTTTTTATATACAGTATTTTATTTCTGTAAGCCACCTTGGGAGGGTTTCTGCCCTAAAAGGCAGCCAAGAACTGTTATTTATAAATAAATAAATAAATAATCAATCTTGAGTATATGGGTGATTCACAGCACTTTTTGCACATAAGTCTATGTGTGAACATAGACTCATACGCAAAAAGCGTTGTGAATCACCCAGTCAGGAGGAGGAGGAGGCGCAGCACATATCCCAGCTGCTAGCCATCTCCTCTTTGTGAGCAGAGGTGCCACGCCTCCTCTTCCTGCTACCTGGTTGGCTGTCAAGGACAGCCAACCAGCATGCGGCGCACACCCCCACCGCTAGCTAGGTGTCTCCTCCTTGTGAGCAGGAGATGGTTAGCAGTCCTTGACAGCTGAGCAAGCAGGAGGAGGAGGAGGTGCAGGGCTGAGAGGCAGAGCTCTTTGCTTTGAGAGTTTTTGTGGAAAAAAAACAAATTTCAGCTGCACCTAGCACACAAAGTACTGGACCAAACTGTCTGACATTTGGCAGGTGGGATCCCCTCCATGATGGCAGAGAGGTGCCCATGTTTCATGCATTTATCATGAAAACTGAAAAAGTTATGGCCATTTGTGTTTTCCCATGCAAGTCAATGGGGAAACGTCCAAACCGAGTGATCCCGATATCCGAATCTCGCTTCAGATTCGGGATCAGAGTTGAAGTGGATGGGGTCCGAATCAGTCCAAGTCAAAGCCAGGCTGATTCAGAGGGTCCAAAGCAGCATCCAAAGTGAAGCAGGGGGTCCGTGCAGAGCCCTAACTGTTGTGCACCTGACATATGACATGTATATGTGAATTTGGGGGTGTATATATACGACACAAACATCCGAAGTACACGGTATATACTTTCATTTTTGTATGCAAGTTTTTGTTTGGGTTGTGCACGAAAAGAAGCCACCAGGCCATTCCTTTGTGTTTTTAGACTTAGCAGCCACCTGGCCTTCCTATTTGTTGCCTGCATGCTGGACCGCTGACTCTGTTCCAGGTACTTGCCAGCTACCCAACTTAATCTGCGCTTGTGTGCAGGCGTGAAAGGAGGGCTTGACCTCACTCGGTGCATGCCTGACAGGGAGGAGTCCTTGTAAGGTACATGCTGAAATGATGATGCCCTTGCATCCTGCTGGCCTTGAAGCCACAGGGCTCATTGCTTGTGTCTATCATCATGCACTGAATGATGTTCCATTATATAGTTGGTTTACAGCATGCAGAGGTTTAGGCTATGGCAGCCTGCATGCTGTTTATCAACATTGCCTGCTGCAGCAAGTGTTGGGTACCTCATTAAGGAGCTATTCTTTGCATTTGAACCTATCATTAATTGCTAGAGGACTTATTAGAAAACAGGGAACTTGAAGATAACCATTCAAATGCGCAGTGAATGAAAATATGCAATTTAATTAATACACAGCTGAAGCTAATAAAAACAAAACAAAAAAGTGCCACCTGCCGTGTAATAAAAGCACCCAAATACCAGAACAGGAATCCAACTTTGCAATATAGTTAAGGCCCTCATATTCAGAGCACCGTTACTCACATGCATTAGCAGAAAGAAAGAAAAAACCTACCTCCATATAGAAATGCATGACTCAAGATGCAATTACATATGTGATAATGATTTCATATTGCAAAGCACATAAATGAGTCCATAACAGAGAGGTAGATAATACATTATGCAAATAATATAATGATATAATGATGCAATGGTGCTATTAGCTTCCCACCATGATGTCATACAAAGCAGTTGTCACCTTGTGACAACCCATCCATCCATCCATCCCTTCTCCATGTCATAGGAACATAGGAAGCTGCCTTATACTGAGTCAGACCAATGGTCCATGGAACCCAGGGGTCCCCAACCTTTTTGGACCTGTGGGCACATTTGGGAATTTGAGATACTGCAGTGAGCACCACCACAAAATGCCTAATCAATGGGTCACCACTTTGGTGTCGACCTTCCATGTTTATGGATCTTAGGCTGCATCTTATTCAGCAAAAACTCTTGCTTTGTGTCTATTGGACACTGAAACATCTCTTAATAAGGGATTGTCTAATCTGGCTAATTGCTGGTGGTGCAATACAGTTAATGCTTCTTTTAAACATATGTTTTGACAATGTCCAGTAGTTGCTTCTTTTGGGGAGGAGGTTATTACACAGATAAATTTTGTACTGGAACAGTCTTTAATATTCACTAATGTGAATATCACTAATTATTTACCAGCTCCATGGAAATGGTCAGTGTAAATGGATTCTCTGGACCCTTTTGTCAGCTAAAAGACTGATATTACAACACTGGAAGGATAAACATTCACCTCCTATAATGCAATGGATTGAGGACCTTACAATGCTTTCAGTATTTGAATGGGTGGCATATAGACGTCACCTTCAAACTACTTACTTGGATATTTGGTCCACTTTCGTTGAAGCCCATGTATAAATGCTACAAAGCTGTATGCATTTCATACAAATCCATGTATGTATATTTAAAAATGGGGGAAAATAAAAATTATTATTATTTAATTAAAAAATATTTCCGGGCGCCTGCAGGCACCACGTTGGGGACCCCTGATCTAACCAGTATTATTGACACTGACTGCTAGAGGCTTTCCAGGGCTTTGGGTAGCAGTTTGTTCCTGCCGTACCAGGAGATGCTGGGGATTGAACCTGGAACCTTCTGTATGCAAAGCAGGTGCTCTGCCACTGAGCTATGGCCCCACACCTGTCTTTGTCAGTCACTAGAATCAGGGGAGGGGAACATAGTCACCACATGATGGCTATACTCCTTGAGGTAAGAGCTACTAAATATTACAGTATGAGGGGATAAAGAACTCACCATAGAGATAGTTTGCTTTTTTCTCTTGAGTCTGCAAGGCAGGGGTATGGCACCAACGTGCCTGAACACCTTTCTTGATGCTCACTAAGGTGACCTACCTCACCCACTTAAAAAGAACTTAACACATTTTCTTACGAGCAGCTGGTATTGCTGTGAAATAATTTTCTTTTGTATTCTGAAAACTAAAGATACAAAAGACTTGTCCGGTATCTGGGCGTAGACCCCACTTCTGCCTTGTACTCAGTCTTTGAGTGGGTTACCTGTCCTTTGCCATGCCTCCCATGGCAGCCATTTTGTTGTGGTGCCTAGGACAGTTTCTCAAATTGCTGTGTGTGCCCATGGCCCCAAAAGTTTGCCTACCCCTCCTGCAAGATTATATACATTAACTTGTTTTAACATTCCTATTTTTCCTCTCAAAATCGAAGGTAAACTCAACCATGTAACAGCAGTGCTGTGATGTTTTCCCTTGAACTGTACACATATTTTATGAGCCTGGTGATTAGCATCCCTTCTGCTTCTCTGAATTTTTCCAGATTTAATTATCTGTTTTGCCAATACAATTGCAGAGCTAGAAGCAACATGAGACAAGTCATTTGGTTCAAACTGCAAATGTGGCCCCTTTAACTGTTAAGAGATCATGCAGAACCATTTTCTCCCCAAATAATTGTACATGTGCATTTGTTTAAAAAGAGAAAAAGCTTCCTTTGGGCACAGTAGTTATTTTACTGCTGTAGCACTTCTTTTCTCTTCTTTTCTTTAAAAAAACACAACACTTTCCAGTGCTGCTGCTGATAGCATGTAGAAAGCCTATCCCTCTATTATACTCAAAAAGACTCTGTTCAGGAGTCCTTTTCAAGCAATTAACTGGGGAGATGTATGCTCATAGACAGGGATGTATGGATTTTGTAAAATCCCTTCCATCTACATTTCATGGATTGTCAGGCACCTTTAGTTCTGCCATCCACTCACTGGCAGAATCAGATTTTTTTCCAATGTCCCAAATTTGTGCAAATTCACACTTCTCCAAATGTGCACCACCAAAATGTGTGAATACCCCCCAAACGTGCAAATCTTCCCCAAAATGTGCATTGCCATGCTTTAGCCTATGGGGAAAATGCACAATTTCAGCTGGTGGTTTTTTATTTTATCTATTTTTCTACAACTAAATTTGCATAAAATTCCAGAAAGTTAAAAAAAAAAAACAACCTGTAAGACCGTGGAATTTGTCAGATGCAGGAAAAGCCAGTCTGCTATGAAATCGGATTCATAGAAATCTGAACTCATATGATTCCATTGCAGATTTCTCCAATATCCCTACCCATAGGTAGGAGGAATAGGATCGCTCTGTCCCCAACCTCTGCATGTTCATTCATGGCCTGAATAGATCCTACGTGTGTACATAAGATCTCTCGGTGATGTCAGGGTTCCCAGTCTCACAGATGTTCCAACAGGGATAAGACCTATGCAGACCTTGAACAAATGTACACACGTCAAGGACAGAGCCTTCTGGGTTTGCTCACCTGCAGACACTTAAATTAAAGCAATCATATTCACCCACAAATATTTACATGGACTCATATCCTCATTTTGTCCTCTGAAAAGGAGGACAAAATGAGGATAAACACATTACAATGCTTTGGATGAACACATGGAGATTTGGGGGTGGGGTCAGCAGGTGCAATTCCATTGGCCTTTGCCCATTTCCAGATATGTCATATGAACAGAGTTCAAATCGGGGGGGGGGGCAGAAGCTGAAAAGGAACTTCATGAGCTATAGTAACTGTATCACTCAAGTCCTCCCTTGAGCCTAAGACAAGTAGATGAACAAGCACACTCAATTTTTAAAAAAACAAACAAAAATTACAAAACTACTCAGAACAGACATTAAGTTCACTGGCCTGCAATTTTCTCAGGATCCCCACAGATCCCTTTTTAAAATTGCCCTTACATGTCACATATTTTTGTGAGAAGATCAGCAGCTTCACATTTGAATTCTTTAAGAACTCTTGGATGGATGCCATCTTGACTCTGTGTTTCGTTTCATTCAATTTGTCAATATGGTCTAGAACTTCATCTCTTGTCACCACTATTTATCTCAGTCCCTCAGACTACCTTCCTGAAAATATCAATTCAGGCTCAGCTATCTTCCCTACATCTTCCGCAGTGAAGACAGACATGAGGAATTCATTGAGGTTCTCTGAAATCTCATTATCCTCCATTAGTACTTCTTTATGTCCAGGGGTCCCACTGCCTCCCTAGTCTGTTTTCTGCTCCTGATGTATTAAAGGGTGTTTTTTAAATTGTTTGTCTTAATGTTACTAGGGACATGCTCCTCAAAATTGTTTCCCCACCCCAACACTTACTTTCTTTTGTGTAAGTTTGTGTTTCTTTTTGTTCTCATTTGGACAAGGGTTCCATTTTCTGAAGGAAGCCTTCTTTTCTCCAATAGCTTTCTTGACACTAAAATTGGGTCTTCTATTCCAAAGTCATAGAGTAGATATGATATCATACGGATTATAGCATTCCTTGCATTCAAAGGAACGTTCTAAGATGTCTTAGAGCAGAAGAACTTGCAGGACAAAGGCTAAGTGGTATACATCAATGAAATCAAAAGGACTTATTTCTGAGTAGACATACATCAGATTATGGTGTAAATGTCACGAAGCCTATCCAGAGGGATGGAGAAGGGAATGCCATTTATTTTAGGGGAAATATTTCTTCCTGAGCTCTAGTATTACAATATGTTAGAAACAACAATTAAAGCAAACTGTACTGTTCACTAATTTTCCTCAACTAAACAAACAAATGCATGCACAAAACCAGAAATAAATCCAGACCATTTGCTAGGCCACCTGCAGTTGTACTACCAGAATATATCATTTGCATTGAAATCACAGATAATCAATGAAGTAGGAAGTTCTATGGAATCTTTGTGCACTCATGTCAGACCTAATTCCTACTAGGGGCAGGCCAAGATATGGGCAGTCTCAGTCAGGGAACACAGCAGCAGATGTTAGGGAGTATTATACAGCCTGTAGTGCAGAATCTTCTACGCTAGCCTGGAGTTCCTTTCTTTCTTTGGCTCAAGATAAGTGATGCTGCACAGGCTAAATCCCCCTGACTCCCCTTCAGGACCCACTTTGAGTCTGAGTTCCAACAGTAAACAGCACCAACCTTTTCCCATAGGTGTGCCATGATCTTGTTTCTTGTATACCTGCAGGCCCCGTAAAATATTTCTTCTGTTTTCACTGATGCTTGCAGATGATACCCATTAGCATGTTTTATTGCCTCTTTGTTATCTGAATAGAGAGCTTATTTAGATGTATGAAATAGCTAAATAAGATGGTAGGTTTCTGTAGTATTTTATTGGTCTTCTCCAAGAAACATTAGACCATCCCGCATGTTTACACGTATGACTTCCTTTCAGTCCTTACAACAGCATTCCTTGCAAGTGAACATGAATTAATATTTCAACTGGGGATGTACGAAAGTCACTTACCTTTCCACGGATTATGTTGATGGTAGGGGGGAGGTGTCCCGTCCCTCCCCCCGGAATCCTCAATGGGGGGGGAGGCGATCCGTTCCTCCCCCCCGGAATCCTCCATGGCCGGCTGTGCTCCACAGCAGCTCCGCGGAGCAGCCGGCCAGGCCCAGGCCAGAGCCGTCCACAGCCGGATTTCCGGCCACGGAGGGCTCTGGGTAAAAAACAAAAACAAAAAAACGCATACGCAAATGACGGCGGCTACGGCCGCTGCCATTTTCATTCCTTATTTTTGCCATCTTAGTCTATGTAAATATCTACATAGACTATGACGGTGAAAATAAAGGGGAACACAAATAGCGTAGCAGGTGCTATTTTCATCCCTTTTTGATTCACCATTTTAGCCTACGTAAATATTTATGTAGGCTAAAACAGCGAATCAAAAAGGGACGCAAATAGCGTCCGCTGCGCTATTTGCGTTCCCCTTATTTTTGCTGTCTTAGTCTACATAAATATTTACGTAGACTAAGACGGCCAAAAATAAGGAGAGCAAATGGCGGCCATAGCCGCCGCCATTTGCGTACGCGTTTTTTTTTTTTACCCAGCTATGATAGGCTACGTAAAGATTTATGTAGCCTATCACGTCTTGTAAAAAAAAAAAACCCGACAAGACTGCAAAGCTGGACCCGCCGCCGCCCGGAACATCCACCCCATGTAAGTCTCATCCCGGGGGGAATCCTCGGGAGGGGCGGGGGCAGGCCGTTCTGCCACAGATTTCGGGGGGCCGAATGCACTGGCATTCGGCCTCCCCGAGATCTGTGGCGGAATTCTCTGCCATCCCTAATTTCAACTGAAATCAAGGTGGATCTGGTTTCAACATCATCATTAACCAAAAATTAACATCAAATACAGTATTCATTGTTTGACAAAAATGAAACAAAGGGAAAAATACACACTGCCCAAACCTGATTTACAAAAAAATAAAAATAAAATAAAGCTGGAACTAGAAGACAAGGGATCTGTTAAATTCATCAACCATTTTATATATTTAGAGAAACAATCCAATACCTATCATAGCTTCTCACCCATAACAAAGTTAATTGCAGCCCAAACATTCTGTGTGCAGAAGAGACATCCATCTGCCTGCATGCTGTCCATTACAGTAATTTAAGAAATTCTACCACCTATCAAAGACTACAAGCAAAAAGAGATTCACCACTTCCAAGCTGAATAATGGCCAGCTAGCAGTTTAATCCATACACATTTCCACTTTGGGGATATACTAAACAAAAGCTTCCTCTGGGTCCATTACCCTTCTTCCAACACTAAGAAAATCAGTGCAAACTGTAGAGTCCTTGAGGAGTTGCCACCTATCTAGTTTTAACACTCCCTTTCTAGTTCCGTCTCTAGATTAACCAATAGAAAATATATATTGCATATATTTTAATTAATTCACACCTGTGAACTACCAATGGACATTTCCTCTGCCACCTCTGCTCTGATACTGTTTTAATTATTTCTTTTTAAAGTCAATGAGTCACATTTCTATATACACAATGTACAAAATAAATTAAGAACACATGACAGGCAGAAGGAACTACCACTTAATCACAATCTCAACACATAAAAGACTGTTTGTTTGGGAAGGGCAAATTTAAGTAGGTTAGGAAAGGCCTGGTAACAACAATCACCCCCCCCCTTACTCTTCTCTATCACCTTAGAGATAATCTACTTTTTATTTCTGACTTCCAGTAAACCCTGAGATGGAGACCTGAAATAAACACATTGCCCCAGGCTGCTCTGGGATCTAGAGCTGCATGGATGCAGAGCACCTGAACACATGTACAGCCAAAGCAATCATTTACAATAGCATAATAATAGGTTGTGATCCAACATCTTGCTTCAGTGCATTGTGGCAACTGGAGTCCATCAAACTCCCAAGGTACCTGGGAGTGCTGATACAGGATAGCCCAGCTGCCATGCCAACACCACCACCAATGATCTGCAACTGGCTGAAGTAGCCCTGCTACTTTCCATGCTTGGCTGCCTACATGAGTGTTGACATTGAGAGGGGATGCCAGCACAGAGCAGCAAAGAGAGATGGGAGATCACAGCTGCAGGGGTTCATCACACGGGGCAGAAATCCACATCAGTACCAAGGTTTTCTCCATCCGGTTTCATTGTGGGATTAGATCAGGCTTCTTTACACAGTTTTTCCTGTCTCATTATATTCTGTTCTTTACCTTTTCACGGGGTGGCTAATTTTCCGCAAAAAGCCATTACACGCACTGGGGGCATAGCAAAATTACCTCCCTGACTCCTGTCCCTTTCCCTCCCCTTGCAGATTACTTGCAGGTTACTGGTGATTAGGCTGATATTTCCAAAAACTTAATGCTTTCTTTTGTAAATTCTTTTGGGGTTCCTTTCCACCAAGAATATCTTTGAAAAGGATGCAACTTCCAATTAAAGAAGGTGGGTTCGGTTTTCTGAATCTAGCTACATACCATCTGGCTTATTTGCTGATCTGTACTAAATCTGAGTCTTTTCCACTTAGATTTGATTTTCACCTTGGTCAGTGTTGGAATCTTCTTGTCTGGAGCCTATCTTTAAATAGATGGCATTAGGTTCTCGGCACATTAAGGCAGACAGAGCTCCTCCCACAATCTTGGCAGTTAGAGATGTGTGGTGTATAATCTCACGCCAATCACAGGTTGACCCATTTCCCCATGCCAAATTGACTTTATGGGGAAATCCAGATTTAAGAATTGGAAAGAAAATGTTTCTATGGCGGACCTGGACAGATAAAAGGAACTTTACCCTGAATCAATTAGTGGGTGTTGATGGTAAGTTTTTGCTATTTTCAACTTTGTGAAATAAATTTGGTTTATCTGCTACAGCGGAATGGCACAATTCGCAACTGAAACATTTGTTAGTATCTAGATTCAGTCCTTCTGCTTTTACTGCTTCAGAGTCTCCTTCAATACTGGAAATACTCATTGAAACTGCTCAGATATATTGACCTAGATTCATGTTTATAGATACTTATTATCTATGAATAAATATGATACATGTGGTTTACAGCAGGAATGGAGTAGGGAATTGGAAAGTCCTATTTTGTTTAATCACTGGACCGCCATTTTGGCATCTGTATTGGATATCTCTATGGATCTTCAGTTAAGCCTTATTCAGCAAAGACTTTTGTTTCAGGTCAAACACCAGAATGTCTCTTTAATAAAGGCTTGTCAAATTCAGCTAATTGTTGGAGGTGTAACCCTTCTCTTATTCATATGTTTTGGAAATGCCCAATAGTTGCCTCCTTTTGGGAGGAAGTTATTTTATGGATAAATTTTGTATTGAAAGGCTCTTTAATATTTACTGAAGTAAATGTTCTCTTAAATTCCTTACCTGTTTTTTGGACTGTAACACATGGTCAGCGGAAATGGATCTTTTGCACCCTTGTGGTTGCTAAAAGACTACAATACTAGAAGGATAAAAGCTCACCGCCTATAATGCAATGATTTAAAAATGGTGGTTTGGTTGTGATTGACATGCAATGTGGGTGGACAGCAACCTCCACCAAACTGCCTGAACCCCACCTCCACAGGCACCAGCTTCCCAGCAAACTGCTGGAATGGTGGCATGCTTGCTGGCCATTCTGTGTTGTGGAGAAAGCAGCTGAAGTTGGGAGCAAAAATTGGTGCATTGCATTTAGTCACAGCATGGCAGCAAGCTGGCAGGTCAGTATACTGACATGCCCACCTTTCCGACATCACTGCTGTTGTCATCATGACCATGCTCCCAGCAACCCCAAACAAAGTGGGGTTTTCACACTAAGGGAGAAGTACATGGGCAGGCTATGGAGCTCCTGTTGTGCAGGCTGAAAAAATACAGCATTTTTTTCCATTTGGGTATAACATGGGGTAGGCAGGGGGAAATGGCAGGAAACCACTGGAGGATGACGACATTGTGTAATGGACCTGCAAACTTCCATGAGTGGTCAATCATGAATGTGTGATAAATTGCAGATGTAGAGATGCCTGCAGTCTATACACTTGCAAGAGAAACTTCACTGAAACGTAACAGTACTTGAGAACTACAATGCAACAGCTGATAGAGAAGCATTAAGCAGACAAATTACCTTTTAACTGAAACTGAATTGCTGGCTCTGGATATACCTCCTTTCACACTAGACAATTGTCGAGGAGAAACACTTAATCTCTCTGGGCTCAAGATATCTGCAAAAGGGGCATGTTGATTCCCAGTATAATTAAGGACACAATCCTATGCATGTTTAGACAGAAAAAAGTCCTACAACTCCCAGTATTCCCCAGCCAGCATGCTGGGGAATGCTGGGAGTTGTACGACTTTTTTCTGTCTAAACATGCATAAGATTGTACCTTAAGAGACTTACTGGGGGGAAAAACCACTTCCCCCAAAGGATTAAATATGTTAATGCAACTGAACTGTGTGATCCAAATACATTAACATTAACCTGTGGCTCAGAACTGGTCATTCTACACACTGTTTAAAACCAATCTTTCATATTCTAGGTAACCTCTTGCAACTCTCATTCCACTCATGTCTAGAAAAGCAGCCACTGTAAATTATACAACTCTGGGTGTCACATAGTTACACACACCTATGATGTCTAGGTCAACTTTAAAAGAAAAAAAAAAAGCTTTTAATGCTCCTTAGTACATATTCGGATCAGGATTTTTGCAGATGCATCTGTTTCCTAGGGATAAGGGACCATTCTTTGTTCAGAAATGATAAAGCTAGTACCATCATACTTCAGAGAGATTTGTATATTATTTCTTTGTGCTAAACAATTTAGGCTGTGAAACAACTGTTATGTAGCCTACTTTTTAATATATTACTGACACATGCTTACTTAACATCAGACTAATGCTTTCTCTTGACTCACGCAAACAAGACTATTTAAAATGGGATATTAAATCACTTTTGACTGGACCAAGCTGACCTAATAATTATGAACTCCATTTCAATTAACACTAGGAAGTTTTCTTGACACATCCTGCCTTAGGGTTCTGAATAGAAAACAGAAAATGAGTATGTAAAAGGAAAGTGTGGCTTTGAAGTGCTCTGGTACAAAAATGGTACAAACATCAGCCATTAGCTGATCTGTCATGCCCTGTAAGACAGATGAATGTTGACCATAAGTTTTGCTGTGAAAGTTCAAGCATTAGAATGGCCACTGATGGTGACTACAGAAGTGTAATTTGGAGATCCTTACCAAAGTTCAGCTCCTATCCAACATTCTGCATTGATATGTTCCCCAATCATTGATTCAGAGCGCAATCCTATGGGGATAGGTGGCCACCTCCAAACTCAGAGGTGATTGCCTATCCAATGCAGGGCAGGAGAAGCACGGACAGGATCAGTCCTTCCGTGCTTCTCCTGCCCTGTATTTGCAGCTAGAAGACAGCCGATTTCAGCTGTCTAGCCGTGGGAAGGTGGAGCTGGGAAGGAGGCTGCTGGACAACACATAGCATTTCTGCCTTCCACACCCAGTATGCCCCCCAGAACACCCCATTTTGGCTGCTCCATGCTCCTCTTCGGAGCGTGGGGCTGTTCCGCACTGCCTGTGAGGCAGCGCAAAAGGGGGGAAAGGTCAGTTCTCTGGGAACCAACCTCGGAGTGTGGACTCCGAGGTCGGCTCCTGGAAAACCTCACATCCTATGGCCATCTAACTGCTGACTAGCAGCCATAGGATTGCTCCCTTCATTTATTTAAAACATTTATATATCCCACCATTTCAAAAGGTTCCAGATGAGATGGCTAACAAGGAAAAAGGAAAATACAATTTGCACCATACAGTTGATGCATTCCAAAGCAGCTCCACACAATGCAATGTGATTACAGAAATCAACAGCAGGAAGACGTATCAGTCTCTGAAATGGAACCAGGTCAGATTTCATGACCTCAGAGCAATGGCATCCCCAAGGATGCTCTGGACACATCATATGGATCCAATTATGATACCAGAAGTTATTTGGTCAGGAGAGAAAGTTGCTTGAAGGTAAGGGAGAAGGAGAGCTGTTTTCATTCCCCTGCCCACCGACTCCATTTTATATATAAAAATACACACCCATCCTCAGTTTATATGTGAATGAGGCAGACATGTCACTGCTGTGGCACACCTAGGCTAGATCTACACTAGTGTTTTTAATTGGTATGGAAATATACTGATAACTGTTGGGGCGCACATTACACATTCCATATACCACTTTTCTAGCATTATTTCCTGCTTTTCATTCTGTATTATCCACAATACCACAACAGCTGTCGTTGTGTGTGCTACGAGGTATAACTGTGCAAGAGGCATATAGTGTCACCATGATGGGATCATATTGATATGACACAAGGTATAGATCTGACTCTAGTTGTCCCTAAAACTATTGCAACTGTTGACTAGCAAAACACTGACACAGTAGGACGGTGTTTCCAATGTGTTAATACAGTCTATGGTTGCCATAGCCACTCTGATGATGAATGCAAGAAAATGCTTAAAAGGGTAACTGCCAATAAACACCACCAGCATCAGGGAGGAAATTACTGTTGGCATCAAGGCAGGTACATGGGTGAAGTAAATAGAGAAAGGAAGTGCTGTAGGATATTATTCCTAGCCAAGTACCTTAAGGCCTAATATAACCTCCCAACCCATCTTTCAAATATCTGACAAGGCTCATGCTACTTATTGTTTGAGGTAGAATAGGACTATTATCCCCATTAAAAGAAGAGGGAACTTAGGCCCACCTGAGCCTCCCCCAAATAAGTGGAGCTTGCATGGAACAACACCAGACAGAAGCACTCTCGTGCGCTTTCTGTGAATGTTTGATAGCTGTCAATTCAGAATAAAAAGTGATAAACCGATATTCGTAAAGTGAATGGTCATTCTGACTAAGGGCCAATCTACAT
The DNA here is from genome assembly GCF_057233095.1 of Heloderma suspectum. Taxonomy (NCBI): domain Eukaryota; kingdom Metazoa; phylum Chordata; class Lepidosauria; order Squamata; family Helodermatidae; genus Heloderma; species Heloderma suspectum. The sequence goes on along the minus strand of NC_139459.1, from coordinate 244,291,924 downwards.
TGCGCCCGCCATCGCAATGAGTTTGGTGTCCCATCGGGTTAAAAGCTCTCACATTAAAACGTGATTATTCACACTCACCCATTTTCCCCGTTATAGTGCTTCATCGAATGCGCAAGCTCGGTTCACACTCGAGCGCTGTGCTATTTTCCTGCTGTTTTCCTGTGCACGCTTGTCTGATCTTGGATGCTAAGTGGGGTCAGCTCCGGTCAGTAGTTAGATGGGCGACCGCCTGGGAATCAGGCTTCCTGCATTGAGCAGGGGGTTGTTGTATTCCTTCAAATGAGACTAAGTTTTACCCCCTCCTATCCCCTGCTCCGGTTGTTTTTTAAAAAATTAAGGCATTATCCTCGCAGAATCGGGGCTTCTCCGCGATGTTTTTTTTTCTAATTGAGGCATGATCTTTGAAGCTTCGAAGTTGTGAAGCTTCATCTTATCTTAGAGAGCAATTCTATGACCACTAGACAGTGTCTAGAGGGCCATAGGATTCCTCAGTTCCTGGGAACTGAGGGTGGAACCAGGGCTCCAACTGTGGTTGCCAAGAACTGCACTCCCTGCCCCTTCATGGACAGCACAGTCCTCGCTGGTCTCCACATTCAGAAATGGAGCATGGAGTGAGCAAAAGAGAGTGGTCCTGGGTGTGTGTGTTGCGGAAACCACATATGTGGCTTCCTATGTGCCATGCAGCCTCCCCCCTCCTGCTCCGACATGCCCCAGTTAGACAGCCAAAATCAGCCATCTAGCCACAAATTCAGGGAAGGAGGAGCATGGAGGAGAGGATCCCCTCTATACTCTGCCCACCCTGCATAGGATAGCTGGCCGGAGGCAGCCAGCTATCCTGACAGGGTTGTGCCTTCAGTTACTCAAGAATACAAATCTGTTGGTGCAGCTGCTAGCAACTTGTTATCTTGATCATCAATTGATGGAAAAGTGACTGATGGAAAAGTGACTGATGATGCGTAGAACCATGTGTTGTAAATAACTTAACCAAGATGGAAATTAAAGAAACTTCAGGGTATTCGATTCCATTGTACACTTGGTCAATTTTCTATTTCTATGCCTCCCCATTTGCTTCAGGAACAAGGAATACTTGGGAAAGAAGCTACTGTTTGTCTGTTTCTGAAAAGAGTCACAGTTGTTCTTCTGCACTACAAAACAGGACGTGTTCTGAAGACTTCCCTCCTCTTCTGAATCTTGACTGTATTCGACAATGAGATATTTTACATTCTGTCACAAAAACTTTATTACAGGCTATTATGTAGCCATTTTCTATTGTTTTATTTGTGAAAATCCACTGCGAAATCTGTGATGTCCTCCTTGTCTAAGAGCATCAAAGAAGAAATATCCCATTCCCAGCACTTTCAAACAGCTAATCCACTGGAGCATTCAGTGAGGAGATGCAGAAAAGGACTTCCTATTATTCAGTGTGCCTGATGTCAGAGGCCCGAAAGACCCCAATGGCTCCACTTCATTGTCAGCCCCAGTGTTAGGAACCCAACTCTGGGGAGTCTGATGCATTTCCATCCCAAGCTGTCTTGGAACACAGTCAAGACAGAAATTGAAAGTTGCCTTGGTAAGTAAATGCTTTTGAGCTAGCAACTGTGTGGTCTAGTGCTCACAGCTATAGATCAGGAATTACATATTGTTGGCTCTTATTTCTCTCTGTCATTGAGTTAGTCCTTACAGGCTTTATACACACAGCTTGTAATTAACTTAAACGACAGTTGGGAGAATGAGCTTCGAAAATCCTTTCCAGAACCATCGAGATGTCTCAAATGAGTAATGCTTCTATTTTGTGGATAGCACTCTCAAGTATCTGAGGAGGGTGGCTGCCTGTCAGTAAACACAGCAGCAATTCTAATAATAATTGCTGCCATCCACTCTGAACAGTGGATGCAGAAAATTCAACCATGGGTTTTTGAGGTCTGCAATGTGCTCTTCTCAAATTAAGGATAAAGGAGAACTGGGAGAGAAGACACTTAGTTTATTGGAGAAAGATGAAAAGAAAAAAGTAACACAGATTATCTGTGGGGTAACAACATTCCAACTAGCAGACATGAATACTAAATAGCACAGTGGCCAGACAGTCTTCCTGGAAATCAGGATGGGTATTGTAACTACATCTTGTTTTTAATTTCTTCTTTGTTAGGCTTGCTGCTAATGTTACCTAGAGTATGAAATATAGAAGCACACAAGCATATGAAACAAAAATCCAATCATATGACCTTTCCATTACAAGACGGCAGCTGGCAACCAGTTGCAAGACAGGAATGCACTTGGGAGAGGCAAAGCTATTTCCCAAAATATCTATGATTTTGCTCCAAAACCCTCAGCTGCAAATGACCCTACTGTATGAAGAACCACTACAAAATTCAGAAAAATCAGCAGGGGAAAAATTGCCATTGATCATCCAACAGTGCTATCAAGTGTACCTTAGTCCCAAAATCATAAACCAGATGGGAATGGGTCAAAGAAATCTGCGTCATCTAGGAATGTGCGCTCTGTCACTGCCCAGATTGGCAGAGGGAATTAGGGGTGTACAAAACCCCGCTTACCTGGCTCTGCTGGGTTCCGCAGGTGGGGGGAGGCGATCCGTTCCTCCCCCTGGAATCCTGGAGGGGGTTGCGAGGCGATCCATTCATCCCCCCCAGAATCCTGCCCGGCTGGCTCCGCTCCGCTGCCAGGCCATGGAGCTGCCAGCCGGGACAACCCACAGCGGGGCCTCCAGTCAGTGCCGGGCTGGCGCGGACGCAAATGGCATCCTGTAGGGGATGCCATTTGTGTCCCTACGCCAGCCCGTGATAGGCTACGTAAATATTTACATAGCCTATCACGGCAAAACTAAGGGAACGCAAATGGCAGCGGCTACGGCAGCCGCCATTGCATTCCCTTTTTTAACTGCGATAGGCTATGTAAATATTTATGTAGCCTATCACAGCAAAAAAAAAGGGAACGCAAATGGCAGCCGCCGTAGCCGCTGCCATTTGCGTTCCCTTAGTTTTTCCGTGATAGGCTTCGTAAGTATTTACATAAATACATAAGTATTTACGTAGCCTATCACGGCTTCCGCAGGGACGCAAATGGCATCCCTGCATTAGCCATGATAGGCTACGTAAGTATTTACCTAGCCTATCACGGCTATATGGAAGAAGCGAATGGCGGCCGCAGACGCGGCCGCCATTCGCAATGCAGCACAGACAGCAGCAGGTAGGTGCTCCGTTCCGTGCCTATTTCGCAGGGTGGGGGGAAGGGGGGCTTCGTTCCGCCACGGATTTCAGGGGGCCGAATGCACTGGCATTTGGCCTCACCGAGATCCGTGGCGGAATTCTCCGCCATGCCTAGAGGGAATACTGGCCCATGGCTGGAATGATCACCTCTCTCTAAAGATTTGTTTTTTAAGAAGTGGCTGGATAAACACTTCACCTCTAGTGGAGTCAGCATCTCCCCATCCTAAAGTGATTCATGCATGATCATTTCAATTATTCGTGGCCCCTATTGCTCCCTGCACACGCACTCACGCACACACACAATATTTTGATTTGATACATTTTTGGACTATTTCTGAAAACAAATAGCTTGAATCACCCCAAAATTGGATAGATTGAAAAAATAAATATATACATTCCAATACATGAGAAAAAAATGACCAATTACATGTTTCAAACATGTTTTTTTAATTTTTTAAACCATTCCAGGAAGTGTGTATGCATGTGCGGGGGGGGGGGGATCTCACAGCACTGCATTACTTCAAGGAATTGTTGAGTATAGTGACCTAGAACTAGGTTAGGGCAAGAGGTGACCACAAAAAGTCATAGATTAACTAAAGATCTCTTAGTTGCTCATCTCTGCACAATTTTGAGCAATTATATTGACTCATAACAATCTAGGCTGACAGAGCTCTTGTGCAGCCTTAGGTGGAATTTATCACCAACCTCAGGCAGTGGCAAATGTAAAGGGCATGCTGTGCTATCACCTTAAAGAATCTCCCTCAGGATGAGATGCGCAAAGCTGTGCAAAGATGAGCAATTTTTATATTTCTGCCAGAGTGTCTAAGCACTGCCCTAGTGACCTTTTAAATCCCTTGGCTTAAAATTTTGCTAGCTAATTTGACACAGATGGTGATCTGCTGAAGAAGCCATCTCCAAGGATAACAGGACCACTTAAGCACAGAGAGGGCACTGTACCTGTAGAAGGCAGTAAGGGATTTATTCATGCCACTTCACTCTCTTCTCCTCAGAAGATCTCTGCAGTTGCTTGAACTGAGGGCCAGCCTTCCCCCCCCCCCGCAGACATTTATTGCTGTGCAGTAAAACTGAATCTAAGTCCAAGGGAGCTTAAAAGAATAGTCATGCCCTTGGGAACGGACGCAAGTATTCTGTAAGAGGAGGAGAGAAATAAATTGAATGACAAGAAGACCTGGAATGTGTGTGTGTGTGTGGGGGGGGCACACAGAGAGAGTCAAGTTCAGTTCTGTCTAGCCAACTAGTACTGCCTTGGTTATCCTGACAGTTTTGGATCAAGAGTCACAGGTCAGTTCTGACAGCGTATTATTAAGTGGCGGTATGTCCCTGTTATTGCAGATAAATTTGAGAGGGCACAGACAGAGCATCAGAATTTTTTAAAAAAAATTAAAAAGTTTAGAAGATCTTTCCATGTCCAAGGTATACTCAGTTAAATCTTCAAACTTTTTTTAAAAAGCTTTTACTATTGTTCTCCCTGACTGGTGAAACAGGAGGAAGAAGGAATGTGCCCAATTTATGAGAAGATGGAATTCAGTTAATATAAAAATGAAAGGAATTCATATTAGATGGGCTTCTGTATCTAAGCCCCAGTTCCTACCTTAGCCATGAAGCAATGTTCCCTCCCTTTCTTGGTGGTGAAGCATGGTCCCTCAACCACACAGATAACCTCACATATGAGCTATATGGTCCATCCATACCAATGCCCAACTGCACAAGCACTTGATTCACCGGTTCTCTGCTTTCCTCTTTTTGAGGGAAAAGTAGGGATGTATGAAAGTGACTTACCTTTTGCGGATTATGTTGATGGTGGGGGGGATCCGCGGGGGCACGGGGGAGGTAAGTCTCGTCCCAGGGGGGATCTGTGGGGGGCAGGGGGGGCAGGCCGTTCCGCCACAGATTTTGGGGGGCCGAATGCACTGGCATTCGGCTTCACCGAGATCCATGGTGGAATTCTCTGACATCCCTAGGGAGAAGAATTATATGACATTGGCACCCACATGTTAGGGCGTTGGTATGGAGCGCCCGCATCATAAGGAGGTCACCCTTTTCACAGTGTGGGAGAGGGAGGCACACCTTTTCCTCTACCATGCCAAGAGGAGAGCTGCCTCAGCTAACCTGTATCAACCAGGACTAAGGATAGAGCCAAAAGGATATGCTCCCTAGGGAAAAGCTGTATATCTCCTCTGAATTTCAAGAGGAGTCTTGATAGGGATCAGGTCAGTATGCTGGATATGTTTATCAAGCACTGACCACTTTTGTTCTGCCATATGGATTCTGGCCATTTCTACCATTCCATACACAATTAGCACATGTACTGAACAATCATATGGATGTTTACTCAGAAGTAACTCCCACTAGGTTCAATGGGGCATATTCTTAGGGAAGTATGCACAGGAAGGATAGCAATACCAAAAAACAGTCAGTGAAACTCTTATTGGGGAGCAAAGGGTGCTACCTGTTTAAAAAAAGCTTTTGGTCTCTCTGTGGGCAGAGGAAAGATTCTACGCTGTGGAAACAAACAAGTCACCTTTTTACTCCTACCAAGTAGTCTCTGTTGTGTTGAGATTTCAACTTGAAAAAAGTAAATCTAAACCAAGTGCAGAAAGGAATGAGAAATGTGAGAGAAGCAGTAGCAGTAGGATTCCCGATATGTTTTGTCATTCTTTTGAAGGTTGAACCCAGTTGTTTCCTTTGGTTTCTTTCAGAAGTCAGAACAGTGAGAACAGTTGCACCTGCAAAGACTTCTGACTCTTTGTGGAACACTTCCTCATGGAGCTACATCCGGTGTGCATTTCTCTTTGATTAGGTTGCCAGTTCAAGGCAAGATGAGCTCCATAAGCCCACAACTGCTTCCTCCTGCCATACCAATTTATTTTATTTATTATAGATGTTAACATTGCAAGAGCGTGGTCTTCCAAAGATGGAATATACAATATAAAACTGTAATTTACTTTGTAAACCCTTTCCCAACAGAAAATAGCCAAGAAACTACACATGAATCCTATTTTATTACAGTCAAGCACCCTTTAACATTTATTTAACACTATTTGATATGCATTCACTTCTAATATTCAAGTAGTATAGCTAAACCTCGACATAATGGTTGATTGATAGCTCTCCCAAATATTATTGGTGGGGTAAAAAAAATCAAATTGTAAGTTAGAAAGAGAACATTGAAAGCAATCAGTAATGATACATCATATACTATAGGTAACTCTGTCTTTACAAAAGCATATCCCAGCCATTTAGAGTCCTCTGTGCATGAAAAGCAGATCTATGTATGTGTGTGCAAAGTTGCTTGTTTGAAAATAGCCTCTTCATAAATTCAAGGAAATGTTTGGCTAATAAAAATCCCCAATTAGGAACTTTGTCCACAGATACAAGATACATTTGTTCCATTACCATTTCTAACTCATTTTTTCTATGTTATCTATTGTATCATTACCTTTATTAGCTCCTACATGTATCTTTGAACCAATCTTGAAAGCTTGGTTTCCTTTTGTAAACTTCCCATTTTCAAACCAGGTTGCAACTAAAAACAGTTTAGATGTTCTTCAAATGTTGCAGGAACTCCCATCTTATGACCACCTCCAAATAGTCAACATTAGTTTATCCACACTGCACATCTATGCCATTCTACACAAAATCAGATATGACTTCTTTTTCTTTTCTCAGTAATCAAATATCTGAGGAGACTTGTTTCTTGTCTTCACTTCCACACAATGCATATGAAAGGAAGGAGAAAAGATACATATTTGCCAAAAGAGCTACATGCATTTCCTGAACAAGATGTTAAGAACATAATTTTGAGAGAGCAACTAGATTGGAGATGGTAGGCTTTTAAGATGTGACTAGCTTCTGAAAATAAATTTAAAAGATGAAAAAAATGATCTTGCTATTTAAACACAACACACCCTTTCAAAGATAAACTTAAAGTGGTGAAAATTCCCTGTTCTTGTTCATGACTGCATTTGAAACAGTAAATAAATAGGGGCTCACCTATAGACCATGAACTTGTTTCTCCCATAGAAGACGATGAAGGAAAGTCACCAAATGTATTCTCAAGTTAGACAGTTCAGATTAGAGGTAATGACCAGCGGAACAACTATGAGGCATGGACCAGAAGAGATTCTCTCTTATAAAACATACATCTCTACCCAAAGCTGTATAGTAGCTTAAGAGAGTAGGGAAAATCTATGAAACACAAAATATCTTTTCTGGAGGGAAGGAAAACACACTTATGTCTACGCAATAAAGATGACCATCCTGAAATGGGGGATAGAAAAGGCAAATACACAGTTAATCATCAAGCTACAAAGGCCAGAGATAATAAAAAATCACTGCTCATCTCCAGATGGATGCTGCCCATTTAATGCAGTTCTCAGTGTATAATTCATCAAGTCTTTGGCTGCATCTGACCTCAATTACTATGTTCCCTTCACAAGTTATTTTTGAAACAGACTATTCCACACTTTAGCTAAAGCCATGCACAAAAGTCTAATAATAATGGCTGGGATTTATATAATCTAGTAACTATCCAAAAGGGACTTTATAAAGTCAAGAAAATCTTTTCACAATTCCTGAATGTGCAAGTGAAGATTCTATAAGCATTTGCGTCAACAGATTTATTTGGCATAAACACCCTTTTTTGCAGCCAAAACTTAACTGGAAATGTTCACCTATGTACCATACTGTGGGCACCACTAGATGCAAGTCTATAGAGTCCTCTGACATCTACCTTCCACACACCACACACAACCTACCTTCCGGGGTCTTCTGACGTATCAGTCTCAGGGGAAGGCATCCACAAGGGTCAGATTCTGCAGCCTCTTGAGCACTAGCCTCAGGTTCAGTGTCTCAGCCAGGGGTACAGCAGCCCCAGTATCTCTTCTGATACAGACAACCATGACAATGTTATGGTCAGTATCATGACAAGATCAGTCCAGTTCAAAGAGCAGAACAGGCAATAATCGTCATCCCGGGAAGCGTCCAGATTAATACACTGTAACAGAGGACTTGTCCTCCAAACTACTAGGCAACTCACCCCTGGACCTGGCAGCAAAACATCCTTTCACCGGAAAATCACACTGACCATGACAATGAACTCAAAGCCAAATTCTGATCAATTAATTGTTCAAAAATTGTCAGGATCTCTGTTTCTGAAGAAAAAGGCCACAATTAGAAGTGGGCACAGTCCCTTCATACAGGTTACACACATCCTTCAATGAGCTTTCAGCAGCTTGGTCCCCTTAATAGGGATGTTGTGAGAGTCCGTTTGGGGGCTCAAGCTCAGCAGGCTCCCGCCTCCCGCCAGTTCAGCCCCCTGGATGCCAGTCTGTGGCCCCCTCTCCATGCCTGCCTGGGAGCTTGGCCTGTTTTGTAAAGGCCGGTTTTATGTAAAATCAGCCTTTACTGAAGAGGCCCCCTCCACCTGGGCTCTTAACCTTCATGCTCTCCTTGCAAGGAAGGAGAACATGAAGGGCCACTGTTAGCTGAGCAACCGTGCCTCCAGTTGCTCTCGGCAGCAGGATGGGAGCCAAGAGGGAAGCGCCATGGCCATGGCTTTTACCTCTCGGTTCCCATCTTGCTGCCTCCACCACTGTGGCTGCTGAGCAGCCCCGCCTCCCTCTGCCAGTGGCTGGCAGAGAGGAACACAGTTACTCTTGATTCCCATCCTGCCACCGCCTTGGCCACTGAGCAACCCGCCTCCCTCTGCCAGTCCCTGCGCAGTTGCTCTCAGCAGCCGCAGTGGTAGCAGGATGGGACCCGAGAGAGAAGCGCCATGGCGCTTCCCTCTTGATTCCCACCTCTCCCCCTCTGCCTCCTCCACGGCAGCCACGGACATTGATAACCCCTGCCTCCCGCTGCTGGCGCCCAGCAGAGAGAGATGCAATTGCTCTCAGTGGCCGCAGTGGCAGCAGGATGGGGCCGAGTGGGAAGCAGCTCGTCAGGCTCCTGCGAACAACCAGGAGGTTCGCGTCCTGATGCGAACAGGGGCGGCCGGCCGGCAGGGTCCAGCAAGCGGGGTGCAGGGCAAGTTTGCTATCTCTACCCCTGGACTCTAGCTCACTTACCCAAGAGCAGGTCTGACTTGGTCTGTATTGAATCAGGCCAGCTCGTGTATTTTTCAGCTTTCTTTTTAAAAAATAAATAAATTGTCATTTACACAAATTGCACCTGCAATTTGCATAATTTACACAAATTTCAGCCATAATTTGCAGCCATGATATGTTTAATTTGCATGAGCATGCAGTTTTCACAAAAATACCCATATTACTGTCGCAATTTATGTAAATTTGCAGATAAAATTGATCAGATTAGGTGTGTTACTCTGCACACTGTGGATACAGTTAGTGAGCAAGAGGCAGCCTGTGGCAAACCGGTTTTGTGGGATCGGTTCCAGCTTCTTCCTCCTGATGAAGTGGACAAGGTGCTTTCATCTGTAAGGCCGACCACCTGCTTACTTGATCCTTGCCCATCTTGGCTCATTATGAGCTGCAGAGAGAGACTGGGTGAGGGGATCAAGGCAGTGGTGAACACCTCCCTTGAGGAGGGAGTGATGCCATCAGCCCTCAAGGAGGCAGTGATAAGACCGCTCTTAAAGAAGCCCTCCTTGGATCCTCAAGTTCTGAACAACTTTCGCCCAGTCTCAAATCTGCCATTTTTGGGCAAGGTGATTGAGCGGGTGGTGGCGGTGCAGTTGAAGGCACACTTGGAAGAAACTGATTATCTAGACCCATTTCAGTCGGGCTTCAGGCCTGGGCATGGGACAGAAACGGCCTTGGTCGCCTTGGTGGATGATATGAGGAGGGCTCTGGATAGGGGTGAATGCTCCTTCCTTGTTCTCCTCGACCTCTCAGCGGCTTTTGATACTGTTGACCACGGTATCCTCCTGGACCGCCTGGAGGGGTTGGGCATTGGAGACACTGTATTGCGGTGGTTCCGGTCCTTCCTCTCCGGCAGGTACCAGAGGGTAGCACTGGGAGAGGAGGTTTCGGACCCGTGGCCACTTACTTGTGGGGTGCCACAGGGTTCCATCCTCTCCCCGATGCTATTTAACATCTATGTGAAGCCACTGGGGGCTATCATCAGGAGGTTTGGGGTGCAGTGTCATCAATATGCGGATGACACGCAGCTCTACCTCTCATTCAAATCTTCACCAAGGTTGGCCGTAGAATCCCTGTCCAAATGTCTGGAGACGGTGAGTGGCTGGATGGGGAGGAATAAGCTGAAGCTCAACCCTGACAAGACCGAGGTACTTTTGGTGGAAGACAAGAGGAGGCTGGGGGATGTTGACCTGGTGTTGAATGGGGTACAGCTACCCTTGAAAGACCAGGTCCGCAGCCTGGGGGTCATTTTGGACTCCCAGCTGTCCATGGAGGCTCAGGTGTCAGCTGTGAGCCGGACAGCGCTGGATCAACTCCATCTGATACGGCGGCTGCGCCCCTTCCTTCCCAACCATCTGCTCCCATCGGTAGTACATGCCCTGGTCTCCTCTCGTTTGGACTACTGTAATGCGCTCTACGTGGGGTTACCCTTGAAGATGGTTCGGAAACTGCAGCTGGTACAGAACGCGGCGGCTCGCCTGATTAAAGGCAGCCGCCGGCGAGATCACATCACTCCAGTGCTGAAGGAGTTGCACTGGTTACCAGTTGTTTTCCGGGCCAAATTCAAGGTGTTGGTTTTGACCTTTAAAACCCTATATGGTTCCGGCCCAGCCTATCTTAAGGAGCGCCTCCAGCAGCACCAGACAGGCCACTTAACAAGATCAGCCTCGGATGGCCTTCTCTCTGTCCCATCAGCCAGGACAGCTAGACTGGTGGGGACGAGGGAGAGGGCCTTCTCTGTGGTGGCCCCCACTTTGTGGAACTCCCTCCCTAGGGAACTCCGTCATGCCCCCTCTTTAATGAGCTTCCATCGTGCATTAAAAACGTGGTTGTTCAGGCAGGCATTTGGGGTGGGCTAGGGTATTTAAAAAAAAAAAATTATGGTAAAATTTTATTGTTTTAAATTGTTTTATGGTGGGTTGTACATCGCCCAGAGTGGCTGGGTGACCAGTCAGATGGGCGATTAATAAATTTAATAAATAAATAAATAAAAATAAATTAAGCAAATTGCAGCCACAATTTGCATAAATAATGATTTTAAAACATTTTGAGACAGTTCCCAGATTTTGGGGGGAAAGCCCGCAGCTTGCCTCGCAAATGCAAGCTGAGCTCTGGGGAAATCCAGCAAGCCCCCGAAGGGACAGATATCCCCATGATGGCCATCCATATCTATATGCCATTCTTCTGGCCAGACAGCATACTTGAATTCCTACGTAAACTGGTCTGATCTCCATCTCCTAGACTAATGTGTGGTTTGGAACTGGATCATCCTTCAGATGTCACACTTAACCAAATTTCAGTTCTCAGAAACAATGTCCCCAAATGCATTTAAAAGCCGTATTTTAGGATCAAAATAGTTTATGTGTGCATATTTTGCATGAACATTATTTAAATATGATTTTTCTGCAGGGTTTTTTTTTAAATCAGAGATTAATATAGGAACAGGACTTAGGTGTGAACACATGCAAAATTGACATGGACCCAAAATAGATTAATCCCTAACTTCAGACACCAAGCTACCTTCAGCGGAACTCTCTCTGAGCTCAAATGCCTTTCCTTGTGAAGCAACTGCATGAGTTCAGCATCAGTGCCACCTTTGTTTCACATGCTCTTAGCTGAAATCCTTCCTTCCCTAGCAACAGTCGCTTCAAGCTTGAAGGGAGGCTGAAGCTTCCCTCCCCCTCTGATGCAGTCACAGAAGGCAGTGATTTCCCCCATGAATTTCATGGGGTGGGCACTGGGCACACGTGTTCTGAAATAAGAACTCTTTCACCTACTTTGAAAGAGAGGCATACAGTTCTAAGGCCAGTTGGAAGCTGGACTCATATTGCAGCAACTGGAGTCACTGAGAGACATTTTATTACCATTACTAAGCTTTATACCCCCTTTCTGGAAATCCAGGGATCCTTGATTTATCCAGTTTCTTCTGCAACAAAGGCCTTATTTCGAGCACACTTCCTGCCCCTGCTCTCAGAAATAAATTGCTAACTGCCCAAATGTGATAAAGATCAGGAAGAAAGCATTTTGTGCCATTAAGAAAGAATAAAGAATAAAGGCTGATATTTTCATCCATCCAAAGGGACAGCCTGGCTCACTGCAACATCAGGCTGAACTACTTCAGTTCTTTATCTGATCATGTGCGTTCCCAGTGACCAGCACCATCACATCTTAATTTTGCTGCTTGCTCTCAGGTTCCTCCTCACTCTGTTAGCTGACACCCTATTACCTTAATAGCTTGCCAGCAGGGCAGTTTCCAGGAGACTTCATGGAAGATCATTCAGATCCCCCCTGCCTTTATGCTAGTTAGCCAAAGGACACCAATGGACAGAAACTGAAAAGAAATTTTTTGGTAGGAGTCCCCATGGCAATGCTATTGATTCAAGAAGTGTGATTTTTTCTTTCTTTCCTGCATGAAATATAACAATGTCTCAAGAGCAGAACTGAGAAAAATAACCCATTATGGGCAGCTGCACAAGAGAAAGCCTTGTAGGTCAGGCGATGAGGGATAATGATACGTGGTAAGTTCAGCGAGCCAAGCTAGTCCAACTAATGTTCTTTTTAAAGGTTTTTGTAAAAAAAAGAAAGGGGGGGAGATGGTAACTATAGACTAAGGCAATTGACCTTTTCAGTTTCCTTAGTGTATAGTATGGTTGGTAGTATATGGTGGTGGGTGGGGCTCTATTGCGTTAACTTATTATGTTCAGACTCTTGTGAGTACCAATGCAATTAGGCTAGTAAAACACTCTGCATGATAAGAGGTACTACAAAACACGGGGTGTTATTATATATCTAGCACTCAAACAAGATTTACTAAATCATGTTGAAATGCATCATGTTAGCATCCTGATACACTGACATTTTTCATGAACAATACCAGAGGGTTTTTATGTTTCAGTTCTTGAGTACTGGAAATTGACATTTTGAAAACTCTCTCTCTCTCTCTCTCTCTCTCACCCACACACACACACACACACAGTATCCATGCTTAACCTCCTTACCTTCTTATTAAAATGTCCCTCTTAGCTTCTGTTTTTAGAAGCTTATGAGTAGGATCCATGATTTGACTATGTGGGAGAACCAAGGGCTAGATCTACACTAGAGCTTTTTATCAGTATTGAAGTGCACTGATAACTATTGGAGCACATTCTGCACTCCGTATACCACTTTCTAGCATTATTTCCCAGTTTTGATTCCATATTATCCAAAATATCACAAAAGATGTCATTGTGTATGCTACAAGGTATAAATGCACAAGAAGACTGATATAGCGTCACCATGATGGATAGTATCTATATGACATGAGGTGCAGATCTGACCTGGGAGTGGGATATTATTATTATTATTATTATTATTATTATTATTATTATTATTATATTTATATTTATATCCCGCCTTTTTCCCAATACTGGGACTCAAGGCAGCCATACAATGTTAAAACTGCTACAATTAAAACCTATAAATACAACTCTATAAAAGTTAAAAATATAATTAAATCATCAATATTAAAATTGTAAAGATATTAAAACATTAAAAGACAACCAGAACAACAAAAATGGTATCCATACGTCGCATTTTCCCAGGTCCAGACTAGTTATCCCCAAAGGCCTGCTGGAACAAAAAAGTTTTTGCATGCCTGCAAAACACTACTTTATTATTTTATTATGCAAGTTATACTCTGCTGCCCCTTTTATTTGATCTCTACAGTACACAAGATGACAATTTTACCCGTTAATATTTTTACCTCTGGGAAAGTGATGTTTAGACTGTGAATCTTTGTATTGTTATGAGTGCTAGCCAACAGGGCCTACCATCTCTTTTGGTAGCAGATAGTTAAGCAGATTAATAGTAAATGGCTCAGGATAAATGGTTGATGTTTCCTCAACAGGAGCTAATGGTCAGGAGATGTACCAAAATCATCCCTAAATCCCCAGTGGTCTCTTTTCCAAAAGGAATCCAAACCCAGGTAGCACTTGGAGAAAAGGTGGAGCATGCAACAATATGATTATATAGGCCTGAGAATAGCCTGAAGGCACTTGATACAGGTCTAGTCCTGAATATTGCCTGAATGGAAAACGATCCAGGAATCATGCGAAAACTACTTAGAAAGCAAGGCAAAAGTGCAACAAGTCTTTTGATCTGATTACTGAATTAATAATAAATGAAATAATCTACTTCAGTTAAGAATGTACTTACATCTAAACAAGGAAGAAGCCAACAGGAAAAATTTAGAATTTAGCTGGTATACATCCAGCCCCCAAACACCATAAAGTTCAGTGCTTAATCTGCACCACTTAAATGTGCTTCTTTTGCACCATATTGCAAAATCTGGCATAAGATTTTACATGAGCCAGGTGTATGGCCACTCAAACACTGCTTGTTTTAGAGGTGAAAGGGGGCCATCCTGGTTTCACATTTTCTCCCCAGAAGCAATGCAATAATTTAGAATGTATTATTTATTTTTTTAAAAGAAGATGTCAATGTGTAACATACCCAGGAATGCCAAAACATGACACAACCAGCTTGGTAAATTGATCAAATTCAATTACCACCAATAAGCAGCACTGTTGACACTCTGAGGGAGCAATCCTATGGCCACTAGACAGAGGCTAGATGGCCATAGGATGTCTGGTTTTCCGGAACCGACCTCCTCCCACTTCCATGCTGCCTCGGAGGCGGCGTGAAACAGCCCCGTGCTCCATGCTTGCAAGAGGAGCATGGAGCGGCTGAAAAGAGGCATTCTCTGGGGGGCATTCCCATGGGGAGGGCAGAAATGCCTGTACGACACATCCAATTTGTCATACAGCAGCCTCCTCCCCCGTTCAGCCCTCCCGCAGCTAGACAGCTTCAATCAGCTGTCTAGCCGAAAATGCAGGGCAGGAGAAGCATGGAGGGAACGATCCCCTCCATGCTTCTCCTGCCCTGTATTGGATAGGTGGTTGCCTTCAAGTTAGGAGGCAGCTGCATATCTGAATAGGATTGCACCCTAGACCTCTCAGCAGCTTTCAATACCATTGACAATGATATCCTTCTGTATTATTGTGCTGGTCCTTATACTGTTGTTTTGGGCTGAGAGATTTTATTATATTTAGTGGTATATAAATGCCACACATAAATACATACATACATACAGTTTTATGATGGTAAACTGTTCCAGGGTCAATTGTCTGTTGGAAGGATATAAATCTAATACAAATGGATGAATACATAATTAAAACTATTTATATAAAATTCAGTTCTTGCTTTTCTAATGTATAAACCTACTTCTCAATGAATGCCTTAGTTCTTTAGGCTGCTGTCATAAGCACACTCATTCGTCCCGCTGAAATTAGTTGGACTTTCTTCTATTCTTCCAAGTAAACGTGGAGATAATTGGCTTGTTATTGTGGTAAGATCGTGATGGCAGTCTCAAGGGCTTTAAAAAACAACTATTTCATGTTTAGGACTGTTTAAGAACAAATATTACTTATTGCTAATGTAGAGATTGCTTTTCAGCTTCACCTCATATTTGAACTCCCCTACTACTCTTATTTTACAGCATTTTGTGGAGTTCAAAGTCATTTCTTCAGATACACTTTCTCAGAAACTTCTGTAGAGAACTTCAAACTGGGTGAAAATCTTGTGACAGGATGCTGTAGGCAAGAGAATATCAACAAACCTGAGCCTCAAGGCAAAAGGATATTGGCTTAGCTAGAGGAATCAGCAAACATCTAGTCCCTTTCAAGTTGACATTATTGAGCTGAGATGAGTAAGGTCCTAGCTGAGACAAATCTTTATGTGAAGCATTCACCCTTTCAAACATCAGACAATCATATTTGAGGATTAAATGCCAGTGTGGGTTTTTCCATTTTCATTTAAGGCAGCAGTTGAGCAGAGATCTACACATTTTAGTCTTCTTCAGATTAACACTGTAGTAACTACTACTATCACTATACATTTATTACACCAAGGATCCACAAGATCATGTACAAAAAAAAAATAATGCATGGTCCTTGCCCATAGGGCTTACAATATACAATTAAAGGGCAAGGAGATGAAAGGGAATCCTGGAAAGGATTCACCTCATAGTTACAGAAAGCCAATTCAGATTATGAAGAACCCCCTACTGTGGCCATAGGCATCATGATCACAAATCACATCCAGGTATTTGTGCAATGCAAACTCACTCTAATGCACTTTCAGCCATGTCTGGATACAGGACTACACTACACAGAGTTGAGCACATGTTGGTAATTGGCTTAACAATCATCGCAATGACATGAGAGGGTTTTACCCTTAAACATAATTTAAAATAAATAAAATAAAGTGACTGAACCCACGTGGCCATGTGAAATGTCAGGTCTGATCCAGTCCACCATAGGTGGAGGGATCACTGTAGGGCATATAGCAGAACCGTGTTTCCTCCTCGATACACACACGGGCAAGCAGGCAGGCACTGCATGATGCCATGAAAGTGAATGAGAGGTCTGTACGTTCATCTAGTCATCCCACCCCATCTTGGTCAAGGAAGGAACTCAACCTCAGGGCTCATGTTCCTTGACCAAATGAGGAGGTGGGCCTGGTGGGGATATGAGAAGTACACACCAAGCTCTCATTCCTTTAATGACCTGGTGCAATGCCTACAGGCGTGGCATCCATGTGGCAAATTGGATCAACCCCATTATATACATTGGGTTTAACAACAGTTAAGCCCAATGCATTTAATGGGTCAACAGGAAAGATCTCATGCCTTCTTACCATTCCTACTTTCTTCTGTATCTAATGGCCCCACACATCCCCATATAATAAATGCTTAAATTTCCCAAGTGGCACAAGTCCTTTATAAGTTTCATATCAGATTGTCAAAATTGTTCTAATGAGTTCAATTGCACATATATTTATGGCGAATATTTCCAGAGCTCTTTGAGGAAAGTGGGCTGAGGTACGCAAAAATGTCTACATCTGACATGCATGTATGAAGGATACTGTATATTTTTTCCTGCTCTAGAGCTATTCCATGGTATAAGAACAGATTGTCAATGAGTGTCAGTTCTTCTCTTGGTGATGCTTCCACAGTCGAGTAGTCTACCTGTTATGGCCATGTTAGGGCCTCTCAATTGGTACACTGAAACTTCTAAACAGTTGAGCGAAACTTTCCTGGAAAAAGTTTTCTTCTTTTTCTCTATGAAAAAGAGGGCCATTCTGCAGAATGTTCTCCAAATATCCTCGACCATGTGTGTGAGAGAGCCATTATTCCCACCCACCAATGTCCCAGAACAGTGCTAGGTCTGGGGTATTGTGAGAGAGGCCAAATGACAGCCAAGTTGCCAACACAGTTGCTGGTGCTACTTGCAGCAGCAAAACAAACCTGGGGGGAGGAGAAGCCATGATGATGGGCAATCCTGCCCCTCCCCAAAACTGTTGAAAATTCTCCCCTCCCTGGAAAATAATTGCCAAATTGTACCCCCAATGTCACTGCCTGCAAATAGGGTGGAGAATTTTGGGAGACCATTTTCAACCAGCTCTACTTTCGGAAATTACCACACACATGCAGTTTTGCTCAGTAAAAACCCTGTGCAACTTGGAAAGCAGATAGCTGATGATCTGGGGGTTTTTATAGGCATGGCGGAGAATTCCGCCATGGATCTCAGTGAGGCCGAATGCCAGTGCATTCAGCCCCGTGAAATCCATGGCAAAATGAAGCCCCCGCCCCCCCCCCACGAAATGGGCCCAGAACGGAGCCTACCTTTGTCGTCCGTTCCAGTGCTCCTCAAATGGCGGCCACGTCTGCAGCCACCATTCACGTCTTTGGAATGGCTGTGATAAGCTACGTAAATACTTACATAGCCTATCACGGCTAATGCAGAGATGCCATCTGCGTCCCTGTGGAGGCTGTGATAGGT
The DNA here is from genome assembly GCF_057233095.1 of Heloderma suspectum. Lineage (NCBI taxonomy): Eukaryota > Metazoa > Chordata > Lepidosauria > Squamata > Helodermatidae > Heloderma > Heloderma suspectum. The sequence continues at coordinate 244,273,699 of NC_139459.1, read as the reverse complement.
TACGTAAATATTTACGTAGCCTATCACAGCTAAAAGAGGGGACACAAATTGTGGCCGCCGTAGCCACCGCCATTTGCGTTCCTTTTTTTTTTTGCCATGATAGGCTACGTAAATATTTACGTAGCCTATCACAGCTAAAGCGGGAACGCAAATGGCATAGGTGATGCCATTAGCATCCCTGCTTTAGCCATGATAGGCTACATAAATATTTACGTAGCCTATCAAGGGCTGGCGTAGGGACGCAAATGGCGTCCCCTACACAGGACGCCATTTGCATCTGCAGCAGCCTGGCAGTGGCTGGAGGCCCCGCTTCGGGTTGGCCTGTCCACGGAGCGGAGCCAGCCGGGCAGGATTCCGGGGGGGAGGAACAGATCGCCTCCCCCCCCATTGAGGATTCCGTGGGAAGGAACAGATCACCTCCCCCCACCTGCAGAACCCGGCAGAGCCAGGTGAGCGGGGTTTCGTACACCACTAGGTTTTTTATTCCACTTCCCCAGGTCCAGTTTTTTAAAGTTATTGTGATGGAGAAATCAGTTTGCAGAGAATGAAATCTCCTCCATAAACACAGTTTCTACTTTCAGTTTTGGCTACTAGAACTTGTGACAGGTTTTGGGGTTGACCTTTGTATCAACAACAGTGAAGTTATGCCCTAGATAAATGGGGAATAAATTCATCTCCCTCTAGGATGCCAATAGGTTGGCTTTAGTAAGTTTCAGCTTAGAGAGATGTCTGCTTGTTGTATCAGAAATCTGGAAATCAGGACAAACATTGCTTTCCCCCCCTTTTTTTACTTGACATGGAGCCAATCCAGTCAGCATGTGTGCATAATCAGTAGGGATGTCAGAGAATTTCGCCATGGATCTCGGGGAGGCCGAATGCCAGTGCATTTGGCCCCCCGAAATCGGTGGCGGAACGGTCTGCCACCCCTGCCCCCCTGGGACGAGACTTACCTCGGGCGGATCTTCCTGGCGGCGGCAGCAGCTCCGGTGGCGGCTCCGGTGGCGGTGCGGTGGCAGCGGCTGTGGCGGCCGGTCTTCCAACCGGCTGCCGCCGCCGCCATTTCCAGTTTTAAAAAAAAAACCGTGATAGGCTACATAAATGTTTACATAGCCTATCACGGCTGACTTAAAAAAACAAAAAACAAAAACAACAACGCACGTATGCAAATGGCGGTGGCCACGGCCGCCGCCATTTGTGAACGCGCGTTGTTGTTTTTTTAAGTCAGCCGTGATAGGCTACATAAACATTTATGTAGCCTATCACAGCTGACCGGAGGGACGCAAATGGCGGCAGCTACGGCCGCCGCCATTTGCATCCCTGCTAGCCAGTGGCCAGAATCCCTGCGGAGCACAGCCGGCCAGCCAGGATTCCGGGGGGGCGGGAGGAACGGAGCACCTCTCCCCCCATCCAGGATTCCGGGGGGAGGGACAAAGCGCCTCCCCCCCACCACCATCAACATAATCCGTTAAAGGTAAGTGACTTTCGTACATCCCTAATAATCAGGCCAGCATGCCTCTGTTGCAACATGTTTATTGTATATTATAGAAAGTGCAGAGCTCAGAAAAATTCTCATGGTTTGTGTGTTTTGGTCTACCCTGTTGTTGATACATCCCATCCCTAAAGATGGACAGGACAGGACAGGATGGAGAGAAACACGTTTTTCCTCCTCCTCCTCCTCCTCTTATTATTATCATCATCATCATCATCATCATCATCATCATCATCATTATTATTATTACTACTACTACTACATTTATATCTCACCTTTTTTCCTCTTGCAAGGAACCCAAGGTGGCTTACATGATTCTCCTCCTCTCCTTTTTATCCTCACAACAACCTTGAGAGGTAGATTAGGCTGAGAGTCTGTGACTGTCCCAGAGTCACCCAGTGAGCTTCATGGCCAACTGGGAACTAGAACCCAGATCTCCCGAGTCCCAGTCCAGCACTCTAACCACTACACTGCACTGGCTCTCCTTTTACCCTCTCTGTTCCCAAACACACTTCTTTACCTGTTAGCCAAATAAAAAAGCTGTGCCTGAAAGCAGCCATGTTTATGTGTATGACCTGCTGAATTAGAAAGAGCAGGCCTAAATAAGACATGCACCCACACATACATCCAAGCATAGATGCTGTACATCAGCATCATATTACTGGTATTTTATTATGTCGTTATTATGTTTTAAATTATACTGTACAATGTCTAGATATAATTATTTTAGGAGATGTTTAATAAAACAAACAATTTATACAGAATAAGCACTTGGATGAGCAACCAAAGTTGGCTGAGGGCAAGCCTCCTCCAAGGTCAGTTGCCCCCCTCCTATAAAATGTGAAGGTGAAGTCCCTTTGAGGTTTAAAGGATCCTTGTGGGCCAGGAGGGCCAGGGGGATGCCATGCCTTAGAGCAGGGGTGGGCAACATCTGGCCCTCCAGATGTTTTGGCCTACAACTCCCAGAATCCCTCACCATCAGCTATGCTGTCTAGGGCTGATGAGAGTTGTAGGTCAAAACATCTGGAGAACCACAAGTTGCCCGCGTCAAAAAAAGAAATGGCTGCACCAATTTAATTCCCAACTTGTTTTGACACTTGGTCTTTATCAAGGGAAAAACTCTTGAAGATACTTTTGGAGGATTCCCTTTTCCTTGCTTCTTGCATAATTCAGTCTGGCCTAATCACCCCATTTCCCCCTTTTCTCCCAATCTGAAACCACCCCACCTCCTTTTTTTCTCCCTCTTCGGGCACAATCGCCACCCCTTTAAGCCCCAGCCAAGCCTGTACTGTGCTATCTGCTGCCACTGTTCACTCTCAGCATGAGGACAGTTGACATGTACAACCCTTGATCCCTGCTGGTTTGGTGGTGGTGGGCCACGCAGAACTATAAGAGGAAGAACTTGAAAACTGTTCTTTGCAGCTCCTTTGCCCTCAGCTGCACTCTTGCTACAGCTGGGGCAGTTGGCTTATGTTGGCTCCTAGTCCCAACACAAGGAATCACCAGAGCTGCCATCTCAGTTGAGACTAAACAAGTCTCTCCCTCAAACTAGGGGAAAATCGCTCCCTCCCAGAGGCAAACACCTCTCTCTCACCAGGGCACTCCTGGGACCAGAAACTGGGACATTTCCCTTGTAGCTTGATAAGGCAGCCAAAAAGGATGACCTCTTTCGGTGTGTCCCCTACTCTTTTGGAGGCAATCCACCACCACAGGCTAATCTCAGAGGACTCCTTCACACTGAGGATCTCCACATGTCGACTTTACTAATAACCTCCAACACAGTGACAGACAGGATGTTGTTATATCATTTCAAAAATTAGCATTTTGTAGGTATTGGAGACTTCAGCAACTTGAAGAGTATTTGCTACATATGTATTTTTCCTATCCTTTACCTCATCTCAGCCAGGTTATTTTTGTTCCAACCACAAGCTGTAAAAGGCTCTGTTCTTGAGCAGGAGCTCATGCTGCACACAAGGTCACATGAGGCTGATGCAGTCCAGCATGCTAAGCCAGAACTCGGAGAGCTAATGAGCAACTTCCTCTAATGGGAGAGTCATAAACAATAGAGAGGGCAGGCATGTTTTCTTCTTTCAACATATACATTTATCAACAAAATTATCTGACCATGTGCACAATTACTGATCTTTGGGCATTAAATGGATATCTTGAAAAAAAGATATCCTTTAGACATTGAAGGATTTTGCATTGCAAATGAATAAAAGCAAATACTTCAGTACATTTATTTAGAACATTTTAATACCGCTTTTTACTTGTTAAAAAAATCTTGAAGCAAAACACAGAGATTGAGAGAGAGAGAGAGAGAGAGAGAGAGAGAGGTGCACGAAAGCCACTTACCTGGTCTCACAGCTTGCTTCGCAGTGGGAGGGAGGCGCTTCGCTGCTCCCCCCGAAGTTCAGGCTGGGGGGGGGAGGCTTCCTGCCTCGCCCGGCTGAAATTCAGGCCGGGGGGGAGGCTTCCCGCCTCGCCTGGCCAAAATTTAGGCCGAGGTGGAGGCGCCTCGCCTCGCCTGGCCGCGAAATAAAAAGTTAAAAAGCAAACAAACACGCCCCCGTGATAGGCTATGTGATGATTTACGTAGCCTATCACGGCTAGATCTGCAAAGTCAGCCGTGATAGGCTACGTTAATCGTCACGTAGCCTATCACGGGTGACTTTAAAAAAAAAAAAAAAGCGCGTACGGAAATGGCGGCCCCCATAGAGAGCCGCCATTCGCGTTCCTTATTTGGTTGCTGTAGTCTACGTAAATCTTTACGTAGACTACGGCGAAAATAAGGGCAACAATGGTCAGGAAATGCTTCAGCATAGAAGTATGTTTTTAATAACCACCAGAAACTACTGTTGGTGCCTCCCAAATAACATATTTCAGGATAACTATCATTCCCCAAACCTGGTGCCCCCCTAATGTTTTGAATGACAACTGCCACCATTCCTGACCATTGGCCATCATGACTGGGGCTAATGGGAGTTGAAGTCCAAATAATCTCTGTAGAGCACCATGTTGGAGAAGGCTGCCTTAAGCAATTCCTTCATAATACTTTGTTAATTAGTTTTTATTGATTGCTAGGGCATAATTAGTTTATACTTTTAAAAAAATATATCTGCATAAAGGCTATTTGAAGCTGACAACCATTTTGATACCAGAGGGATTGCTTCCAGCACCAATGTTAAATATTCCAAAATTCCAGATGTTTAATTAATGATACAGGCTGCATTGAACCAGCAATATACCTATTGCTCCCCTTCATGGATCACTGCCTTGTGTGGCGAAGGGGCTTGGGTAACTCAGTGAAGCCATAAGCTATGCCGTGCAGGGCCACCCAAGATGGACAGGTCATGGTGGAGAGTTCTGACAAAATGTGGTCCACTGGAGAAGGAAATGGCAACCCACTCCAGGATTCTTGCCAAGAAAACCCCATGGAACGTATCACAAGGCTAAAAGAGATGACGCCGGAAGATGAGCCCCTCAGGTTGGAAGGTGTCCAATATAGTACTGGGGAAGAGCAGAGGGAATTTCCAAGTAGCGCCAGAAAGAGTGAAGCGGCTGGGCCAAAGCCGAAAGGACACTCAGCTGTGGAGGTGTCTGGTGGTGAAAAGAAAGTCCAATGTTGTAAAGAACAATATTGTTTAGGAACCTGGAATGTCAGATCAATGAATCAAGGTAAGCTGGAGGTGGTCAAACATGAGATGGCAAGATTGAACATTGACATCTTGGGAATCAGCAAACTAAAATGGACAAGCATGGGCGAATTTAATTCAGGTGACCATTATATCTACTACTGTGGGCAAGAATCCCTTAGAAGAAATGGAGTAGCACTCATAGTCAACAAAAGGGTGGGAAAAGCAGTACTGGGGTACAATCTCAAAAACGATAGAATGATCTCAGTACGAATCCAAGGCAAACCATTCAACATCACAGTAATTCACGTCTATGCCCCAACCACTGAGGCCAAAGAAGCTGAAATAGGTTCTGTTAAGACCTACAACACCTTCTAGAACTAACACCAAAAAAAGATGTCCTCTTCATCATAGGGGATTGGAATGCTAAAGTAGGAAGTCAAGAAATAACTGGGATAACAGGCAAGCATGGCCTTGGTTACAAAATGAAGCAGGACAAAGGCTAATAGAGTTTTGCCAAGAGAACATGCTGATCATAGCAAACACTCTTTTCCAACAGCACAAGAGGCGACTCTACACATGGACATCACCAGATGGTCAATATCGAAATCAGATTGATTATGACCTTTGCAGCCAAAGATGGAGAAGGTCTATACAGTCAGTCAAAACATGACCTGGAGCTGACTGTGGCTCAGATCATGAGCTTCTTGTTGCAAATTTCGGCTTAAATTGAAGAACATAGGGAAAAACACTAAACCACTCAGGTATGACCTAAATCATATCCCTTATGAATATACAGTGGAGGTGAGGAATAGATTTAAGGGATTAGACCTGATAGACAGAGTGCCTGAGGAACTATGGACGGAGGTCCGTAACATTGTTCAGGAGGCAGCAACTCAATCCATCCCAAAGAAAAAGAAATGCAAGAAAGCAAAGTGGCTATCTGATCATGAGGCTTTACAAGTAGCTCACGAAAGAAGGGAAGTGAAAAGCAAGGGAGAAAGGGGAAGATATATCCAACTGAATGCAGAGTTCCATAGAATAGCAAGGAGAGACAAGAAGGCCTTCTTAAATGAACAATGCAAAGAAATCGAGGAAAACAACAGAATGGGAAAGACTAGAGATCTCTTCAAGAAAATTGGAGATCTCAAGGGAACGTTTTGTGCAAAGACAGGCATGATAAAGGACAAAGAAGGCAGGGACCTAACAGAAGCAGATGAGTTAAGAAGAGGTGGAAAGAATACACAGAAGAACTATACTGGAAAGTTCTTAATGTCCCTGATAGCCATGATAGTGTGGTCACTGAACTTGAGCCGGACATCCTAGAGAGTGAAGTCAAGTGGGCCTTAGGAAGCATTATTAACAACAAAGCTAGCGGAGATGACAGTATTCCAGCTGAGCTATTTAAAATCCTAAAAGATGATGCTGTTAAAGTGCTGCACTCAATATGCAACAAATTTGGAACACTCAACAGTGGCCACAAGACTGGAACAGGTCAGTTTACATTCCAATTCCAAAGAAGGGCAATGCCAAAGAGTGTTCAAACTACTGTAAAATTGCACTCATTTCACATGCCAGCAAGGTTATGCTCAAAATCCTACAAGCTAGGCTTCAGCAGTATGTGAAGTGAACCAAGAACTACCAGAAGTACAAGCTGGGTTTCGAAGAGGCAGAGGAACTAGAGATCAAATCAACAACGTTTGCTGGATCATGGAGAAAGCAAGAGAATTCCAGAAAACCGTCTATTTCTGCTTCATTGACTATGCTAAAGCCTTTGATTGTGTGGATCACAACAAACTCTGGCAAATTCTTAAAGAGATGGGAGTACCAGACCACCTTACCTGTCTCCTGAGAAACCTGTATGAGGGTCAAGAAGCATCAGTAAGTACTGGAAATGGAACAACCGATTGGTTCAAAATTGGGAAAGGAGTACAACAAGGCTGTATATTGTCACCCTGCTTATTTAACTTATATGCAGAGTACATCATGAGAAACGCCGGGTTGGATGAATCACTGGTCGAAATTAAGATTGCCAGGAGAATTAACAACAACCTCAGATATGCAGACGATACCACCCTAATGGCAGAAAGCGAAGAAGATCTAAAGAGCCTCTTGTTGAGGGTGAAAGTGGAGAGTGCAAAAGCTGGTTTGAAACTCAACATTAAAAAAACTAAGATCTTGGCATCTGGCCCCATCGCTTCCTGGCATATAGAAGGGGAAGACAGAAGCAGTGACAGATTTTATTTTCTTGGGCTCCAAGATCACCGCAGACGATGACTGTAGCCATGAAATTAAAAGATGCTTGCTCCTTGGGAGGAAAGCGATGGCAAACCTAGACAGCATAGTAAGAAGCAGAGACATAACCTTGCCGACAAAGGTTCATATAATCAAAGCTATGGTTTTCCCAGTAGTAACGTATGGCTGTGAGAGCTGGACTATAAGGAAGGCTGAGCGCCAAAGAATTGATGCTTTCGAACTGTGGTGCTAGAGAAGACTCTTACGAGTCCCCTGGACTGCAAGGAGGTCAAATTAGTCCATCCTAAAGGAAATCAACCCTGAGTGCTCTAGGGATGGCGGAGAATTTCTCCCCGAAACTTCGGGGGGCCGAGCGCCAACGTGTTCGGCCCCCCGAACAAGTTTCGGGGAGAAATCCTCCGCACCCCCCTGCCCCCCGCACCCCCCCCGGGACGTGACTTACCTTTTGCGAATGTCCCTCCCGGTGGCTGGTCCGGCCGGCGGTTCGGCGGGTTTTCGAGCGAGGCGGGAGCGGCAGCCGGTCTTTCGACCGGCTGCCGCCGCCGCCATTGTAATGAAAGAAAAAAAAAAAACTTCCCCTGATAGGCTACGTGATGATTCACGTAGCCTATCACGGCTAGATCTGCAAAGTCAGCCGTGATAGGCTACGTGAATCGTCACGTAGCCTATCAGGGGAAGTTTTTTTTTTTACTTTCGCGTTCGCGGCCGGGCGAGGCGAGGCGCCTCCTCCCCGGCCTGAATTTCGGCCGGGCGAGGCGGGAAGCCTCCCCCCTGGCCTGAATTTCGGCCGGGCGAGGCGGGAAGCCTCCCCCCCCGGCCTGAACTTCGCGGGGGGAGCAGTGAAGCGCTCTCCCCCACCGCGAATGGCCTTCGACGACAGGTAAGTGACTTTCGTCCACCCCTAGAGTGCTCATTGGAAGGACAGATACTGAAGCTGAAGCTCAAATATTTTGGCCACCTAATGCAAAGAGAAAACTCCCTGGAAAAGACCCTTATGCTGGGAAAGATTGAAGACAAAAGGAGAACGGGACGGCAGAGGATGAGATGGCTAGATAGCATCACTGATGCAATGAATATGAACTTGAGCACACTTCGGGAGAGAGCGGAGGACAGGAAGGCCTGGTGTGCTATGGTCCATGGGGTCACGAAGAGTCGGACATGACTTAATGACTGAACAACAGATACCTATTGCTGATTAATTCTAATCTGTTTTCTTATGTCCCCTATTTTCCCCTTTTATTTTATTTTATTTTATTTTATTTTATTTTATTATTTATTTATTTCATTTCTATACCACCCAATAGCCAAAGTTCTCTGGGGGGTTCACAAAATTTTTCAGAAATATGTTGCTCATTGACTCAGTCTTCAAAGGATCCAACAAAGGAATCTATTCCCCATAATGATGTACAAACAATGAATCATCATTCTTTAATCACTTTTCTCCACTTATTTGATACATCGTTTGAATTCACAGTTTATTTTTAAATAATACATTCTATTTCCAAGTTTGTCACAAAGTCACTAGAATGAAGTCACTCAGATGAGTAACTTGACAGTATAGTGGTCCCTGTATCTCAGTGGGACAAAATCTACTAAGGCTGTAATACTGTACCTACCTTCCTGGGAGTAAGCTCAACTCAATGGGACTTCCTTCTGAGTAGACATGCATAGGACTATATTGTAAAAAGGATGTTTTTGCCACAGTGTAATTTGCTCTAAGGCATGGTATCCTGACTTAATCCTAGTTTGTTGAACCACTCCACTTTCACTACTACCCACTAGCAACAAAGATGTGAGGGAAGGGAAGACGATCTCAAGAATGTAACCACTCACACAGCTAAAAGACTCTCACCAGTGCTTTCACAGACCTCTCTGCCATCCTCTCTCTGCCTGGCAGTAGCAACAGGCTCTTTTCCCATCCTTCTTTCTTTCTGAGAAACTCTCCTTCTCCAGCCAGGCTTCCTAGCATCATAGCTGCCTTCTGAGGTACTCCTGGCTTTTCTTCAGGACAGAAGTCTATACAACTGGACAGACTGAGTGGCAGGATACAAAATGAGGTTTGTTTTGGTTTTGGTTTTAAAGGAACTATGGTCACTTTTAGTCATATGAAATGAGGGGTATATGTTAACAATGCATCTTTGCTCTCAGCAGGATATATCAACCTTCCCCAAACTGGTGCCCTCCCGATGTTTTGGATGGCCATCAGCCTCAGCCAGAATGGTCAGTGGTCAGGAATGCTGGGAGTTGTAGTTCAAAACACCAGGAGGGTACCAGGTTGGGGAAGTCTAGGCTATACCAACAGTTGAACAGATATCATTGCAGAGTTTGACCTAGGCTGAATCTGCACATAGCAGTTATACCGTTATCATACTGTTATCATAACTGTTGGTACACATGACAGAAATGGATCCCAGTAGTTATAACTAGGGATGGCGGAGAATTTCTCCCCGAAACTTCGGGGGGCCGAGCGCCAACGTGTTCAGCCCCCCGAACAAGTTTCGGGTAGAAATTCTCCGCACCCCCCCGCACCCTGCACCCCCCCCCCCCCCGGGACGGGACTTACCTTTGCCGAATGTCCCTCCCGGCAGCGGGTCCGGACGGCGGTTCGTCGGGTCTTCGTCAGGGGCGGGGGCGGCAGCCGATCTTTCGACCGGCTGCCGCCGCCGCCATTGCAATAAAAGAAAAAAAAACAAAAACGCCCCCGTGATAGGCGGCTACGTGATGATTAACGTAGCCTATCACGGCTAGATTTGCAAAGTCAGCCGTGATAGGCTACGTAAATCATCACGTAGCTGCCTATCACGGGTGACTTTTAAAAAAAAGCATGTACGGATAATGGCGGCCCCCATAGGGAGCCGCCATTCCCGTTCCTTATTCTTACTCCAGTGCCTGCCAAAGTTATTTACTTTTTAGAAGTCATTCTAGTGCATGCTTTTAATACAGGAGTGTTGAACCTCAGGCCTGCAGGTCAAATCTGGCCTGCCTGGGGTACCAATTTAGCCCTCCAGGGTTCCCCCAATGCTTCTTCCAGTTCCACTCTCTTTCCCCAAACCTCCAGTTATTTGGCTATTCCCCAGCTTTTGCCCCATTCTAAAAGCTTGAAAAGCCTGTCCTAAAGCTTAGTTAGTGTGGCAGTAAGAGCTTCAAGCTAAAATATGCTACTAATATTGGGCCTGGCCGGTTTTGCCTTCGGTCCTACCAACCACTGGAATGCGGCTCCTAAGACTTCTCCAAAACAAGACAGTCCTCAGGCTGAAACAGGTCTGACACCATCGCTTTAATAAATAGTAACTTGGCTCAATTCAAATGTTCAAAACACTTTGCATGTATCTCAGTAATCCTTCCATTCACCTCATGACAGAATTCAACCCCCCCCACACACACACACACCTCCACATCAAACCCCAGACACTCAACTTTGAAGTGTGTGTGTCACTATGACAACATCTATCATCAGGGAAGCTTCCAAGTTTTCTGGCTGCTAGAAAGGGCAGCCTTTACTCTCAGGAGATTTATTTTCTGCAAGGGAAGGCTAAAGGTATTTAGAGAAGCGATGTGAATACTTTAAATAGATGCTTGGATCATCCGCCAGCTTATGGACTTCAGCCTTTCAGAATTTTCTGTCATAATGGTTGAAGACAACACAGCTTATAATAAAGTGACAAGATCTGAATCTCCTGGCCTAAGCAAAGAGTCCTCTGGGGAAAGTGAACTGGGGGGTCTGGCACAAATGATGGAGGCAAAGGCAAAATGACAAGGCTAAGGCTTTGGGTGTTTGCTCTGGGATTTATTTATTTTTTCCCTGCATGGAGTGGAGTGCTTGATCAGTTAAGCAGCGGCCACCTTGGCGGCTAGTGGCGACAGCTGCACACCCCGGGGCTGCAGGCAGGAGGAGTGGAAGAGTGCCTCTCTCAGCAGACAGCAAAGGTGCGAAAAGGGCTCATCATTGCAGACCTTGCACTCTTTCCTTTGGCCAAATTAGCCACCTCATAGCCCTGGGACTAAGGGGTTGGTGCGCTTAGGTTTTTTTGCTGGCTGAGCTCTTTGCTGTGGGGAGAGCTAAATCTGTCTGGCCATTGTTGGGAAACACTAGTGCCATGTATTCCTTAGTCATTTTATTCAGAAGCAAGCCCCACTGAGTTCTTTGGGACGTATTTTGAGGTTAGTGCACATAGCATTGGAGGCTTCATTTCCATCTACCTGACTTCACAGTGTAATCCTGTACATGCCTAATCAGAAGCATGTCCTAGGGAACTAAACAGGACTTATGCCCAGGGAAGTGGAAACAGAATTGCAGCTTTAGCTGGGTAGGATCATAGAATCATAGGGCTGGAAGGGGCCTACAAGACCATCGAGTCCAACCCCCTGCTCAGTGCAGGAAGCCTGATTCCATCCAAGGCGGTCTCCCATCCAAGTACTAACCAGGGCTGACCCTGCTTAGCTGACAAGATCAGGCGCCGATGTGCCCGAAGTGTAAAGAGTTTTAGCAGGGAATCCATTTCAACATGTTGTTGCAATTCCATCAAACTTAAAAAAAAAAAAAAAACCCCATAGGGGCCAATCCACTGAAAGTGAAAACTTATTTATTACATTTATACCCCACCTTTTTTTCCTCTTTAAAGAACCTAAGGTAGCATACATAATCCTCCTCTCCATTTTATCCTCACAGCAACAACCCTGTCAGGTAGGTTGGGCTGAGAGTCTGTGACTGGCCCAAAGTCACCCAGTGAACTTCCATGGCTAAGCGGGAACTAGACCACGGATCTCGCGGCTCTGAAACCAACACACTAGCCACTACACCACACTGGCTCTATAAATTAGCATTTCTGTTATATATAACATATAACTATGCATTTATGCTCCCATGTGTGAGGAAGAGTAGAGGGAATGAGCAAATGTATACACTCCCCAGTGAGGGCAGTTACCTCCGCTGTTAGAAATGTCTAAAAGTAGCCATCAGCCAGCCTCTCCAATGCTTCCACTCTGGAAAAGGGGAAAAATCCTTTTGGAAGGGCCAGGGTGAAGGCTTGCAAAATAATATTTTCAGGATGATTGGGAACTACCCCTCTGTTCTCACCAGCTGGAGAAAAGCTGGGAGTGCAAGGGAGGCATTCATCAGTACAGTATGCCAGTCAGTGTGGCAGACAAGAATGAGAGCCCCCCCCCCTCGCCCGTTCTCTTTTGCAACTGACCACCCTAGTAAGGGTCCTGATCATGTGCAAAGAGCATTTTGCACATAATGCTCACCCAGCCTTAAACAGATCAGAATGGCTTTGGGGTCAGAGGGTGTCATTTCTAAGGGTGCAATCCCATGCAGGTTCAGACGGGGGGGGGGAATCCTTCAGCTTCCAGCATGCCCCAGCCAGCCAGCCATGCTGGCTGGGGCATGCTGGAAGCTGTAGGATTCTTTCCCGTCTAAACATGCATAGGATTGTAGCCTAAGTAGATCTTAGCCCTTGCACCTCCCTCTTCAGAAATGGACCACTAACCGTACAATCCTATACTCAGAAGAAAGTGCCACTGAGTTCAATGGGGCTTACTCCCAGGGAACTAGGTGTAGAATTGCAGCCAAAGAGTGCTTTCCTGTGTGCATTTACAGGATCACATGTGGCAAAAACATTCTAAAATTTAATATAGCAATTTCCAGATCATGGGTTAGAGGAGACCTCTCATATATTTGGAATTGGATTGGTTTTGTGCACTTAAGCTTTTGTAAGCGAGTTGATTTGATGGATAGGATCTGGGTGGAATACTAATTAGGAATCAATTAACACAGCAATCCTGTTGGCATCTAGCTCATAGCAAGGGTGCTTCTATCTTGGAGCGCTCCAAGAATCCCATATACTGATGTCAAGACCAAGGGCAGGAGGAAACAGGGAAGTGTTTTCACCTCCTGTTCCTCTTTAAGAAGCATTTATATCTAGATGGGCTTCTAAGCCTGTCTATCTTGCTTGTCTGGCGGTGGGCGGGGATGGGAATGGATCCACAAGCCTGTCCTCTCCTCTCTAATCCTCGTGGGAACACCCCCTTTTGACTGGTCTACAGATTCCAGTGGGGATGGGGAATCTGCCATATACTATGGCCCCGGAAAACCCTCCCAGGGACCACAGGATTGCTCTGTAACTGAACAGCAACTTATTTGGGGTGATCTGGTGGTGGAATGCAAATTGAATGATTTATCATCTTCATCATAATTGGAGGTGATTTAGCATATGGAAATTTGATGCAAATTCTTGTCCTCTTTTGTTCTGTCTCTCTCTTTTTTTGGGGGGGGGGGGCAATGCGTAAGTGGCCACCCCATAGCTTACCCATGCCAGCTCCACACTAGGCTTCTCTATGTATGTCAGGAGTGGATTGGGGAATCCACTCTGGAGTTTGGAAAGAGCTGAATAGATAGACCTACTCTGTGGCTTTTTGAGCACAACTGCTAAGTTCTGTTCATCCTAATGTCTGTTGGACTCAGAGGCAAAAGTATAAGAAAAGATGCAACAGAGACTTGCATTTAATGATAATATAGGAAAGCCCTGTTTCTTTGTATTCTCAGTTTCAGTTATAAATATTTTTTTAAAAAAATATGCATTTGATTAGGTGAATTTCATACTATAGCAAACAGACACACATTGTGTTTATTTTATTAGAGAGCTGGTTAGAGTTTGTGCCCTTAATTTCAGTATAAACACACAGAGAAAAAAACATGATTCCATGGAAACTAGCAAATGATCACCATCACATTTTTGCATGAATGTTTCACCACACTTTCTCACAACAAACAATAAATGATTCTCCAATGCCACTCTTCCATTCTTCCTTCAGTTCTAATTTAGCAAGCAGAGTTTTCTGAATATATAATTGTGTACATCCATATTCTCTCATTATTACTTCAATCTGTCATTGTATGTATTGCATACAAACGAGAGGTCAGGATAAGAGTATTAAAAAATGAATCACAAAACACATAAAAGAATTCTGTGTGACCCAGGCCTGAGCAAGATTTGTGGGACCCATTAAAAAGTTGTGTGAATGAGTGCTTTAATGGCTGGGGGCGGGTGGCAGTGGGGAGAGAATGACTGCAAATGACTTATGTATTGGTCAATATTGCCGGGGAGATTTTCAAGTAATGAAACCGGCTGTGTTAGGTCATACCAATGGAACATCCTCTTAGCTGAGGGCTGCGGATCAGAATGCTTTGGGCAATTTTATTTTGCATTTTACAGTACTTAATATGCTTCAAGAATCATTTGCAGGCGATGGAGGGAAATAGACAAACTAATTTGTTTGTCAGCATGAAAGCTCACATTACAGTTTATCAGAGAAAGATGGGAAATCATAGAGAACAACAGGAAGATGACAGTGATAGATCACGTCAGATGGAGCTCTTCCCAGGAATAAAGCATCCTGACATTTTAACAGTGCTTGGGGAAAATATATATGTATTACACACACACACAGACTGAGCCTGCCATGTGCCAGCAACACCTCTTTCCTTTCAGTATTGTCATTTATGTCTCAGGGCCTGAGAAACAATTTAAATCCACTGGTTTGGCAGACGTCTTGTTTTTAATTTGAAAACACATTAAATTATAATTCAGAGCAGCTTCACATTTTATGGAATTTACATGATGGCTGGGTGTTCACAGCAGTTTTCCCCTCTGTAAACACATAAAGTGTAGATGGCATCCACACAAATTAAAAGCAACAACAACAGGTATACATGCATCTGGAAACACTGGCTCAAACACCACGCTGGCAGTGGACAGAATAGCTTGTTTGCCTTCTGTATCACAGCTCAAAGACGAATCCCCCCCTCCAGGTCTGTTTGGATATGGAGGAAATACAGAGTAAATATACATGGGTGATTACAGCTGTAATCACTCTACATCTGTAGCATATACTTATTATCATACAACTATTATACAACTAGAGCATATAGTTACCCTTGACTGGTCAGTACAGATATGAATGTGTGTTCCAGTGAATGTAATGCGGTATAAATGGATGCATCCAAAGGTGGATATAGTCCATCCACAATGCATTATGTTCAGTGGGATGTACATTTAGATGCTCATCTGTATGTGCACCTCCATTCCCAACTAGTCAACTGTGCCCACCTGTAGCAGCATGAGTGAGCGTTTCGTTGGCCCAGTTTCAACAGGAATACATTCCCTTCTTCACTCCCCAAACTGAGCCCCTTGCAAACAATTGCCAAATTGGGGGCAGGGGGGATGCATGTTTTGCAGATTGCCTTTTATTTTGATTCAGTGGTATTTATTAATTTCCTTTCTTTGATATTTCAAAGCCCTGGGCCTGCCAGTGGTGTAGTTCCACAAATAGGTACACCATTTATAGCTCAAGAATTGCTTACCAGAATATGGATGTACTGACTGAATCCTTATACTCACACTGGTTCTAAGATTCGTGGATGGAGGATGGTGTGAGGGAAGGTGTGCGCAAACCAAGATTTTCTTATTATGGCTTTGTATCTTAAGAATGTGCAACATTCAGTTCTAGATAACTGTAAAAAATACATATAACAATGTCCACTATGGAAACTATCTTCCATCATAATGAAGTTCTGTTTTTAACAATGTTCATCTTTAATGAGTAACTGTGTCTGTACTGACATTTTCACCTGGAATCTGCATCCTTCTTGTGAATGATTCCATGCCCTTTGGCTTGAATAAAGTGTCTCCTTTCTCCAAGCTCTTGCAATGCTTTCAAAGACAGACATATATAAGTCCCAACTGTATCTCCTAAGTAGGGATGGTCCTCCAGATGTTTTGGCCTACAACTCCCATCAGCTAGCCAGCATAGCCAATGGTGATGGATGATGGGAGTTGAAGGCCAAAACATCTGGAAGTCCACAAGTTTCCCACCTCTGTTGTAAGCACTTCTTCCCATATGCATACTATCACTCAATAGTAGCATCAAAGGATGACTTCCATAACTGAGCCATCGCAGATTAATGACCACAGACAGAACTTCAGTATGACTCAATCGTGACTCAAATTCAAAATTTAGTTATTTATTTAGGTTTATATCCCACCCTCCACTGTTACCACTCTCAGCATGGCTTAAAGATATATTACATATAATAGTAACACAATAGCAACAACACCTCAGCCTTTTGCTTAAGATTAACAACATGGGGAAAAGTGGCTTGAGGAAGCAGGTACACCTGGCTGTGCATGAAGAAGAGAAAGAAGTAACTGCATACAGGCGCAAAACTTCAAACTGCCACCCCCTTTCAGTGCTGCCAACAACACACTTCCTGACTTGCAAAGCTGCCCCACCCTACCCAGCACAGCTGCGCTTAGGCCTGGGCTTGAGTGAAGTGTGAATGAATGAAACTGACTCTGACTGGCAGCACAGGTGACATCAGTGGCAAGAGAGGCTGTAGAGTTGGTGGAGTCCATTGCTGCTGCTGCTGCTGGAGGTTGGTGGTATGGAAAGTAGCAGGCTGGATGCTAGGAGGGGACTGCACAGGAATTCAGATGGAGGGACTTGACACAAGCTTGTTGCTGAGAGTGTCTGGTTAGCATGTGCTCTATCTCTAGTCTGGATGCGTCTATACAAGAGAAAGGGATACATGTGCGTTATGTGTGGTTGCATGAGTCTTGGCCGCCTGCCTGAAAGACAAGCAGAGAGAGGAAGATATGTTTGCGGTCATATCTGAGACAGCTGAGTTTCTTGTCCGTAAAATGGGAAGATGATTTCCAAATGCTTAATTGATTCCATGAGTGTATACTGCATGTGTTTTGAGTTCTCTGCCATGGATTCACTAACTGAGGCTGAAATGACTCCCTAGGACAGTGTTCACCATCTCTAAAATAAGACACGTGTACCCTACAGTATCTTCTAAATGCTTGCCCCATAATCTGTGACTTTGACCTCCACTCACCTCTGTCCATCATAATCTCCCCCTGAAGTTCAGGTGAGGGGGGGAGCTGTCCCGCCTCACCTGGCCGAAATTCAGGCCGGGGAGAAGCGCCCCATCTCCCCAGCCGCGAAAGTGTAAAAAAAAAAAAAAAAAAGTGATAGGCTACGTAACGATTAACGTAGCCTATCACGGCTAGATTTCCAAAGTCAGCCGTGATAGGCTACGTAAATCGTTATGTAGCCTATCACGGGTGACTTGGAAAAAAAAAAAGCGCGTATGCAAATGGCAGTGGCCTATGGGTGCCGCCATTTGCATTCCTTATTTGGTCTAGGGATGGTGGAGAATTTCTCCCCGAATCTTCGGGGGGCCGAGCGCCAAATGCATTCGGCCCCCTGACATTGGAGGTGAAATTCTCCGCCACCCCCCCCACCCCCCGGGATGGGACTTACCGTAGCCGAATGTCCCTCCCGGCGGCCGGTCCCGGCGGCGGTTCGACGGGCTTTCAGCTGGGGCGGGGGCGGCAGCCAGTCTTTCGACCGGCTCCGCCGCCACCATTACAGCTGAAGTAAAAAAAACCAACAACCCCGTCATAGGCTACGTAACGATTAACATAGCCTATCATGGCTAGATCTTCAAAGTCAGCCATGATAGGCTACGTTAATCATTACGTAGCCTATCATGTGTGACTTTGAAAAAAAAAAGCGCGTACGCAAATGGCGGCCCCCATGGGGCGCCGCCATTTGCGTTCCTTATTTGGTCCCGGTAGTCTACATAAAGATTTATGTACACTACGGCGTAGTCTACGTAAATCTTTACGTAGACTACCGGGACCAAATAAGGAACGCAAATGGCGGCGCCCATAGGCCATTTGCGTACGCGCTTTTTTTTTTCAAAAGTCACCCGTGATAGGCTACGTAACGATTTACGTAGCCTATCATGGCTGACTTTGGAAATCTAGCCGTGATAGGCTACGTTAATCATTACGTAGCCTATCACGGGGTTTTTGTTTGTTTGTTTGTTTTTTACACTTTCGCGGCCAGGGAGACGGGGCGCTTCTCCCCGGCCTGAATTTCGGCTGGGCAAGGTGGGACGGCTCCCCCCCTCGCCTGAACTTTGGGGGGAGAAGCGAAGCGCCTCTCCCCCACCATGAAGCACCCCTGCAAAAAGGCAAGTGACTTTCGTACATCCCTAATTTGGTCCCGGTGGTCTATGTAAAGATTTACGTAGACTACGCCATAGTCTTTACGTAGACTACCGGGACCAAATAAGGAACGCAAATGGCGGCGCCCCATGGGGGCCGCCATTTGCGTACATGCTTTTTTTTTTTTTCAAAGTCACCCGTGATAGGCTACGTAACAATTAACGTAGCCTATCACGGCTGACTTTGGAGATCTAGCCGTGATAGGCTACGTTAATCGTTACGTAGCCTATCACGGGGTTGTTTTTTTTTTTTACTTCAGCTGTAATGGCGGCGGCCGCAGCCGGTCAAAAGACTGGCTGCCGCCCCCGCCGAAAGCCCGCCGAACCGCTGCCAGGACCTGCCGCCGGGAGGGACATTCGGCTACGGTAAGTCCCATCCTGGGGGGGGCCCGGAGAATTTCACCACCTCTTTTGGGGGGCCGAATGCGTTGGCACTCGGCCCCCCGAAGATTCAGGGAGAAATTCTCCACCGTCCCTACATAATGGTGGACATTTTGCTAGTACTTAAATAATGCAAAGACACAGTTCCAAGCAACATCAACAATAAAATAAATCTGATATTCATATGAAAAGAAGAACCCTGCTGTGTCAAAACAAAGGCCCATCTAATCCAGAATCTTATTTCCCACAAAGTGGCCAACCAGATGCCTAGGGGAAGCCTACAAGCAGGACATGAGGGCAATAGCCCTCTCCTACGGATGCTCCCAAGAAACTGGTATTCAGAAGCACATTATCTCTGTCGAACAGGGTAGGCAACCTTTTGGGCCCATGGGCACATTTGGAAATGAGCCTGGGCACAACCATAAAATGGCTGCCATGGGTGGGCATGACTAGTAGTCACAAAGGACAAGTAAGTTGCAGAGAGGCTTTCCTGGGAAATTAAGGTGGCAGCAGCTAGAGGCTCCCACTTTGCTTTGAAGCAATCCCCACTGCCAGAAAGAAAATATAAACATATTTTTAAAATAAAACTTGGGAGAAGTACGGTATCTCAGTGGGCACCAAGGAAGGTGTCCATGGGCACCACATAGCCTACCCTTGCTGTAGAACCATTAACAATGTTATCCTCCATGATTTGTCCCTTTTTGATACCTTCTAAGCAGGTGGACATCATATCTTGTGGAAGTAAATTCCATAATTTAACTATGCACTGTGTGAAGACGTACTTCCTTTTACCTGTTTTGGATCTCCCACCATTCAGCTCCATAGGATGACCTCCGATTTGAGCATTATGAAAGAGGGAAAAAAGGATTATCTCTATCCACTTGCTCTAGATTATACATAATTCTATACACTGCTATCATGTTCCTCCTTACACTTTCTCCTAAACTCAAATACACAAATGTTGTAACTTTTTCTCTTAGGGGAGCTGCTCCAACCTCTGTCCTGAACATTCTGATCATTTCTCTTCAATGAAAACATTTCATTGTGGCTGACTATATGAACCATGAATGCTACTTTAATTCATTTCTAGTCTGCAATTGCAAAACATTTCCTGCAGAATACATGTTCACACTCTTGTTTAAAAAGAATATGTACTCTGTACAGTAATTCACCTACAAGTAAACATATATTTCCTCAGGTCCAGAAGCATACGTATTCCAAGTGTGCTGTTACTCATTCCGTCAGATATACATCACTTCCTCTAACTGTCCATGATGTATTTAACATTTGATTGTATGCCAAGCAAACTTCACATGCACGTTAGTCAACAAATTCTTCTGACGTTAAAGAAGAAACCCTGAAGTATAAATGATAAATAACAAGCCAATAGAAAAGTCTGTTATGTAACCTGAAGATAATATTGCAGAAACCTGAACTACCAGAAGTGGTTCACTGAATGTATTTCCCAGTGCAGCAAATTAAAAACCTATCTCAAGGTTTC
The DNA here is from genome assembly GCF_057233095.1 of Heloderma suspectum. Taxonomy (NCBI): domain Eukaryota; kingdom Metazoa; phylum Chordata; class Lepidosauria; order Squamata; family Helodermatidae; genus Heloderma; species Heloderma suspectum. The sequence continues at coordinate 244,253,360 of NC_139459.1, read as the reverse complement.
TATCTCAAAGAAAAGCAAGACTGTTTTATGCAAACTGTTATTGAGAACAGAGTACACTTATTAAACTGTGCTCAAAGTTGACGAGCAAGGTCATCCATTTCTGTGGGTTTCTACACTTACCTCTACCTGCAGGCTCATCTTGGTTTTCTTTTTATGCTCAGATCCTTCCATTTTCTTTGAAATCCCCAAGGACATAGTTATGGAGATTGCTGTATGTTCCAAGAAACCTGGAGTAAAGCTCTTAAATAAACTTTGTGTGAGTTTGCATATCAAAAACAGGGAAAAGAAAAGAAAAAAGACATTCGGAAGAGATTTTGTTTTTTTTAAAAAAAAGGATTAAAGGCTGAGCCACATCCTACTGAAGGTCAGCAAAAACTCTGCTTTGGGGGTATAAGAATTATATAATGCAAGAGTAGGCAGCAATTATTGGGTAAGATGTGTATGTAGGGGGAGTATGAGAAAGCAAAGAGTGAAGTCGTGTGAGGAATGAGCATGGGGGCAGCATGGCACCTGTGCAGATTACAAAACACATCTCTTATTAGAGATGCTTATTCTGGTTGATTCACTGTGGGCATGTTCATTAGGCTTCTGAGACTGCTCGTAAATCAGCCATATCTGCCTGTTGCCTATATTTTTTCTCTGTGCAGCCCCATATTAAAGATATTAATTGAACTGCATTTGATCAGTTCAAATCAAACTGAACTGATCAAATGCATCAGTTTGATGCATTTGATCAAACTGATCAAATTTGATCAGTTTGAATTTGATCGGGGGGGGGGGGTCCTTACTGTGGTTACTACATATTTAAGTGAAAAAGAAAAGTAATGAATAAGTGGGCTGTAATACAGAGACAGAGACAGAGACAGAGACAGAGACAGAGAGAGAACCTTCTTGATGACAACCCCTTCACTAACATCAGGAGAACAAGAAATCTATGAGTGATGAAAAGATTGTATTGCCAGAAGTATCACCAGGCTTCATTCATGGGGTGTTAATGGAAAAACAAAAATGGTCGATGTATGTTATCATAGCACTTCAGTGAGGCGTGATCACTTGCTATTTGGAAGAAGGTAGAATAGCAGGCAGTTCCCTTTGTTCTCCTCTTCCCATCAATATCCCTGCTGGCCGGTCCCATCCTGAAGACTCACCTTGATAGAGGCACCTTGCTGATAAGCACAGTGTTCTGTTCACAGACACAGGTGCACTTGGATCAGGACTGTACAAAGCTGAGCAGGCTGGCAACCAGCAGCTCCTCTGTGAACCAGGTAGGGATGTCAGAGAATTCCGCCATGGATCTCAGTGAGGCCGAATGCCAGTGCATTTGGCCCCTGAAATCCATGGCAGGACGAAGCCCCCAGCCCCACCACCCTGCAAAAGGCGCACGAAATAGAGCACTTACCTGGTGCCATTCGCACTAGGGATGGCGGAGAATTCCGCCACAGATTTCAGTGAGGCCGAATGTGCTGGCATTCGGCCCCCTGAAACCTGTGGGGCCTCCCACCCCCCGTGGAATCCCACCCGGGTCGAAGCTTACCCGGGGCGGATGTTCTGGCGGTGGCGGCTCCGGCGGTGGCAACGGTAGCTGGTCTCTCGGCTGCGGACTTAAATGGCAGCCACCACACCATTTGCTTAGCTGCCTTTGCCAAGATAGGCTACGTAAATACTTATGTAGCCTATCACGGCAAGCAAAAAAAAAAAAAACTATGTACGCAAATGGCGGCAGCTACGGCGGCCGCCAGTTGCATTCCCTTTGTAGGCTAAAATGGCAAAAACAAAAAGGAACACAAATAGCGCCCACTACACTATTTGCGTTCCCCTTTTTTTCACCATAATAGCTTACGTAATATTGGCGTGGGCTAAAACAGAGAAAAAAAGGTAACGCAAATGGCGGCCGCCGTAGCCACCACCATTTGCGTATGCAGTTTTTTGTGTGTTTTTTTCTGGAAGGCTGCACAGCGGCCAGATGTCCAGCTGCGGGCGGCCCTGGCCGGCAGCTCTGTGGAATCTCCATGGAGCGGAGCCGGCTGAATTAGGATTTCGGGTCCCCCACCTGAATTAGGATTTCGAATTAGGATTTTGAATTAGGTCCCCAAATTAGGATTTCACCTCCCCCACTGCGAATCAGCACGTCAAAAAGGTAAGTGACTTTCGTACATCACTAGTTCGCACTGCTTTGCGAATGGCAGCCGCATCTGCAGCCACCATTCGCTCCCCCATTTTTGCCGTGATAGGCTACGTAAATACTTATGTAGTCTATCACGGCTAATGCAGGGATGCCATTTGCATCCCTGCAGAGGCCGTGATAGGCTACGTAAATATTTACATAGCCTATCATGGCAAAAAAAGAGAACACAAATCCCCATACCAAAAAAGGGAAGCACCAAAGAATGTTCAAACTATCAAACAGTGGCACTTATTTCACATGCCAGTAAGGTAATGCTCAAGATCTTGCAAGGTAGACTCCAGCAATTCATGGAACGAGAATTGCCAGATGTACAAGCTGGGTTTAGAAAAGGCAGAGAAACTAGAGACCAAATTGCCAATATCCACTGGATAATGGAGAAAGCCAGGGAGTTTCAGAAAAATGTCTATTTCTGTTTTATTGACTATTCTAAAGCCTTTGACTGTGTGGATCATCACAAATTGTGGCAACTTCTTGGTGCTATGGGGATACCAAGTCATCTTGTCTGCCTCCTCAGGAATCTGTATAACGACCAAGTAGCAATGGTAAGAACAGACCACGGAACAACCGACTGGTTTAAGATTGGGAAAGGAGTACGACAGGGTTGTATACTCTCACCCTACCTATTCAACCTGCACGCAGAACACATCATGGGACTTGCTGGGCTTGATGAAGCCAAGGCTGGAGTTAAAATCGCTGGAAGAAACATTAACAATCTCAGATATGCAAATGATACCACTTTGATGGCTGAAAGCGAGGAGATGCTGAGGAACCTCATGACGAAGGTGAAAGAAGAAAGTGCAAAAGCTGGGTTGCAGTTAAACCTCTAAAAAACCAAGATTATGGCAACCAGCTTGATTGATAACTGGCAAATAGAGGGAGAAAACGTGGAGGCAGTGACAGACTTTGTCTTTCTAGGCGCAAAGATTACTGCAGACGCTGACTGCAGCCAGAAAATCAGAAGACGTTTACTTCTTGGGAGGACAGCAATGACAAACAAATCTGGATAAAATAGTTAAGAGCAGAGACATCACACTGACAACAAAGGTCCACATAGTTAAAGCAATGGTATTCCCCATAGTAACCTATGGCTGCGAGAGCTGGACCATAAGGAAGGCTGAGTGAAGGAAGATAGATGCTTTTGAACTGTGGTGCTGGAGGAAAATTCTGAGAGTGCCTTGGACTGCAAAAAGATCAAACCAGTCCATACTCCAGGAAATAAAGCCAGACTGCTCACTTGAGGGAATGATATTAAAGGCAAAACTGAAGTACTTTGGCAACATAATGAGAAGACAGGATACCCTGGAGAAGATGCTGATGCTAGGGAAAGTGGAAGGCAAAAGGAAGAGAGGCCGACTAAGGGCAAGATGGACGGATTAGGGATGGGGGAGAATTTCTCCCCGAAACTTCGGGGGGCTGAGCGCCAACGCATTCGGCCCCCCGAAATCGGCAGTGAAATTCTCCGCCCCCCCCCGAGATGGGACTTACATTTCACGAATGTCCCTCCCGGCGGTGGATCCCGGCGGCGGTTCGTCGGGTCTTCGTCAGGGGCGGGGGAGGCAGCCGGTCTTTTGACCAGCTGCCGCCGCCGCCATTACAAGGAAAGTTAAAAAAAAACAAAACACCCCCGTGATAGGCTACGTAACAATTAACGTAGCCTATCACGACTAGATCTCCAAAGTCAGCCGTGATAGGCTACGTAAATCGTCACGTAGCCTATCACGGGTCACTTTGGGGGGAAAAAAAAAAGCGCGTACGCAAATGGCGGCCCCCATAGGGAGCTGCCATTTGCATTCCTTATTTGGTCCCTGTAGTCTACGTAAAGATTTACGTAGACTACAGGGACCAAATAAGGAACGCAAATGGCGGCTCCCCATGGGGGCCGCCATTTGCGTATGCGGTTTTTTTTTCAAAGTCACCCGTGATAGGCTACGTGACGATTAACGTAGCCTATCACGGCTGACTTTGCAAATCTAGCCATGATAGGCTACGTTAATCGTTACGTAGCCTATCACGGGGGTGGTTGTTTGTTTGTTTGTTTTCGCGGCCGGGTAGACGGGGCACTTCTACCCGGCCTGACTTTCGCTGGCAAGGGATGGGACGCCTCCCACCCGGCCTGAATTTCGGCCGGGTGAGGCGGGAAGGCTCCCCCCCTCGCATGAACTTCGGGGGGAGAAGCGAAGCGCCTCCCCCCCACCGCGATAAAAGCTGCGGGACAAGGTAAGTCCCTTTCGTACATCCCTACGGATGATATTCTGGAGGTGACGGACTCGACCTTGGGGGAGCTGGGGGTGGCGATGGCCGACAGGAAGCTCTGGCGTGGGCTGGTCCATGAAGTCACAAAGAGTCGGAAGTGACTGACCGAATAACCAACAACATGAAGAAATCAGTCCAGTTCAAGGAAGCATCCCACCATGTTTACTGGTCATTATGCTGACTAGGGATGGTGGAGAATTTCTCCCCGAAACTTCGGGGGGCCGAGCGCAAACGTGTTCGGCCCCCCGAACAAGTTTCGGGGAGAAATCCTCTTTCGACCGGCTGCCGCCCCTGCCATTGCAATGAAAGAAAAAAAAAAAAGTCCCCTGATAGGCTACGTGACGATTCACTTAGCCTATCACGGCTAGATTTGCTATTTGCGTTGCCCTTATTTGGTCGCCGTAGTCTACATAAACATTTACGTAGACTACAGCAACCAAATAAGGAACGCGAATGGCGGCTCCCTATGGGGGCCGCCATTCGCGTACGCGCTTTTTTTTTTTTTTTTAAGTCACCCGTGATAGGCTACGTGACGATTCACGTAGCCTATCACGGCTGACTTTCCAGATCTAGCCATGATAGGCTACGTGAATCGTCACGTAGCCTATCAGGGGACTTTTTTTTTTTTTTTTTACTTTCGTGTTCGCGGCCGGGCGAGGCGGAAAGCCTCCTCCCCGGCCTGAATTTCGGCCGGGCGAGGCGGGAAGCCTCCCCCCCGGCCTGAATTTCGGCCGGGCGAGGTGGGAAGCCTCCCCCCCCGGCCTGAACTTCGCGGGGGGAGCAGCGAAGTGCTCCCCCCCACCGCGAACAAGCTGCGAGAAAAGGTAAGTGACTTTCGTCCACCCCTAATGCTGACACCTGTCCTGACATCAATCAGTACAGAACCCAACACCAGTATCAATTCAGCCTCTAAGATAAGATTATTATTTTCCCCCCACCCCTTTTCTGCTCTTCTTTAACTCTTTTGGATGGTTGGGTTAGTTAAGCACAACAAGCTCTCCTTACAGCAATATGTAGCATGTTCTTTGAAGAGTCCTATTTGTACTGCACAGAAAGGAAGTCCAAATCCAAACTATTCAGAGCATGAGAAAGATGATCCTAACAAAAATAAATGGAAGGTAAACATTAAAAGATTCAAAGTCAAATGGAACTTTGGTCACAAAATATACTTTCAGATAGGTACTAGACAGTAAAATCATGAGGAATTGTTTGAGCAGAAAGGCTTCCATTAACTATCTCCCAACACCTCGCCTTTCCAACAGTGATCATTTCCTATATAGATACTGAAAAGATATCGTGTTTCTGGTTCGGCTCTCAGAAAAGCTATTGCTAGTTGCTTCAGGCAACATGAACTCATCTTCCTTCTAGCTTAAAAGCTAGATGACTGAGGAATTGAAATGCATGCAGGAGGGACTCAAGTGGAAGCACTTAGTCAAAGCGTGCCCTTCAAAGGGAAGTTTTAAGCAACATATTCCTGACTTGAAGTATACTGTTTCCACTAAGGATGTGTGAATCAGCAAAACTTGAGTTTGTTGAGATTCTCCAATTGATTCCCACCTTGAAGTTTGTGTCAACTCGTGTCCGTATCAGATTTCGAGCATGGTGTTGTTCTTTTTGAATGGAAATTCATGTGCATTTCCCCAAAGGCACGCATCAGATGTGCAGTTTTCTCTCATAGATTAAAGCCTGTTGGAGTGTTGGTGCATTTCATGAGCATTTTTCAAATATATGCATTTTGTTGTTGCTGTTGTTCTGCAAATGCCATTGTAAGCATGGAAATGTACAAAAAGCAGCAAGCACAGATTGTGTTTGGGTCCTCATTCAGTTCTGGGAAGATAATAAGTTATATTGGTCATACTACATTGAGGCAGGGGCCTTAGCTCAGTGGCAGTGTACATGCTTTTGCAGAAGGTCCCAGGTTAAATCCCTGACTTCTTTGGGTTGGGCTGGAAAATCCCTGGGCTAGATGGACCAGTGATGGACAAGACTGGACTAGATGGACCAATGATGGACAAGACTGGGCTAATGATCTAAGGCAACTTCCTATGTTCCTATGTACACACACACACAAATACAAATTGGCTGCTCTTAACTTTTTCCCCACATAGAAATAGGGATGTCAGAGAATTCCGCCACGGATCTCAGTGAGGCCGAATGCCAGTGCATTCGGCCCCCCGAACTCCGTGGCAGAACGGCCTGCCATCCCCCCAGCCCCCCGCAGATCCCCCCCGGGATGAGACTTACCTGGGGCGGATGTTCCGGATGGCGGCGGCGGCTCCAGCGGCAGCTTTGGCCGCAGCTGGTCTTCCGACTGGCTGCTGCCGCCGCCTCCATTTGCAGTCTGTTTCCCCCCCCCATTCATGATAGGATACGTAAAGACTTACGTAGCCTATCACATCTGGGTTAAAAAAAAAAAAGCATACGCAAATTTGCATTCCTTATTTTTGGCCGTCTTAGTCTACGTAAATATTTATGTTGACCAAGATGGCGAAAATAAGGGGGAACACAAATAGCATCCGCTACACTATTTGCGTTCCCCTTTCTTGTCTTCATCTTAGTCTACGTAAATATTTATGTAGACTAAGACGGCCAAAAATAAGGACTGGAAATGGTGGCGGCCGTAGCCGCCGCCATTTGCGTACACTTTTTTTTTTTTTAACCCAGATGTGATAGGCTACGTAAGTTTTTACATAGGCTATCATGGCTGAATTCAGGGACGCAAACAGTGGCGACTACGGCCACCACCATTTGCATCCCTGATAGCTAGCGGCCGGATGTCCGGCTGCTGGCAGAGCCAGCTGGCGGCTCTGTGGAATCCCCGCGGAGCGGAGCTGGCTGGCCAGGATTCCGGGGGGGAGGGACAGAGTGCCTCCCCCCCCAGCGGAACCCGGCGGAGCCAGGTAAGTGGGGTTTCGTACACCCCTACATAGAAAAAAGGATCCGTGTGTGTGTGTGTGATAATTTACAGCAAGAAAAAACTGCCAGAGGGAAAAGGCTTTTAAAAAGACCCTTTCCCCCATTGCCTTCATGAATGTATTTTTGGAGGGAGGGGGGCACACTCAGTGAAAAAATACATGGCACAACATTATATGTCTTTCAGCATAAATGCTTTCTATTTTGTGTGGCGATGCAGTTATCACCTTCCTGCTTGTCGGTTTATTACAAGGTTCAATATTGGCAGAGTGGCTAGAATGTCAAGTTTGGATGTGGAGGCCCAAAGTACAAATATGAGAGTGCAAATACATGTGCCTTTCATCAGATTGTGTAAATGTTGTGGCAAGACCAGACCCTTAAAGTTATATAGGAGAGGAGGAGGACAAGCCTGGATAGCTGCTAGAGTTTTAAAGGGTCAACATGTATTGCATTATACACATAAGCATCGTTATGGGTATAATACATCCACATAACATGAGGGAGCCATGGGGCCAGAGCAGATAGCACTCCTCTCACCAGCAACATGTTCAGTGGCTGTGTGAAGTGACCCGATGAATGTACAGATGTGAGGGGAATCCCGATTGGCACAGAATCCCACCCCCTGCACAGAAGAGCTCTAAGGATGTACACTGATATGCATGTAGGGACACTTCAGGCAGCTGACAGGTGGCAGGTGTCTGAGTTGGTGGCAGGGTCATGCAGTGAGATCCTGTAACCCTCTCACATGTGCTGTCAGGATTTGAGGGGATTCAAGTGAATCCCCTTTATCTGTAACGAAATACAAAAGTAAAATAAATGCCAGTTCTCAGTTTGGCCTTTCCTCACACAATTCTATACTACCGCGTAACGTTCACGTATTATTTATTTGGATTTGTTATATACTGCCATATCTCAAGGGGAGCAATGTAATTATAAAACTCTAAAATTATATGCTGTAAAATATTAAGATATTAAGATACACTCCTACCCAGTTCCAAAATAACGTTCCCCAACATCACTTTAAGCCTGACTACAAAAGTCAAAGTGCACACATATTAAGGGGAAGAATAGTATGCCAAGAACCGTATGCCTTACTCGTCAGAAAGACATAACGTAAAGGTCAAAAATGTTAATAATGTATTGCAATAATTTATGTAGCTTAATTCCACAGTGAAGAGGAGTGTGAAAAGAGTTTTGTTTTAATTTTCTCCACAGCTTTTCTTTCTTATATAGACAGCAACCATTTCAGAGGCTGGTTGCTTTCTCTGGGCCAAGTATTCCTTTCCATGTACTGGTCTGCTGGCAAGAGGTAGTGGTGGTGGAAGGAAATGGAAATATTGAAGGGACATGGTGAAGCACTAGAGGTGGCAAAGTAAGAAGCAGTGTTTGTAAAGGTAAGTCGTCATCCCCCTCCCCACCACCCCAAATCCTTTGTGCCATTACAGAAGATTTTAGTGCATAACCATGTTTTGTGTGGGGAGAAGTACATGAGACACTCACAAACTATTTTAAGCTGAGCTAGCTTCACACAACAAAAATGTGCCCTAAAGCATTGACTTAGGGATTTCTGATGTGCACTTTCACTATGCACACACACTCTCAACTCCTCCCTCCTCTCTCTCTCCCTCAATCACTCTCTCTCTTTCTCTCTCTCACGCACACGCACGCACACGTAAGTGACTTCCACTTATGAAGGAGCTGGGGAACAAGCCACAAGTTGCTGCCCCCAAACTTATACTGTTTCAACTACACTTTTGAGAGCTCTTTTATTTCAGAGATAATGTCACTGAACAGCACATTTTCTGTATAAACATTTCTGGACTGTTGATAGCTTCCAAATCTGTTTACAATGTGGGATGGGTGACAAGAGTATACTGCCAGAGTTCAGTCTAGAAAGGCAGTGCCACTGATCCAATCATATCAAGGGCTTTCCAGATTTCCAGTTTCTGGTATTTGGGGAAATCAGCCCAGCACGCTGTCTTCTTCCTCTGGGTTGCTGCCTCTAGCACAGCCTGTTTCGAGAGATATTCTCTCCCTCAGAGCAATTGTCAGTTCCCCTAGGCAAGGGAACAGAAACAGGCAGTACGTGTTTGTAACAGACATACTGATGAGCCTTTGAAGGAATCATTTCTTTATCCTCCAGAACATCTGCATTTCATGAAACCAACTCTAATCATTAAACATTTTCTCTGAGAACACTGTTTCTTTAATGAATGGAAGACACATACAGATTGGATCAGAAATATTTTTTAAACTGAAACTTATTTGAAATGGCAATGACGACTGCCCTTGTAATGCCTCTGGTGGTGATGGGGTTTTGCTTTGTCTTTACAAAACACTTGAAGAGAGGCACACATTCTTTCTATATGACCCAATGTGTATTTATTAGATGTCTTTAAAGATCTCTCATGGGACAATATTTTACTTCTAAATTTGTATCCCATATGGTATCCAATTGGGCTCTTCAAGCAGTTTGAAATATATGAAAACAGAAGTCCAATGATAAAAATCAACATTATACACAGGGATGGGGGAATGAGCATTGTTCAAGATTGCTAGGATGTTCCGAACATCATTTCACCACTCGTCTCAAGCCTAATCCCTGTTCACATTTGGGATTGTTGCTCGCTCTGTGCAAATGGTAAAACTGTGCAAATAGAGCAGCAACCAAATCTGAAATTTGTGCAAATTTCCCAAAATTTATGCAAATGGATTAATTTGTGCAACTTTTTTTCATAGAGTAAAGCAGGGGTGATTCAGTCCACAGGGAAATTTGTGCAAAAGCAAACTGGGAAAGCTGCACAAATCGATCATGAGCACATGTCTGGCTATTTGTGAAAATTTTCAGCAGACACATGCTCACACTCGTGATCACGTTTGGGGTTTCAAACAGGGCATGCTCGCATGTTTTGCAAGCAAAACCAAAATGTTCATACACCCCTAATTATACATTAAAATACTAAAGAAAATCTTCAAAACCAACCAGAAATTAAAGGAACCACACCACAATTCAGGCATTCACATCCCCCACACAATGAGAACCATATGAGGGAGCACAGGGATGAACACACAAGCTCTGTGGACAAGTGTACTAACTCCACCCCCTCCACTGCATCACTGCCAGTCCTGTCACCTTCTGAATCACACAGAGATCCTAAATGATCAGAGCACTGGAGCCGTTCCTCCTCCAACTCATCTTCATCACCCCACATTCCTATTCGTTTGCATTTTTAAACTGAGATGGTTTCAGTGCATTATTTAACAGAAATGTTATATTCAGTCTGTTCAGTTCTATCCACCAGAGAATTGCTATTCAAAATGTCATTACCCATTTATTAATATTTACTGAAGAGTAACTCTAGATCCCTGCACACAGCTTTATCTTAAGTGGTGCTGGGCTATTCAGCCTGACTCTCTCTAAGCTATGTTTATTTGATACACTGGAGTGAACTCTTCCCACTACTTCATCATCAGCATAAATTAATATTATATTAAAGGCTCACATTAAGACCTGCTTTTCATTAACTGGAAATGCCATACTGGCAAGAGTTTTTAATGTTGCTGCTGCTGTTGTTGGCATCCTGTTTCTCCCCTTCATGTCCTCAACCACTTCAATCCAACTCGACCCATCCTGTTCCCAGGCCCTGTTACATCACAGCTCCTGAGCCTCCGAACTAGCCTAGGCAGGTACAGAAATATGGTTTCAGTTCACAAATCACTCAAAAATGCCCCATTCACAACCACAAACACGAAGAAGAGCACATGTTCTCTGAAAATCTTCACAAATTCCCAAATCTGCATTCAAAAAAAGTGCACTTTAAAAAATGTTCACTTTTAAAATGCACACTTTTAAAAATTTCCATTTTCACACTTTAATCAATGGGAGGAAAGTGTGCACTTTTGAAAAATGAGGACCTGGTTCTCCCACCCCTTAACTATCCTAGTTATTCTCAGGTATTATGTGTTTCCCTCTAGCGATTTCCAGCTCTCTTGGACTATACATATTTATCTCTCTTTCCTGCATTAACACCTGTATTAACATACAGGGCTTTTTGTGACTTTAGAAGCACCATCCGAAAGTAAAATAAGTGCATTTATTGCAAAATGTTGCTTGGGTTATATGAGGCAATTCCATCTCCAAGCAACATAAGACCCTCTTTCTGGTCATAACAAAATCTTCTGGGTGTATCTGATCCTTCAGGTTGGATCCAGACTTAGTCATGCTTAGAGTACATCCACTGATATAAATGGGACTTCAGTTAGTCATGATTAAATTGTCCCCTTGATTTCAATGGGAGTAACAACTCTAGGCATGACTAAGTCTGGATCCAATCCATTAGTCATCCTTTTAGTCTTTGATAAACTTTTCAGTTCTCAGGTTGCTTGAAGCCAGCTGATTAGGCATCTTCACATCATCCTATCTTCCAATTATCCATAAAGAGAATTTCTATAATTTTTGAACTGGAATGCATTGTTCATTCTTTCCAAAGCTTTCCATTCTTTGTTATGAATTTCTCTGTAAGTAATGTGCATAAGTAATCATGAGCATTGAATGTTTCAATGGCAATGGAAACACAGGCAAGTTAATATTTTTTAGCAGGCAACTGAGCACAAAATTGCATCAACAGTCCTTTTAAAGCTTGAATCTTGTAAAGCCTGCTTGTGTTCATCTATTTTCCATTCTAAACCTTCTCTGGCATGTTTGTGCTCATGTCCTGTGATGGCTTCTTTTTGGTTGGAAGTCATTGCTTGTATAAATTTTGTTCTTGAAAAATCTTTGATAATAGTAGATCTCCATGCATTTTTAAATTACATCCCCGAGATGTGGGGATTAACAGATGGACAGCAAAAGTGGATACTGAGAGCCCTTACAGTTGCAAAGAGACTGATACACATCAAGCTTGGAAGATAAACACCCACCATTTATCATTCAGTGGACTGAAGATCTTACTGCTCTTGCTACATTTGAATGTATCTCCTACGGCCATCAATTTCATATGGATGCTTATTCAGATATATGGACAGCTTATAGTAACAAATATATTTGAAATGGAAGTGTTAAATTCTTTTTTCCCTTCCTTTTCTTTCCTTTTTTCTATATCAAGGGTAATGTCATTACTGTGTATGGATATGTTTTTTGACATGGTCTTTCTTTTTCCCTCTCTCTTCTTTGTTTTTTCTCCTGTCTCGGTGTTCCCCCCTTTTTTCTTTTCTTTTTTTGCTTTTTGTTGTTGTTCTTATATGTGCAAATAAAACATTTTTTTAAAGTTTATGCTCATCATAGGTTCCCATCATCATCGCCATGCACTAGCGACCCAGTAAGAGTTTTAAATGAGGGATATGCACAAATTTCACTACAGTTTGTGACCAGAACTTGTCCCATTCGGAACCCCAAAGACAAATACGAGCACATTTTGCAGGCAAAGCTCACTCACTGTCAAGCTTGTGACGATGGTTAAACAATGTGTACTGTAGAAAAATGTGCACTTTAAAAATGCACATTTTCATGCTTTAGTCAATGGGGGGGGGAGTATGCATTTGGGTGTGCACGTTAAAAAAAAATGTGTACCTAAATGTGTACTTTTTCTCCATTCCAACAAAAGCAACAAATGTTTATAATCAGAAAATGAAACAAAATGAACCTTATCTCTCTGTCCTGCATTAACATCTGAAACAGGCCTTTTTGTGACTTTAGAAGCACCACCCGAAAGTAAAATAAGTGCATTTACTGCAAAATGTTGCTTGGGTTATACGAGGCAATTCCATCTCCAGACTATTTCAAGCAACATAAGACCCTCTTTCTGGTCATAACAAAGTCTTCCAGATGTATCTGATACTTCAGATTGGATCCAGACTTAGTTGTGCTTAGAGTACATCCACTGACATAAATGGGACTTCAGTTAGTCATGACTAAATTGTCCCCTTGATTTCAATGGGAGTAACAACTCTAAGCATGACTAAGTCTGGATTCAATCCATTAGTCATCCTGTTAGTCTTTCATAAACCTTTCAGTTCTCAAGTTGCTTGAAACCAGCTGATTAGGCATCTTCACATTATCCTATCTTCCAATTATCCATAAAGAGAATTTCTATAATTTTTGAACTGGAATGCAGTAGACAACATCTAGGATGAAACAAGGTGGAGCAAGTTTGAGGTGGAACTCAGAGAACCTTGGTGAGCTCAAGCTTTGCTGCTTCTCCCATCCCTACTTTGAATGGGCAAACTACATGGAATAAAGCAATTTCTCTCCCATTAGACACAGTCTTTAAGGTGTAATCCTATGCATGTTTAGACAGAAAAAGTCCTACAACTCCCAACATTCCCCAACTGGCTGGGAAATGTTGGGAGCTGTAGGACTTTTTCTGTCTAAACATGCATAGGATTAAGTCCTAAATGTCTTTTTTTACAAAAGGGAAATAAGAGAGCATATGTGCAGTAAGAAGGACTGAGTGATAAACACTACACTGGTATTCAGAATGTGCACTGGGGTCCTATGTATGCTAGACCAAATGGTATAGAGAAGGAAGATACCATTTGTCTTTATTTATTTTATTGTCATTGAAAACAATGCCTACAAGAATCAGGTAGATGTAGATACCTCTCCTTCCAAGTCTGGAGCTGTAGCATCTTAACACAAGTAATTTCCTATTAAACCAGAAGCTATGGGTTCCAATCCTGAAGGGTGTTACTTTCCCTTCTCTCCCTGTCCCAATGCTTCCTCTCTCAACAGTTAATATTCTTAAACTGATCAGTCTCCATGCCATATCACAAAACGCTTTGAAACGCCACTCCATTTCAAAAGCAGTTTTTGCATGTGGGCCTGGTGACAGCTGTCTTAGGGGAAAATATGTCTAAAGCTCCCCTTTGGTTCACATAAATACTTTGACAATACTTTGGGTCAGGGATGATTATGATTATGATTGAATTTGTTGGTTGCTAACCAAGACCTTCATATACACAATTGAACTAATACTTTTACTTTAATAAAAGTATGAATTGAATCAATACTTTTACATTCATACACACAATCAAATGAATACTTCTGACCCTTTGTAAAATTCTTCATCAGTGGAAATATTTGTGCTCATTATATGCCATTTCTATCTTCATGGCCGCCTGTGCTATATCTTAATGTCCTGAAAAGCACACAAAGACATGCGAATAAAATAATACATGGCTTCCCATTGCAGTAGACAACATCTAGGAGAAGAAAGAGAGAAAATATTTCATTTGAAAATGTGCCAGTCATACTACCTTGTGGTCAATAAATGAAAATCTCTGTAACTCAACCAGAGCACTATTAGGAATAATACAAACATTGCTTTGAACAAATCCTTGTATACATCACTTGATTGCAAAATCTGGCAATGAAAGGGAATCAAAGGAGCTTTTCAAAATTCTAGTACCTAATTTTGAAAGTTCCTTCTCACCGAGCTATGCATCTTTTTTTAACTAGGAAAATCCTAGGAACACTTCATATCAGGAATGGGGAGCCATTCATATGGTTCCCAGTTCCTTCAGATGGGGTCTTTCGGATGTTGAACTACAACTCCCATCATTCCTCATCAATTTTAGCTAGGACTGATGGGAGTTGTAATCTGAAGGGTCACAGGTTATCCACCTCTGCCTTAGATAAACATGCAAAGCCATATCCAGGTGTTTCCCAATGTCTTAACTTCTTAGCAAAATTATATTTCATGTGTCAGCTATCTCTGAGGAAAGAAGTAAACTGGGAGTCATGAATATTAGGATTAATTCAGAAGTATCGTAATTAGTGATTTATTTATCCAAGTATAATCATAGGAGACACTGAGCAGATAAAGACTAAAGGCACAGACACATTTTATGTTAATTGTACCAGCCATTTCTCCTAATTCTACAGTGATCAAAGTCAAAGGGCTAGAAAGCAAAACTCGCTAGAACACTCAAGCAGAGGGAAATATATATTGCCTCTCCTCCAATTTATGATGGGTTGTCTTTCTCCCAAAATTTCATTCTGTAAAGTTTTATGACAGGGCTTAATAGTAACACTCTTAGAATATGGGAATTCAAGTCGTTCCCATATGAAAGGCTCATGAGTTTTGGTTTGTTTGTGGGTTTTGTGTTCATCTTTGTTTTTCTTTTATATCCCAACTTTTTTTTCCAAGGAGCTCAGTGCAGCATATCTTGTCCCCCCACCCCATTTTATCCTCACAATAACCTTGTGAGGTAGGCTTGACCAGAAATGCTGATTGACCCAAGCTCGTATAGCAAGCCAAGTAGTCCAGCACTGAGTGAAACCATGTGGACTCCCTTATTAATACGTGTTTTTTCTGAGCAGTAAGAAAAACAGGGCCCAGACATGCAGAACACTCTCACCCAATGGTAGTAAAGTCATCCATATCATCCGGACACGCAATAATAAAGATATCATACATGGTTTGCAAAAGACAAGAACAAAGCTATGTTGGGGTCCCAGAGCTATTGTGGGGCAATTCAAATGGTGGATAGACCAGCGTGTTTGCTGCTAGTACATCTGCCAGGGACAAACATTGCTGCAACAATGGTGGCAGCAAAAATGCCACCACACCACATTCCCTGGCCTCTGTCAAAGTAAAGAAAGGGGCCCTCACTGCACTGGTAAGGGGCCCAACCTGAGGTGCAAGCAAGGGTTCTGCCAAACCAGCCCTTGTCCCTATAAACCTTCACTCAGTGAGAACTATCACAATATGTCAGCTTACTTAAGTTACTAGAATACATTCCCAACACTGTTTACTCATTGTTTCTTGCAAGGTGCTGGCAATTAGGCGACTAATCTTTAACTATCACTGTGGCCAAGCTTTATATTCATTGGAGGATGTGATGTTTATATGGTATTTACAAGAGTTAGACATTGGGCCTAGTGGAATATGACCCATTAATCTGATTATTGTTGCATTTCCAAAGCATGCATACCTATTACATACTGTAGCTATCAATATTAATATTTCTGAAAGCTGACATTTTGCTCAAAGGAGTCCCAATCAAACAAAATCCTACCTAGAAGCATTGCTATTATTAAGTGACACTAGCATAACTGGTGGCTTAACTTTTTTGGTAGATTTGTCCCAGAATCAGTCTGCCCCAGAATCAGTCTGTGCCTCCCAGAGAACTTCTACTCTTATGGCTATATAAATACAGGAATGAATTAATTAATTAATTTACATTATTACATGCAAAGTAATTATAAGGAAGAAAACATGTGCTTCTGAGCATGTACTGGCGGCTGTTTCCACACCACCGACTGGCCACAATTACATAGGAACATATGGAACTGCCGTATGCCATCTAGTCCAGTGTATTGTGTACACTGGTTGACAGTGGCTTCTGGTTTCAGGCAGAAATCTTTTCCCAGCCCTACCTACAGATGCCAGGGATTGAACCTGGGACCTTTTGCATGCAAAGCACGTGCACTCCCACTGAACCATAGCCCCGCTCCCAAAGTACTTCTGGAATAGAGGGACAGGCTTCTAGACCGGAGGGCATAACTTTAAGTTTAACCCCTCCACATTTCATAATGGAAATTAAGCACATACCAGTGGCAAAAGCCACTTCCTTCTGCTTCCAGAAGAAGTTAATTCAGGGTTTTACTGCAGCAAAAAAGGTTTCAACACCCTAAAATCACAAAACAAATTCATTTTGCTTGCTTTGAAAATGCTACAGTTTGAACATTAAAATTCAGTCTGTTATGCTGCACAGAGTTAAAAGGTAGGCAACAAACATCAATGATTCTGGTCAAAGTAATATCTATCCAGATTGCAGCATTTTGCTCTATTTGCTTTTAGCACATTCTGTCCTTAAATTCTACAGCTGATTAAATGTTCTGCTGCAAGTGCTAGGAAAGGACCAAGAGAAACCCATAATGTTCTAGATATGGACTGTGCTGCACTCTACTGTAGGCCTGTGGTATCGGTCAGTTCAAAATCGGATACACAAAACAATTCACCAGAACTGGCTACATTGCCAACAATAATTATACAGTTGGTGTATTTGAGTAAAGGTGCTTCTGTTACGGATTATGATCCTGAATTAAAGTTCTTTGCCTAAGAGTAAACATAATTGGAAAAAGAACCACAGAAATTTAATACAAATAATTCTAGGGAGCCTTGATATTCTAGGATGTTCTTGACCATGCTGGCTAGTTGAAGCACTCTAACACATCTGGAAGATACCAAGTTGTGGAAGGCAGCTCTCATATCATTGATTGATATCTGTGGAATTTCTCTCAGTGTCCCAAGTCCGTACGGTGCCTGAGCTAAAAACACACTCATTGTATCAGTTTTGTTTTCACAAACAAGGATCATAAACTCTAAATTTTGTTCTGAACTTTTGACACCCTCTTAACATTCTGCATTAATGTTGAAAGAGTTAAAGTTGCCAAGCCAGCCCTAATGCAAACAGCCCAGGAAGTCTTGCAACTTTAAACAAATGCAAACCAGAAAATAAAATGGCCAATAGCATGATGTTTCTATACAAATCTGTGGTGTGAGTATAATTAAAATACCGTGTGGAGCTCTGGTCACCATACCTCAGAAAGGATATTGTAGAACAAGAAAAGGTGCAGAAAAAGGCAACCAAGAGGCTGGAGCAGCTCCTCTGTGAGGAAAGATTACAGCAGTTGGAGCTATTTAATTTACCCCCCAAAAAAGAAAAAGTGAGATTGCAGAGACATGATAGAGATGGGATCATCCAATGTAGCTGAAAGGTGGGGCACTTCTTCATACTGCATAGATAAGCAATGGAATTCCCTACCACAAGATTAGTCATGACTACCAACAAAAGGTATTAGACAAATTTATTGACCCTAAGGCTATCAGTGACTATAAGGATCAGAGGCAGAATGCCTTTGAATACCAGTTGCCAGAGATCATAAGCAGAAAGGGGCTGTTGCCCTCATGTCTTGTGGCCTTCCCCCAGGAGTGTGGGAGGATGCTGCTGGACTCAGCTTTTGGTCTGATCCAGCAGGGCTCTTCTTATGGACATGACCCAGAATTGCTCAAGAGTTCAGCTGAAAGACTTTTGCGATTCCAAGCCAGACCTACATAACATTGCTTAAGAGCAAACTGAATTCCCAAAGCTAGCCCAAAATGGCTGCACTCAGAAAAAATCCCTGGCACAAATGAACCTTTTCTTTCTTTCTTTCTTTCTTTCTTTCTTTCTTTCTTTCTTCACCAAACCTCCCAGCAGATGCTTAAGCATTTCCCTTTCTGGAATACTGTTTGTTTATTTATTTATTTATTTTCATTTATTATTTTCATTTATTATTTTATTTATTTATTTTACTTTGATAGCTGAAAGCGAGGAGGAGCTGAGGAACCTCATGACGAAGGTGAAAGAAGAAAGTGCAAAAGCTGGGTTGCAGTTAAACCTCTAAAAAACCAAGATTATGGCAACCAGCTTGATTGATAACTGGCAAATAGAGGGAGAAAACGTGGAGGCAGTGACAGACTTTGTCTTTCTAGGCGCAAAGATTACTGCAGACGCTGACTGCAGCCAGGAAATCAGAAGATGTTTACTTCTTGGGAGGACAGCAATGACAAATCTTGACAAAATAGTTAAGAGCAGAGACATCACACTGACAACAAAGGTCCGCATAGTTAAAGCAATGGTATTCCCCGTAGTAACCTATGACTGCGAGAGCTGGACCATAAGGAAGGCTGAGCGAAGGAAGATAGATGCTTTCGAACTGTGGTGCTGGAGGAAAATTCTGAGAGTGCCTTGGACTGCAAGAAGATCAAACCAGTCCATACTCCAGGAAATAAAGCCAGACTGCTCACTTGAGGGAATGATATTAAAGGCAAAACTGAAGTACTTTGGCCACATAATGAGAAGACAGGATACCCTGGAGAAGATGCTGATGCTAGGGAAAGTGGAAGGCAAAAGGAAGAGGGGCCGACCAAGGGCAAGAAGGATGGATGATATTCTGAAGGTGACGGACTCGACCTTGGGGCAGCTGGGGGTGGCGATGGCCGACAGGAAGCTCTGGCGTGGGCTGGTCCATGAAGTTATGAAGAGTCAGAAGCGACTGACCAAATAAACAACAACAAAATTATTTTATTATTACATTATATAAATATCCTACCTTTTTTCCTCTTACAAGGAACCCAAGGTAGCTTAAACGGTCCTCCTCCTCTCCATTTTATCCTCATAACAACCCTGTAAGGTAGGTTACGGTGAGAGTCAGTGACTGGCCCAAAGTCATCCAGGGAGCTTCATGGCCAAGTGGGGACTAGAACCTGGGCCTCCAGAGTCACAATCCAACACTCTAACCACTACATCACATTGGCTGTCCTATACTTCTGTTAGTACACATTAATGTTAGGTCTTATTAACCATAATAGAAACATACACAAATAAAATGACCACACCTCAGCAGCCAAGTATCCTTGCTCATATTTTTAGAAGCATTCCCCAATCTGTGGTAAGAAGAGTCAAGCTCATGGTGCTTAACTGGTGTAGTCCTGGCAAGCCAGTCACAATCCAAGAACAAACTCTGGCTTACGACTCTGGGCAGGTTCACACATCATGATAAGCCACCATGGGTTAACTCACCCACAAGGCTCCAAGACATCTGCCAGCTACTATTTTGAATATGCAAGCCATGGATTGTTCTAGAGTTATCCAAGGGTTGTTTAACCCCAAATAACCCACGATACCCATGTTCACACAACATGACAAGCCGCAGTGCATCCCTGCCATGGTTTGCATATTCAAAGTGGTGGCTGGGAGTCCCACGAGAGAATTAACTCACAGTGGCTTACCATGACAGACAAAGCAGGTCTCTGGCTTGTTCAGAAAGGAACAAGTCAAGGTTCCTGGTTTGGACATTAATTTATGCTAAATAAATCATGGATGGAGAATACCTGGCTAGGAAGAGCCAAGAGGAGGCAATCAAGCAGTATGCAGAAGAACCCTTGTTTGTTTAGAACAATTCTGGCTTACCGTGACAGGCAAACCAGGTTCTAGAGTGAAGCACATTTTTTAAAACCTCTGAAATTATGCCAATTTATTGAAGTACATACAAAGCATTGGGGGACTGGAGCAGCCTAACTCTGCATAGCATTGCATCCCAAAACTTTGAACTTTTCATGGAATGAAAATGAATGTGTGTGCCATTGCCATTGCATTTGCTGCAGTAAAAAAAAAAACCTGACTTCAAGCCCTGAGATGAGCCCTAGTTACGTTTTAAGGGTGCATGGGACTCTGCATCTTTTGAAAACTGTATTAAAAGTATTTATGCGATAACTGAACTTACTCCTCCTTATCAGCAACGATTTTCCTTTAGTTCTGCTCCTGAATGTTGGTAGCTTACTTCAATGCATCATGTGGACAGCAGAGAGCAGTGTTATCTGTCTTATTTAGCATGGACTTCCAAAACAGCTGCTTGAGGTGTCTAAATGAAAGAGGAATTAAGGTGTCTCATATCAATCACAGAAAGGGATTTGAAACAAAGTACTTCTGTTCTCTGCACTTAAGTCCAGATCCTACCCAGTTCTTGCCTTAGTTCCAGATCCTACCTAGTTTAGCAGGGCTATTAAAGGGGAACAGGGTCATAACCCAAAGAAGTATAATATGCAGAAATGTGCATAAGAGCAAAACGAATGTAGCTGAGCAGCACTCAGATCATCATCAGGTGTTATATGAATTAAAAGACATTGACCTGGTTCACACAATACAATAACCCACCATGGGTTGTCAGCTTTGTTTGTTTCAGAGTGGCTTATTGTGATGTCTGAACCCAGCATGGTGGCTTGTGTGTGGCTTGTATCAAAAGGCTACAGAGCTGCTTGGCAAGAGTGGCAGAAAACCCAATGACTCTGCTTGCTGCCTTGCGATCTCACTATCTGTATGTCAGGCTGGGAACACCTGGAAACAAAATGGCAACAAGAGAGAACAGAAGCAAGTGGGAGGACCAAGGGGGAAACAAACCATGGCAAACTGAGAAGCGTCTGATCTTTTGATAGCAGCAGTGTGGGTTAGCAATGAATTAAACAAGACATGTGGTAGTCAGAGTCTACTACCGGCCACCCAATCAATGAGAAGTCGAGGATGAAACTTTGAAAAGCAAATAGCCAATGTTTCAAGGAAGCATGATGTAGTAGTAATGGGGGACTTCAATTTCCCTGATATTTGTTGGGAGACAAATTCTGCAAAACAGGGCCCCTCCAAGAAATTCCTGACTTGTGTTGCGGCTAATTTCCTCCTACACAAATTAGAGGAAGGAACTAGAGGACTGGCTATCCTTGACTTGATCCTAACCAACAGAGATGACTTAGTGGATAAAGTAGCAGTTACAGGAACTCTGGAGGAAAGTGACCATGTTATACTTGAGTTCTTGGTTCTAAAGGAAGCAAAAGCTGAGTGTAGCCAAACACGTACCCTGGATTTTAGGAAAGCCGATTTTAATAAACTCAGAACAATGATCAGTAAGGTCCCATGGCAAGTGACTCTAATGAGAAAAGGAGTCCAAGATGGGTGGGAGCTTTTAAAAAAGGAAATTCTCAAGGCACAATTCCAACAAGAAAAAAAGGTGGAAGACAACAGAAGAAGCCAATGTGGCTTCACAAAAGCTTAGAGATGACCTGAAAACCAAAAAGCACACATATAGGTAGAAAGAAAGCCAAGCAACAAAGGAAGAGTACAGGCAGGTAGCACCTTATTGTAGGGATGGTGTCAGGAAGGCTAAAGCTGAGAACAAGCTGAGGTTAGCGAGGGATGCTAAAAGCAACAAAAAGGCTTTCTTCAGCTACGTGCATAGTAAAAGACAGAGGAAAGAAATGGTGTTTCAGCTATTAAATAAGGATGGCAAAATAATAACAGATGACAAAGAAAAGGCAGAAGTGCTCAATTCCTACTTTGGCTCAGTCTTCTCCCAAAAGAAGGTCTATGACCCCCCTGGCAAAGGCAAAGTACAGGCTGAAGGGGCAGGATTGCAGCTTGAGATCGATAAGCATATGGTCAAGGAACACCTAATTACTCTGAAGGAGTTCAGATCTCCAGGGCCAGATGAATTGCATCCTAGAGTAATAAAGGAACTGGCAGAAGAGCTCTTAGAACCACTGTCTATTCTCTTTGAGAAATCATGGAGGACGGGTGAAGTGCCAGATGACTCGAGGAGGGCTAATGTCGTCCCTATCTTCAAAAAGGGTAAAAAGGAGGAACCTGGGAACTACACACCAATCAGTCTGACACCAATCCCTGGGAAAATTCTGGGGCAGATGATAAAGCAATCCATCTGTAAGCACCTTGAAAACAATGCAGTGATTACTGGAGGCCAACATGGATTTGTCAAGAACAAATCCTGCCAGATGAATCTGATCTCATTTTTCGATCAAGTAACCTCCCTTGTGGACTGTGGGAATGCTGTGGACATAATATACCTTGACTTCAGCAAAGCTTTCGACAAAGTGCCCCATGATATCCTGATGAGCAAACTAGCTCAAAGTGGGCTAGATGAAACAACGATCAGGTGGACCTACAGTTGGCTACAGAATCGGACTCAAGGAGAGCTTATCAATGGGAACTTCTCAAACTGGGGAGAGGTAATCAGTGGGGTACCACAAGGCTCAGTCCTAGGCCCAGTGCTCTTCAACATTTTTATTAATGACTTGGAGGAGGAGGTGCAGGGAATGATGATAAAATGTGCAGATTACACAAAATTGGGTGGGATAGCTAATACCTTGGAAGACAGAAACAAAATTCAAAGTGATCTTGATAGACTGAAGCGCTGGGCAGAAAACAACAGAATGAAATTTAATAGGGATAAAATGCCAAGTTCTGCACCCAGGAAAAAGAAGCCAAATGCACCATTACAAGATGGGGGATACATGGCTCAACAACACTACAAGAGAGAAAGATCTTCGGATTGTTGTAGTTCACAAGCTGAATATGAGCCAACAATGTGATGTGGCTGCAAAAAAGGAAATGCTATTTGGCGTTGCATTCATAGAAGCATAGCTTCCAAATCCCGGGAAGTACTAGTTCCCCTCTACTACTCAGCACTGGTGAGACCTGGAGTACTGTGTCCAGTTCTGGGTGCCACACTTTAAGAAGGATGCAGACAAGCTGGAGAGAGTTCAGATGAGGGCAACAAAGATGATCAGGGGACTAGAAACAAAGCCCTATGAAGAGAGACTGAAAGAACTGGGCATGTTTAGCCTTGACAAGAGAAGACTGAGGGGAGATATGATAGCGCTCTTCAAGTACTTGAAAGGTTGTCACAGAGAGGAAGGCCAGGATCTCTTCTTGATTATCCCAGAATGCAGGACACGGAATCATGGGCTCACGTTACAGGAATCCAGATTCCAGCTGAACATCAGGAAAAACGTCTGGCAGGATTTGTTCTTGACAAATCCATGTTGGCTTTGACATGGCAAAATAACCCAATAATATGCTTATAAATTGGCATATAAATATTTAAATAGGTAAGTAAAAATCCAAGGGAAACATAACATTTAAAAGTGAAAGGATGGAAGTTTATCATGAGAGTCCCATACATCCCTAAGGAAATGGAAACCAAAAGGAATATATCTGCATAAATCCATGAAATGACAACAGATGGCAGAAAATGATCTTTTAGCCTGTGCCTATCTATATTACAGGTGTAGGCAACCTGGTGTCCTCCAGTTTTTTTGGAATACAACTCCGATAATCCCTGGCGATTGGCCATGCATTGTCCAAACCATCTGGAGGGCACCGGTCATATTAGCTGTGATTTTCTCTATATTGTTTTCCTGTTCCCTCATTGGGTGTTTCCAGATGGAGGGCTCCTGGAACTACTAATCAAAAGGCACTGTGCAGCTATTCCATCTTTTCTTTTGTGAATTATCCATGGGAAGAGGAAAGACAGAAGAAGTGGTTGGAAAATAAAGGAGGGTGATGAGTTGGAGAGGTCGTCTTCTGGACCTCCCATGAAATTAGTAAATTATGGTGATGGTGCCATAAAAGCCTCTTTTGGAAGTACCCCCCTTCCCTGTTCCGTGTGTGTGTGTGTAACCCTAGGGCAGGGTTACTGAACTGTAAGCCAATCTGGCAACCTTTCCAGCTCAAGAGTGGAGTATACATGTTTTAAAATAAACAAACAACAGCTTGTATCCAATTAGCCACTTCCATAAGTGGAATGGGGAGGGGTTCCCCCTGCAGCCCACCATGCACCCTCAGAAACTGCAGGGTTTGGGGGACCCTCCAGACAGCATATTTGGGAGGCATCTGGGGCTGCAGTGGGGAGGAATGATGGGGAAAGCCCATTCGAAAGATGTTGCATTTCACCCAAATGGACCAGGGCCAGGCACACAGACAGCTGACTAAACAGAGTAGGAGACAAAGTGGACATTCTTGTAATCATGCAATAATTTTAAAGAAAATAAATATATACACAAAACTGTGCTCAAAACTGTACAACATTAGCATGCAATGCCACACTGACACTGTAACAGAAATAATGCATTGGCAAAGCTTTCTGAAACCAAGCTTTCTGAAGCTTTTGAAGATCAGCACAATTATTTTCTTCCAGCACAGTTTGCTGAGACTGAGAGCAAATTCAGATTTGCTATGAAGAAGTCTGGGAATGAACGCCAAAATGACTTTCCTTTCCTGGAATAAGGAGCACGAATGTCATTGTTTGGTGCTGCATGTTCACCTGAAAGCTAATAACATCCCTGAATGATGGTTATGCCTGACTGCAGTAGCACTTCCCAATCATGCTGATTTTCATTCAACCTGCATTATTCGTTTATTTGGGGGCTTTAGCTGGAAAATGATGCTAAAGCAAGGGGAATGGAGGTGAATATGCAACTTTTCTGATCTACTCTACTTCCACAGGTGAGTTAAATTAGCAAAAACAAGTAGAATGCTTTGTTCTAATTGATATGAAGTAGAAAAAATCATCTATACATTTTTTATTCCAAAATTCATATACTTATGGCTTTTCTATCCCATTTTTACTAATGCCCATATGTATTCATCCTGCTGAACATACTGTTATAGGATGAATATCTGACTGCTTCTGAAGGCGCTTGGACAAGAGAGGGTTAAGGAGGCCAGAAGGCCAGCCTAAAAGTTCCTTAACGGTCAGGATGGCCAAACGTTTTGTTAAGAAATGACAGGAAAATGGCCCAAAATGGCTAGGCAATTGTTGGAGACTTCCCTGAAATGTGAGACTGATCCTTCTTCCCACTCCCTCTCAGAATGAAGGGAGGGGAGAGAGAGTTGTCCGTGTTTTGAGAAGGAGCAGACATATTTTGAGGGAACAAAATGAG
Source organism: Heloderma suspectum (assembly GCF_057233095.1). NCBI lineage: Eukaryota > Metazoa > Chordata > Lepidosauria > Squamata > Helodermatidae > Heloderma > Heloderma suspectum. Next base: position 244,227,734 of record NC_139459.1, on the reverse strand, counting down.
ACAGACAGATGAACTAAGAGCTGTTGCTAGATGTCTGAAAGCATCTCAGGTGTCAAGGGCTCCTTGGAGGTCTCTCTCAGTCTAATCTAGTAGCCAAGTCTAGACACAGACAAAGGGATTCCTTTCAAAGCTTTATTCTTCTTTTATAACTTAACAACTCTACAGGTAGCAACTAGATCTGAGCAGCAGAGTACCTATGCCCTAAGTTGAAACAGTTGGTCCCCATTTGAAAGGGAATTACTGGCAGACCCCTGAACTTAAGGACTAGGGAGAGTCCCTCCCCTTTTCCCTTGGATCCTCTGGGCGCAGCCGTTGTTTGCGCACCAACTGGGCACTACGCCTCCTTTCCGTGCCCTCCATTTGGCGCCGCTCTCTGCGTCTGCGTCGCACATCCACCAAGTCTGCTATCTGTGCTTGGTCACTCCCTGGACTGCTTTCTAATCTAGAAATGCTGGTGGGAGGAATCTCCGTCAGCTGTGGGCCCTGGAAAAGAGGAGCGCGCTCCTCTCCCAGGAGCGACTGCTCTACCTCAGAATCAGAACTACTCTGGGATTCTATGGGCTCAGTGTCCACCCTGACATCAGGGGTGCTGGGGGGATCTCTCTGGGGATTTAATGTGGGACAGTGTATTTGCTTCTTGTAAGACGGCTATGGTGGTTTTTTTCCACCTATGCTCCACTTGTATATTTGTAAATAAAATTCGCAAATAGAATAAAACATGTAAAATCTAAAAACAACCACCAACAACAGCCATTGAATAAAACCAAGGTAAAAACAGCAGAGGACAATGGCAGATTAATAATTCTCAAAAAATCCTTGGAGAATTTTATTTATTTATTTTTATTACATTTATATCACACCTTTCTTCCATCATGGAACTCAAGGTGGCTACATGTGGTCCACAGGTGGTCTCCCCACCAAGCACTGACCAGACCCAATCCTGCTTAGCTTCAGCAAGGTAGCTACATCATGTGCCTTCAGACCATCCCCTGGGAATGCTAAAAAAAGAGGTGTTCACCTGTCGCTGTAAAGATCACAACATCAGTGCCAAGTGAACTTCTCTGGAGAAGGGCATTGCATCAATGGGGCGCTACTACTGAAGAGGCCTCTCTCTAGTAGCCACCTGCCTCATGTCATTCAGAAGAACCTCACAAGATGACTTGAGTGTTTATATAGGGATACCAGAGGAGATGCTCCCCCAGGTAACCTGGATAAAAGTCATTTAGGGCTTTCAAGGTTATTACCAGCACTTTGAATTAGGGATGTACGAAAGTCACTTATCTTTTCGAAGGGTGACATTCACAGTGGGGGGGAGGTAGGGGTGCACGAAAGTCACTTACCTGGTCTCGCAGCTTTTCGCGGTGGGGGGGAGGCGCTTTGCTGCTCTCCCCCCGAAGTTAAGGCCGGGGGGGGAGGCTTCCCACCTCGCCCGGCCGAAATTCAGGCCGGGGGGGAGGCTTTCCGCCTCGCCCAGCCGAAATTCAGGCCGGGGAGGAGGCGCCTCGCCTTGCCCGGCCGCGAAATAAAAAGTTAAAAAAAACAACGCCCCCGTGATGGGCTACGTGATGATTAACGTAGACTATCACGGCTAGATCTGCAAAGTCAGCCGTGATAGGCTACGTAAATCGTCACGTAGCCTATCACGGGTGACTTAAAAAAAAAAAAAAAAAAGCGCGTACACAAATGGCGGCCCCCATAGGGAGCCGCCATTCGCGTTCCTTATTTGGTCGCTGTAGTCTATGTAAATCTTTACATAGACTACGGCAAAAATAAAGGCAACACAAATAGCGTTGCCCTTATTTTCGCCGTAGTCTACGTAATCTTTACGTAGATGACAGCGACCAAATAAGGAACGTGAATGGCGGCTCCCTATGGGGGCCACCATTAGCCGTATGCGCTTTTTTTTTTTTTTAAGTCACCCGTGGTAGGCTACATGACAATTTACATAGCCTATCACGGCTGACTTTGCAGATCTAGCCGTGATAGGCTACGTTAATCGTCACGTAGCCTATCATGGGGGCGGGGTTTTTTTTAGTTTTATTGGAATGGCGGCGGCGGCAGCTGGTCGAAAGATTGGCTGCCGCCCCCGCCCCTGACGAAGACCCGACGAACCACCGCCGGGACCCGCCGCCGGGAGGAACATTCGGGAAAGGTAAGTCCCATCCCGGGGGTGGTTGCGGGGTGCGTGGGGGGTGCGGAGAATTTCTCCCCGAAACTTGTGCGGGGGGCCAAACACGTTGGTGCTCGGCCCCCTGAAGTTTCGGGGAGAAATTCTCCGCCAACCCTAGGGGGAGGCGCTCCGTCTCTCCCCCCCAAATTCTCTCCGGCCAGCTCCACTCCACGGAGATTCTGCAGAGCCACCAGCCAGGGCTGCCCGCAGCCGGACATCCGGCCGCTGGGCAGCCTGCAGGGATGCTAATGGCGGCTGCTGTATTTTGCAGTGTAAATAAGTAAATGTTTATGTAGCCCATCATAGAAAAAACAACAACAGCAGACGCAAATGGCGGCGGCTACGGCGACCACCATGTGCGTTCCCCTTTTTTTTTTTTTGCCGTAATAGTCTCTGTAACTATTTACGTAGGCTAAAATGGGGGGGGGGGAAGGGAACGTAAATGGCAGCCTCTGGAGCTGCCGCCATTTGCGTTCCCTTTGTTAAGCCATGATAGGCTACATAAATACTTACGTCGCCTATCACAGCTTCCGCAGGGATGCAAATGGCGTCCCTGCGTTAGCCGTGATAGGCTACATGGAAGAAGCGAATGGTGTCCGCAGACGCGGTCGCCATTCACAAGTCAGCATGGACGGCGGCAGGTAGGTGCTCCATTCTGGGCCCATTTTGTGGGGAGGGGGGTGGGGGGCTTCGTTCCACCATGGATTTTTTGGGGGGGCGAATGCACTGGCATTCGGCCTCCCCGAGATCCATGGTGGAATTCTCTGACATCCCTACTTTGAATCATGCCCAGAATGGGACTAAAAGCCAGTGCAGATGGCAAAGTAAGAGCATAATATGAAAATACTATCCCGTCCCAGTTAAGAGTCTTGCTGCCCTATTTTGAAGTTGGACTAGCTGAAGTTTCCCAACTGCTTTTCAAAGGCAGTCCTATGTATAGCTTAGGCCCTAGCTATCTGAGGGATCACCTATCTTGGTATGAACCTGCCTGGTTACTAAAATAAGTCATGGAGACATCCGCGCTTACAGAGGTCCACTTGTTGGGCATATAGGAAAAGGCTTTCTCTTTTGTTGCTCCCAACAAAATTGTGTTATGCACTCTCTGTGGTTTTATAACTGACCCCCACTCTCTCTGCATTCAGGAAGGCAGTCAAGATACATCTTTTTCTTTTCATTTGGCTTTTAAAATTATTATTTTTCTAGTTTTTAAGGTTGTTTTTGATGTTTTATTACGTCTTCATTTGTTTATGACTTTTGTTTTCTGAATTTTTGAAAACCATCTTGATTGGTTTTCCAGAGAGGCAGTATAGAAATGTTTTAAAGAAATAAATACATGTACTGCACTGAGTACAGCAAGCAAAGATAACTGTAGCAATACTATCTCTGTCAGATAAGGTGGCAACTGGTATCTGGTATATCAGCCTGAGCTGGTAAAAAGCACCCCTAGCCACAGAGACTACTTGTGCCTCCAGTGACAATGCTGGACTCAAGGGCACTCCGAAATGGAAAATCTGATCTTTTAGGTGGAGTGCAGACTCCTCCAGAAGGGGTTGAACATCACTCAGCTGGGCAAACAAACCACTCACTAACACTACCTCCATCACGTCTAGAGTCTTGGCTTATGGCCCTCATCCAGTCCATTACCACACTCAGTCAGTGGTTCAGAACACCCTTCATAAAGCTTTGTACATAGTGAACTTGGGCTGGCAATCTGACTTGTGACATCAAGGGCATTTCCAACATCCCTGTTAGGATGTGTGGAAAATATCCTTCATTTTCTAAAGAAAATCTGTCATTTTCTTTATAGGCCATTCTAAACATCAATCATTTCAATTCTACAATGTCAAGCATTTTTTAATAGGAAAAACAATAGTATTACTGTTATTTTTACTGAGAAAAACCACTACCACCTCAGACTTATTCCAGCCTGCAGAATACAGTGGCAATAAGTATCCATGGCCTAGGTACGCCTCACTTCTCAAAATGCAAGCAATGCAGCATTGTCATAAAGTTCTGGGATAATAATCTGATATGCTGATTTCAGCACCAGTCTCTTTATTGTTAGCAGGTGGTCTACCAGTGTTTTTGAAACCTGCCCTTTGTTTGAGACAGCCGGCACTATCTTATTCCCCTGCCCACATATTTACAGTATATAAAGCTGCTTACACAAGATAACAGAACTATCATAATTACTTCTAGTTGGACAAGAGTATTTTCCTCAGTATCAGTATTGTTAGTCACTAAACAGTTTCCTAGAGCAAACTGCCCCGCCAATTTCCCTTTCCCATTCATTATTTGCCTTGCATGTGGTTCACTGAGTACTTGTTTCAAGGGACAAGTTGAGAATGTACTGTTAAAACTGGGTGAAAGGGGAGTTGATTAGTTGCATGACAAAATTTCAGATTTTATTTCTAATTTTACCTAGTGAGAGAGATGGCATTAGGAGGAGGGTAGTAAATGCAAGATAATGTGAGGTGTGTTGATGGTGTGGTGGGTGTGGGTAATACTTCTACTGCCTGTTCTTCACAGTAGGGTTCTTCTCCGCTATACGTACCCTTGTGTGTTGGTGGCATGGGGCAGTATCCAAGCTGGCAGTCCACCAGCACTCATCAGATTGCGCTAGCGGGAAGTACCACAAATGTAATGGGAAGCTAGCATTGCCACAGCAACCCCGGACACTAACTCAAACTAGCATATCTGGAATGGGACAGGTCAGCAGAACTCCCTTCTGTGAGCTCTGCTGACTTGTGCCATTTTGAAAATGCTAGTGTGGACTAGTTTCTGATAGCTTCCTGTTGCACTAGCAGGAATGACTGCTAGCTAGCACAATCGGATACTGCCCATGGCTAGAATAGCATCAATATTGCTGCTGCTTGCTACATAGTAGTAGAGAGGAAAGGGTATGAGCATGAAGGGCAATATCTCCCCTCCCAAACCTAAATGATAGCCCTGTTCAAACCAACTCTCTCTCTCTGTTAAATCAAATCCAGGTGAGAATAATGTGTCCATTAGAGTTCTACTATTTCATACTACAGATTGGGGCTTAAGGTTATAATACTCTGCCATAAAAATAAGCACAAATAACCCCTACCTATAAAACTAGAGGAAAAGCTAGGCTAGAACTCTTTTCTTGACATGGTATGTTATGAGTGTGGTGTGTGTGTGCACGTGCGGGGGGGATATTTTATTAGGATGAATTCAAACCTTTGATTCCCCCATCTGAAGCCTGAAATGGTACAGTTCAGCAACAGATGTATCCAGAGGGGGATTCTGGTTATCTCTTAGGAGCACCTAATTCTCCCTAGTCTGCATCCACTTTCTTCTGGGTTACCCCTAGTTTCTAAGTCCATGTGGCATATCTCGAATTGTGTCCAACTGAATTAATCTTCATGATAATTAGTCACTTAATCATGGCTGAAGATATTGAGCATATCCTCCCAAAGTCCTTTATGTCTAATTCAAGCAGAAACCAAGTATCATCCTATATATCGATACAAAACCATGTGGCATATAGAACATACAGTCAGTTTTTGGCTCCATTTGCAGCTGTCTCCATCAGTATTGCATCATCAATAATCCATCTTTTTTTTTTTGCCCATCAACAATCTCTCCCAGAGTCAAACAAATTGGCCCCCATCTCACTAAAGTTTGTCACACTTAAATTCCATTGAAATGCATGGGGTGAGGTAGCTGTAACTATTTCAAGCATTACTAACGATTCTTTAGTTACCAGACCAAAATCTCTAAACCCACTGTGACCTATAACACCTATGGGCTTCCTCAATCCACATCTAAGTGGAGCTCTTTAGAGACACTGGTTTGGGTGGAACAATTGCTATTTTTCTTGGAAATATAGCAGTGAAGTACAGGAAGAAAGGTTTTGTTCTGGTAACCTCAAATGCCATAAATTCTTTATTATCTGTGTCATGGTTAAATAAGCAGCTGTTCCATTTTGTTCCAAGTGTCATGCAGGCAACATGAAACATTTATGTAAATGGCTCCATACCACACAGATTGTGAGTTAAACAGCCTTTATATGTTTCTCCTCATTTGAATGAAGGCAGGCAGTTGGGTAGGCAAAACCTTTCTAGCAGCTCACACTCCTTGGGGAGTCACAAAAAGCAAACATATTTTTTTCTATGCCAAGGCACAAACTGTTTACATAATGAGGCAGCGTGTGGTACTCATTGGTCTATTGGGGCCAAGAAAAATCTTAAAGCCACAGAGTAAAAACAGGTTGTCTCATGACAACTTTAAACTTTATCCAGTAAATGAATGCCTAAGAGTACAGCTATTTTACCCTCCAGCAGCCACCAATCTAAGATTAATGTGTGGGTTTGTATGTGGGCTGTGTGCTCTTAGAGAGCACAAGAAGAGCAAAACTTTAAAAAGGTAAACGTCACAATAAAGGGCAATATTCTTTAATTGTTTTTAAAAAATAATTGAATGAAGAACACATTTGGACAGCTTTTTTTCTTGTACAGAGCAAACACATTAGTACACTAATGCTGCCTCCTTATAAAACGTTGCCCTACTGAAAAATTTCCATTGGGGATGTGCAAAAACTGTCACTTTATTTCCACGGAGTTTCCACAGTTGGCTTTCCTATGCTCTTGGATGCCCACAGAAGAATCTGTGGAATGTAGCAGATATCCCTGCTCTCCTTCCCAAGCAATATTTGTGTATGTGAGGTTTGTGGGGTGTTTTGTTCCCTGGGAAACTGTTGTGCATTACAGCAATGGGCTTGCACTTCCGTATCAACATTTAACATACCCAGACGTATGTGAAATCTTACTGGGTGCACTTCAGTTGAAATTCTATTTTGTTGCCTTGCCTGGGTATGCAAACACATGTGTAATTTCTTATCTTTGAGAAATCATGGAGGATGGGGGAAGTGCCAGATGACTGGAGGACGGTGAATGTTGTCCCTATCTTCAAAAAGGGCAAAAAGGAGGAACCTGGGAACTACAGACCAGTCAGTCTGACATCAATCCCTGGGAAAATTCTGGAGCGGATGATAAAGCAATCCATCTGTAAGCACCTTGAAAACGTGATTACTCGAAGCCACAATGGATTTGTCAAGAACAAATCCTGCCAGATGAATCTGATCTCATTGTTTGATCAGGTCACCTCCCTTGTGGACTGTGGGAATGCTGTGGACATAATATACCTCGACTTCAGCAAAGCTTTCAACAAAGTGCTCCATGATATCCTGATGAGCAAACTAGCTCAAAGTGGGCTAGATGAAACAACTCTCAGGTAGATCTACAGTTAGGGGTGTACGAAACTCAACATGCCTGGGTCTGCAGGTGGGGGGAGGCGATCTATTCCTCCCCCCGGAATCCTTGACTGGGGAGGTGATCCGTTCCTCCCCCCCAGAATCCTGTCCGGCCAGCTCCGCTCTGCCACCAGTCCGCAGAGTCGCCGGCCATGACAACCCGCAGCGGGGCCTCCAGCCGCTGCCGGGCTGCTGCAGATAAAAATGGAGTCCTGCGTAGGGGACGCCATTTGCATCCCTATGCTAGCCGGTGATAGGCTACATAAATATTTACGTAGCCTATCACAGCTAAAACAGGAACACAAATGACGTAGGGGACACCATTTGCATCCCTGCTTTAGCTGTGATAGGCTACTAGGGATGGCGGAGAATTCCGCCACGGATTTCAGTGAGGCCGAATGCACTGGCATTCGGCCCCCCGAAATCCATGGCGGAATGGCCTGCCACCCCCCACCCCCCCACAGATCCCCCCCAGGATGAGACTTACCTGGGGCAGATGTTCCGGACAGTGGCAGCTCCGGCGGCACCTTCGGCTGCTGGTCTTCCGACCGGCTGCTGCTGCCGCCGCCGCCGCCATTTGCAGTCTTTTTTTTTTTTTTTTTTTTACATAGACGTGATAGGCTACGTAAAGACTTGCGTAGCCTATCATGTCTGGGTTAAAAAAACAAACAAACCATGTATGCAAATGGTGGCTATGGCCGCCGCCATTTGCGTTCCTTATTTTTGGCGGTCTTAGTCTACGTAAATATTTACGTAGACTAAGACGGCGAAAATAAGGGGGAATGCAAATAGCGTAGTGGGCGCTATTTGTGTTCCCCTTTATTTTCACCGTCTTAGTCTACGTAAATATTTACGTAGACTAAGACCGCCAAAAATAAGGAATGCAAATTTGCGTATGCTTTTTTTTTTTTAACCCAGATGTGATAGGCTACGTAAGTCTTTACGTATCCTATCATGAATGGGGGGGGGGGAACAGACTGCAAATGGTGGCTGTGGCAGCAGCCGGTCAGAAGACCAGCCGCCGCCGCCGAAGCCACCGCTGGAGCCACCGCCGCCCAGAACATCCGCCCCAGGTAAGTCTCGTCCCGGGGGGGGGGATCCGCGGGGGGCAGGGGGGTGGCAGGCCATTTCGCCATGGAGGTCGGGGGGCTGAATGCACTGGCATTCGGCCTCACTGAGATCTGTGGCGGAATTCTCTGACATCCCTATTTCGAAGGACATTTCTCTTGGGGGGGTTTCATAGCCCTAATACTCACGAAACACATAGGCACTTACTGAATGATCTATATTCTTTTGATGCTATCTGTGATACAATATCATCATTTGTCACTTTTGCGATAGGCAAAATCCCCTTAGCTCAAATACGGATTTGGTCTCAGCTATTTCATATAACCCATTTTTCCTGAGCCCAGTTCCAGATTCAGATCCATCATGCTCCTGATGATTAAATTGGGAAGGCAATGGGAACCAGATACCACTCCAAACCTCTGCATCCACCCATCCCTCTTGTGTAACCCTAAACCCTGCCCAAACACCCCTTCCTTCCTGATAATAAGGGGAAGGTCTTACTGGAGACCTCTGTGTGAATTCTCCCTGGCATTTAGAACATTGTCACAGGATCCTAGGAAATATAGTTCTCCAGGTGATACTCAGCAATGTCCCAATTATAAGGAGTCCTGCAACATGTACTTTCCAGGGATGCCTGATGACTGTGGTATGGATGTCGCTGTTCTAGAGAACTATATTGACCAGGTTCCCTAGTGCCTGGGACAATGTTCAAGGATCCAGGGACAGAGGGAGGTACACCAGCTCAGATTTACGAGCCAGGGAAGAACTCTGAAAGAAAGTGGTGCTTGCTTTGTAAAACTGCCAACACTTACAACCAGGACCTCATATTCTAATTATGAATTTCAGCACCATCACCAGCTAGAGAGAAATTGCTATGCTACAGATGAGTTCATTATTCATATGATGTAAAGTCAATCCTTGCCTCCAGCCCAAGTTAACAAAGCTTGAATAAAACTAGAGAAATGGGGGAAGAGAGAAAATACTTTGCTTCTTCTAACCATATATTCACCCTTCTATTTACTTACCTTATGTGGTACACTACATATTTCATGGCCTGATTTGCCCAACACGTGAAGAAATAAATACCCAGTTGAGCTGGCCAATGTTCTCATCTGGTTTTGTTTGTTTTTCTTCAGATTCTCCTTTCTGGCTTTATGCTCTGACACCAGCTGGAGCTGGATAAGGTCTTCACATGGCATAAGATTTCTTGTCTCGCAGCTGACGTCAACATAGATGGATCAATAGATGGAGGGAATTCAACCAGAGATTTCACCTATGACATGAGCAAGGCCTACTATTTGGGTTGCCAATCAACCAGAAAAACAACAGACCAAACTTTTGTAGGCCACTTTTGCTGGGCAAGGGAGGCAAGTTATATCCTGATTTCTGACTGTGGCTAGGGATATAAGAATCCCTTGCCTGGTTCCGGTCAGGGCATCCACGGGGGGGGGGGGGGAGGCAATCCGGTCCTCTCCCCTGGAATCCTGCCCAGTGGGCTCTGCCAGCCGGGCTGATCCGCAGCAGGGCCTCCAGCCGCTGCTGGGCTAGTGTGGATGCAAATGGTGTCCTGCATAGGGGATAGGGATGTTAGAGAATTCTGCCATGGATCCCAGGGGGGCCGAATTCCAGTGAATTTGGCCCCCTGGAATCCATGGCCGAACGGAGCCCCCCGCCCCACCACACCGCGAAATGGAGCCTACCTGGCTGCAGCTCTGGCAGAGGCTGTTGCAGCTGCAAATGGCAGCCATCATAGCGGCCGCCATTTGCGTCCCTATGCCGGCCCATGATAGGCTACGTATATATTTACATAGCCTATCATGGCTAAAGCAGGGATGCAAATGGCATCCCCTATGCCATTTGCATCCCTGCTTTAGCCATGATAGGCTATGTAAATATTTACGTAGCCTATCACGAGCTTGTGTAGGGACACAAATGGCATCCCCTACACAGGACGCCATTTGCATCCGCAGCAGCCCGGCAGCGACTGGAGGCCCTGCTGCAGGTTGGCCCGGCTGGCAGCTCCACAGCCTGGCCGTGGAGTGGAGCCGCTGGGCAGGATTCCGGGGGGGGGAGGAACGGATCGCCTCCCCCACCGTCAAGGATTCCAGGGGGAGGAACAGATCGCCTCCTCCCACCTGCGGAACCCAGCGGAGCCAGGTAAGCAGGATTTCGTACACCCCTAGTAGGGGACGCCATTTGCATCCCTACGGTAGCCCATGATAGGCTACATAAATATTTACGCAGCCTATCACGGCTAAAGCAGGGATGCAAATGGCGGCCACCACGCCATTTGTGTGGCCATCTTTACCATGATAGGCTATGTAAATACTTACGCAGCCTATCATGGCAAGGAGCAGGGGCACAAATGGCGTAGTGGCCACCATTTGCGTCCCTGCTGTTTGCCGTGATAGGCTACGTAAATACTTACGTAGCCTATCATGGCTGCCTGCAAGCTCGCAAATGGCAGCTGTTATGGCAGCCGCCATTTGCGGCTGCAGCAGCCCGGCAGCAGCCGGCCGGGAGACCAGCTGGAGCCTCCACTGCCGGAGCTGCCACTGGAGCCGGAGCCGCTGCCGCATCTGCCCCAGGTAAGTTCCGTCCTGGGGGGATTCCGCATTGTGGTGGGGGGCCGTTCTGCCATGGATTCCGGGGGCCAGATTCTGAAGAATTCGGCCTCACTGGAGTCCGTGGCGGAATTCGCTGACATCCCTAACTGTGGCACAACTGTAGTCTGGACTGTATTGCACTCAGAGCTGGGGCGGGGGGTGCTGATAGCATATGCTGATGGTGCCAAAATACTTGTAAGCACGATAGCTGCACACCTTGGATGAACAGAACATTGTCTGTGAGCTCTGCCCCTTGGTGCATGCTGGCATTGCCTTGTACAGGATCATTTCCAGATCCTATGTCAGTACCAGAACGTTCTATTGAAAGAATTGCCAATGTTTTTTACTATCCTAAAATTTCACACACAAACTATTCCCTTGGATTGCTGACTTGCAAGCCATATGGGACACGGCAAAATTTCCTCAGTATTTCAGTAATGAAGGGACCATGCACATCTCTATCTCTCATCAGGATGAATTCAGTGGTCAACCTAATTCTACTCAGGACCTGAAATGCGAGAAATATCTCATCATTCCTACCATAGAGAGAAACAAAACCTAGTTTCATAGCAGTGCTATGCACTTAACAGAGCAGTTTTCAGCCACAGATCCAGGAGTCGATCCAGAAACAAAAGAAGGGAAGAAGTTTGGCTTCTCCTTACTTATCCAGTACCTTTCCCGTTCTTTTATCTAAGTTAATTAAAACTGAGAGCAGAGAGTGTGCAAAAGTCTATTTACTTTGTGGACATTTTTTAAAGTCTCTGATTCCTGCTCCCCCTAGTTTTCCCCCAGAGAATAAAAGTATGCACACTTAACTGATGCTGATTTAAGCACTTCAGAAAACTACTATTCCACCATACAGAGTCAAGTGCAAGACTCAGCACCACCACAAATTGACTCAGCTTGGTTGTAATCTCTAGGGTTATGCTAATGTAGATCAGCCGACGATGCAGCTCAGAGGACCAAACGTCTGTGAGGCTGACAATATAGACCATTCCATGGAAGTCAGCAAAAGCGAGCTATATGGAACAAGGTGTTCAAGGTCTAATTCCACCAAAATGTATCACACTACCACTACCATCACCAGCAGCAGCAGCCGCCCACCTCAGCCAACAGTATTAGTTGCTGTCATCTTCCATTTTAGTTTAGCTAAATACATGAACACAGTCTGGAGGATTCATCTGGCAAGCAAGAAGAGAATGTAATTCAGGCATGCTTTGGCAATCTGATTTTATAGGAAACACTGAATAACCAATACTCTCTGGGATCTTTAAAAAACAAAATAAAAATCAGGTGGGGCCTGGTGGGTGCCTAGGGAGGTATTTGGGGGAACATTGGTGCCCACAGGCCCCACATTGGAGATCACGGCTTTGAATAATAAGGCAACTAAGTAGGTTTATGACTTTGGGTGACTTGATCGCTGTCAATGGATCTGTCACTATGGTTTTGTCCACAGTGTTGGCTGATGTTGGAGCGCAGCGGATGGGGTGTGTCCTGCTCTGCAATGGTCTTCAGGCTGGCAGCTAATTAGTGTGGGCTTTCAGCCAGCAGAAAGTTGGTTGCAGACAGCTGACAAGAAAGAGAAGGAGCTAAGGTCAGAGCCAGAGAGGTTGGTATGCCAAACCTGGGACGTTCACAGAAGAGTTGCTGTAGTAACATTCTGAGGTCAAAACAAGCCAGTGAGCAGGAAAGCAACATCAGCCAAATAATGCACAGAGCAGAGAAAACACAGTTGAGAATGGTCTGGGTCACAAATCAGGAAAGCCACATGAAACACAGGCAAGACCTAAACACAGGAGCACATGCCAGCGACAAATATTCTTCTTTCCAGTAGAGAAGCTGGCTTTCTGCAATGACTTTTCAGGCCAGTCAGCTTCAGACTCCAGTGAGCTCCCAGCTGCAATGGATCAAGGGCCTTCAGAGGCCCTCCTCTTGAGAAGCCCTTGCTCACAGCCTAGCACTGCACCTAAGGGGAGCCAGCTGTGCCTGCCTTTGCAACCCACATCTCTCCTGGGGAGTTATGAAAGGGGCCTGCTCCTGTTCACACTCTGAGCTTTCCAGTGGCACCTGGGAGGGGCCAGGTTGTTCATCGGCAGGCAGGCTAATCTCCTCCTCTGCTCCCTGCTCTGGTAAGCTCTCTTCATCTGATGAGGAAGAGTCCTCCAGGGGAGGCATGACAGTGTGAGGTAATTAGTCCAACAGAATGTAATAGAACTTGATAGGGTGCAGCCTAGCCTTGGGGAGCTGAAACAATGGCCAGGTTCATATCATGGTTTCTTGGTACAAGAATGCACAGCCATACGGCTCAGGCTTGTGTCCTCCTGTCTCCTTTCCTTTTGGGCACCAGAGGAGGCTATTCAAAGCATCTGCTTTCAATTTTAAACTAACCACAGTTACTCATGTCATCTGAACCTGGAGAAACTATGGCTTCTCAATAACCAGTAACATTGTGCCCCCCCCCTTTTTTTTGAATGCCTGCACAGGGCTACATTTGCCTGAATTACTGACTATCAGTCTTGACAGTTTTGTTGAAATACCAAGACATAGATGAAAACATTTATAATATTACTTTTAAATTACCACAGTAATTATTAAGATATCAGCAGCATAATCCTATGCATGTTTACTCTAAGGGGCAAACTACACATTCTGTTAATTGTGTAGATATACTTGAGCCTGATAGTTTTCTTAACTCCAGTGTAACTGTGCACAGTCCTGATTCAGGTTGGGACCAGGGGAAAGGTAAATTCCTTCCCTCCTCAAGCATGCTGGTCATGAACTGAATTGGGACTGTGCAGTTACACTGGAATAAAGAAAAAATATCAGGCTTAGCTACATGTATGCAATTAGTAGAACGTGTAGTTTGGCCCTAAGCCCCACTGCATTCATTAGGACTTACTCTCTCGTAAGTGTGTTTAAGATGCATGTCTACTCAGCAGTAAGTCTCATTTTATGCACTGGAGCTTACTCCCAGGTAAGTGTACATAGGATTGCAGCCATAAGCACTTACAATAACTACACAGCTGGGCAATACCTTTCTTACGACTAACCAAAAATACCAGAAAAATGTGCAGGCTTTTGAGTTCTCAGAACTTGTGGAATTTGGGAATTTGTGGAATTTTGGTTGGTCCTAATTTCCTAGCTGTGTGTTTTAGATTCCCCCACTCCCCTCATGGACCAGCATTGCTATCTTGGTTTGATTCCTTTGTTTTTTATAATGTAGAATAACTAAGATACAACAACACAGGGAAAAAATGTAGCATGGGCCTCTTCCATAAGCTTATAACAAAAAAGAATGGGCATGGGAGGGAAGGGGACATGTTAGACTGCAAGGCAATCAGTTTGCATATGCCATAATGAACAGAAGAGTTCACAAACATTTCAACACAGTACTGAAGGGGCATATAACTGCCAGAAGGAAAGGCATTCCAATGATAGGGGCCGCAAAGAAGAAAGAGTGCAGTCAGGAAAGACAGTGTATTTTTGGGTTTGAGCAGAAGAAGGATACCAGAACGAGGGCAAGAACAGGACTCAGGAGAGATGATAATAGACAATAAAATAATAATAGTATTATTTTTCTGCAGGAACAAAATAATAAAGATGTTTTAAAGTCAATAAGAGAGACTGAGACTCAATAAGAGAGACTACACACCGAGAGCCAGTGTGATGTAGTGGTTAGAGTATGGGATTGGGACTTCCAATATTAGTTCTAGTCCCCACTCAGCCATGTAGCTCACTGGGTGATTTTGGGCCAGTCACTGACTCTCAGTCTAACCTACCTCCCAGGGTTGTTGTGAGGATATGGAGAGGAGGAGGACCATGTGAGCCATCGTGGGTTCCTTGTGAGAGGGAAAAAGGCAGGAAACAACAACAACAACAATAATACTTTTAAATTATTTAAACCAGTATAGAGAATGAAAAAGAGTAACATGAACCAGTCCTGATTCATCCTCAAAATAAACGTGTTACGGAGTTCATTTTTATTTCCTTTTACAGTTAAGAAAACTGAGGCTGAGGTAATAGAATGACCAGCCAGCAAGTCCCTGCATGAGCTGGGATTTCAGACAATGTGATAAAGATCAAATTGATCATAGCCAGATGCGCGAAACCCAGAGGTAAGCATACATTTTCATAAGCAAGTGAGCACGTGATGGTTCCTGTTTTGACTACTTTTCCCTCAGAGCCTTAAAGTGTGCACAAAATTAAGCCCTCATCATCTCCCCCCCCCCCCGCACTTCATTTTCCTGGTTTGTGTATAGAGGCTGTACATAACGCAAACACAGCTGAAAGAACTTCAGCCCGGGCCCCTGGGAGCATGCAGTTTGTTTCCAAGATGAAAGTTAGCAAGCTAATGGCTGGCAATGATGCTGTTGCTGACATAATGAGAGTGCCTACTTATTTTTATGTCCTTGTTTGCAATCTAGGTGCCTGCAATAAAACACTGTGGCTAAAAACGCTATCAGATGGTTAACTAAAACAGAAAAAGAAAAGTAAGGGTATTGAAATATTGTTCTGTGCTGAAACTTCTCTCATCTTAACAGTCTTTCTGATGAAACAGCCTTCCATGCTCTTTCCAGGGTTGTTTTTGAGCATCTTTATACCAGCCTTGCTCTTGCAGGGACACCCAGAGCGTAGTAAAATGTGAGCTGTGCAAGGGGCAATGAAGCTTAAACACACTAGAAATCATGGACAGAACACATGGAGCTGGAAGCCTTCTGGGATGCATGAGCTTATCATTAAATGAGGTGAAGTCCCTCCTTCAGGTAGGGAAGTCAGAGAAATCTGTTTGGGGGGTGTAGTTCAACATGTTTTCCTCGGTTTGGCCCCACGGACTTCCTTTCAGTTCCTGCTGCAGGGCCCAACTTGATATGTAGCAAGTTGGGCCAGTTTGTGGATTTTCCAGGAATTTTGTGCAGTTTGGAGGAAGGCTCTGGAATTTTTGGAAATTTCTGAGCAATTTGCACAGATCACAGCTGAATTTGTACAAATTATGGCCACATTTGTACAAATTATGCAAATAATGGCCGAATTTGCATAATTTGCGAGGAGGATCTGGCTGGGGAGGATTCCTCAGGGAGGTGGAGGTAAGTACTCCATTCCTCCATGGAGTCCGGAGGCCAAATTCAAAAGAATCCGGCCTCACTGGGGTCCGTGGAGGAATTCTCTGCCATCCCTACCCTAAATAATTTGGTGTCATCTGCAAAACTGGCCACTTTACTGCTCGCTCCTAATTCCAGATAATTTTTGAACAGGTTGAAAAGCATTGGTCCCAATACAGATCTCTGTGGGACCCCACT
The DNA here is from genome assembly GCF_057233095.1 of Heloderma suspectum. Taxonomy (NCBI): domain Eukaryota; kingdom Metazoa; phylum Chordata; class Lepidosauria; order Squamata; family Helodermatidae; genus Heloderma; species Heloderma suspectum. Next base: position 244,211,315 of record NC_139459.1, on the reverse strand, counting down.
ATTTACTTCCCTCCATTGGGAATTTCTATCCTACCATTTCATGTACCTTTAACCCAATATTTTTTGCCAAAAATCTGTGTGCTATCCAGAACCCTAAATCAGCCAACAAATTAAGGCCAAGCCATAGTGACAGGCCCATTAACAGTAATCAGACAGCAAAACCACAACCGTATTTCCAGTAGAGCATGCAAGGGAGGAATTCTTGTGTGGTCTCAGCACCTTTTTGCTTATTTTCAGAGCAAATATTTACTGTCTAATGAAATCCCCAGTGAAGAGAAGAGCAAGTACAGTTCATAAGCATAATTTCCTCTCTGTCCTTATACATCTGTATATTCTTCATCTGTAAGGCCGACCACCTGCTTACTTGATCCTTGCCCATCTTGGCTTATTATGGGCTGCAAAGAGAGATTGGGTGAGGGGATCAGGACGGTGGTGAACGCCTCCCTTGAGGAGGGAGTGATGCCATCAGCCCTCAAGGAGGCAGTGATAAGACCGCTCTTAAAGAAGCCCTCCTTGGATCCCCAAGTTCTGAACAACTTTTGCCCAGTCTTGAATCTGCCATTTGGGGGCAAGGTGATTGAGCGGATGGTGGCAATGCAGTTGAAGGCACACTTGGAAGAAGCAAATTATCTAGATCCATTTCAGTCGGGCTTCAGGCCTGGGCACGGGACAGAAACGGCCTTGGTCGCCTTGGTGGATGATATGAGGAGGGCTCTGGATAGGGGCGAATGCTCCTTCCTTGTTCTCCTCGACTTCTCAGCGGCTTTTGATACCATTGACCACCGTATGCTCCTGGACCGCCTGGAGGGGTTGGGCATTGGAGACACCGTATTGCAGTGGTTCTGGTCCTTCCCCTCTGGCAGGTACCAGAGGGTAGCACTGGGAGAGGAGGCCTCAGACCCGTGTGGCCGCTCACTTGTGGGGTGCCACAGGGTTCCATCCTCTCCCCGATGCTATTTAACATCTATGTGAAGCCGCTGGGGGCTATCATCAGGAGGTTTGGGGTGTGGTGTCATCAGTATGCAGATGACATGCATCTCTACCTCTCATTCAAATCTTCACCAAGGTTGGCTGTAGAATCCCTGTCCAAATGTCTGGAGATGGTGGGTGGCTGGGATGGGGAGGAAAAGCTGAAGCTGAACCCTGACAGGACCGAGGTACTTTTGGTGGTAGACAAGAGGAGGTTTGGGGATGATGACCTGGTGTTGAATGGGGTACAGCTACCCTTGAAAGACCAGGTCCTCAGCCTGGGGGTCATTTTAGACTCCCAGCTGTCAATGGAGGCTCAGGTGTCAGCTGTGAGCCGGACAGCACTGTATCAACTCCATCTGATACGGCGGCTGCGCCCCTTCCTTCCCGACCATCTGCTCCCATCAGTAGTACATGCCCTGGTCTCCTCTCGTTTAGACTACTGTAATGGGCTTTATGTGGGGTTACCCTTGAAGACGGTTCAGAAGCTACAGCTGGTACAGAACGCAGCGGCTCGCCTGATTAAAGACAGCCGCCGGTGTGATCACATCACTCCAGTGCTGAAGGAGTTGCACTGGTTACCAGTTGTTTTCCAGACCAAATTCAAGGTGTTGGTTTTGACCTTTAAAATCCTATGTTTCCGGCCCAGCCTATCTCAAGGAGTGCCTCCAGCAACACCAGACAGGCTGCTTAACAAGATCAGCCTCGGATGGCCTTCTCTCTGTCCCATCATCAGCCAGCACAGCTAGACTGGTGAGGATGAGGGAGAGGGCCTTCTCTGTGGTGGCCCCCACTCTGTGGAACTCCCTCCCTAGGGAACTCCGCCATGCCCTCTCTTTAATGAGCTTCTGCCACGCATTAAAAACGTGGTTGTTCAGGCAGGCATTTGGGGTTTGGTTAGGGTACTTTTAGAAATGTGATGTTTTTAATGTAGAATTTTATTGTTTTAAACTGTTTCTATTAATGTACATCACCCAGAGTGGCTGGGTGACCAGCCAGATGGGCGATAAATAAATTTAATAATAAATACATAAATAAATAAATAATTCACATTATTGTAGTCTTTAGAAAATGCCAAAGAAATAAAAGGAGGCCTACAGCTGCTCCAGAATGTAAAATCCATTCATCAGAACAGACTGCCCTTACCAATACTACTTATTGGGTCACAGGAACATGTCTTTGTAATGTTGTTTATAATACAAAGTGCCTTCCCCTTCTCTTTTTCCATGACTGCTTTGAGATTCTTTAATGCCCACCCTGAGACATTTGCTTGAGCAGCCTCAAATCCCTACGGAGGCCATTTTCATCCTTTACAAAGTTAGCTCTTAATGAAAACACACCACTTAGTTACGAGCTCATGGTGAAGACTCCTGGGGTTTGCAGAGCAGCTACTTTAAGTGCTGGAAGGAACAATTTCCATAAACTTCCTCAATGTCTGTTCAATAAAGGCCTGAGGAACTTTCCTCCCATTCTTTAACAAAGGAAAGCCCTCTTTCAGCTTCATGTGAAATTAATACTGAGGCACAAGTATCAGACCTACTGCTATGGAGTGGCTATGCTATTAACACCAATGAATCTGTGATGAAGGCTGCCACAAGCATTCTGAAATGTTGATACTCACTTCTAAAATGGCACATTTAGTCCACACAGCTAGACAAGTGACTGAAAAAAAAAGCTAACCTCAGAACTTTGTGGAACCCAGCTGCTTCCCAGCAGCATTTTCCTCCTCTTTCTTTGCCCTCAAAGTCCTCTGTCTGATTGATGCTGCCATTGACTCTGATTCATTGTGACAACAATAGGGATGAGAGAGAGTTCTGTTTCGGTTCAGCTTTGATAAGAATTTACCAAAATTCACAACGTGAATTCTTTTTTCTTTCTTTTTTGAATTTTTTTTTTATTTATTTTATATGACTGAAATAAACAGTACCAAAATTACCAACAACCTTATCAATGCTTCAATTTCCCAGCAATACAATATTCTGATGAGGACACCACAATTACAAAAAGAGAAGAAAAAAAGAAAGAGAAAGAAATAAAGGGAAAAGGGAGGAGGAAAGAAGCAAAGAAAAAAGAAAAAAAATTCTTTCCCTCTCGCTCTCCCCTCCCTCTCCCTCCCCCCTAAAGAATTGAATTTAAGCTCCAACACCCCTCGGTCTCCAATGTCATTCTGTTTTAAAGACTATATCTATAACCTCAACGATCTTACAATTTAATAAACAACCTTACACTTCTATATCATATCATCAATCTTATATCAAAGAAAGAGGTCTGGAATTCATTCCCAAAATCCTAGTATTATTAGTAATAATAATAAAAAATTATATATATATATATATATATATATATATATATTATAGAATAATAAAACTTAATATAAACCTTCAACTTTCAGTAATATATTTTATACTAGATTTATTATCTATTTTAAAATAAAAGCAAGAAAAAACAAGAAAAATAAGAAATGAAAGAAAATAAGCAAATATATATATAATCATTTATCTTCTGAGTTAGCCTGGATCATATAGGCTAAAAAGAAACAATTAACAAAGCTTGTATAAAAATTCTAGTTCATGGGGTTGTAACAAGATTCTCACGCATTTTTATGCTCAGCCAAGCCTCCACCATTTCATGATTTTGAAACTTCTTAATCTGACCTTCAGACACAATGGAAAGAGTAGCAGGATATTTAAGGTAGTATTGTAAGTTCATTTGTTTTGCCAAGTTCTTTGCTTTGATCATAAATTGCCTTCTTTTATCCGCCAACTCTTTGATATAGTCAGGAAAGGAAATAACATAACTTTATCTTGTCTCCAGGAAAGACTTGGAGCTTCTCTTGCCAAGCGCAGGATATAATTCTTTGTGGAGACTTTTGCAAATTGAGCTATGATGGTGTAATCAGTCCTTCAGCATTTGGCAAACGAAATGCCTGCTCAATATCAAGTAAATAATCAGATAGAATAGGGAGTATCTCATGCAAAAGTTTATCCACAAAAACAAGCAATTTTACATCATTAGGCAAACTTTTAATCCCCAAAATATGTACATTGGATCTCTTCATAAAAGCCTCCAGTTGAGAAATTCTATCAGAGATGTTTTTAAAATAGATTTGAGTCATAGTTTCATTTCCAGCCACATGGTCTTCAAGCTCATTAATTTTCATCTCTATTTTTTGCTGTGACGCATTAATTAAATCTACAGCTCCTTGCAGGGCAGTGATGGAATTCTGGATTAAATCCAGCCTCTTGACCTGCTCCATAAATTGCGAAGATAAAATCTTTATCAGCGTAAATAATTCCGCTATATCTTCTGTCTTTGACATTTTGGTAAGGATGGACGAAAGTCCCTTACCTGGTCCCGCAGCTTGCTTCGCGGTGGGGGGGAGGCGCTTCGGTTCTCCCCCCGAAGTTCTTGGCGGGGGGGAGCTGCCCGTCTCCCCGGCCGCGAAATAAAAAAAGTAAAGTAAAAAAAAAAAAGTGATAGGCTATGTAACGATTTACGTAGTCTATCACGGCTGACTTTGAAAATCTAGCCGCGATAGGCTACGTAAATCGTTACGTAGCCTATCACATGTTTTTGGTTGTTTTTTTTTACTTTACTTTGTAATGGCGGCGGTGGCAGCCGGTCAGAAGACCGGCCGCCGCCCCTGCCCCTGCCAAAACGCCGCCGGGACCCGCCGCCGAGAGGGACATTCGAAGGAGGTAAGTCCCATCCCAGGGGGGGCAGGGGGGCAGAGAATTTCACCACCAATTTCGGGGGGCTGAATGCGTTGGCATTCGGCCTCCCGGAGATTCGTGGAGAAATTCTCCACCATCCCTACATTCTGGACACAGAGGATGCAGGGGGAGTGGATGCCAGCTCCTTTCTTCTCCTCAGCACAGACATATTTCTCTCACACAGATCTTACAGGTGTTCTCAAATATTGTTAACGTTTCTTAAATCATCCCTCAAAAGTTGTTGATATTTCTTAAATCATATATTATATGGAACACGTCAGCCCTGTTTTCTCCTATAAAATAGGAGGCTCAGTACAGCTTTTTGTGTTGGTAAAGCTCTGGGGAGATAATCCTGGAATCCGGCCCCACCGCTATCACGTGGGAGTTACCTTTCTCCAAGGAGTTGTCCAGAACTGTTGCCTTGCCCCCCCTTTCCATTCCAGGAGGGAGATGAAAAGGTTTTTCAACCTTTTAAAAAGTTGTTTGAGAAAGCTCCCATGAAGCCCCGTGGGAAGCTACCAGAGCAACATCAGCCGCGACCGGAATTCTATACAAATAACTTGAATTAAAAAAAAAAAAATGGAATGTGTCAGAAACCAGAACTGACAGATTCATCCATCCAGGGTCAGGGCTTTGAATGCTTTCTTCTTAAAAGACTAGATTTGAATCACTGTGTATTCAGCTATGTTTATAATGCTGAATTGGGGTTGCCACCTCTTTTTTTTGACAGGCTCCTCAAAAACTATATGACAGGCAGGTACATCACTGTCCTCTCCATGCTGGGAATCCCTGTACCTATTGAATTTGACTGGTGCAGATAGGTGAGAATTTTGTTTATGTTTGTTTTTGATAAGAATATACCAAATTATATTCAAGAGAGAAAAAACTTGAGATTTTCAAAATTCAAATGCAGGACAAAGTTAAACTCACAGATTGACCCATCCCTAGACAACAACCTATGTGATTTCCTTAGCAAGCATCTGTATTGTCACCTCAAATGTAATTATCATCTAGGTGATAATAAAGGAGCAGTAGGATGAAAGCTACCCCGGAAACACTTGTGTGTATAGGAGGTGTGTGTTTACCAAGAGGAGATGCTGAAGCATTCACAGAAGTATATGAATCTCTATGTATAAAAGGAAGATGAAGGCTCTGCTTCAGGCAGGGAAGACAACGGAACTTCACTCACTCTGTCACCAGTATTTTCCTGCTAAATTGTAATGAGGGTTTTTACTACACAGCAGGTAATGTAACATGTGGTAGAATATGCAGTAAAATCATTGTGTGCTTATGCGCATGTATGTAAAAAACTCAGTTTGAGAGTGAGAACAGAATGGGAACCCACACATAACCATAAACAACATGAAAAACACACCATTTGTCTTTTGTCTCCTCACTCATGGGCTTTACTAATACAGTGTGTACCTCTATAGGATGTTCCCTGTGATGATATTTACATGAATAAACACAGTATATCACCATCTTTCTGTGCTAACAGCACTGCATAGGTGTAGGTACTGGGGTAGGTATTCAGAATTGTCAGTGAGGGTTTCATTGAAAATTACCCAGGATTAACAACATGACAGAGTGTTTAATTTGAGGAACAATGAAAACAAATTCACAATAACCTGAAGTCTGGGATGGATGCATGCAGTTAGAACTATTACTGTCCTAAACCCATTCCTACCCAGCTAATTCCCTTTACCATTCACCTCTTCCAATGGCCAACTAGCGGAATTCCCACAACCAGCCCAACTCTCATTACATTCTCCCTCCAACTGCTGCTCCTCCCACTTACCTTAACAGCTCCATACCCCAAGCAATCTCCTCTGCTCCGCCTCCAAACATTACATTTGAATGGGCCAATCCACCCAGATCTTTCCAAAAAGGTTTGCTATCAGAATTGATTAAAGTATCTTGTTCATCGATATGTCCTGAAAAATATACATGAATGGTCATTTCTGGCACACTGAAAGAAACAACAAAACCTGTATGTCTCCATAATAATAACTTCCCCTCCCCTGGCCCCCCAAGAATTCCCATCCTAGAGGCAAATATTTACTGGGAAATACCCCTCAGAAACATACAGTTAGTTTCCTCCATGTCTAATATGAAGCCTTCTGGGATTAAAACAGCAAATGGTTGTAATGAAACAAGCGGAATCAATTACATTATGTTTGAGTAAACAAATTAGCTTTTCAGAGGGAGTTCTGGCAGCCAGTGTCATCCACGGTAAAGTAAGTCACATCTCCCAAAGGGCATGTTGCTTAACACATGCTCAGGTTTAAGTGCTACTCACAACCCGAAGGGCAACAAACACAGAATGTAATATTTCAAGCACATAAAGGCAAAATGATTCATTCCAAATAAGGACAAATTCAAAATGTTCAGTCACTGAGGTAGAACAGTCCAACTCCACCACAGAAGATGGGGAACTACTAATTAATTTATTAATTTATTTATTACATTTTTATACTGCCCAATAGCCAAAACTCTCTGGGAGGTTCACAAAAATTAAAACCACAAAGTACAGCATAAAACAATTTGAAATAAAACCACTTCTCATTTACAGACTATTCTTAAATAAAATAAACCTAATATTTCAAAAAGGATGCTAGCCATTTCTCTGAGATGCTAATTTTTTAAGCATGGTGTAGGACTGTCACATGTGATGCTTTCTCACTGCGTTGTCTGCATTCCACTCCAGGACTATATTGAAGTTGGTGGTCAGATGGCGGATGGTTCTAGCCAAGGAGCCTCGAGCGTAGGGATGTTAAAGAATTCCACTGCAGACTCAAATGAGGGCAGATTCTTTGGAATCCGGCCTCTGGAATCTGCGGTGGAAGAGATCACTTCAGGCAAAACAGCACACCAGCTCCGTACTGCTAGCGGTATGGTAATGGCGGCCACCGTTACCATTTCGCTGGGTGACACACAGCCACAAATGGCGTAGTGGATGCCACTGGTGGCTGTAAAGCGCTTAGTTTAACCTAAATGCAGCCGTAAATGGCTGCAATTAGGTTAAACTAAGGGCTTTACAGCCGCCAGTGGCGTCTACTACACCATTTGCAGCTGTGTGTCTCCCAGCAATACAGTAATGGTGGCCGCTATTACCGTATCACCAGCAGTACGGAGCCAGTGTGCGGCTACACGGTATCCTCCTGGGGCGGAGCCACTCCGGAGGATTCCAGTGGGGAGGAATGGATCGCCCCCCCCAGCAGAAAACAGAACGGAACGGAAGCTACGTGTTCCATCCACCCCTACTCAAGCCTCAGCACCTGCTTGCATGTCTACTTACTTACTTACTTATTTATTTTTTGCAGCTACTGCTCTCCAAGCCTCTGGTGCAACTGTGTACACTCATGTATACTGAATTTGTACTGTGAAAAGTTCGGGTCACAGCACCGAAAAAGGATATTGTAGAGTTGGAAAAGGTGCAGAAAAGAGCAACTAAAATGATCTAGGAGCTGCAGCAACCCCGCTGTGAGTAATGGTTACAACATCTGGGACTGCTTAGCTTAGAAAAATGGTGAGAAAGGGGAGACATGACAGAAGTGTACAAAATTATTCATGGTGTATAGAAAGTGGATAGGGAGACATTTTTTCCCCTCCCTCATAATACGAGAACCTGGGGGTCATCCCATGAAGATGACTGGTGGGAGATTACGGACAAACAAAAGGAAGTACTTCATGCAGTACTTCACTGGCTTCCTATTTGCTTCCAGGCCAGGTTTAAGGTATTAGTACTTGTGTAAAAAGCCCTAAACAACATGGGACCAGGATACTTGAGACAGCGCCTTCTCCCTTGCCAACCTGCTCAATCACTGAGGATATCGGAGGGCATGTTCCTGGTGGTTCCACATGGACCCATGGCCCAGAAAAAGAGCCTTCAGTGTGATGACCCCCTCCTGTGGAATTCCCTGACTTTGGAGGTCAGGCAGGCGCCAACGTTATGTTCCTTCCAGTGCCTCCTGAAGACATTGTTATTTCAAGGGGCTTTCCTTGAGTGACCAGCTGCAGTTTATTAAATTCAGAATTTGTTTCTTTAAAAATGTTCTAATTGTTTTACCATAGTGTTAATTGTTTCACCATGGTGCTTTGTTTTTTTTATCTTTGTTGTTCACCACTCCGAAATCTTTTGATGTGGAGTGGTATATATTGTAAATAAATAAATGAAATTAATAAATAAATACAGCACATAGTTAAATTATGGAATTTGCTACCAAAAGATATAGTAATGGCCACCAATTTGGAAAAAAGGGAATTAAACAAATTCATGGAGGAGAAGGTTATCAATGGCTCCTAGTCCTGATGGCTCTATGCTACCTCCAGAATCAGAGGCAATGAGCCTATGTACACCAGTTGCTGGGGAACATGAGCGGGAGGGTGCTGCTGCACTCATATCCTATTTGTAGGTTTCCTACAAGCAGTTGCTTAGCAACTGTGTGAACAGAATGCTGGACTAGATAGGCCTTTGGTCTGATCCAGCAGGGCTCTTCTTACATTATTATGACTCTTGGGCTCATTAACAGTTGTGCTAGGGCCAACTGCAGCAGCCCAATGGGCTGCACTTGCAGGAAATGCAGCCAATTGGGCCCTGCAATTTGCCTTTGCACCACTGTGAGTTAGCCCAGCAGTCACATCAGAGGTTCAGAGATTGGCAGCTACAAGACAGACAGACAACTTGGGGGGAGCAGGAGTCAGAGTTCGGACAGCTCCACAAAGCAGAGCACACATACCCTGAGCCAGGGAGAGGGCAAAGCAAATGCTGGCTTACTCAGACTCATCCAGCACCTGTCACTTGCAACAGGGGGTAGAGGGAGTTCTTAGCAAGCCAGGGTCAACAGATAGAAGGGATGAATAGGTACATAATTATCACAACTCATATTTGGCAGGTGCCATGTTCTGGCTTCTCCTTGGCTTTGTTCAAGTTATGCTCCTCAGGAAACATGGGGAGTTGCTTGTGAGAAAGCTTCCCATGGGGCCTCTATACCTGCCCTAACTGTGACATGCCTACCAATGCCTCCAGCTAGAAAGGCTAGCCATACTTTGTGGCAATTTTTCTGTATTTGTGTGGATTAGCCTCAGAAAATTTCCACAGGTGAAGTCAGGAAAGTACAAAGATTAAACTGATTCTCACACACGTCTGCCACCACAGGGCAGCAGCTATTTCTAAGAATTATATGAACTGCTGACAAAGGAAATTTCCAAAGGCTAGAGTTCATGTGATTATTCTGCAGTTGGGGCATTTAAAGAGGTTATTGAGCACAGTTCAAGGCAACTGATTTTCACTTCCATCATACATACTACGGGATAAAATTTGTTGGCCTTCTCCAAGATGACCACTTAAGACAACATCTAGCTGACTCTTCTTTGCCAAACCTGATGTCATTCATCTCACTTCTTGCACAGAGATCTCATCTTAAATCTTATAGCTATGAATATGATTTTTTTACAGTACTGTTTCAGCCACTGAAGTGACAAATTAATTAAGATTCCCTCCCCCTATTTTTGTCTTTATCAAAACCTAGGGAAGTATTTCCTTCTTTAAAATGATATTGGTCAACTTTAAAGAAAATTAGAGAAAGTCAAGGTTTTCATATTTTAAAAGTCTGCCACTTTTCAGTGCATTTGGATTCAGTGCACAGGTGAATGAATACTTATGAGAAAACCATTTTACATAATTCCCCAAAGTCAGAACAATGCCCTTGGTAAGCGCTGGCTAGCAGAAGCAAGAGCCACCACTGAAGAAGGTATGTAAAACCCATGACAACTTCTAAGGAAGAGCATTAGTGCATGAAATTAAGTGAGAAAACTATATTTGGAGCTGGCTCCACTTCAAATACTTTGCATATGAACTATTTCTTTTTCTTTCAATGGCACAGATTTGAATGCCCTAAGGTTACAAAGGTATTGGTCATGGACAAACATGCTCCAGTTATTTTATCAGTTTCTCATGTTCATTCGCATTACCCCTTATCAAATTCCTATATCCAAGAGTAACACTAAATTCTGCTGTGGAGAGATGAGACAATAGCACTACAAGTTAAGAGGCTATCTATGTACCATGACTTGGAAATCTGTGGATCAACTTACAGATTGTATAAGTCACCCTGAACCTCAATCAAGAGAAGGAAGTTTACACCAGGACAGGGAGATGTCATTTAATTATTTTAAGATGTGAAATGGTTTAAATGAAAAATCCAGTGCCTATAAATAAATAAATCACTGACATAAAAAGTCTACATTGCTATCTACAATGTCAGTATGCAGATCAGATGACATCAGACAACACAACTGATCTATGTTGTCTGCATTGAAAATGGCTGGCAATTGCATGGTGTTGTACCCAGTTCAAGAGCAACAGATTTCCTAGTTTATAAATGAAAATTCCATAAAATGAACATTGCAAGTATTGCCTATGGGTAAAGCTAATAGTATCTCTTCCCCTTCTTTTTTTTGGGGGGTGGGGGGTGGGGGAGGTCAAGCTTTTCTTTGTCTCTGTCTTTTTATCAAGGTGGCTCTAATCTTGTGTCAGCCTGCAACAATGAAATTGCTGGACATTAATAAAAGGTCTCCACGTGCACATTCTGAGGGGCATCCTACAAACCACAGCATAATTCAACAGGTTCAGGAAGGGAAAGTATGTACGTTAAATAGAGGAACAAGAGGAGAAGAACATGTCACAGGACATGCACAGTCTGTAAGCAAACAGACTGTACATCCTACAGAAAATACAGACAACCATTTAACCACATGTTTCTCCACACATATGCACTTGGTGACACTCAGGCCCCATTCACATGAGGAGTTCCACTGAGCAATCCAAAATACTGCTATGGAATGCATAAAGGGCATTTGTGAAAACCAGAGCCTCTCACTCCAGGCCAGACAACAGCAGTGAGGAGGAGGAGGAGGAGGAGGAGATGTCACTGCTCGCTTGTGGGTAGGGGGCTGGTCCAGTTATGTGTGGCTTTTCCTTCCTGATCATTGCCAAATCCCTTTGATTCATATCCAGGCCTGTTGACCTCTGCACTCTGACAGCATTAGCAACATCAGTTCCACATTCACATGAAAATCCAGCTCTATTCAGGCATTTCTTAATCTGAGGACAGTAAACACATGAGGAGGGGCAGTTTGATAGCCCTGCCCTGCTCTGTCATTGCTTTCATTGCCCTGTGCATGTTGAAGGTGGCTTTGTGAAGAGAACAGCCTCGTCTATTCATGGGGACTCTCTATGTGATTCAGATCACTGCTTTTCCAATGTTTGAGATCATGTGGAGAGCCCGCATGGATAGAGAAGGCTCTCCTCTTCACACATTGTCCTCCACATATAGAGGGTGATGCAAGCGAAGATGGAGGGGGGCAGGGCTAGCATGTGCCCCTTGATGTGTTTACTGTCCTCAGATTTGGAGCACCTCCCATCTATCTGTAAATTATCAACGTGGAGCTAGCCAGCTTTCAAGCATTCCACAAAAACAGAGCTAAGTTATACATTCCATCAAGTTCTGTATAAGTTTTCCTCAGCTTAAGAACAAATACAAAAACCTGCTGGAGGCTGCAATCAGATTCAAAATTGCACCCTCTCCACCAGCTGCTTTTCTCCCATGTAAAGAGAATGAATGAACGCACGCGCGTGCACATGCACACACACACACACTACCCTACCCTGAGGGAAGCAGCTTAGGAGATGTTTTTTAAAGGAAAAATGGCTGGCAGGGATAAGGTTGAGTATATCCTCACCACCCACTCTTTCTCCATTTCTGATTGATGTGGTTGAAGCAAGCCACTTTGGGAGACATCAGGTGTTACAGCCCTCACACGATGAATGGACAGTGGGGACATGCTCACTGGCCCCTCTCACATCCCTGTTGCCCGGCCTTGCCACTGCCCATGATGGAGGATGAAGTTTTCAGTGGGGAGTCTGCTCAGTGCATGTAGAGTCCCAACACGATTTAGAAACCTAAGCCCTATTCAGGTATTCACTTGAATGCATGAGGGCTCAAAGTGTGTAGGGCCCTGAATGCTGGCTCCACCCCCTATCCATGCACGCTGGCCTCATCATCCTCAGTTCAGTCCTTGCTGTGTTGAACCAGCAATGCCCGAATAGGAGTTCTACTCGTGTTCACTTGAACACGAGAAGAACTCTCTGCACAACTGGGACTCCTGATAAGGCAATGAGTCCCTCCCCATTCTCCCTTCAGACATGCATGTATATATGTATGTATTATATTTATACTCTGCCTTTTTTCCTCCAAGGAGCCCAAAGCAGTGCACATGCTTTTCCTCCTTTCCATTTTATCCTCACAACAACCCTGTGAGGTAGGTTAGGCTGAGAGTCAGGGATTGGCCCAAAGTCATCCAGTCAGTTTCATGGCCAAATGGGAACTAAAACTGATTCCAGTCCAGCACTCTAACTACTATACTAGACTGGCTTAATTCTAATAACGTGAGGGCTTAATGCCTGAATAGCACTAATGTAGATCTGGAAAAAGTGGGATAAAATGTAATTAAATAAAAATTGCAGCCTGTGGCATCTAGTTTTCACTAGCAACAAAAATAAAGGTCAAGGGAAAGTTACATGGAACATTTAGCTTGAGCCCAGAGTTTCTCTCCTTCACGCTATGTACCCATAAATTGAAATCCAGCTGTCCACGTAGGTGGCTGAAGGTTGGAGCTGGGCTGAGACGGAAGTGCCTGGTGGGATACAGTCCAGGGAGGTAAGGCAGGGGAAGGAGAGAGTTTAAATACCTATGCCCTTTTTGATGTCAAATTGTCAAAAACATGACTCCCCCCTCCCCAGCACGCACACACACACCACTATCACCACCACTAACACACACACACACACACACACTTTATATGGGAACATGCCATAGTAATACAAGACAAAAAAGCATGTATTCTGCAGTCATTTCTAGTTTGGCTCCAATTGACAGTTGCTCTAGTCAGCAATATATAATGTCCATTCTGAAATGGCAACAGATTTTTTGTTTTGAAGTGAAGCAACAGTTATCATTCATGGCCTAAATAATGAGTGCACAAACTCCACAGAAATGATACTGTAGGAATTATAAACACTGGTTTCCCCCTGTATATGTCTCTAATCTTCTACAATGACCATTTATTCATTCTGTTTAATAGTATCAAAAATGTAGCCAACATGGATATTTTCAGTATAGCTGGATATTGCACCCCTTTTTTCTGGATTTAGCTCTTTTCAGCCCACCAAACCAAATGCTACATACAGCTACATCCTTCCTTCTGCTTGATCATATTTCACCACAGGAGGAAGAGCTTCACCCTCATAATTGTACACCGTTCACAAAAGTTGAAGTGCACATTTATTCCCTCCTAAACTGCCTCCTGTGGCTTTAGCTTATTTGACTGCAAAATCACCTTCCCTTCGCTCCCTGGGATGATAACAATGAAGCAAGTGGCTCATCAAATAATGTGAAGTGGAAGGTGAAAATGTCAACCACTCAGGACAGAACAAGTCCTCTCTCTGCTTAGGGAAACAATTCAATTTCTCCTGGAGGAAAAATCTGGGGGGGCGGGGGAGGGAGAGAGAGAGCAGCTCCAAGTTCTATGCAAACCATGTGATTATTGTTACAATGTCGTCCTACTCCATCAAGAAAAAAAACACCAGTCTATGGCAATTGCTCAACTTTCTGGTGATGTATTGGGGACATCATTATCGCATAGAACTAGCCTCCCCATGCTCCAAGAGATTTTTTTTTTCCCCTCTGGGAGAAACTGAACTTGACTTGTCTCCCCACGAAGAGAGATTATTTGTTCTGTCCTGAGAACAAAACCCTGAACCCACAAACAGCGACAATAGATGTCCTGTGCCTTCCCACCTGAAGGCTAAAATTGGGGAGGGCATGTGACAGAGCATGCAAGCCCCACTCGAACCTCCATGCCCACTCAGGCTCTGACCTTCCTGTAATGAAGGTCTGAGGGGGACCCCTACTCACATTTGCTCAAAGGCGCAAAATTGGGAACCCTGCTCGATCACCTGCTGAGGGTGCTCCTGTATTGGCATTCCAGTGGTAACGTGAGGCTTGGTAGCTGCTGGCCTGGGCTCGCTGGCTATCTCAGACTCCCCCAACCTGCTGCCCTCCAGATGTTTTGGACTTCAGCCCCAACCAGCATAGCCTGTGGTCAGGAATGCCTGGACCTGTAGTCCAAAATGTCTGGAGGGCACCAGGTTGGGGAAGGCTGGGCGAGCTCATCGAGTTGCTTTCTCCCAACATGTCACAGTCTGTTCAGAAAGGCCCTGACGAGGGAGCACAAATAGGCAGCCTCTCCAGCAGTCACTGCACACGAGCATTCATTGGTCCATGCACGTCACACATGCTGGCTGTAGGGATGGACGAAAGTCCCTTACCTGGTCCTGCAGCTTTTTTCGGTGGGGGGGGAGGCACTCTGTTTCTCCCCCCGAAATTCTTGGAGGGTGGGGAGGCGCCCCGTCCCTCCCCGCCAAAATTCTGGCCGGTGGAGAGGCGCCCCATCCCTCCCCGCTGAAATTCTGGCTGGTGGAGAGGCGCCCCATCCCTCCCCGCTGAAATTCTGGCCGGGGGGAGCACCCCGCCTCTCCGGCTGCGAAAGAAAAAGGTAAAGTAAAAAAAAAAAAGTGATAGGCTACGTAAAGATTTACGTAGCCTATCACGGCTGACTTTGGAAAAAAAAAAGCGCGTATGCAAATGGCGGCGCCCATGGGCGCCGCCATTTGCATTCCTTATTTGGGCACGGGTAGTCTACGTAAAGGTTTACGTAGACTACGGCGAAAATAAGGGCAACGCTATTTGCATTGCCCTTATTTTCACCATAGTCTACGTAAATCTTTACGTAGACTACCCGTGCCCAAATAAGGAAGGCAAATGGCGGCACCCATGGGCGCCGCCATTTGCGTACATGCTTTTTTTTTTTCAAAGTCAGCCATGATAGGCTACGTAAAGATTTACATAGCCTATCACGGCTGACTTTGAAAATCTAGCTGTGATAGGCTACGTAAATCTTTACGTAGCCTATCACATTTTTTTTTTTTTTTTTACTTTGAAATGGCGGTGGCAGCAGCCGGTCGGAAGACCGGCCGCCGCGGCAGCACCACCGCCGAACTGCCACCGGGACCCGCCCCCGTGAGGGACATTCGCACGAGGTAAGTCCCATCCTGGGGGGGGCGGGGGGCGGAGAATTTCCCCACCAATTTCAGGGGGCCGAATGCGTTGGCATTTGGCCTCCTGGAGATTCGTGGAGAAATTCTCCGACATCCCTAGCTGGCTGCTGCTGCTGCACCACAGAATATTTTTTGAGAGGCCCTGAGGAGGTGCCAGATGGAGCGGCCTGCAAGCAGTGGCAAGGCACTGGAGGACAGAGCTGTGTGTGCCATGTGGCCTTCCCTGGGCCCTCAAGCATGGTGGACGATGTTGTCCCATCCCCAGTGTTGAAGAGGGAGTCAAAGGCACATCCAGTCAGCTTCTGTGCATAGAATGGGGGGACATCATCTTGCCCCTTGCCTCAGGCAGCAAAGTGAAGTGGGCTGGCTCTGTCTGACGTGGAGGGCTGGTTTGCTTGCCTTCCAAGTCATTTTGCTGCCCCAAACTATGAATTATAATTGAGTGCCCCAACTCACGGGGGAAACCATTGCAGAAAAATTAGGATTAGAGAAAAGGAACAAGTGCAGCTTAACTGAGAATTGTTCTAGGTTATTGGTCCATCTAGGCCCAGGATTGTTCTGGCCCCTGAGGAGATTATGCAGGCCCAGCCACTCATACAGGCCTTTGCAGAAAAACTGAAACTGTTCCTTGTAGTTCACTTATGTTGTCTGCTTGTGCAGAAGCCTTCTGGGCTTGCCTCTTAAAGAGAATGCAAACAACAGGCCTGTTGCTAGAAGGCCTCCAGTTTCTTGCTTCAGATCAGATGGAAAAGTGGCAGAAGGTAGGGTTGTGACGTATGAGAACTTCGTTTCAATTCG
This sequence comes from Heloderma suspectum, assembly GCF_057233095.1. Taxonomy (NCBI): domain Eukaryota; kingdom Metazoa; phylum Chordata; class Lepidosauria; order Squamata; family Helodermatidae; genus Heloderma; species Heloderma suspectum. Next base: position 244,194,656 of record NC_139459.1, on the reverse strand, counting down.
CAGATCATCCAAACTTACCCCATTCACATCCCCCAAAATGAAATTTTGATCCACAAGATCAACAAATTTGAAAAGAATAATGCAGCTAGATGAAAAATTAGAAACCACAACCAGAAAAACATGCTAAAATCAAACTATGGTTTCTTCTTCACAAGTGTGTTGATACTACAAGCACATTTAACTGTGAAACCAGAAACACTGTCGTATAAACAAAAGGATCAACTACTTGCTTGTTTAATGCTGTTGATTTCTAAGAGCTGCTGAACAAGAATCATCTTGAACAGTAACTTCTGACAGATTTACATTCCTTTAAGCCTTTTACTGCCTTGGATCATAGTCTTGCAGCCAAAGCATGCATGTAAAACTGATGAAGAGGAAAGATGAAAAGCACTACACAGCAGCAGATTGAATTTCAGGGAAAGGCTAAGAAAGTCACCAAAACTAATTGAAATGTATACAAAAGCACAATGGTCTTGACAAGGAGAAAGGATTTCCCAAAAGTAGCTTAATAATAGGGTAAATGCACTTTGACATTGAAATGAATGAGCCTACTACAAGTAAAAAAGGTTTAGGATTGGGCTAGAAGAAGAATATCACTGGGGAAGAAAAATGCAAAATATATAGATACTTTAATCCTGTCCACATTTTATACATTACCTTCAGAATTGTTGTTCAGTCGTTCAGTCGTGTCTGACTCTTCGTGACCCCATGGACAATAGCACGCCAGGCCTTCCTGTCCTGCGCTCTCTCCCGGAGTGTGCTCAAGTTCATATTCATTGCATCGGTGATGCTATCTAACCATCTCATCCTCTGTCGTCCCCTTCTCCTTTTGCCTTCAGTCTTTCCCAGCATCAGGGTCTTTTCCAGAGAGTTTTCTCTTCGCATTAGGTGGCACTGGCCAAAATATTTGAGCTTCAGCTTCAGTATCTGTCCTTCCAATGAGCACTCAGGGTTGATTTCCTTTAGGATGGACTGATTTGACCTCCTTGCAGTCCAGGGGACTCGTAAGAGTCTTCTCCAGCACCACAGTTCGAAAGCATCAGTTCTTCGGCGCTCAGCCTTCCTTATAGTCCAGCTCTCACAGCCATACATTACTACTGGGAAAACCATAGCTTTGATTAGATGGACCTTTGTCGGCAAGGTGATGTCTCTGCTTCTTACTATGCTGTCTAGGTTTGCCATAGCTTTCCTCCCAAAGAGTAAGCGTCTTTTAATTTCATGGCTACAGTCACCGTCTGCGGTGATCTTGGAGCCCAAGAAAGTAAAATCTGTCACTGCTTCCATTTCTTCCCCTTCTATATGCCAGGAAGTGATCGGGCCAGATGTAGGCGTGCACGGAAGTCACTTACCTGGTCTCGCAGCATTTCTCAGTGGGGGGGAGGCACTTCGCTGCTCTCCCCCCGAAGTTCAGGCCGGGGGGGGAGGCTTCCCGCCTCGCCCGGCCAAAATTCAGGCCGGGGGGGAGGCTTCCCGCCTCGCCCGGCCGAAATTCAGGCCGGGGAGGAGGCGCCTCGCCTCGCCCGGCTGCGAACTAAAAAGTTTTTAAAAAATGCCCCCGTAATAGGCTATGTGACGATTAACGTAGCCTATCACGGCTAGATCTGCAAAGTCAGCCGTGATAGGCTACATAAATCGTCACGTAGCCTATCACGGGTGACTTAAAAAAAAAAAAAGCGCGTACGGCTAATGGCGGCCCCCACAGGGAGCCGCCATTTGCGTTCCTTATTTGGTCGCTGTCGTCTACGTAAAGATTACGTAGACTACGGCGAAAATAAGGGCAACGCAAATAGCGTTGCCCTTATTTTCGCCGTAGTCTACGTAATCTTTACGTAGACGACAGCGACCAAATAAGGAACGCGAATGGCGGCTCCCTATGGGGGCCGCCATTAGCCGTACGCGCTTTTTTTTTTTAAGTCACCCGTGATAGGCTACGTGACGTTTTACATAGCCTATCACGGCTGACTTTGCAAATCTAGCCGTGATAGGCTATGTTAATCGTCACGTAGCCTATCACGGGGGCGTGTGTGTGTTTTTTAGTTTTATTGGAATGGCGGCGGCGGCCGCCAGTCGAAAGATCGGCTGCCGCCCCCGCCCCTGACGAAGACCCGACGAACCGCCGGCGGGACCCACCGCCGGGAGGGACATTCGGGAAAGGTAAGTCCCATCCCGGGGGGGTGCGGGGGGGCGGAAGGGTGCGGAGAATTTCTCCCCGAAACTTGTTCGGGGGCCGAACACGTTGGCGCTCGGCCCCCCGAAGTTTCGGGGAGAAATTCTCCGCCAACCCTAGCCAGATGCCATGATCTTCGTTTTTTTAATGTTGAGTTTCAAACCAGCTTTTGCACTCTCCTCTTTCACCCTCAACAAGAGGCTCTTGAGATCCTCTTCGCTTTCTGCCATTAGGGTGGTATCGTCTGCATATCGAAGGTTGTTGATAATTCTCCTGGCAATCTTAATTCCGACCTGTGATTCATCCAACCCGGCGTTTCTCATGATGTACTCTGCATATAAGTTAAATAAGCAGGGTGACAATATGCAGCCTTGTCGTACTCCTTTCCCAATTTTGAACCACTCGGTTGTTCCATGTCTGGTTCTTACTGTTGCTTCTTGACCCTCGTACAGGTTTCTCAGGAGACAGGTAAGGTGGTTTGGTACTCCCATCACTTTAAGAATTTGTTTGTTGTGATCCGCACAATCAAAGGCTTTAGCGTAGTCAATGAAGCAGAAATAGACGGTTTTCTGGAATTCTCTTGCTTTCTCCATGATCCAGCAAACGTTGGTGATTTGATCTCTAGTTCCTCTGCCTCTTCGAAACCCAGCTTGTACTTCTGGTAGTTCTTGGTTCACTTCACATACTGCTGAAGCCTAGCTTGTAGGATTTTGAGCATCACCTTGCTGGCATGTGAAATGAGCGCAATTGTGCAGTAGTTTGAACACTCTTTGGCGTTGCCCTTCTTTGGAATTGGAATGTAAACTGACCTTTTCCAGTCTTGCGGCCATTGTTGAGTGTTCCAGATTTGTTGGCATATTGAGTGCAGCATTTTAACAGCATCATCTTTTAGGATTTTAAATAGCTCAGATGGAATGCTGTCATCTCTGCTAGCTTTGTTGTTACTAATGCTTCCTAAGGCCCACATGACTTCACTCTCGAGGATGTCCGGCTCAAGTTCAGTGACCGCACTATCATGGCTATCAGGGACATTAAGATCTTTCCTGTATAGTTCTCCTGTGTACTCTTTCCACCTCTTCTTAATCTCATCTGCTTCTGTGAGGTCCCTGCCTTCTTTGTCCTTGATCATGCCCGTCTTTGCACAAAACGTTCCCTTGAGATCTCCAATTTTCTTGAAGAGATCTCTAGTCTTTCCCATTCTGTTGTTTTCCTCAATTTCTTTACATTGTTCATTTAAGAAGGCCTTCTTGTCTCTCCTTGCTATTCTCTGGAACTCTGCATTCAGTTGGGTATATCTTCCCCTTTCTCCCTTGCTTTTCGCTTCCCTTCTTTCCTCAGCTACTTGTAAAGCCTCATCAGACAGCCACTTGGCTTTCTTGCGTTTCTTTTTCTTTGGGATGGATTTCGTTGCTGCCTCCTGAACAATGTTACGGACCTCCGTCCATAGTTCCTCAGGCACTCTGTCTATCAGGTCTAATCCCTGAAATCTATTCCTCACCTCCACTGTATATTCATAAGGGATATGATCTAGGTCATACCTGAATGCTTTAGTGGTTTTCCCTACGTTCTTCAATTTAAGCTGAAATTTTGCAAGAAGCAGCTCATGATCTGAGCCACAGTCAGCTCCAGGTCTTGTTTTTACTGACTGTATAGAGCTTCTCCATCTTTGACTGCAAAGGACATAATCTATCTGATTTTGATATTGACCATCTGGTGATGTCCAAGTGTAGAGTCATCTCTTGTGCTGTTGGACAAGAGTGTTTGCTATGATCAGCATGTTCTCTTGGCAAAACTCTATTAGCTTTTGTCCTGCTTCATTTTGTACACCCAGGCCATGCCTGCCTGTTATCCCGGTGATTTCTTGATTTCTTACTTTAGCATTCCAATCCCCTATGATGAAGAGGACATCTTTTTTTGGTGTTAGTTCTAAAAGGTGTTGTAGGTCTTCATAGAACCGATCAACCTCAGCTTCTTCGGCATCAGTGGTTGGGGCATAGACTTGAATTACCGTGATGTTGAATGGTTTGCCTTGGATTCGTACTGAGATCATTCTATCGTTTTTAAGATTGTACCCCAGTACTGCTTTTCCCACCCTTTTGTTGACTATGAGTGCTACTCCATTTCTTCTAAGGGATTCTTGCCCACAGTAGTAGATATGGTCACCTGAATTAAATTCGCCCATGCCTGTCCATTTTAGTTCACTGATTCCCAAGATGTCGATGTTCAATCTTGACATCTCATGTTTGACCACCTCCAGCTTACCTTGATTCATTGATCTGACATTCCAGGTTCCTAAACAATATTGTTCTTTACAGCATCGGATTTTCTTTTCATCACCAGACACATCCACAGCTGAGTGTCCTTTTGGCTTTAGCCCAGCTGCTTCACTCTTTCTGGCGCTACTTGGAAATACCCTCTGCTCTTCCCCAGTAGTATATTGGACACCATGCGACCTGAGGGGCTCATCTTCTGGCATCATCTCTTTTAGCCTTGTGATACGTTCCATGGGGTTTTCTTGGCAAGAATCCTGGAGTGGGTTGCCATTTCCTTCTCCAGTGGACCACATTTTGTCAGAACTCTCTGCCATGACCTGTCCGTCTTGGGTGGCCCTGCACGGCATAGCTTATGGCTTCACTGAGTTATGCAAGCCCCTTCGCCACAACAAGGCAGTGATCCATGAAGGGGACCTTCAGAATTAAGAATATACAAATCAGACCCGCAACAAAATGTTGCATAGGATTCCTGAAACTTGGCGCTTGCAAAAGGGATTTCTCACTGAGCCAGGAGAAAAGCAGGGGAGTCTCCTTCCTTGGTCAGTAGGGGTGGCTGATCCCAGTGTGGCCTCCTCTTCCACTGATCAGGGAAGCTTACCCAGGTCCCTTCCCTACATGTTCCAGTTTTAACTTTTTTTTTAAGCAGTGATGCACTTACACAAGTAACCAGTCCATAGAAGACAGAACTCAGGCTTAATCATTTGCATTATCTCTGCTGTGAGCTAGCGATCACATGAAGCAAAGCGGGGGGGGGGGGGCCTTCCACTCTTCTCCATGCTTTTTTTTTTTTTTTAATGGTTCACATGTTTGAGCCCACAGCTAGTGAAACTCAAGCATAACCATTCAAATTCACTCTGCTCTGGAGTGGCAACTCATGCAAACCAGAGTGAGGCTGCAGCATACTTGTGCAGTCTTCAAGTACCGGGGGCGGGGGGATGTTCATCCAAAGCTATGTACTTAAACATACCTTGGGCTTCCCCCAAATATGCTGGAACCTCTACCCATGACATCTTATAAGTAAATAATGGATAGAAAAGACCCCAAAATATTGACAAATCATTCTCTTTTGTTGGTGATGCTGAGGTTCCTGCCTAGAAGTTAAAGCATCTAACCTAGGCTAGAAGTAGGGATTAGGGATGCTGGAGAAATTTGAGATGGACTAAAATGAGCTCAGATTTCCAAGAATCCAACCTGCAGAATCCACTGCGGAGTCCATAGACTTTCAGATTTTTTTTTTAACTTTCCCGAAATTTACACATATAAATTCATAGGAAAATACATATTGTTTCTGCTGAGGAAACATTGAATGGAATGGAAGACAATATGCTAAATGTTACGTACTAAGGTAAATTATGTAAACCCTTATGTAAGTACTTACGTAATCATTTGCGTATTTTCCACACACAAAAAAAAATTTGCTTCTGTCTCTGGGCAGACAACAGAACAAAAAGCACCTAACAATCCGTGAAACACAGACAGAGCAGATTTCACACAGTCTATACATCCCTAGTAGGGATACACCTGTCCGCACCGGCGGGTACTCACCGATCCCCCGCTGGCCAGCCAGCCAGCCCTGTTCGGCTCCCTGGATGAGCTGCCACATGATCTGCAGGTGCCCCATGAGCGCCCAGTGGCCACCTGATCCCTCAGTGAGCTGCCCTTTTGCAAAAAATAAAAAATGGCAACTCGGGTTTTCCTGTAAATGTAATGTTGCAGAAATGGTTGCCATAAAGAGGCCATTTACGCAACATTACAGGTGTAAATGGACCATTGCATTCAATATATATTTAAAAGATGGATGGATTCACTGGAGTCTGTGCTCATCAGGTGCTCGAGCAGCTGCTGCTGCCACTTGCGCATGCGAGCCAGGTTGTGCGAGCCCCTGGAGGGCTTGGATAGCTGCCTGGAAGAGTGCCCCAGCTGCCCACTCCTCCATGCAAGCCACCATCTTTTACACAAGATGGGGCTCTATATGTTCGTATATTTATTGTTGCACACAACGGTGGCCGTAAAGGGCCATTTCCGCAACATTAGAAGCCCCTAATGTTGTGGAAATGGCCCTTTACGGCCACCGTTGTGTGCAGTAGTAAATATATGAAAAGATATAGAGCCCCATCTTGCATAAAAGATGGCAGCTTTAAAGGAGGGCAGGTGGCTGCCGGGCATGAGGTCCAGACTGGCTACTCATGGGGAAGCAGCTCACTGAGCTGGATTTGGGGGGGGGGGAGCAATCTGTCTGATGGACTCCTGGACCCAGTCAGGCACCCACAGCATCCTTACTTAAAAGGTGCTTTCTTATTTCTATTTATTTAATATGTTTCAAAATTGAGCTCTTAATGCTGCCCTGGCAACCTCTTGCTTAAAATGAAATCCTGCCTTTAATCCCATCCAGTGGCTGCATCTATGGACAATCACACTCCTCTTTCTCATCATTGCCACCACTTGCTTGCTTGCTTGACAGTGAGGGAGCCAGTGAGCAAGCAAGCAGTGGCATCCCATCTCAGAGGCTGTGGGCAGGAGGGTGCTGTTGCACTTGTGTCCTGCTTGTGATTTCCTGGTTGGCCACCGTGTGAACAGAATGCTGGACTAGATGGACCCTTGGTCTGATCCAGCAGGGTTCTTCTTATGTTCATATCTCCTGCTCTTCCTTCTCACCACCTCCATTGTCTGGGCTGAGCAAGAGGCAGATGAACAAGCTGGTTACAAAGATGAAGAGAAGAAACAAGTCCATGGGGCTCTTGTCAGTGGGCCCCTGCTGGGATGTGGGCCCTTAGCAGGTGCCCAGCCATGTCTATCTATGTCAGCCCTGCATACATGCATGCACACATACATACACAAACACACATCCCAGCAACCCTAATACAGATTATCCTTTCCTCACTGCTAGCAACCATGGGGAAAGAGTGATCTGTATCAGGATCACTTGGGAAGGGAGAGGAGGCAATGGTGAGAAAGAGAAATCTGCATGAAGTTCTCCAAAGGAGTGAAGAGTGATATGATTGGCAAGAAATCAGACAGGGAATTTAGCAGCAGATATTTAGCATCCCAGGGGATGGGGGTGGGGGTGGATGCAGCCCCTAGGCTGTAGGTTGTGCACTCCTGGTTTATAGCAAGGGATCACTGTTTTTGCCAAGTGTAAAACTGGATGCTTCTGCACCATTGCTAAAGAGGAGATGATGGTTAGCTTCATGGTACAAATCCCTATACAACTTATAAAAGGATTTTACACAGTTAGCCTGCCTGGCTCCTGTAAGTCAACACAGGGACCAGCAGCTAGTAGGACTCTTTCAACAGGTGAGGTACAGTCAGCAAACTTATGCCTTCTTAGACTGATAGCATTTGATTCAGCACACTGCATTCCAAAATCAATAGAGTTATCCCTATAGAGTTGCATTGCATTGTGGTTTGCTGTATCTATTTTGCTGTATTTGGTTAAGAACAATGTTGCTTTTGGCCCTGCAGCAATACAAATCCAATACAGCAGACAGAGGATCCTTTAATCATATATTGATTGTTCTTAATGTTTTTGTCTCCAGAATCTGGCTCAGTGTACTCACAAAGAACTTATGCCTTAATAAGATCATTTCAAGTATATACAGCTAGTTTTGGGATGGTGGGGAAGATCTTAAAAGACTGATGATGTCGTAAAAATGTACACTACAAGGCCATGTGAGTTTTTCCCAGATGGACAACTCCTAGCACTACCAGCAGAGGGCATTGTGCAGCTATCACATCTTTTCTTCCTTTCAGGTAAGAAAAAAGATGGGGAAAGCAGTGGGAAAGCAAAGGCGGGCTGCAATTGAAGACGACCTCTTCTGTACACCCCATAAGATCCTGTGAATGAGGCAGTGTAATGGCACCATTCAAGCCTTGTCTGGAAGCACCCTGGACTCCTAATCTGTGTTCCGTGTTGACTTGAGCTCTAAAATCTCATTTAACCATGATCCTGTGTGCTCTTCCCACCTTACTTTGTAAATATAAACCAGCATGGTTGTTTCATTTTGCAATGTTGCACTGTAAGTGGGATTACGATAGGATTGATGTCTTTCATAGAGTACTGCTATATGTTAAGCAGAAGATGCTCCATCGTTGTAATCCCGGTGATACTCTAAAACTGCCATTGAAAAATACACTCTCTTGCATCACATACTACTTCATTTAATTATCTGTCTTTTTTTAGTTATAACCCAACTTTCTGTTCGCCATGGCTTTCTGTAAAAGAGATTCTGCACATGTGTTCAAAAACACTTTAAACATGGCTTTCCTCTGGAATGGATGTCATGCCCCAACCCTTACTCACGCACAGTCTCGGTCAAGTGTCCTCAAACAGACATCTATGGTTTCCCACATAGTGAATGGTACTAACTGAACTGCTAATTGTTCTGAATAGAAGAAAGGTGTTATGCTCTATTTTATTTTTGCTATTTTCTGCTTTAAATTATTGGATGTTGTATTTTTCCCCTATGTTGTATGTTTTACATTTTGCTCTGTAAGCCACCCAGAGAATATCTATGGATAGATGGCAACATAAATGTAATAAATAAATACATATGCTTACACAAACTGAATTTTGGCATGCAAATCATTCCAATGGTGCTGCACTGGAAACCAATTACAAAAGAAGTGTACTCCTGTTGAGCTGAAACTAGGCTAATATGGGGAAACGGCAAAAGGTCTCCTTTCACCCATGCTCATGTGCTGTGTCAGCAAAACCCAAGGACAGATGTGCATTTTAGATGTACATTTTAATTTAGTTATACACATAGGGAATTGTGGTAAGGATGCTGGAGAATGGCGTTTGGTCCATGTTTTTAAGCCAACCAACCTAATTCGCACATCCCGGACTGGACTGGAACTAGTCCTGTGCTGCATCCCCTCCCGGACTTTTGCAGCCTTTTCACTTCCCTGGAAAAGAGGCAGTTGTTTTTCTGCCTCCTTCACAGAGATAGTGAGAATTTCATAGACATTTCTTAGTGTGCAGTACTTAAGGGTTTCCCTTACTGTAATGAGATGGCCAAGGAAGGCGTGCATGGGTGCTCTTTCTCTTTTAACGTACTGTTGGTCCCATTCTCCTGCGCTTTGCAACCTCCCCAGCTGCTTATGCTTTCTGAAGAGCATCCTAGAGGACTTAGCCAGGACTTCCTCCCTTGAGGCTTTCCAGTACTGCTGCCTCCTGTCCTGAGTGCCTGAAAGAAGACGGAGGAGGAGGAGGAGGACATGGTTGTGTCCTTTTAACAACAAAAACAAAACTGCCTCTGCTTTCAGGCACCATCTCTCCCACATTGACATTTTTAACATCTTAAGGTCTTTCTATCCCAAATACATCTAAAACTGGTTTTAATATGGAAAAATGCATACAACATGTGTACACTGAGGAAATCTGTGTATGAAAACGTGAACTCTAACGCTGTTAAATAAATGGTTGAATGGTGCATAAATTTGACGCAATGGGCCTGTGAATGAATACATACAAAACTGACACAGACCAGATATTGACTCATTTGTAGATCCCTAGGTGTACGAATCCTGACACGCTCACTTATGGGTCAGAACACAGCTGAAGTCAGCGGGCATAGCCCACTGTGCACATGTTCTGACCCATGTGTGAACACAGAGGGGGGTCAGTCAGGCTTGCTGCTACATTCAAAGTTTGATTTATTGCAGACTCATTTACCTACCCACACCTTTGTTGACTTGGATCCAAATTCTCTTATGTAGTTCTGGCATTGGGCATGTGCAGTATAAAGAGCCTTGCTATAGAACAAAAAATAGGGCCACAGTTGGAGAGAACCAAATTATAGAACTGCAATTAGCACATGAGTGAAAACTGGTCTAGATATTGATATTGCTAGATATTGAGATATTGGTCTAGATAAAGATATTGCAGATATCAAGTCTATGAATATTGTTTTTTTTTAAAGAATATACCAACATTAGTTATAAATCATTATTGTGATTACACATATATATATAAAAGCATTGTTCCAAATGAGCACTGAACTTATTTTTTGAGAATTGTTACAGTAACATTTTCCAGAACGTTTTCAGAAACTTTTTCAAAAAACGGGGGCTACAATTCACAAACAGAGAAGTGACTTAGACTTACCACCTCAGACTCAACAAAAATGCTGTGGCAATGATGCAAAATGAAAACTTTTTTAATGAGCGAGGCTGCTTCAGCTATTGGCACTGACAGCGTTTTGTCTTGTGCAGCTTCACAGAGCTAAAAAAAAGAAGAAAACTTAAGCAATATAATATTGGTGCGAGACCAATACAATTAGAATGAGACAAAAAAACAAACATACGAACCTCAGCCTGTCTTCAACAAGGTCTTTGTAAATTGTGGCCTCCAGTTTTTGAAATTGTTTCTGAAAACATTTTGGAAACTGTTACTGTAAGAATTCTAAAAAAAATAAGTTTAGTGCTCATTTTAATCAATGCTTATATATACTGTATATGAAATTGCAATAATGATTTATAACTAAAGTTGGTATATTCATCTTTAAAAATTATTCATAGACTTGATATCTGCAATATTTTTACTTTTTTTTAATCTGAAGAAGCTATATATATGCGAAACAGGATCACACCGGATTCCTGTAAAAACCTTCAGAAAAGATTCCTGGAAAAAAAATTCCAACAGAAAACTTTGTTGACTATACTTTTTGATATAGATGTTCACATTTTCTACTATTATATGTATAATATTATATTTACATTGTTTTTCACATTGATATTATCTCTGTTTAAGCATTCATTATTTTCACTAGAAGATAAATCAGCAAATATTATAAACAATCATATATGTGTTTCTATTGTTATATTATTTGATTATTATACCTATACCAGTTTTCAGTTGTGTGCTAATTGAAGTTCTATAATTCAGTACAAAGAACCCACACTCTTCACCCTATCTCCTCACAGAAGAACACACACAAAAATAGTATAACCTCTGAGGAAAGTCGCTCATCCAAACTGAAATGGATGGTTTGCAGATATTATGTGTTAAGTATATTTTAGGCAGCAATGCATGGTGGAGCGAATTCTGCAAAGAAGAAGGTCCATTTGAAAAATATATTTAGGTTAATTGCATAGGTGGACTCATTTGCGGTGATTAGGGATGAGAAAGGTATCTTGCTGTCTCAGCACAAGCAGGCCATGTGAGTAAACTTAACTAAAAGAAACAGTTTTACATTTGCAGCAGAAGCCTGTATGAGTGGCTGGGCCTGCGTGATCTCCTCAGGGGATAGAACAATCCTGGGTCTAGATGGACGGGTAACCTAGAACAAATCTCAGGTACACCGCAGTTGTTTCTTTTCCTCCAGGCTTGTCTGCCCTGGTGTGTGTTCCTGTCCTCAGCCACACAACAGAACAGGGCTTCTTTTCAAAGATTTGGCCTACTGCTGGGCTCTTGGTCTATCACAATAGGAACACAACAGCCTCCCCACCACCACCCTTATTGGTTCAGACCAAATATTCAACTGGGCAAATACCTTATTTCCCACAGAGGGTGGACATTTATACATTGTTACACACTGCCAAAAAAAGAAGACAAAAGAGTACACCAGATTGCATAAAATGTGCATATGCTTATATGTATCAATGCAAATTTAGAAGGAAAAAAACCCTGTAATGTAAATATAAGTGTAGTACATTGCACCATAGTGAGGAAGACTGTGGCCAGGTGACCTATGTGCCTGCTCACTCAGTGAGCTGTTGTCCAGATGCTGACTGATGATGGGCAACTTCAAGGCCCAGCTTTTCCTTCTGATGGTTCTTTATCTTGAAACTGGAGTTGGACTGGACAGCCCTTCAAATAGAGCAGGGGTGAATAACCCATGGTCCATGGGCCGCATGCAACCTCCCTGGCCTTAAGTGTGGAAGTCAGCAGTGTGCAGCAGGGTGTGGCCCCAGGGGGTTGAAACTGGCCCCCAGAACACCTGATGTTACTCATTTCAGAATAGAGGACTATTCCCTATCGCCATTCTGTAGGACCCATGGCCACCCTATTCCCATAGTGGCCAACCAGGTACAGTCAGGAATCACACAAGCAGAGTGTCAGAATAATACTTATCTCCCACTGTTGCTGCTTACATCTGCTATTCGGTGGCATACTGCCTCTGACCATGAAGGTCCCTTATCCATCATGGCTAATGACTTACCCTCCACAAAGCTGTGTTGCCCGCTTTTTAAAAGCCACCAACCATCCAAAGCTTGTGCTATTTACAATGTTTCCCAGTGGGTTTGCTGTAGGAACATCTCTTCCACAGTGAGCATTAAAGCAGTGGAGTTAATAAAGACATAATGCAGAATTTGGTTAATCCCTTCATCTGTTGGCTGCTTTAGCATTCACTGGTAACGTGTTTAATAATGGCACTGTGCCTACCCATGAGAGCATTAGGTAACTCCCAACACTGTGAGGAAAATGAAAGCTCAATAAAATAAACGGAGATTAAATGTATAAAGGCCAACACAGTGTGTCCCCAGTTGAAGCAAATCAGTCAATGATGTGTTTTGCAATTAGAACCATGTGGGAAAGAATTAAAGGAATTTTAATCACGTATTGCTTTTTGGTTTTGCACTTATTCTCCACTACATTTCTCCTTTATCACATCAAGAATAAACTGTAATGTAAAGGCACTCCAGTCTCTGCATGCTTTATCCTTGAAAATAGTTTGTTGTAGTGCTAGGCAAACATGTAAGTATTACTGATAAGAAGATCAGGTCCATGCTATAATCAGTAGCGAACATCTCAGAAAACCAAACCAGATTCAAAATTTCACAGTCAGTACTAGGATAGAACTATTAACCTTACACAGTATGAGGCATACTTCATACTTTGGTCCTCAGGACCAAAGTAGGGACTGGATCCAGGTTTAATCTGGATCAACTGCACTGGTGGAAATGGACTTCCCTGCCCCCTCCTTCCCACGGCAGCCCCTCCAGCCCCCTGAAAATGCTACAGAGCAGAAGACTCTGCTGCATGTGGTGAGCTGTGGGAGTGGGGAGGGTGAATCCCTCCAAATCAGGGGGCGGGACCTTCTGCAAGCAGAGCCCTTCCTGTTGTGGAAGGCAGATCCTGGATCCAAGGCTAGATATCCAGCAGACGTTTGGGGTCCCAGAAACCTGGATCTCCGCTGAATACCTCAACAGCATCCAAGAAGGATACAATGTGGAGGAGAAATGTAGCTCAGCCCTCTCCCACCCACTGCTTTCCTCCTGCAGCTACATTTCCACAACGGTGGAGTTCCTACCATGTGCATGTTTGTGTCATTTGTATTGGGAAAAAAATGGCTAAATAATGCTACAACACCCTAATGAGCTTTAAATCCTGGTCCATGCAAAGTTATGGTAGAACTTTTTCCTGGAATGTTATTACTTCTGTCTGACTGCAGGAAATTGCACATTTTAATACTACTTCTTCAATGAAACCAATACTTGGAGGTGGTTTTTCCCCCCTCTGGGGAGCATTCATACATGAAATGCCCCACATCCAGTCTGAATTGGTACAGTCCACAAACAGTTTTACCATGCAATATGGAGATTCTCAGCCTATGGGCAGTGCCTATTTCAGTTTTTAATTTTTGTACATCACCTAGTGATCTTAGGTACGTTATTAAATAAATATAATAGTAGTCTAGACCAGTCTTTGTCTCCTTTGGCAGGATATGTGAGCAGGAGAATGATTAGGGTTGGAAGACTTGTGCTGTGTTTTCATGAATATTTGGCTACCTAATATAGTCTTTATAGTTGCTTTATGATTCCTTCTCTGTAATATTCCTCCAGTTGTTTCTTGCTGGGTGGAGGAAGGTGCTCTGATGGACTGAATATGCACCACCATATTGAATTCTTCTTTACAAGGCTAATGGCCATACAGTACAACAGGTTTACAACCAAATACAATCCCCTTGTACAAGCAACACCACACCAATTTTGTCACACATATGTAACATGGCTCCAGCCTTTGCTTCCATAGATGGTTAGTGAACAAGGTAGTAAAGGCAATTTCCACTAAAGACTGCCGTATTTAGTAAATTAGACCATCTTCCATTTGTACCTCTTGACATATATTTTCCTTAAAATACTGAAACAGATTAAAAAGTGGTATTAATTCATGTCATCCAGATCAGCGCTGAGTATATCTTGTAAAATTTGGTACTGGGTATAGAATTCAGCATCCTAAAACTCTCAGAACAACAACAACAGCAACAACAACACATTTATCTAGTTTTAACAATGTAAAAATAGGCCTGAAACTGTGTTGATTATGGGCGCCATCACATGAGGCTTTTATCGTGCAGTCACGGTGGGTCGCTCATGGAAGTTTGCTGGTCCTTTTCATGACATCGTCAACCTTCAGGGCATATCCAGTGGTATTTCCCATTTATTCCATGTTAAAAAGTTCCGGAGATAATGAGCTAAGAAAGTATCCTAGATTTTCCTTACTGTGTATAATCATTGTTGCACTATTAAAATAGCCACTAGATGGCACCATTTCATTGAGGTCTATAGATCATTGAAAATTTAAAACTTCCCCCCTCAGCCATCACGTGGTCGCCGTCTGAGAGCCTGCGGTAAAAATGGAAAGGCTCCACAACAGGAGGACTGCTATTTTTCCTTCAATGTAGAAACTAAGTCTGGTGATAATCCAGAAGCTGGAGACATGGAAGCACTGAGTGAAGCTGAGCAGGATTTGGAGTTTTGCCTTCTCTGTGATTAGCAGAAACTGAATCAATAATGCAAAATTAGTGTAAAAGCATGCATCATACACACACACACTCATAATTTATATAGATCACATAATTCAGCTTCTCCTACTGTAGAACACAGGTTATCTTGGAACACAACTTTGATTTCAGCACATGTTATCCATAGCCCAGACTATACTTTTTTATTATTATTCTAGAAAGAAAGAGTGAGGGCTTGGAATTTGTCACTCTGCTTATAATGCAAATAGTAGCCACTAGAAGTGATTCTGAAGAAAACAATATCACTGGGAGGCCAATCAAGCAATCCAAGTTTGGAAAATGGCTGCTCCCCCCACCCTCTCTCTCACACACACACACTCACACTCAGAGGTCCACTTAAGACCCTAGGAGCCACAGTGACTGCAGCCCCTAAGCCAAACCTGACCAAAACAGAAGCATCCTTGACCTTCAGGGTCCTCATGTGCCACCAAGCCTATGGACGGCCTCAGGGAGCATGCCTGATGAGAGACAGGTGAAAATTGACACAGTGCCAGGTTCCAGGCCAGAAGGCTGCCCCTTTAAGGATCACCATTCTCAGGCAAGGGAACAGAGGCTGGAAAGGACAGTCAGGCTGAAGAACTAGTCAAGGGCTAAGTTAGCACTCATTGGAACAAATCATTTCTTCCCAAAGACCTCTCCAGGTTTCGCTAAAAAAAAATCTGCCTCTGACCACTCCTACTTTCTGTTTCTGCTTCTTCACTTTTCAGTGGATATGAACTCTGTGACTACCACTGTCCTGCTCTGGAAAACTGTTTCAGGCCACTGTCTAACCTACTTCCTCTCCAGATTTCCCTACAAGCTCCTGAAAAGGTGAACCATCTAGCCTTCATCAACCTGCCATAAAAAGGTAAAAGTAATGACACAGCTGAGAATATATGCACTGGCCATCAGTTGTATACTTCGGAGCAGCAATGATGCTTCAGTTAATGAGATTTTTTTAGAGATGTCAGAGAATTCCGCGACGGATCTCGGTGCCGCCGCCATTTGCTTACGCTGGGGATTTTCCCCCTGCCATGATAGGCTACGTAAATATTTACATAGCCTATCATGGCTCAATACAGGGACGCAAATGGTGGCGGCTACGACAGCCACCATTTGCGTCCCTGCAGGGATGCCCAGCAGCCAGAGTCAACCGGCGGCTCCGTGGCTTGGCCGCGGAACGGAGCCAGCCGGGCAGGATTCCGGGGGGAGGGATGAAGTGCCTCCCCCCATCAAGGATTCTGGGGGGAGGGACGGAGCGTCTCCCCCCCACCGTGGATGCCCCTCAGCAGAGCAAGGTAAGGGATTCGTACATCCCTAGACTTTTTCCCCCTTAAAAACCTAGGGATGGTGGAGAATTCTGCCACGGATCCCAGTGAGGCTGAATGTCAATGCATTTAGCCCCCCCAGAATCTGTAGTGGAGCAAAGCCCCCCCCCCATGAAACACGCGCAAAACGGAGCCTACCTGGTGCCATTCGCCCGTTGGTGCTCCTCGAATGGCGGCCGCATCAGCGGCCGCCATTCGCCTCCCAGGGAATGCCGTGATAGGCTACGTAAGTATTTACATAGCGTATCACGGCTAACACAGGGACGCCATTTGTGTCCCTGCGGACGCCGTGATAGGCCTCATAAATACTTACGTAGCCTATCATGGCAAAAGGCAGCCACACAAATGGCAGCCGCCGTAGCCGCTGCCATTTGCATAGCTGCCTTTTGCCATGATAGGCTACGTAAGTATTTATGAGGCCTATCATGGCAAAAGCGGGGACGCATCTCTCCATGCAGACCTTAAGCAAATGGGATAACCTTGGTGGACAGAGCAGCTTGGATAGGGAATCTTGTCACTGTACACAGCCGCCAGTAGAAATCTGGGCCAACTGATCTCTACCTTGTATCTACTTGTACATCATCTATCTACTATACTTGTCTCATGAGAATATAGCCCTTTGCATGCCCAGTCTGAGGATAATAAAAGTACGTGTGTGAGGGTAAGGGAGGTAGTGTCTCTCCAGTAGGCTCCACCCACAGCTCAGGGCCAAACTAGATGTTCCCTTGATATGCAGCAGGCCGCTATGTATCTTGTTTGACCTAAATTATGGACAGAACTTGGGGAAATTCTATCTGGGATTGAGAGGCTTATCAGTTCCCTCCCCAGTGCAATCAGATCCCCAGACCATTGGTGCCAATGGGGACATTTGATCGAAACGTCTTAGCTACAGGGGGAAGGGTGTGCATTTCACTCATGCTGGGGGAGAGAAGAGATCCCCCTCCACCCCATACACTGTATTCCAAGAAGTCAGGTTTTCCCAACTCCTGCTTGTAAAGAAGGGAAAACAGGATACATTCATGTCAAAGGAATGTCTGTTCTGGCCCTTAACTCTTTCAGCCATTTGAATATTTGAAGAGAGCCACCACAGGGATAGCTGTATGTGTAAGGGCTATCTTCATTCATTCTAATAAATGCACAGAAGTCATGACTGGAACCTGCCCCAGATATGCCATGCCCACCTCCACCACCCATTCACATTCATTCTCTCCAGACAGATAAGGACACTGCTGTGTAGGTATGGCAATCAGCTCAAATCTCACGTGACATGAGGGTATGCCACACTTTTCCACTAAAGGTGATGTAAACATGCTTTCTCCGTAGGTATGGCAGAGAATTCCACCACGGATCTCGGGGAGGCCGAATGCCAGTGCATTTGGCCCCCCGAAATCTGTGGCGGAACGGCCTGCCCCCCCGCCCCCCCCCACAGATCCCCCCAGGACGAGACTTGCCTGGGGCAGATCTTCCGGGCAGTGGCAGCGGTGGTGGCTGGTCTTCTGACCGGCTGCCGCCGCCGCCATTTGCAGGGTTTTGTGGGGGTTTTTACACCAACGTGATAGGCTACGTAAGTTTTTACGTAGCCTAACACGACAGGGTAAAAAAAAAAAAGCGTATGCAAATGTTGGCGGCTACGGCCGCTGCCATTTGCGTTCCTTATTTTGGGCCAGTCTATGTAAATAATTACGTAGACTAAGACAGCGAAAATAAGGGGAATGCAAATAGTGTCCACTACGCTATTTGCGTTCCCCTTATTTTTGCCGTCTTAGTCTACGTAAATATTTACGTAGATTAAGACGTCAAAAATAAGGAACGCAAATGGCGGCAGCCGTAGCTCCCGCCATTTGTGTACGCGGGTTTTTTTTTCTTTTCCCAGAGCCCTCCACGGCCGGAAATCTGGCTGTGGATGGCTCTGGCCTGGCTGGGCCTGGCCGGCTGCTCCACGGAGCCGCTGCAGAGCACAGCCGTCCAAGGAGGATTCCGAGGGGGGGAGGAATGGAGCGCTTTCCCCCAGTCCAGGATTCCAGGGGGAGGGACGGAGTGCCTCCCCCTCCACCATCAGCATAATCCGCGAACAGGTAAGTGATTTTCGTACATCCCTACTCTCATGTGTTTCTTTTGTACTCTTAGATATGCATACCAAGGTATTAATGGGAAGTAAAAACAGGCCAAACTGTCAGGAGTGCGATCTTAGACAAAAGAGGTTAGGCAGAGTCTTAATCCTTGCCTCCATTGGTTCCTTCATCTATATATGAATTTCATAGGGATGGCAGAGAATTCCGCCACAGATCTCAGTGAGGCCGAATGCCAGTGCATTTGGCCCCCCGAAATCTGTGGCGGAATGGCCTGCCACCCCCCCGCCCTCTCGCGGATCCCCCCTGGGACAAGACTTACCTGGGGTGGATCTTCCGGGTGGCGGCGGCGGCTGGTCTTCCAACCGGCCGCCACCGCCACCATTTGCAGTCTTGTCAGGTTTTTTTTTTTTACAAGACGTGATAGGCTACGTAAAGACTTACGTAGCCTATCACGTCTGGCTTAAAAAAACACGCACACACATAACGCAAATGGCGGCAGCTACGGCCACCGCCATTTGCGTTCCTTATTTTTGGCCGTCTTAGTCTACGTAAATATTTACGTAGACTAAGACGGCGAAAATAGCATACACACGTTGTTGTTGTTGTTTTAAGCCAGACGTGATAGGCTACGTAAGTCTTTACGTAGCCTATCACGGCTGACTACAGGGACGCAAACAGCGGCGGCTACGGCCACCGCCATTTGCATCCCTGCTAGCCAGTGGGCAGATGTCCAGCTGCTGGTGGAGCCGGCTGGCGGCTCTGCGGAATCCCTGCAGAATGGAGCCGGCCGGCCAGGATTCCGGGGGGAGGGACGGAGCGCCTTCCCCCCCCCAGCGGAACCTGGAATTTCACATATCCGCAGAAACAATATCGTGGGAGTCTGTGTAACTAACTGTTCTGTTCCAGGTGGTGGCCACAGCTAGACAGGGGTTCTCGCACACGTCCTGGTTCAAGGCAAGAGTTCAGGTCCTAGGTAGCGCCCTGGACAGTTCCAAGTGGCCCTTGGGTTGAACACTCACAGGCAGGCTCAAATGTTGCTTCAAGAGCAAATAGCCCTAGACTGAGACTTAAAGAGAGCTCGGTCTGGGTGACTAGCTCTGTCTCCACTGGAAGAAGCCTGTTAAAGGACCTTGCCTGTTTTAGCTGCCACTGACTCCAACAGAGTTGGGGAGACAGTGGCTCCACTATGATTTCCAGTCCAGAGTCCTCAGGCTCCAAGGACAGCAGCATGATCTTGGAGATCCAATGTAGTGTACTGATTAGAGTGTTGGAATGGGACTGGGGAGGCCTGGGTTCAAGTCCCCACTTGACCATGAAACTCACTGGGTCACTTTGGGCCCGTCACTGACTCTCAGCCTATCCTACCTCACAGGGTTGCTGTGGGGATAACATGGAGAGAAAGAAGATCATGTATGCTGTATTGGGCTCCTTGGGGGGGGGGGGAAGCAGGATATAAATGTAACAAATAAATAAAATAATAAATAAAATAATCTCTTCTAGCCAGGGAAATGGTAGAAATATGGGTTCCTCATACACTGGACTTTCTGGAAAAGTGGGGTCAATTCTGAGGGGAATTCCCTCCCCTCTCCCCCACTCTGTCACCTCCTCAGAGTCTATGGACTCATCTGACAAATATGGGGGGTCTGACCTGAGGGCCATGATAGTAATGTGGATAGGGAGACATTTTTCTCCCTCTCTCAAAATACTAGAACCTGGGTCATCTTATGAAGCTGATTGGTGGGAGATTCTGGACAGATAAAAGGAAGTTCTTCTTCACATAGCGCATAGTTAAACTATGGAATTTGCCACCTCAGGACATAGTGATGGCCCCCAATTTGGATGGCTTTAAAAAGGGGTTAGATAAATTCCTGGAGGAGGAGGCTAGCAGTGGCTACTAGTCCTGATGGCTATATGCTACCTCCACTAATCAGAGACAGTATGCCGATGTTCACCAGTTGCTGGGGAACCTGGGTGAGAAGGTGGTGTTACACTTGTGTCCTGCTTGTGGGTTCCCAGTCAACAGCTGGTTGGCCACTGTGTGAACAGAATGCTGGACGAGATGGAGCCTCGGTCTGACCCAGCAGGACTCTTCTTATGTTCTTATAGTAACATGCCAACTGGTAGGCAAAAACGATGGCCTATTCAATCCAGTATTGTAAGAGAATGGGAAGGAGATGAAGAGGGACTGGGAAGTAATACCAGTGAAGACTGAAATCCCTAGTTAGTGTCCTTTACATTGCAGCCTTAGTCTCTAGTAATTCAGTGGGATTTCCTTCACAGAGAACATTGGACCTAGAGGTTTCAAAATGAGTTAGTTGCATATGGCATTGTAAAGAGCGATAAGAAATCAATAATGATGTTAACAGATATTAAGAACAACATTTTAGAGTTACAATTTACAGTGCACTGAAATTTAAACATACGCAGGCCAGAATGTCTCAGTTAATGCCAAGAACTGATTGTCGCAAAGGGAATGTTCATATCTTCCCATATGGTTCACAGCAGGAGTGGGGCTGGACTCTCATTTGTTCACCGTGCACTCGACACTATCATGCTGTTCAACAACTGGGAGAGTTTGCTGTTTTTGCAGGACTTGCAAAAGGTTGAGCTAGGAAGGTAATAAAAAAGCAAGCCCTGTACCCCTCTGTGTAATTACAAAAGACATATGCAGTGTGGCTGCAGATTTTTCCATTATATTGTAAATTTTACCATGGTCAGCAAGAGCTGGTGTGGGTGCAGTGGACAAAGTGTTCAGCTAGGACTAATGAGACCAGAAGTGCCATGAGCTCTGAGAGGATTCTGGGCAAATTGCTCCCCTCCTGCTCCATGCCAGCCACCCCTCCTTTTTTGTTGTTTGTTACCCTGGGCCAGGAGGGGGTTAGCAGCAGCAGCAGCTCCTCTTCTTAGGGCTCCTTCACACGGAGCTTTTATCCTGCGATTGAGATTGCTCCCTCACAGAAGTTGGCAGGCTCTTTACATGACGCCGTGATCATCCAAGGCGTCTCCTGCCCTAAATGCCCTTTGTTCCGTTTTTAAATAGATCGCCGATGATGAGCTATCAGATTACCCCGTTGTGTTCCACTTCAGTTCCCTGCATGAAAAAAGTTAAAGCAGCAAGAAGAGGAGCGAGATCAATGAAAGATAATGAAGACTCGGATACGGGGAGAAGGAGGGGGAAGGGGGTGGGGGGAAAGGAAGCAGGTCTAAAAGGGAGTCATCATGATCCTGCATTCAAAATGGAAGCAGAAAGCCCCATTTTAAATGCAGGATTTTAGGCTGCTGTAGAGATGCCCTTAGCCTGCTGCTGGCAAAAGCAGGTGCCAAGGCTGCAGACCAGGCAATGCCATTTAAAATTAAGCATTTTTCCTTGCTTTTTAAACTTTGGAGTACCAGCAATCTGACCAATCAGATGCTGCCTTTGGAGGAAGACAAGCAATGAGGGAACAGGATCCATGTAAAGACCACCCATTTTCCCCCCCTGTGCCCTGCCCTCACTGGGCATGTCTCCCCAAAGGCAGCATCTGATTGCCTCAGATCACTGCTGCTCAGAAGTTAAGAAACCAAAGTTAATTAAATGCTGGCTCGGCATGTCCTTTTGCAAGCTGTAGGTGAGGAGGAGGAGCTGGCACGGCATCACCATTGCATCACTGCTGCTGTCACAGTACATCGCTGCCACCCTCAGGGGTCATTTGGGAGCCCTCCCAGACCACGAAGTCTCAGACCTGCACCCAGCAGCCCAGCCCTGGCAGTATCCCGGAATGAGAGCTGGGTTCAAATCCACACTCAAGTCACAAAGCTCACTACGACTGCAACCCTACACCTAATTCCCTGGGAATAAGCCCCGTTGAACACAATGGGGCATACTTCTGAGAAGGCATTGCACAGTATGTGACTTTCGACCACTTATCTCATAGACTAATCTACCTTACAGGGTTGCTGTGAATACAAAACGCTGAGTAACCTTACCTACCCCATGAGGAGCCCCATGAACCTTGGAAAAAAAGGATGGCAGGTGCTAGAGGAGAAAAAGGCTCATAATTCTGGGTCCCAAGGAGAATGAAGGTTTATCCTCCAGTCACCCTTTGATAGACATCAGGATGTGCAGAGGAGAAGTGGGGAGGTACCAAAGTTCCCAGCAGAACTCGAACTTTGGCTCTTATATGTTTGTAGCTGAGAAACTATGTGTGGGAGCCATGGTAAAGCTCACACTTCTTATGCCCATCACAACTTGGAGCTCTTTCCCCTGTGCTGCCCAGATTTATTTAAACCTCCTTTCCCCTCTCCAAGCTTCTCAGTCAGTTAACAAAAAGAAACACTGCAGAGAAAGGTTTACTTTAAAAAACAAAAAAACAAAAACTGAGCTCTGAAGCACAGGAGAGTATTCATCATTTCCTTTGAAACCGCCTGGTTAGGTACAAACAGCTCCACTAATAAAGAGATGGTTCTAATTCAGCACTGAGAGAAATTTGTCTCTCTCAAGCACCCCTGTGGCTAAAGAATTAATTGGGAAGTGCTTTCCAATTAGATTAATTGTTTCACTGCTTACACTTCAGGTCAAAAGAGAGAGACCATCAAAATTACAGGCTGAAGAAATCACACTAGATACAGCCAGGGATAGATGAATCAGTCTATTTCTGTGTCGCTTTCACATGCGTTTGCTTCTAAACCCATTGCCTCCTCTTTCCACCTTAATCTGAGATGTGGGTCTTTTTTAAAAAATCATCACAAAAATGTGCAAACATTGTGCTTTAAAACTTATTTTAAAATGTCTTTTCTCTCAAAATACACATTTTTAAATGAATTTCCTCATTAAAAAGCATTTAAATGCATTTGGATACACTTGAGCCAAGAACTGAATTGGAAACATTCAGGGAGTGTGAAAGCTAGGGGTGGACGAAAGTCACTTACATTTTCTCGAAGCTTGTTCGCGGTGGGGGGGAGGCGCTTCGCTGCTCCCCCCACCAAGTTCAGGCCGGGGGGGGAGGCTTCCTGCCTCGCCCAGCCGAAATTCAGGCCGGGGGGGAGGCTTCCCGCCTCGCCTGGCCGAAATTCAGGCCGGGGAGGAGGCTTCCCGCGTCGCCCGGCCACGAACGCGAAAGTTAAAAAAAAAAAAACGCCCCCTGATAGGCTACGTGATGATTCACGTAGCCTATCACGGCTAGATCTGCAAAGTCAGCCGTGATAGGCTATGTCAATCATCATGTAGCCTATCACGGGTGACTTAAAAAAAAAAAAGCACATATGCTAATGGCGGCCCCCATAGGGAGCCGCCATTCGCGTTCCTTATTTAGTCGCTGTAGTCTACGTAAACGTTTACGTAGACTACGGCGACCAAATAAGGAACGGGAATGGCGGCTCCCTATGGGGGCCGCCATTATCCATACACACTTTTTTTTTTTTTAAGTCACCCGTGATAGGCTACGTGACGATTGACGTAGCCTATCACGGCTGACTTTGCAAATCTAGCCTTGATAGGCTACGTAAATCGTCACGTAGCCTATCAGGGGACGATTTTTTTTTTTTTCTTTTATTGCAATGGCGGCGGCGGCAGCCGGTCGAAAGACCGGCTGCCGCTCCCGCCCCGCTCGATAACCCGCCGAACCGCCGGCCGGACCCGCCGCCGGGAGGGACATTCGGCGAAGGTAAGTCCCGTCCCGGGGGGTGCGGGGGGCGGAGGATTTCTCCCCGAAACTTGTTCGGGGGGCCGAACACATTGGTGCTCGGCCCCCCGAAGTTTCAGGGAGAAATTCTCCGCCAACCCTAGTGAAAGCCCATGGATAACTTAGTTGTCTGATGAGTCCGGTTCATATTGCAGTTCACAAAGACAAGAGCTCCGGAAGGATCAATCCTATGGCTGCTAGACAGTGGCTAGATGGACATAGAATATCTGGTTTTCTGGGAACCAACCTCAGAGCCCGCGCTCCAAGGTTGGTTCCTGGAGAACCGACCTCCCCACACTTCCGTGCTGCCTTGGAGGCAGCGCGGGACAGCCCCCTCCTCCGTGCTCGCAACAGGAGTGCAGAGCGGCCTAAAAGGGGCATTCCTTGGGGCGTTCCAGGGTGGGGAGGGTGGAAATGCCTGTACAACACATCCAGTGTGTCGTACAGCAGCCTCCTCCCCTGCTCCACCCTCCTGTGGCCGTCTAGCCAAAAATGCAGGGCAGGAGAAGTGTGGAGGGAACGATCCCCTCTGTGCTTCTCCTGCCCTGCTTTGGATAGGCAGTCGCCTCCGCGTTTGGAGGCAGCCACCTATCTGAATAGGATTGCGCCCTTAAGCATCTCTAGATACAGCTTCTGCTCATGTATTTATTTATTGCATTTATATACAGCCCAATAGACAAATCTCTCTTAGTAGTTCCCCTGTGGCCTAGCGGAGGAGCACAACATGCCTGTCCTCCCAATCTATGCTACTGAAGACTGTGGAGCAGCACAGTTTCTATTGTTGAAAAGAGGCAGAAAGGGGGATTTTATTTAATTTTTTACGGGCTCTACTGTTTAGGCACACTGAGTGCACTGTTTTTCACTCCTCAGGGAATCCTGAGGGTAGCAGTAGCTAATAGAGGCAGAGGTCAGCAAGCACTGAAAAAGAGGGACGTGGATGCTGTATTTCTTGCAGGGAAGAGAGAACAGTCACCTCCCTACCTGTTCTCTATTCCTGGCAAGAAAATAAATCTTTTAATGAACTGACAGCTTTCAGTACTTATGTTTGGCTTTGTGCCATTCACATGCATTGCCTTTGTTCACTTGTGCTTCTGCCCCAAAGGGTAATAAGCTGATAAGTGTAAAGGAAGTACCTCAGCTTAGCTTGAAAAGACGGATAGGTGGAAAGCTGTTGACAGGGAAGAGCAACCCAAATGGAAACAGGCTGCAGCTCTGTTCATTCTCTTAAGGCCCATTGGAGCAGTCAGCTACTTGAACTCCTGGTGGGCTCTGGAGTGCAACGCTAAGAGCCCTGTCTTGAGTGACATGGGAGTAGGGACCAGGGAGAATTTCATTCAGTTCATTTGTTGATTAAAAAAAATTTACCAGAATTTACAATCTCAATCTCTTAAGAAACAGGATGGAAAGAACTTGACATTAAAAACATTCAAATGTGGGAGAAACCAAAACTGACTGGGGATGGCAGAAAATTCCGCCACGGATCTCGGTGAGGCCGAATGCCAGCCGAATGGCCTGCTGCCACCCCTGCCCCCCGCGGATCCCCCCTGGGATGAGACCTGGGGTGGATCTTCCGGGCGGCGGCAGTTCAGGCAGCGGCTTCAGCGGCGGTGGCGGCCAGTCTTCTGACCAGCTGCCGCCGCTGCCATTTCCAGTGTTAAAAAAAAAAAGACGTGATAGGCTACGTAAAGATTTATGTAGCCTATCATGGCTAGGTAAAAAAAAAAAAAAATGACGTGATAGGCTACGTAAATCTTTACGTAGCCTATCACGTCTGACTTTAAAAGAACAACGACGCGCGTACACAAATGGCAGCGGCTACGGCCGCCGCCATTTGCGTTCCTTATTTTGGCCCATCTTAGTCTACATAAATATTTACGTAGACTAAGACAGCGAAAATAAGGGGGAACACAAATAGCATCCACTACGCTATTTGCGTTCCCCTTATTTTCACCATCTTAGTCTACGTAAATATTTACGTAGACTAAGATGGGCCAAAATAAGGAACGCAAATGGCGGCAGCTGTAGCCGCCGCCATTTGCGTACGCGCATTTTTGTTTTGTTTTTTAAAGTCAGACGTGATAGGCTACGTAAAGATTTATGTAGCCTATCACGGCTGACTACAGGGACACAAACGGCAGTGGCTACGGCTGCCGCCATTTGTGTCCCTGCTAGCCAGTGGCCGGATTTTTGGCTTCTGGCGGAGCTGACCGGCAGCTCTGTGGAATCCCTGCAGAGCGGAGCTGGCCAGTGAGGATTCTGGGGGGAGGGACGGAGCGCCTCCCCCCTCAGCAGAACCTGGTGGAGCCAGGTAAGGCCAATTTCGTACATCCCTAAAACTGATAGATTGGTCCATCTAGGCCCAGGGCTTTGGGTGCTTAGCTCTTTGGGTTTCATTACCTGCATATTCAACCATGTTTATGGTGCTCAGTTAGGGTTGCTTCTCTTTTTTTTGCCTTACAGGCTCCTCATCTTTACCAGCTATATTTCAGGCAGACCGCAGATGCATAATGGTCCTCAGCCTCAGTGCAAGTTCTCTCACTGCCTGAGGTGGGAGAGAATACATGGCAGTGGCACCGCATCATGCCCACCCCCCTTCCCCCTCCAACCATCACACACACCCCTTCCCCTTACGTTTGCTGCCATGTCTTCTCATGAGAGCCCCACAGCCACTTCTTCAAGCCATGAAGCTCTCCATGGAGAAGACATGGTGGCAAATGTAAGGGGAAGGGAGTGATGATGAGGGAAGGGTGAGCAGCTGCTCCAGAGAGCCCCACTGGCCACTCTGACACTGTGGCAAATGCCACAGCAGGAAAACAGCTGGAGGCAGCAGGGCAGCAGGTGTGGCCTCAGGCCCTCCTGGTGAGGGCACAGTTCCCTGCTCCTCCCACACTGCCACCTGTTGCAGGCGTCTCGCCCTGCTTCCTGGGAGGGCTGGCCCTGATGGTCCTCTCCATCCTGGGAATAGCTGTACTTACTGATTCTGGCTGGTGCAAACGGGTGAGAATTTCATTTCAGTTCATCTTTGATCAGAATTTACCAACATTTGTAAAATTCTTCATATACAGAATGGAAAGAACTTGAGGTTTAAAACATTTGAATGTGGAAGAAAGTGAACCTGACACATTTGTCCAGCCCTACATGGAAGACACTGCAACATAGCTCCTTCCACAGCCACCTAGCAACATTGACACTGAGAGTCTGAAAGAAATGCACAGGTGAGGCCCATGCCGTGGAAACTACTAACCAAGGATAAAGAGATTGCAGGGAAGCTGAATAAGTTCTTTTCGCCTGTCTTCACTGCAGAAGACAGACACAGCTTCACTCTTCCCACTTCAATGGAGCTCCACAAGAGGTCCAGTTCCCACACTGCTAAAGATGATGTCAGGAGCGGCCTAACTGTGGGAAGTGGCCTTGGAAAGGCAGAGAAATTTCCTCCCAGGTCATAACTGAGCCAAGCACAGGAAGCCAGCTCAGCAGGCAGGACAACACAGCCCTCACCACCCGCCATTGTCCCTGTCATCTGTGCATTCAGTTGCACTGTAGTTTCCTGCCAGTGGGAACCAAGCGGATGCACTCATGCAGATTAGTTCATGCACTCATGCTTTAAGAACACTGAAGATGCACTACAGTCTCTCAGTGCAGTTCTGTACACTGATCTGTCTTTGTAGCCAATATGTCAGAAACTCTATCAGCACTGAACAAACTAAGTCAAGACACTGTAATCATGCTGTAACT
Source organism: Heloderma suspectum (assembly GCF_057233095.1). Taxonomy (NCBI): domain Eukaryota; kingdom Metazoa; phylum Chordata; class Lepidosauria; order Squamata; family Helodermatidae; genus Heloderma; species Heloderma suspectum. Next base: position 244,166,694 of record NC_139459.1, on the reverse strand, counting down.
GAATTGTTATTTGTAGTGACATGGGTTGGTATACGCACTTGCTTCAAAGCATAAACTTTACATGACTGGCTTAAGTTTAAAACCAAAGGAAAACAAGCACATGGGTTACCTTTATTATAGTCACTTGTACATGAAAACTATTGAGTGTGCTCGAGCTACATTCTGATCAAGGGGCAGTATTCAATTTGGCGCTAATGTAGATTATGTTGCGCTCTCATGAATGACCTCGAGCACAATGCTAAGAGTCTTTGCTGCTGCAACAGGTTTCCTGGGGATGAATTCTAATACCAGTTAAGAGGCAGGGCCACATAATGAAACAGGTGCAAAAGCAATCCCCAAAACTATCTGCCACATCCCTCAGCCATACTACCACCCACTCTCTTATTTCCCACCTACAGCTGTTCAACAGAGTATGCATTAGAGGGCTATGGAGGAACCACACAGACATGCATCCTGAAGTCTCTCAATCTACTGTACTAGGACTGAGCTTAACATTCTGGCATTCTAGTACTCTTGCGTTGTTGTTGTTGTTGTTGTTCAGTCGTTCAGTCGTGTCCAACTCTTTGTGATCCCATGGACCATAGCACGCCAGGCCTTCCTGTCCTCCGCTCTCTCCCGGAGTGTGCTCAAGTAAAGTTCATATTCATTGCATCGGTGATGCTATCTAGCCATCTCATCCTCTGCCGTCCCCTTCTCCTTTTGCCTTCAGTCTTTCCCAGCATCAGGGTCTTTTCCAGAGAGTTTTCTCTTCGCATTAGGTGGCCAAAATATTTGAGCTTCAGTTTCAGTATCTGTCCTTCCAATGAGCACTCAGGGTTGATTTCCTTTAGGATGGACTGATCTGACCTCCTTGCAGTCCAGGGGACTCGTAAGAGTCTTCTCCAGCACCACAGTTCGAAAGCATCAATTCTTCGGCGCTCAGCCTTCCTTACAGTCCAGCTCTCACAGCCATACATTACTACTGGGAAAACCATAGCTTTGATTAGACGGACCTTTGTCGGCAAGGTGATGTCTCTGCTTCTTACTATGCTGTCTAGGTTTGACATAGCTTTCCTCCCAAGGAGCAAGCGTCTTTTAATTTCATGGCTACAGTCACCGTCTGCAGTGATCTTGGAGCCCAAGAAAGTAAAATCTGTCACTGCTTCCATTTCTTCCCCATCTATATGCCAGGAAGTGATGGGGCCGGATGCCATGATTTTAGTTTTTTTAATGTTGAGTTTCAAACCAACTCCTGCGTTAGCTACATCATTTAACTATACACACTAAAATAAATCTAACCAAATCGAAATCAAGAGGGAAATAATGCTGTTGATATTTACTGAAAGAATTCTAGTTTGATTTTTTGATTTTTTAAAAAACTTGGTTCAGATGTTGTTTTGAAAACCAAACTAGACCGCCACTCCCACCACCTCATCGTCCCTTCTCCAAACAATAAGGGTAAAGTGTTCTTGAAGTGTGTGATTGGCAGAAACAAAAAGTTGAAAGATTCTTGTGAGTCTAGTAAACAAAGGAGCAGAAAAAAAGCCACACACATCGTATTTTTTTTAATTGTGTGTGTGTCTAATTTCTTAAGAGCAGGCAAAAAATAATTATGGTTGTAATCAGCATCTTGTTCATGGCATCTGCAGTCTTGCGAAGTCTTTGTTAATATGGCTCTGACCCCATAGCTTTTTCTATTACCAATTAGGAATGGCAGAGAATTCCGCCACGGATCTCAGTGAGGCCGAATGCCAGTGCATTCAGCCCCCCGAAATCTGTGGTAGAACGGCCTGCCACCCCCCCGCCCCCCGCAGATCCCCCCCGGGATGAGACTTACCTGGGGCGGATGTTCCGGGCGGCAGCGGCGGCTGGTCTTCCAACCAGCTGCCGCCACCGCCATTTGCAGACTTGTGGTTTGTTTGTTTTTTCAAGATGTGATAGGCTACGTAAAGATTTACGTAGCCTATCATGGCTAGATTTCCAAAGTCAGCCATGATAGGCTATGTAAATCGTCACGTAACCTATCACGGGTGACTTCGGAAAAAAAAAAAAGCGCGTACGCAAATGGCAGCTCCCATGGGGACCGCCATTTGCGTTCCTTATTTTGGCACGTCTAGTCTACATAAAGATTTACGTAGACTACGGCGAAAATAAGGGCAACGCAAATAGCCAAAATAAGATGTGCCAAAATAAGGAACGCAAATGGCGGCGCCCCATGGGCGCTGCCATTTGCATACACGCTTTTTTTTTTTCAAAGTCACCCGTGATGGGCTATGTGACGATTTACGTAGCCTATCATGGCTGACTTTGGAAATCTAGCCGTGGTAGGCTACGTAAATCATTATGTAGCCTATCACAGGTGTGTGGGGGTTTTTTTACTTTACTTTTTCTTTTTTGCAATGGCGGCGGTAGCAGCCGGTCGGGAGACCGGCTGCTGCCCCTGACGAAACGCCGCCGAACCGCCGCCGAGACCCGCCGCCGAGAGGGACATTCGCCGAAGGTAAGTCCCATCCCGGGGATTCGCGAGCTGGCATCTAGGGGGTGTGGAGCCAGCGATTTCTTGCCAGGCTTTGAGCGCCAGCCAGATGCCCATGACATCCCTAGGGAAGAGTGATGGAGGTGATTTTCACTGTCCCCCTTTTTCTGCTTTTTCCTTTCGATGGGCCTCTGAGCCAGTCCAGAAAGGGCGTGCTAACAGGTGCAGGACTGGAGCTGGAGAGGCCATAGGATTCCTCATATCCTGGCGTCTTCTCTCCCCGCCCACTGGAACACTCCTTTAGAGACCTCTCCAAGTCTGCTTTTAGGACCTTGGAAAACAGCCAGCGTGGTGCTTTCCACAGTGGCTGCGAGGGGGGAGGGAGAGGGATTGGATACTGGAGTCCACCTTCTGAAGTTATAGCAGCAGCCAAGGCCTTGGGGGGAGGACTCAATGGCCTTGTAGGCCCCTTCCAACCCTACTATTCTATGATTCTATGACTCTCAAGAATCCTATGGTCTTCCAGGCCCATAGGATTGCTCTCTGAGTGAGTGTGTGTGTGTGTGTGTGTGTGTGTATATATATATATATATATATATATATATATATATATATATATAGTTGACCAGCATAAAAGAGGAGGGCGGAATGGTCCCAGTATGCATTTAACAAGTCCCTTTGGGTGGGTGGGGGGAATAGCATGCGGGTTCCAGAAATGACTATTTCAACACCAAAGAGGCATATAGTGGAAGACCATATTAGTCATCATTCTTTGAAGTGCCATTAGTTGATGATACCCAAACAGCAGCTCCTATTCCTGTATCTCACTGACTGATGACAGTCAGATACCCAATAAAACCCATGCTCTAGGAGACCCATGCTCCCACACTGCCAAGAGCTCCTTGACCCTCACCCTGCTGCTTCTCCTGCTTGCTGTCACTACCTCTCTGAGCAAGTGAGCAGTGAGAGAAGAATGGAGAAGGAGCGGCATGCTCTCACTCAGCTTGCCCTCTCCCTCTGGGCAGTGGTGAAGACTGCACCCAGAGAGAGACAGAGCAAGCAAATGGGCAGCAGCAACGGTGACGAGAAAGAGATGGGGCTACTCAGGAAATGCAGCCCACTGAGAACATCTTGCCTTGAAAAACCTGGAACTGGCACACATTCAGGATTCTGTAGATTTACTAAACATTGTGTGGAAGCACAGTTGAAGCAAAGCTTTGCAAGTTTTGAAATTCAATTAATTTTCCAGGCTTGCAGTTTGGATTTAGATGTCAAGGTTTGATCTCAACATTCAACACAGAATTCATCACGACGGTGGAACGGGGCAGCCCTCGGCTCTGTGGAATCCTCACGGAGAAGAGCCACTCTGCGACGATTCCAGGGGGGAGGAACAGATTGCCTCCCCCCCACCATGGATTCCCCACCAGAATGGATGGTGGGGAATCCGTACATCCCTAGCACTGATTTTGCTTTGTCTTTATTTCTTATCATCCCATATATAACATGATCAGATATTTTAATATTTTATTATGATAAATTTATGTATGTTTTGCAATGCATTCAGAATCTGAGACCAACAAAGTGCACTTTTGAAGGTGAGGAAATAAATCAATACTCCAGAAAGTGGACAGTAGAATACAGACACACAAATTGGATTATCAGGAATAGAAAGACAAGTGAGAAAATCATTTTCATCAAAATCATCGGCCCAGGATACAAAAAAATCTCATTCACTGGAAGGAACTGTAAGCATTTTCAGTAATAAGGCTTGCAATCCTCTCAATATAACAGTACCATTGTTTGGGAGGGAAAAAAAACTCTCATTTTCCCACATCTCATTTCATTCCTTGCTGCACATAGCTGTTCCTCCAAATGTGTTGTTCCCCTTTACTTGACCCTCTCAGAATGCTTGCACTCTGGTCCCGAGTGCTTGCAATAAGTCACAGCTGCCACTGCACTACCAGCCATAATGCTTAACAGTAATGACTGCATGAGCTGATAGTCCCTGTGTGGTTACCCAACATAGTGAGTTTCCCCCAGACCCAGTTCCTCCTGCTGGCCACCAAGCAGACAATGACAGGCAGGCAAATTCACTTGCACAGGGCAAATGCTGTTAAATGCACAGTTCTTCCAAAGATTTGTCACTAATGGAGAATTTGTTATTCCATCTTCACGTGTGTGAATACCACGTAAAGCAATTTCAGCAAAAGGAGGACCAGAATCAGGATATACTGTTTGGCTGGCAAAATCCCTATGATTTAGCAGCAAGCAGCAAATATTTATCAGGCCCCAATATGAATCCACTGGCTCCCTGTACATTTTGCAAAAGAACCACCATATACTGCTTTCTGACACACAAACACAGTCTGTTTTCAGCATCCAGGGAAGCATAAGGTGCTGTGCTAGCATAATGTCAGTTCTCACTGACAATATGTTCAAGCAGCTGGAGTTCTTTTTTTCAATACTATGGTGTATGCACCGGCCGTGGGCTGCTAAGGTTTGGAGGTGCCGAGATAATGATAAGCCAGATCCAGGTTTACTTACAAGGAGACTTTATTGAGTACTTAGAGCACACAGGCATACCCAGTGGTTGAATCAGACAGCTTCTCTGAACCCAACCATTAGGTATGCCTGTGTGCTGTAAGTACTCAATAAAGTCTCCTTGTAAGCAAACCTGGATCTGGCTTATCACTATCTCAGCATCTCCAAACCTTAGCAGTCCATGGCCGGGGCATACATATGGCATAACCAATGCCTGATGTAATCCCATTATTATCCCAGCTCTTTACATTGCTGATTAAAAACTGAAGGTGGCACATAAAGGATGGACAGAAGAGAAACCATATAGTATTATTAAAAAAGAATGCATTTGCTTGGGCAGGCACCAGAGGCACAAAAACATAGATTCATAAAGTTGCTGCTACCTAAATGCTAATATAATTTTATATAAAGTGCTAAGGAAGGCTCTTGAACCGTCAAGAGTGGTGGCACCCATGTGCCTTGCTTCTTATGCCACCAACCAAGGTAGCTTGTCAGAGGAGGGAACTGCTGAGCTTCAGCACCAGCAATGCAGATGGCCAGAAGCTGGTTTGGCAGCTAACAGGTCAGCAGGTGCCAGGTGACTCAAAGGGCAAATAGACTCTTCCCTGGCCCTGTTGACTCAGGCCTGTCTCCTCAAGCTGAGCAGCTGGGCTGGTCCAAGACTTTGCTACCTGAGGCAGAATAGAAAATGGCACCCCCACCCACCCTCATCAAGGTGCATAGCACCCAAGGCCCATCAATCAACTCTCTATCCCTGGTACTAAAAACATAACAACCAACGGGGTATTCTCAGATTACATTCAACACATGTACAGTCTCCAATCACAGCTTGTCAGGGCCCAAAACAGTTGTGCTCTAGGCATCCCATAGAAGACTACACTTTACATGGTAACTTAAAGTGAACATACGTTTATTAATCCAAATAAACATATGTGTATTCATTCATTCATCCCAGGTACAGCTGTCCACTTGATCTATTTCCTGCATTAAGCAGTCAGTATACAGAAGCCCTAGTCCTGAATTCTACATCTGGGACTGCCAAATCTCTCCCATCACATTTCCTGTCATATACACCATGTGTCAGAATCTTCTCCATTGTCAACATCAGCTGTAGGCTCTTGATTTACAACACACAGAAAGTTGTCTCCTTGCATGGATCTTCAACATGCTCATACAATGGCCCTTTTTTGCCTTTTCAGGGCAGGGTCAATGTCACCCCAACTTACGGTCTTTGATTGCATTACCTCAGGGGGGAAATAAGTGGTAATTTGCAGTCACTCAGTGTCTGTCCCCCATACAAACATTATAACAAAAGTATGGCTGACACTCCTGACAATGTTATCTTTGTAGTGGATTAAAATTCTCAGTGGTGAAGGCAGGGCTTGCAATAATCTCATTAACTTTGTGAGAAGTGTGCAATGAAGCAAATAAGAAGCCCATATAATGGGGTCTTGCACTGAAGGCAAATTTATAGCTCCAGGGAAAACAAGATCAATCTTATTATATATGGATGACGATAATAAATTTTCATTAGCTTGGGTGACAAAAGGAACATTGAAGTGGGGGAAAGAAGGATTTCCCTTTAATGTCTTATCAGTGAGAGACCCATTGATAGATAAAAGTTCACAGATGTTTCATTTGCTACTACCAAGCAAATGGAGGGGAGGGGTGGAGTGGGGTTGAGGAGGAGGATTCTTTCATCTGTTTCTGCAAGGTCACTGGATAAGATCTGATTAAACCCTGGCATTATGATAACGAGGACAGACACTGATCACTCCTTACTTGTGGAGAATTAGCTGCTTAATGCATCCTTCAGAGAGGGAATGGTCCTGTCCACTTGGAAAGAGATGGTTGTGAGACCATTCCTTAGAAACCATCACTAGATCAGTTGCTAACATCCCTTTTGGAGGCAAGGTGTTTGAGAGGATGGTTGTGGTCCAACTTCAAAAGTTGTTTGATGAAATCAATCATCTAGGCCCATTTCAATCTGATTTTCGGCCAGGTTTGCCACTGAAGCAGTTTTGGTTGCCCTGATGAATGATCTCTTGTGATTTGAGAAACAGGGGAGCTTTGACTGGTTTTCCAGTTGCAGCCTTTCCTAGACAGGATATGCATGCTCTGCAGCCAAGTACCTTCAGTAAGAGAAGTACATCATGAAGGCATGAAAGAGAAGGCCTTTTTGTGGTGGTGTTCCAATGCTGAAAGGCCTTCCAGAGGGATATTCGCTGTTGCTACTGTTGTATTCTTTTAGGCATCAGGGTAAAACATTTTTATTTGCCCAGGTATTCTAACTGGTTTTTAAGATTGGGGAAATAATTGGCTTTAGCTGGTTGATGAGTTATTGTTTTATCCCTTTCATTTTTACTGTATTTCATTGTTGCTGTATTATTTTATCTTTGTACACCACCCTAGAGCCCACTTGTTCTGCCCATGCAGAGATCTTATTTCATTTCACTATATCTTGTGACAGGACCATCAATGGCCTTGTACTGGGAGAAATGCATGCAACATCTGACAAAATGCAGCAGGGAAGAAGCACATACAGCTTTGAGAACTGGCATACTAAGGTAAATTGATCAGGAATCTGCAGAGCTCTACACCTGGTAGATGAGAGGCAAAGTATCATCAAAATACAGCAGGAGGAGATATACGTGATATGGAAGTTGGGACATCGTCACATGGTGAACAGACCACACAAATTGTTTTCTGAAGAAACACAGCTCTCGTTGGGTCTTCTCTAGCTAGCAGAAGGCCATTACCGTAGCATATCTCATATGACTCCGTCATGAGAGCCAGCGTGGTGTAGTGGTGAGAGTGCTGGACTGGGATCCGGGGGATCCGGGTTCTAGTCCCCACTCGGCCATGGAAGCTCACTGGGTGACTTTGGGCCAGTCACAGACTCTCAGCCCAACCTACCTCACAGGGTTGTTGTTGTGAGGATAAAATGGAGAGGAGGAGGATGTAAGCTGCCTTGGGTTCCTTGCCAGAGGAAAAAAGGCGGGATATAAATGCAATAAATAAATAAATAAATAAATAAATAAATAAAATAAACAGCATAAAACAGCCAGCATTCGGGCTATGCCACAGGCGTACTAGCATAAAGGCCAGAATTTCCCCAGGTGATTATTAACAATATGCATGATAAACAAGCTCTATACAGATTTTCCACATGTTCCAATAAGGCACAGAGGGGCAAGGGAGGCTGTACACACTGCCCTTCCCCCAGTGTCCCAGTCCCCAACGGCACCACCCCCAGAGCTTTGCATGTTGAGTGGAAGTTCTGAAGGGGGAACCTATGCACATTTGGCCTAGAGCTGTGTGCAAATGGCCTCATGAAATTATTCATCTTACTTGTGGGCAGAGAAATTTGGGAGACAATTTCACCTAATTTCTCCAGGGGGAGGAGAAATTCTCCACAGTTTCTCTGAGGTAGGGCTCCCCATTGGCGGAGCTTGTAGCACAGCTTCTTTCTTTTTTCCTAAGAGGTTCGGGCGTTTTCATGCTGCAACAGCATAAACTGTCTTGGCAAGCTAGCCCCCAGTTTGCATCCACTGCAATGCAGATGGGGGCAGTGTTGTCATCCAGGGATGAGATGGAGTCAGTGCTCTGCCAAAATCTGCCCTCCAATTTCCTGCAAGTTTTCTCCCTCCATGAAAGAGGCTTCCATTATTCTGCCTCATTTGGGATGTTTTATAATTTATTTTTGTGGTGTTTTTGAGCTTACGGGATCACAGCTAGCCTCCCAGGCTGCCTGCACATCCTGATCTGAAAAAGCCATATGGGAGGAATTACCTCATGGTGCCTTAAACTGGGCTTTAATTGAAATGTGAGAAGCTGAGGAGGCTACAGGCTGCCAAAGAGATGATTGTACAATGACAGACAGGACACTTGTGCTTGCTCCTCAGCCACCTCCTAAATAAAATAAGGCCAAGAAACCCAAGCCCAACCCCTGAGAATTTCTCCGAAATTTCTTCACCATTGAATTCTTTTTCAAATGTAATTCCTCTTCTATCACATTGAATGAGAATGGCAAAAAAAAATGTGGGAGAAATTTTTGGCACAGGACTAGTTTGGCCAAATCTACATTGGTTTCCTCTTCAGACCTTCTGCCCAACACACAAAGGTTTGGGGGTGGAGCCAAAAGGGACACTGTGGAGGGACCAGAATGCATGGCTCCCTTCAAACTAGGGATGTACGAAAGTCCCTTACCTTTGACGAAAGTTGATTCGCGGTGGGGGGGAGGCGCTCCATCCCTCCCCCCGAAATTCTGGCCGGGGGGGAGGCGCCCCATCCCTCCCCCCTGAAATTCTGGCCAGGGGGGAGGCGCCCCTTCCCTTCCGCTGCGAATCCTGTTCTGCCGGGACTGCAAATGGCGGCGGCCTTAGCCGCCGCCGTTTGCATCCCTGCAGTCAGCCTACGGATGGCGGAGAATTTCTCCCCGAAACTTCGGGGGGCCGAGTGCCAACGTGTTCGGTCCCCCGAACAAGTTTTGGGGAGAAATTCTCTGCAACCCCCACCCCCTGCCCCCCCCCCCGGGACTTACCTTTGCCGAATGTCCCTCCCGGTGGCGGGTCCGGCCGGCGGTTCGGTGGGTGTTCGTCCGGGGAGGGAGCGGCAGCCGGTCTTTTGACCGGCTGCCGCCGCCACCATTCCAATCAAAGAAAAAAAAAAACGCCCCCGTGATAGGCTACGTGACGATTAACGTAGCCTATCACGGCTAGATTTGCAAAGTCAGCCGTGATAGGCTACGTAAATCGTCACATAGCCTATCACGGGTGACTTAAAAAAAAAAAAAAGCGCGTACGCAAATGGCGGCCCCCAAAGGGAGCCGCCATTCGCGTTCCTTATTTGGTCGCTGTAGTATACGTAAAGATTTACGTAGACTATGGCAAAAATAAGGGCAACGCTATTTGCATTGCCCTTATTTTCGCCATAGCCTACGTAAATCTTTACATAGACTACAGCGAACAAATAAGGAACGTGAATGGCGGCTCCCTATCGGGGCCGCCATTTGCGTACGTGCTTTTTTTTTTTTAAGTCACCCGTGATAGGTTACATGACGATTAACATAGCCTATCATGGCTGACTTTGCAGATCTAGCCGTGATAGGCTACGTTAATCGTCACGTAGCCTATCACGGGGTGTTTAAAAAAAAAACTTTTGAGTTCGCGGCTGGGTGAGGCGAGGTGCCTCCTCCCCGGCCTGAATTTCGGCCGGGCGAGGCGGGAAGCCTCCCCCCCCGGCCTGAACTTCGCGGGGGGAGCAGCAAAGTGCCTCCCCCCCACCGTGAACAAGCTTCGACGACAGGTAAGTGACTTTCGTCCACCCCTAAGTCAGCCGTGATAGGCCACGTAAACATTTACGTAGCCTATCACGGTATTTTTTTAAAATCTAGCCATGATAGGCTACGTAAATGTTTATGTAGCCTATCGCGTTTTTTTGGTTTTGTTTTTTTTTAACTGGAAATGGCGGCGGTGGCAGCCGGTCGGAAGACCGGCCGCCGCCGCCGAACCGCCGCTGAACCGCCGCCGGAGCCACCGCCGCCAGGGACATTCGCACAAGGTAAGTCCCGTCCCGGTGGGGGCGGGGGGGCAGACCGTTTCACCACCAATTTCGGCGGGCTGAATGCACTGGCATTCAGCCTCCCCGAGATTCATGGCGAAATTCTCTGACATCCCTACTTCAAACATTCTTGGAATGTAGTGAGGATAACTTCTGTCTAGGGCTGAAGATGGACAATAGCTGACAATAGGAAATCGTTGTCCCTATCCACGGGCTCACTCTTTCTCCAGGTGTTCTTTGTGGACTGTCAGACAGTCACCAGCTTACTTTAAAAAAAAAAAAAAAGCTTCATTTTCTAGATCAAAATCAGTACTAGTAAGCATTGTAGATTATTCTCGGTGGGGGGTGGGGGGGATGGAGTTCTGCTACTGAGACAAAAGGATAACTTCTTCAAGAGAACAAAGTATGCATTCCTGGTCATCACACAGTTCCCCTTCCCTAATTGTCCTATTTAGGAATTTGCCACTGCTTACATGAGAGAGAAGTACATATGATACTAGTGTTATACTAAACTCCCAAGCAGTGAACTTGCATTCTTTGTGGACTGTTGCCCACTACTCTACAATAATATTCTACAATTGAAATGCTCACAATTCAACACCTTAAATCTACATTTGCTCTTCTGTGTGAAAAGTGTGATAAATTTCCAAGCTTTAAAACTGTGGTCTGCATTTTATTCACATAGGCCTAGGGTAAAGGCTCCCCCCACCCTTTTCTTTTCTTTTTTTTACCTTCACCAGCCAATTATCTGTAGAAAGCCCAAATTCTCTTTGGTCATCTTCCATAGATTTCCCTTTACATTTTTCAACATTAAAATGACAATTTACTTTGCTATTAATATACTTCAGTTAGAAGCACAGAAGCTAATAATCTCGTTGGGTTTTACCAAGATCGGAAAGATTCTCATTTCATGGCTCACTGGTTCGTTAGAGGCAATAGAGAATTCTCCACAAGTAAGGCTAAAACACTTATTAAACAACCTCTGCATCCAAGACACCACTTGAGTGGAACAGCTATGCTACTTATATTTCATTTATGGATCAGCCAAAAAAAAACCCTGAGGTTCAAACTGTGCATGACATCAGTCAAGTGCAGTTTTCCTCCTGACAGTTTTGTTTTGTTTTGTTTTGTTTTAATTATTGTGGATTTAACTCAAACAGCTGCCTGAGCTGCAATCTACAATTGGTGACCAGAGTGTACGACGTGAGGCGGGACCCTTTCCTCTCTTCCACTTATTTTGTTGTAAGCCAGCCTGAATTGTGCTTTTGCACCTGAAGGCTGGGGTGTAAATGTTTTAGGGTGCAATCCTATTCAGATAGGTGGCCATCTCCGAACTCAGAGGTGACCACCTATCCAATGCAGGGCAGGAGCAGCACGAAGGGGATTGTTCCCTCCATGCCCCTGCCCTGCATTTGCGGCTAGACAGCCGATTGTGGCTGTCTAGCTGCGGGAGGACAGAGCAGGGGAGGAGGCTGCCATATGAAACACTGGATATGTCATACAGGCATTTCTGCCCTCCCCACCCCAGAACACCTCTGAGGCAGCGCAGAAGCAGGGGGAGGTCAGCTCTCCGGGAACCAACCTCAGAGTGTGAGCTCCAAGGTTGGTTCCTGGAAAACCAGATATCCTATGGCTGTCTAGCCACTGTCTAGCAGCCACAGGATTGCACCCTCCATCAGTCAATCAATACAAATCTCCAAATCCCCACTCAGCTACTTTTAGCTCCTTAGGAGAAAACATATATGTTTGTAGCCATGTATTTTCCCACATGGAACTAAAGGAAAATTATAGGCGGAGCAATTTGTGGGTGGAAAACCAAAACAAGCAGAAGGGAAAGGGTTACACTGTCCTTTCCCTTCTTCCTTCTGCAGGTGTTGTTGTTGTTGTTGTTGTAGATTAAGAAGTAAATTTAGATTAAGAAGTAAATAGGGAGGAAGGGGGAGCTGTTGCCAGTGAGAAAAATTCTTCCACCATTTTGTGTGGTCCTTAAAGGCTTGATTCCAAAAATGTCCCATTTTGCCTGAGAAGGTAAGCTAAGCTAAGGCTTGGCTCTACAGGGAAGATCAAGCTGTATTTTCCCTAGAGAAGTTCATTTCAGTTCGCAAGCTAACAAAACTTGCCCCATTCACAACCCCAAACACGAACATGAACAGGAACACATCTTTTTAAAAAATGCTCACACATTCCCAAGCTTTTGATCGCATTGAAAAACTGTGTTGTTGTCTTAATATTCACACATTAGATAGTCATTTTCAAAAGTTTCACAGTATTTTAATTTAATTATACATGTTCCAGAGAAGCTTATTGCCTGTATACAAAGATGCAGTCTGCAGACATCCTTAGAGACTTATGTCTGAGCAAGCACAGTAATAGGGCATTATACATGATTAACATCATGCACAGTTTTAGGTTGCAAACTGCAATACTCTTTCCTTGACCACTTATTTTCAAGTGAGGCAGGGCTAGTGGACCCAAGCAGCTGTTGCTCACACCCAAACACAGGCATAGGCTGATGTTAAACCTGAAGTGATGCAAAGTTTTCAGCCTTTTACTAGGTCCAGCTTCCCAAGAGGAAAGAGTACGGGAGATTCGGGGCACTTTTGTAATATCATTTAGTGACAAATATACTAAATAAACATAAAAGTCTAGGAAAGCATGGAGGCAGATAGTTTATTTATTTATTTACTTACTTGCTTACTTACTTACTTACCTACAGTATTTGTAATTTACACATAGTTCCACATAGTTCTAGTCATTACAACAGTACCACTTCCCACTAAAGCAAAATGCAAATTTGCTGCATATACTTGGAACCTCTCAGCCCTACAAGACTATTGCCTCTGATGGCTAAACTCCAACCACCAAACTGCTTCTCTTCATCCCCACCTAGGCAGATTGAGTGTTCAGTAGCTAATAGCCAGCAGCCATCAAAAGCCTTCAGTATTCATCATTCCCTTACCCTACTGTACATAATGCTAGGTATGTGTGACTGAATTCATAGCATATTCTTTCCATTTATCCCTGCTCCTCTTCCCTCTCCTTCCTCTCCTTCCACTGTGTCAATGTTAGATTGTAAACTCCTCAGAGCAGGGATCTGTCCTTTTGTACTCTATAAAATGTCATGCACATTAATCATGGCATGGTCTGTGTGCGTGGTGTGTGTGTAGACACATACACACACACACACACACACACAATGGTTTAAGCAAGGATCTTTCATTCAGCAGTATCCACTGAGTAATTGTTTTTAACTATTAACAAGCAAATAAGATGATAACATCATCTCCTCACTTGACAGGTGTAACAGAATTGCGAACACTCCATGTGTTCAACACCAGTGTGATTTTTCAGCAACGTTTTTGGGAGCCTTTGTGACCAGCAGGATTGTAGCAGGACAACTGTGGAATGTACTGCTCACCTGTGTAAATTAAAAGTAACATTTGCAACAGCCATGTTTGCCTGGCTGTTGGATGTCAACAGCAGTGCATATGCTGTAGTGAACAGCTAGGATCATACGAAGTATTTGTCTTAGCTTCAGATGTTCAACTACAGAGGTTTAAAAACCAACTGTGAAGGTCACCAAGGGTGCATTCTTGTAGATCAGACATTTTGATACAAGCATGAAATAAGCATTTGTTTGTGTCAAATGCAGAAACATATATGACTATGGGATGGATATTTTTTAAAAACGGGATTCTTGTTTGAAAGAGATTTTAACTGAAAATGTTCAGTATCCGAAATCCTCTTTCTTCCACTAACCTACACTCCAAACTTTGTGCTTAGGCATGTCATTAAACCCTGGCCAGTCATCTTTGTTTTCATTTCAGAGTTATAAATCCCTTTGCATTAACTACGCTATTTGCATTCCCCTTTCTTTTCACCGTAATAGTCTACGTAAATATTTATGTAGACTAAGACGACGAAAAATAAGGAACACAAATGGTGGCGGCCGTAGCCGCCGCCATTTGCGTACGCTTTTTTTTTTTTTAACCTACCCAGACGTGATAGGCTACATAAATACTTACGTAGCCTATCACGGCTAAATACAGGGATGCAAATGGCGGCGGCTACGGCCACCGCCATTTGTGTCCCTGCAGGCTGCCCAGCAGCCGGATGTCCGGCTGCGGGCGGCCGGAGCCAGCTGGCGGCTCCGCGGCTTGGCTGCGGAGCGGAGCCGGCTGGGCAGGATTCCGGGGGGAGGGACGGAGCACCTCCCCCCCCCATCGAGGATTCCAGGAGGAGGGACGGAGCGCCTCCCCCCCCCAGCGGAAACAGAACGGAAAGGAAGGTAAGTGTTCTGTCCATCCCTACCAAATTTGGGGAAACCTTTGACCTAACATCTGAGTTATTTAAATCCTTTCCAAAGTCCCTTTTCTTTCATTGGCTTGATTTTATTCTCTCACTCTCTTAAGGGTGCACTGCCACGAGCAAAGTCAGTAATCCCAGATGCAGCACTGGAAGTCTTACTATATATCTGGGTCTAACAATGTCATACTCTCATCTCTGCTCAGATATCTGTAAGTCATATAACGCACACACAGATTTATAGCGCTACACAGTTAAACAAAAACACCACCTTGATGTAAAAAAAAAATAAGAACCTGGCCATGACTCTGCAATACACACACACTTAAAATCTGTATTTTGAAAAATCCTGGAATTTGCCATGTTATGAAAAAAGAAAAAACCATCCAGCACACACAGGCTATGTTCAGCTGCAATATGACACAGGTACTTCAAAGTGGGCATCTTTAGAGAGTTCCACTGTATTGCTTTAGCACCAAGGAGAAGAGGGCCTCAGCTGGAAGTTGTTCATAACATTGTAGATCTCTGATCTGCAGCTATTAATCTTTACAAGGCTGCACACTTCCATACCTTACCATTTATGGTAATAGAAATTTCATAATGGGGAGCTAAGCTAAAACTTCAGTCCCAGCAATCAGTGCAAGGGAGTTCTGTGTAAAGTAGTTTTTAAAGCTCTGGGTTTTGCTACTTGGTTGCCGCTATGGAACAAGCTTTCACTCGTCGGGATTCATCAAAAACTCCATGATCCTCCGAACAAAAACCTTACCAATTCCCCAAAGATAGTAAGTATTATTTTAGAAAAGTTTCTTTCCCTCTTAGCAGTCTGTTTCCATACTTTTTTCCCGGTACAGATCAAGTCTAAGTTTCTTGAATCATTTTTTCCTAGCCAAATACCTAACAGAGCTCAGAAGCACTGCAGATATTTTTTTAAAACCATGGAAAAGAAAGTTTTCATAGAAAAGAACAGTTTCCTTTTCCTAATACAAATTCATATAGGAACCGGAACAAATAAACTGAATAATTTAGCACCCATGATGTTAATACCTTGTGAACTACACAGTGGGTAGGCAGGCAGCATTGGAAGGGTGTACGCTCTGGTTTTGTTTAATGAGCACCCCTTGCTTCAGCAGCTTTTTTTTGTTTTTCTAAAAGGAAGTCAGTGTATTTGGCATTCATATTTTAATTTTCAGTGGGGCTTGTAGACATTATGTTGTTGACATTGTACTGTATAGTATTGCATTGCATTGCACTGGTATTATTGTAGACATTATATTAGGATGCAAATAGGAGAAGGCTTATATCAAGCTAAGATGATGGAAAATACAGAGATGTCCAGTATGCCAAACCCATGTGACAGGCAGGTACACATAGCACTTTTCAGAGAATCATAGGCAAAAAGATAGCAAATTCTTCAGAATGGGGAAATAACTAACTTTTGATGGAGGAGGAGACACTAGAATTCAAATCATATTCAAAAATGGTGCTTTTCTACTCGACATCTGATTCTGCAGCACCATTTTCAGTTTTTTAACTAGCACATTAACCTCTGATTATATCTTATGAATGTCATCATAACCACATGATCATGTGTCAAAAAAGTGAACCCAGTCTGATCCTATTTAGTGGTAGCATATATGCCACTCCCTGCTTGCATTTTTTGCAATGTGCATGCCATGCTCAATAATAATTCACATACACCCAGCCACTGCGTATTGAATATTTCAGAATTCAGTATAACTTCCTCACTTTTAAGATTTGCTGCACTGCTGGCACAGATATGCTACTGCACACAGAACGTCAGCTTGTATTTTCACAGAGCCTTCCCATGACTGCAGAAGAAACTCTGCAGAATCTTTGTTCAATGGTGTTGTGCCAAGACCCTGGAATATATGAAGTAAGAATAAATGAACACAAATGGGTCCTTCAACAAATGGAGTGCTCCTGTTCAGGCTTCCTGTCAGGCAGTCGTGCCCTCATCCAGGATATGTGTCCATTCTATTCCACGTTTTCCATTTCTTCCCCCCCCCTCCAACAGTCAGCAAGCACTCCATCACTAGTGAGCATGCTCAGTTCTCAATAGGGTATTTTGAACAATTGTTCCCCCCCCCCGCCCCAAGAATGTTTTGTTTGACCTTATGCGATACCTCTCTCCTCTGTGCAAATGGTGCCATTCTGGCTACATAAAGATTGGCGCTCAAATAATTGAGTTTGCTACTGGTATATATGATGCTTATGAATAAGTTCAGAAAGTCTGTTCCTCACCATAAGCATAAGTAGACCCATGTAGCTGGGATTAAAGAAAGAGTTTCCAGGTTAGGGGAAGGTATTTCCAGTCAAACTTCAGTCCTGGAATGTCTTTTGGTAGAAATTAAGCACAACTGCACAATTCATATGCTACAACAAGGTAGAGTGTGCAGACAATGCTGGAAAATACAGTGCTTATCTGCTTGTTCTGAACAGCTTCTCACTCAGGCATGAGTTACGGTAAGGAAAAATAAATAAAATACAGTAGGACCATCTGAACTTCCCCAGTCACTGTGTCAATACAAGAGTCAATACACCTGGTGGTGGTAGAAATAGTCATCATAGTCTAAGAGCTTCCCCAACATGACTAGCATCAGATGGTGGAAAGTTTACTCTTCCTTTCAATTTTAAAATTCGTAATCATCGTTCATACCTTTGTAATCCTGGATAGCTTGAATATATCTATATGGGACTGCCCCTGAATGTCATTCATACAGAGGCTACAGAGTAAAATAAGGAAATCTTCATCAAGAGAATGTAGATAGCATGCCCAGCATGTGTACCAGCTTTCAAAAGCCACCTGGTCCCAGAACAGAATGGGATATATATCCCTCCTACCCAAACTACTTGGGTCTGATGTACCTCAGAGACCAGCACACTCTGTGTCACTACTGTATTCTCTACTAGAGCACTACTACACAAAGAGATGTTGCAAAATGAATGTATTCAGCCACAAGAGGACTCTCTTACCACCAGGTTTTCTTCGAGCTGGGAGGGAGCTCTGCTCCCTGAGTTACTGTATCTCTGTGGGAAACCATAGGTCTCCTATGAACCAAGTAGCTTTGCTAGCATTTTTATTCTATCCCTCATCCTTTCAGCAGACTTTGTGTTAATAAAGCACCTGTAGGATGTAGCTCACAGACTCTGTTCTTACCCCATCCTTGGCCCTGCAATTCTCCCTGTTGAGGGCTCCCATCAGTTTCATGAACAGCTCCTCACTCTGTGCCTACCTTTTCTGCCTGGTTCTCACTTGCCTTTTGACATTTTGACTATCACTGGTATCTCTGACTCATAAACCACTTGTTCAAACATCTTGGCCCAACCATCCCCCTGGAAATGGCTTGGCAGTGCGAAATTGCAAACCCTTGTTCCTGCCACCTGGAGAGACCCTGAACTCACCAGGGGAGTCAGGGCCCCTGCAGTATGTGGCAAAGGCTCGCCAAAGCCTAAATATTCAGCACAAGAGGCTTTTTCTTTGGATAAACATTTAATGGCTGGAAATGAACCAAGGACTACTTTAGCAGTATGTTACTTTGGGTTGGGTTGTTTTGTTTTTCTTAAAAGAAGCACTGTGATTACACATGCTTCTGGCAATTACAGAGGTTGCTTTTCAATGTGAACTCTCCTCCTCCCAAGTCTCTGAAAGTCAGAACAACAAATTGACAGCAACCTTTTATTTTGCACTCAAACAGCATTACAGAAGTAGTTAGAGGTGATTTATAGAGGACCTGCTGGGCATCATCCTTTATTCTTCCTCCTCTCTGTCACTTAAGGTTGATTTCTAGGACAGCATCAGCAACAGCAACAGCAGACAGCACAGCACCTACAGACTAACAGTTCAAAGGAGAAGAATGCAATAGAGCATGTTTCATTGAGCTTTGATTCAAACATATATGGAGCAGTATATCTCTTTGAATCAAAGCTCAGTACATGATCTGTTGCATTCTGCTCCTTTGCCACGTGAACCATTAGTCTATAGGTGCTGTGCTGTCTGGTGTTGCTGATGCTGTCCTAGAAATCAACCTTAAGCAGTGAAGGCTGGTGGTTCCTATTTCAGGGGGGCTGTGAATCCCTTCTGGGTTTCAGTCAGAACCATTCAGAACTCTAAAGGAGCTATCCAAAGTGCTAAACCCTATCCCCAAAATGGGTTTGATGCATTGGATAGCTCCTTTAGAGTTCTGACTGGTTCTGACTGTCCCTCAATGCCTCCAGAAAATCAGGGTTCTTTGCAGGCCAATCTCTGATAGAATACAAGGAGCTGCAGTCCAAAGACAAAATTGGGGAAATCCCCATTGAAAGTGGGCTCAGGCCTGCACATGGGTGGTTCAAGGTAAGACCATTCACATTGCAGAACAGGAAGGGACATCAAGGTCATCATTCATTCCATAATCACCTTTGTTATTTTTCAGTGCTACGATCATAGAAAGAGCTACTGATCGCTGTCAGGTGTAAACAAGTTCAGCCCAATTTACATAGATATTTCTCAACTTAGGCCTGTACATGGGAGCTATGGAATGTAGGGACATGTGACTCAGCAAAATTCAAGTGTGCCAAAGTTCTCCAAATTCCATCTTGAAATCCATTCCAAGTTGAGTCCATATCAGATTGAAAGCTTTGTTTGTTTTTTTAACTTTTCACATGAAAATCTGGGCAAAGTTTCCTGCGTATTTTTTCCAAATGTATGCATGCTGTCGAACACCTTTCCTTTGGTCCATACATTGCAAGCTTGGATATGTACGGACTTTGACCACAGATTGTGTCTGAGTCCGTGTTCAGTCTGGAAGGTGCAAACTGGGTAAATCCTGATCAAAAATGAACTGAAACAAATTTCTCATTCATCCCTAATTGAGTGGAAACAAGTGCATGGCGTAGCCCTTTTGGAGAACTCTTCAGTCATGTTTCTTTTCTATAATGGATGTGGAACCTAGAATTTCCTGTTATTATTTGATCTTCTGTTTATTCCTTCCTCTAGAGACCTGACAGGGAAGACCTGCCTCTCAATGTTATTCTCAAGGACCTACATCCACATGATTACCAGAATGTCCGTCACTTACCAAATCCCCTGTAATCAGGTATGACAGCTCAAGTTGGTCCAAAGCTGATTCTTGAGAATCTTGAAGAGCTCTCTGGAGTGCAATGCATTGCTTCACTTGGAACTTGCTGTTTAGCTAGGTGAGCTTTGCAGTGCTTAGTGTTTTATTGGCTCTCATACTTAGACTGCAATCCTATACACACCTGCCTGGGAGTAAGTCCCACTGAACCCAGTAGGACTTACTTCTAAGTAGACATGGATAGAATTGCCCTGTTAAACAGTTAAGTGAACAATACCCAGTGCTTCACCTAAACACTTTTGGATCTGGGTAAAATTAACTAGTTCCCTGGTAAGGTAACCGTGCAGGACCATTGTGGGAGAGGGAGAGGGACTGAAAAGCCTGGATTATGGCTGTGAGTGCAGCAGCACAGTAACAAGGGGAAAGGAGCAGAACTCACTTTGCTGCAAAACAAAAACAACCAGCCTCCTCCTTGTTCCCTCTTGTGTGTGGCCGTGGGCATTTTAACTTTCATATTCAAATTATCTTTCAATTATGCCATGCAAAATAGCACCTAACAATTTAGAATTCAGCTTTTATTAGCAAAATAGTCAGGTGGATACCAAAGCTAGAATTCTGCCATCTGTCTGTCTATGCACACACACATACAGTGGATACAAGAAAATATTAGATACAAATAGTGAAAAAAATGTTTGCAATAAGTGAACTATACACACACATACACACACATTATGTCAAGAACCTTGGTAAGAAGCTCTTTTAGGAACCTCATTTTTAATAGATATCACAAATGATACTAGAAATGTCACGAGCGTCCGTTTGGGGGCTTGAGCTTGGCAGGTTCCCACCAGTTTGGCCCCCCGGCCGCCAGTCTGTGGATCCCCATCCTTGCCTGACTTGGCAGTTGGCATGTGCAGAGTTGGGCAATCATGGTGGCCTCCACTCCTTGCCAGACTGGTGGCTCAGCCTGCTTTGCTGGCAGTTGCCTTGCAAGGAAGTAGGGCATGAGGGGATGCCACCAGCTGAGCAACCACCAGCAAAATGGGCTGAGCCGCCAGTCAATGCCTGGAAGAAAGAGGCACAGTTGCTCTTGGCAGCCACAGTGGTTCCCTTCCTGCTGCCACCACCGCCAAGCAACCCCACCTTCCTCTGCCAGTGCCCAGAGAGGCATGGTTGCTCTTGGTGGCTGTGACAGCAGCAGGATGGGAGCCAAGAGGGAAGCACCATGGGGCTTCCCTCTCGGCTCCTGTCCCATCCTGCTGCCTGCGCCGCTACAGTGAGCTGCCATTTCGTTCACAAAGCAGGTGGTTGGGGAGCGGGCAGCTGGCTCGAATGATGGGCACTCATGAACCACTGGGCAGCTCATGCCCCAGGGCAAGCAGGGGTGGGAAGCCAGCGGGGGTCCATCAGGTGGGGCGTGGGGTAGACCCAGGTGAGTTTGCCCATCCCTAAATGACACACATCGTACAAAGTCCACAAAAATGATTGAAGTGCAGTTATTTGCAGGGCTGAGGCCTTAATCTGGCCAGAATCCAATATGCTGGTCTATATTTTGCTTGCCCTTCATTTAACAATATTGATTTCCCCATAAGAGAATGTCCACAAATCAAGATTTAGACCATATTTCTGTACCTTGTTGATAGACATCAGTATTGCATAAATATCACTAATGGACTGTTGAATCACTGATTGTGCTCATTTTGCTATAAAACAAAGGATTACTAGCAGGAATTTTCTGATTTCTGTACTCATTTATTTCTCCCTTGCCATAACAGTCAAGCAATGCACCATCAGCAAATGCATCACAAAGGTCAATGGTGCCATAGCTCTGAGGAATCCTCTACGCCAAGCCGAAACAACTTGTGACCTGGCTAGCCAATCACAGCCTACAAGCCATGCATTAGGAATCAGCACTGCCCGGGGCTTAATAAAACTTCCATGGGAATATAGGGGGCAGGGCGAGGAAGTGAGGCTTGAGCTAATACATGGCTGATGGGCTGTGTTTGGCATGGTGATTCACAAGTTGCGTGGACATGTTCTATGTCTTTACAGGAAATAGGAAATTGCCAGAGAGAGGGCCTGTAGCTCAGTGGTAGAGTATCCACTTTGCATGCAGAAGGTCCCAGTTTCAGTCCCAGGAATCTCCAGGTAAGGCTAGGAAGGGATTCTGCTGCCAGTCAGTGTGCATGTGGGAGCAATCAACATGCATAAAGAGCAGGGCAGGAACTCACTGAAACAGAGGAACACAGGAAGCTGCCTTATACTGTCAGATCATTTGTCCATCTAGCCCAATATTCTCGACACTGCCAGTCAGTATTGACAATATTGGGCTAGATGGACAAATGATCTGACAGTATACGGCAGTTTCCTGTGTTCCTCTGTTTCAGTGAGTTCCTGCCCTGCTCTTTGTGCATGTCGATTGCCCCCATGCAACATCAGGATTGTTTGCAGGCCACTTGCTCTCACTGATGTGCTTACCCCACTTCACAAACATCTGGTGAAGAAGAGCTCTAGCCTGCTGCTTCACAGAGCAGGCCCTGGTGCTTACCTGCAAGTGCGTCTGAGAGTGATGGGGAGATAGGCTGGAACCCCACCCCTGCCATGCTCCTACCAGAAGACCCACACGTTAATTTCTAAACATGCTATGTCACCCTTCAAGAACTATTCTCAGGAGAGCTTACTCAATTTTTAAAATATCTAAACAAGATAGGAACGAAATTAAAGAGCATAAAAAAGCAGAGAAATGCTAGCAGCGGTAAGAGCACCTCAGTTTAACAACAAAAAGCCCAGTCTGGCTGTCACCTAAAAATACCAAAGTAGCCCGCACCCCACCCCAGGTGAACCTCCTTTGTGAAGAGAATTCCAGAAAAGTGGCCTCCTCATTTATGGAGAATTCCATAATCGAGAAGGCCCTCTCCCCTGACTTCCAATGGCAGTGGAACCAGGAAGGAAGCATTGGAGGAGAAGGATCTCAGACAGTACAAGGGCAGGTGTTCCTACAGGTACCATGGACCTAAGCCATGCACAGCTTGAAAAGGTTAAGCACCATCACTTTGAACTGTGCTCCGAAACAGACCGGGTGGGAATCAATGAAGCTTTTAAAAAAGAATTTGTGTGACAGATTCCCTATTTATTTATTTAAAATATTTCTTGACTGCCTTTCAGGGCAGGAGCCCTCCCAAGGCAGCTCAGAGCAATACTGATCCCTGTCAAAAACTGGAGCCATATTTTGAACTATCTGGAATCTTCAAAGTCAGGGTTCAAAGGTGCTTAGGGATGGGGAAGAATTTTGTTCAGTTTGCATTTCAATGTGAACTTATTCATTTGTTTGATTTCATTTTTATGCCACCCAATAGGCAAAGCTCTTTGAGCAGTTCACAAAAAAATTAAACCCTAAAATACAACATAATATAAAATCTTTAAATTTTTAAAATAGAACAGAACCAAAGTAAAAACCACAGTGACACATGTAGGGCACAATCCTATGCATGTTTAGACAGAAAAAGGTCTTCCAGCCAGCCCAACATGCAAAGGACTGCTCCCTTAACAATTCAGTAAATTGAACTTCCCAGACTAATATGTGAACTGGAATGCAATGTCCCTTTGGTATTCGTATGTCTCAGAATTTGCTATGCAATTCTTCAAACAAAAAAATTTGCAAATATATTAGCAGAATGATATAGAAAAAAGCATTATATAAGGGGAAACTGCTTGCAAAAACTGCATATATTTGACAAAAATGCATAATGCACATAAAAAACCAGATGAATTCTCATCCAGAATTCCTTTTAAAAACTAGTAACGAACTGTTGTGGAAATGGGATAGTCCAAACTGAGGACTGGAAAAGTGAGAAACTGAGAGAAACTGAAACTGAGAGATTTGCCCACCCCTAGCTCCTCTTCTTGGGTAGAAGTGCTAAAACCTGCTTTGCAAAGTAACAGGCTGCAGCTGGACTTCAGTCTGTTTCCCTTTTCAGCAAAGCAGCTGATTTGACTAGAAGAGCTTCTGCATTAAAACGTAAGCCGCCATCCTTCTGCATCAAAAGAATAGAAGAGGGAGGTGGGCCATATCTCTTCCTTCTAATCCCTTGACTGCTTCTGAGGAAAGACCAGAGCTTGCCTTTGATGCAATCAGCTCAAACTAGGGATGCTGGAGAAATTTGAGACGGGCTAAAATGAGCTCAGATTTTGAAAATCCGACCTGCGGAATCCACTGCAGAGTGACCCCCTCAGGCTGGGGGACTTTGGGGTGATTTTTTTACTTTCCTGAAATTTACGCATATAAATTCGTAGGAAAATACTAGGGATGGCAGAGAATTCCACCACGGATTTCAGTGAGGCTGAATGCCAGTGCATTCGAAACCCCCCGAAACCCATGGCGGAATGGCCTCCCACCCCCTGCCACCTCACGGAATCCCCCCAGAATGAAACTTACCTGGGCCTCCGGCAGCGGTGGCGGCAGCGGTGGCTCCAGCGGCGGCGGCTGGTCTTTCGGCCGGCTGCTGCAGCCGCCATTTGCGTCCTGCCAAGCTGCTGTGATAGGCTACATAAGTATTTACGTAGCCTATCACGGCAAAGACCAGGGACGCAAATGGCGTAGCAAATATATGCCGTAACGTTACAAATATATGCCATTTGCGTGGCTGCCTGTACCGTGATAGTACATAGCGGCCGCCATTTGCGTGCCTGTTCTTTGCCATGATAGGCTACGTAAATACTACGGTGGCTGCCATTTGCATCCACAGCAGCCCGGCCATGGCTGGAACTCTGGCTGCGGACAGCCCTGGCCGGCAGCTCCACGGAGCCACTGCAGAGCCTCCCCTCCCCCTGCGAATCACATCTGCGAAAAGGTAAATGACTTTCGTACATCCCTAGAAAATACTCAAGTGTCTGCTGAGGAAACGTTGAATAGAATGGAGGACAATACGCTAAATGTTACGTACTAAGGTAAATTATGTAAATACTTATGTAAATACATAATTATTTGCATATTTTTCCACATGACGGGAAAAAAATTGCATCCGTCTGTGGGTGGACGATGGAACAAAAGGCACCTGATGATCTGCGAAACACAGACGGAGCAAAATTTACGCAGTCCGTACATCCCTAACTCAAACCATGTGGTGATGGGAAAGAGGCAATGTGTCCCAAGGCATCTGTTCAGACAAGAGATTGTCTGAACAGGCATTTCAGGGGAAGATCATCTCAGAGAAGAAACCCCCTCTTCTCACACAACTACACAGAGGTGGAGTATCCGAGCGGTTGCACTTGGATTTGGTGCAGACAGCACCAGCTATATCTCCCTAGGTGTATCGCAGGAAAGTAGCTGGTTGAGCACATATTTTATTCCTGTACCCTTCCCTGCAAATTATGCAAGTGCTTCCATCGGCTGGATGTATTTTGTATAAGTCTCTGCTCACAGCAGGTTCAAATGACATAGTAGTTAATGCATCAGTAGCTGCTGGCAGACTTTCTACCCAAGCACACCCATCATTGCTAGAAATAGGTGCAGTATTTAGACTATGGATGCACAAAAGTCACTTACCTGATCTCGCAGCTTATAGCAAATAAGGGCTATTTGCGTTGCCCTTATTTTCGCCGTAGTCTACGTAAATCTTTACGTAGACTACAGGGACCAAATAAGGAACGCGAATGGCGGCTCCCTATGGGGGCCGCCATTAGCCGTACGCGCTTTTTTTTTTTTTTTTAAAGTCACCCGTGATAGGCTACGTGACGATTAACATAACCTATCACGGCTGACTTTGCAAATCTAGCCGTGATAGGCTACATTAATCGTTATGTAGCCTATCACAGGGGCGTTTTGTTTTTTTTTACTTTTCTTGTAATGGCGGCAGCGGCAGCCGGTCGAAAGACCGGCTGCCGCCCCGCCCCTGACGTAGACCTGCCGAACTGCCGCCGGGACCCGCCGCCGGGAGGGACATTCGTGAAAGGTAAGTCCCATCCCGGGGGGGGGGACGGGGGGCAGGGGGGGGAGAATTTCTCCCCGAACAACCTTCGGAGGACTGAATGCGTTGGCACTCGGCCCCCCGAAGTTTCGGGGAGAAATTCTCCCCCATCCCTAGTTTAGACGACCCTGGGTATACTGCAAAAGCACACTACCAATGAAAATAGAGCCTTAGGTGAAGAAAATTAAATTCCCATGCCCCCTCACCCATTGCCAGAAAAATAAAACATGCCCTCCTACCCATACGTTACCACCACATGCATTAAGCAAATGCCCTTTTAGAACTGAGATGTTGTCACTATACACTATATGGCATTAATAGCAGGAATGTGACCGACCTGCATGTTTTCTGTTAGCTCAATGGCAGGCAAGGGAAAGCTAAGGGTGGAGAAGGAGAGCTTAACCTCCGCTCTATCTCCTTGCCACAGTTCCAACAAAAAGCACTTCTCTGAAGCCGCTATTTGCATAGCAAGGGAGGCTTGTTAATGCAGTAAAGTGTTTACTGGCATCAGTGGGAACTTCCTTTGAAAAGCATAAGAAAAACTATGCATATTAATCACATTTACACAATTTACACATCACATTTACACATCATGTCTTAGTGGCCCTTAGTGGAGCTGAACACTGAGAACTTGTCCACAGTTGGCCTGCATTCAATGTCCTTGTCATAAAGGTAGAGCTGAATATCCCATTTTCTTGGGACCATTCATCCCCCACTGGTCGATGGAGGCAGTCAGATATTTTCCCACCAAAAATGCCTTTAGGAATGATGTTGTGTCAAACCCCATTGAGGCACTCTGTCACAGGAGCACCACAGGGCTGCTGAGGTTAGCCAAACCATTGCTTGAAGGAGTGATAAGCCCCTCATTTTGGGGTAGCAAAAAGAAAGAAAAACCCTTGGCCTCCTCGTCTTTAAAGGTGAGGCTACCCTATCACCCCTTCCCTGCCCTGAAGATTAATCCAACCATCAAGGCATGTTTTCACCCCACATACAAAAATCGCTGGGCCTGAAAGCTTCAGCCCAGCATTGCTTACCATTCTAGCAGTGTTGAACAAAGCACCCTAAAATGTGAAAGATGTGAACTACTGGCACTGACTACTACAGGAAATAACATGCAAGCTTGTATTTCTGTCCCAGACAGTCCTTCTGTATCTACAGGTGGAAGACGCTAGACCACCTTCATTAAAAACAATGCATGGAGGACTGAACATTTGACAGACTTATCACTGAAGATGTAAATTAATTCATAGAATCATAGTAGGGTTGGAAGGGGGCTATAAGACCATCGAGTCCTACCCCAATTCATTTCATTAGTACGGCATGCCACACACTATTGGATTTACTCTGGAGTTTTTGTTCTTGGAAAGCAAATGTTCCTAGGTTTCAAAAAGCATGAAGAGAAATTGTGCAAGTTCTCCAGGATGAGGATGGGTTTGCAACTGTGTTGAATGATCATAATGGCAAGATCCTGACTGCTTCTGTTATTTTATTTTTTACACAGAGATAAAGGTGACAGGATCCATTGCAGTAAGTCATAATGGCAAAAAAACTGGTGACAGCACAGAAACGAGGGGAGACCAGGGCACTCTGCCTGGGCTTGGGAATGGTGGCATGCTCAGTGATTATGTATTTCTTCATTGGGATCACCATTGTGCCATCCTACAAACAAAGGTACCTGGGCTTATTTGACATGCACTTATGTGTTTTTCTCCTTCAGCATGCAGAACCATCCCATTGTTTTAAACAAACATGCAGGGAATTCCGGGTCTTAAACCAGTAACCAACCAGCCAAGTCCATTTGGAAGCTTAAATGTTGTGATATAGGTCTGGTTCCAATATTACCAGACTCTGATGAAATGTTCATAGTGGAGGAAGAAGGCATGTGCCTCTCTCCTCTACCATGTATGTGAAGCCATGTGAGATACAGGCAGTACACCCCACATGGAGGCCTGCTTGTGCTATAGCTTCATTCACATACATCTTCCATCTCAGAAAGGGAGGGATAGGGATAGGGTTGGCGGAGAATTTCTCCCCGAAACTTTGGGGGGCCGAGCGCCAACGTGTTTGGCCCCCCGAACAAGTTTTGGGGAGAAATTCTCCGCACCCCCCTTCACCCCACACCCCCCCCCGGGACGGGACTTACCTTTGGTGAATGTCCCTCCCGGCGGCGGGTCCGGCCGGCGGTTCGGCGGGTCTTTGTCCAGGGTGGGAGCGGCAGCCGGTCTTTTGACCGGCTGCCGCCACCGCCATTCCAATAAAAGAAAAAAAAAACAAATGCCCCCGTGATAGGCTACGTGACGATTAACGTAGCCTATCACGGCTAGATTTGCAAAGTCAGCCGTGATAGGCTACGTAAATCGTCACGTAGCCTATCACGGGTGACTTTAAAAAAAAAAAAAGCACGTACGGATAATGGCGGCCCCCATAGGGAGCCGCCATTCCCGTTCCTTATTTGGTTGCTGTAGTCTACATAAATCTTTACGTAGACTACGGCGAAAATAAGGGCAACACAAATAGTGTTCCCTTATTTTCGCCATAGTCTACGTAAATCTTTACGTAGACTAGACGTGCCAAAATAAGGAATGCAAATGGCAGTCCCCATGGGAGCTGCCATTTGCGTACGTGCTTTTTTTTTTTTCAAAGTCACCCGTGATAGGCTACGTGACGATTTACATAGCCTATCACGGCTGACTTTGGAAATCTAGCCGTGATAGGCTACGTAAATCGTTACATAGCCTATCATGGGTGTGTGTGGGGTTTTTTTACTTTACTGGGGGTTTTTGCAATGGCGGCGGTGGCAGCCGGTCGGGAGACCGGCCGCCGCCCCCGCCCCCAACGAAACGCTGCCGAACCGCCGCCGGGACCCGCCGCTGAGAGGGACATTCGCTGAAGGTAAGTCCCATCCCGGGGGGGTGGCCGGCGGAGAATTTCCCCAACACTTTCGGGGGGCCGAATGCGTCGGCACTCGGCCTCCTGAAGATTCGTGGAGAAATTCTCCACCAACCCTAGATAGGCTACGTAAGTTTTTATGTAGCCTAAAACGTCTGGGCAAAAAAAAAGGTGTACGCAAATGGCGGCAGCTATGGCAGCCACCATTTGCATTCCTTATTTTGGGTCGTCTTAGTCTACGTAAATAATTATGTAGACTAAGATGGCGAAAATAAGGGTAACGCAAATAGCGTCCGCTATACTATTTGCGTTCCCCTTATTTTCCCCGTCTTAGTCTACGTAAATATTTACGTAGATTAAGACGGCAAAAATAAGGAACACAAATGGCGGCAGCCGTAGCCACCTCCATTTGCGTACGCGGTTTGTTTGTTTGTTTTTTCCTAGAGCCCTCCGCGGCCGGAAATCCAGCTGCGGATGGCTCTGGGCTGGCTGGGCATGGCCGGCTGCTCCGCCGAGCTGCCTTGGAGCACAGCCGGCCACGGAGGATTCCGGGGTGGAGGAACAGAACACCTCCCCCCCCACCATCAACATAATCCGCAAAAGGTAAGTGACTTTTGTACATCCCTACTACTCTCCCACTCCCTGCACACCGAAAGACTCCTGACACCCCACTTGCATGGCTGGCTGGATTAAATGTATGAGCCTGGAATTAGAAGTCTCTGGACATTAATGTCTCCTCAAAATAGAAATTCTATTGCACTTAGGAAGCTCTTAGGCAGAATGTTCGTTAACAACACATCCACAGCAGATATTCATTGTTAAATATGCCAAATCACATTTCTTTCTACAGAGTTAAGGTGGAATTCATGTCGTTTTAATGGCAGGAGCTTTTGCTTCTGCAGCAGAAAAATACATTTATCCTTGCTGTCATGGTTGAGGTCTGAACAGACACGGTACTAGGGATGTCAGAGAATTCCGCCACGGATCTCGGTGAGGCCGAATGCCAGTGCATTCAGCCCCCCCAAAGTCCATGGCAGAATGAAGCCCCCTACCCCCCCACCCCGTGAAAGGTGTGAAACGGAGCACTTACCTGCTGCGTTCGTGCTGCTTTGCGAATGGCAGCCGCTTCTGCAGCCACCATTCGCTTCTTCATTATAGCTGTGATAGGCTACGCAAATACTTACGTAGCCTATCACAGCTAATGCAGGGACACCATTTGCATCCCTGTGGAGGCCGTGATAGGTTATGTAAGTATTTACATAGCCTATCATGGCAAAAAAAAGGAACGCAAATGGCGGCAGCTACGACAGCCACCATTTGCGTTCCCTTTTTTTTTTGCCGTGATAGGCTACGTAAATATTTACGTAGCCCATCATGGAAAAAGACAGGGATGCAAATGGCGGCAGCTACAGCGGCCGCCATTTGCGTCCCTGTGCAGGTTGCCCAGCGGCCGGATGTCCGGCTGCAGGTGGCCCCGGCCGGCGGCTCCACGGAGTTGCTGCGGAATGGAGCCGGCTGGGGAGAATTTCAGGGGGAGGGATGGAGCGCCTCCCCCCCACAGTGAATGTCACCCTTCGAAAAGGTAAGTGACTTTCATACATCCCTACATGGTACTCCATATAGTGACAGCAGTAACATTTCTAGCTGACCACAGTTGGCTAACAAGTAGTGGGTACATCTGGTGAGCTGTGCACACTCTGAAAAATTAATCATCCTATTTCAAATTAAGCCAAGATCTGTCATTTCATGTATCACTCATTCCCCATCTCTTTTTTCTCCAAACACTGACTCTATTTGCATGCGTTCCACAAGAATGCATCTTTCCACTGCTTGCGATAGCACCTATTTGAGAAAATAAACATTGCTATAGTAAATGCAACTAGGTTTAACAACCACAACCAGACTTCAGGGGGAGGGGGCAGACTAATAGTAGAAACAAATTAAAATCTGCAAGGAAAGCAAATGAAAACAGACTGATGCTCATCCATTCAAATGGTCCTGTTCAAGATCAAAAATGAACAAAAACTGTAAGTATATTAGATTATTCCAACTCTCCCTATAGCATTAGGCATAAACGGCATTTACAAAAGATAGCAAACAAACATCAGCAAACAGTAATATCAACAGGGATTGGTGAGAATTTCATTTCTGTTAGTTTTTTATAAGAATTTAATCAAAATTCACAAATTTCTTCATATTCAGAATGGCAAGAACTTGAGATTAAATACAAATATTTGAATGTGGGAGAAAGTGAAATTGACAGTAGGGATAGATGGGTGCCCCCACTTCTGGGTTCTCCCTACCCCTGCTCTCATGCCCCAAGACCCATGCCCACCCACCCACCCTGCTCATTGAGCTACCCACACTCACCCCGGGCCCGTCTGGCAAGCTCTGCAATTGCCATTTTGCAAAATAAAACAGTGATTGCAACAATACACACATCTGGTCTTCTGTAAAATAGTGCCATGAATAGCTGATATATGCAAGATAAGATTACAGGCATAAATTAGGGATGTACGAAAGTCACTTACCTTTTCGCAGCTTGGCTTCACGGTGGGGGGGAGGCATTTCGCTTCTCCCCCCGAAGTTCAGGCGAGGGGGGGAGGCGTCCCGCCTCGCCCGGCCGAAATTCTGGATGGGGGGGAGGTGCCCCACCTCGCCCAGCCGAAATTCAGGACGGGGAGAAGCGCCCCGTCTCCCCAGCCGTGAAACAAAGTGAAAGAAAAACAAAACCTGTGATAGGCTACGTAACAATTAACGTAGCCTATCACGGCTAGATTTCCAAAGTCAGCTGTGATAGGCTACGTTAATCATCATGTAGCCTATCACTGGTGACTTTGGGGGGGGGAAAAAAGCACGTACGCAAATGGCGGTGGCCCATGGGCGCCGCCATTTGCGTTCCTTATTTTGGCACGTCTAGTCTACGTAAAGATTTATGTAGACTATGGTGAAAATAAGGGCAATGCAAATAGCATTTTTGAATGCTTTGTTCTTAAAAGCCTGGGTTTGAATCCCTGTGTATTCAACCAAGTTAGTGCTAAATTAGGGTTTCCACCTCTTTTTTTCCTGACAGGCTCCTCATCTTTGACTTTAACAGCTATGTGGCACTGCAGGCAGGGACAACATGGTCCTCTCAATGCTGGGAATAGCTGCAACTGTTGAATTTGGCCAGTGCAGATGGGGGAGAATTTTGTCTGAGTTCAATTTGAATAAGAATTTACCAAAATTTGCAAATTTCTACTCATTCAGAATGGTAAGAACTTGAGATTTAAAAAAAGTATATGTGAGAGAAAGAGAAACTGACAGATTTGTCCATTCCTAATAACCCACTATAGCAAAAGATAGTTTTATCCCTAGAGATATCGCAGGTACCCGCCTGGGTCCGGGAGTCCATTGCCCACCCCCCAGACTGCGCCCTCCAAGATGCTGTCCTGGCTCACCCCCCACTCACACCTTCCTGGACTCACCGTGATCAGTCTTGTGAGAGCCTGCCATTTTTCCAACTTTGTTGTGTAAGCAAAAAGGAAGTTTGAAAAAATACTTTAAATATGCGCAGTTTGTGGCCATAAAAGCTTAATGTGTGCACTATTAGAGGCATATTGCCCTTAATATTGTGCATATTAAGCTTTCATGGCCCCAAACTGCAGTTATTTAAATATGCACATTTTTTAAACTTCCTTTTTGTGCAGACAGCAAAGGTGGGGAAATGGTGGGCGCTCACCAGATGGGATCGCAGTGAGTCCGGGCAACTCGCCAAGCTCATGGGCAACCTGAGCGCAGGCCGGGGGGGGAGTGGGGGCCGTCCATCTGCAGGTGCCCGGAGAACCCAAGCTGGGGTGCTTTCTCACAGCCTATTTATCCCACTCCTACACCGACACCTATAGGATAATCCCTTGCATCCTGGCACATTGGTAAGCTTTTGTATCCTCAACTATGTGTATATGACTAGTGCCAACTAAGGATGTACAGATTTGGTTTCGCTGATTGTCAAGAGTCTTTAGTTCTATCTAGGGTTGGCGGAGAATTTCTCTCCGAAACTTTGGGGGGCCGAGCGCCAACGTGTTCGGCCCCCGAACAAGTTTCGGGGAGAAATTCTCCGCACCCCCCCCCCACCCACCGCACCCCCCCCCCGGGACGGGACTTACCTTTGGCGAATGTCCCTCCCGGCGGCGGGTCCGGCCGGCGGTTCGGCGGGTGTTCATCCGGGGCGGGAGCGGCAGCCGGTCTTTCGACCGGCTGCCGCCGCCGCCATTCCAATAAAAGAAAAAAAAATGCCCCCGTGATAGGCTACGTGACGATTAACGTAGCCTATCATGGCTAGATGTGCAAAGTCAGCCGTGATAGGCTACGTAAATTGTCACGTAGCCTATCACGGGTGACTTTAAAAAAAAAAAAAAAGCGTGTATGCAAATGGCGGCCCCCATAGGGAGCCGCCATTCCCGTTCCTTATTTGGTCGCTGTAGTCTACGTAAAGATTACGTAGATTACGGTGAAAATAAGGGCAACGCTATTTGCTTTGCCCTTATTTTCGCCGTAGTCTACGTAAAGATTTACGTAGACTACAGCGACCAAATAAGGAACGCGAATGGCGGCTCCCTATGGGGGCCGCCATTTGCGTATGCTACGGGTGGATGAAAGTCACTTACCTGTCGTCGAAGGCCGTTCGCGGTGGGGGGGAGGCGCTTCGCTGCTCCCCCCGCGAAGTTCAGGCCGGGGGGGGGAGGCTTCCCGCCTTGCCCGGCCGAAATTCAGGCCGGGGGGGAGGCTTCCCGCCTCGCCCGGCCGAAATTCAGACCAGGGGAGAGGCTTCCCGCCTCGCCCGGCCGAAATTCAGGCCGGGGAGGAGGCGCCTCGCCTCGCCCGGCCGCGAAAATAAAAGTTATTTTCGCCGTAGTCTACATAAACATTTACGTAGACTACAGTGACCAAATAAGGAACGGGAATGGCGGCTCCCTATGGGGGCCGCCATTATCCGTACACTCTTTTTTTTTTTTTTTTAAGTCACCCGTGATAGGCTACGTGACGATTCATGTAGTCTATCACGGCTGACTTTGCAAATCTAGCCGTGATAGGCTACGTGAATCGTCACGTAGCCTATCAGGGGGCGTTTTTTTTTTTTTCTTTCATTGCAATGGCGGCGGTGGCAGCCGGTCCCGCCTCGTTCGAACACCCGCCGAACCGCCGGCTGGACCAGCCACCGGGAGGGACATTCGGTGAAGGTAAGTCCCGTCCCGGGGCGGGGGCGGGGTGTGGGGGGGGGTGGAGGATTTCTCCCCGAAACTTGTTCGGGGGGCCGAACACGTTGGCGCTCGGCCCCCCGAAGTTTCAGGGAGAAATTCTCCGCCATCCCTAGCGTACGCACTTTTTTTTTTTTTTAAGTCACCCGTGATAGGCTACGTGACAATTAACATAGCCTATCATGGCTGACTTTGCAGATCTAGCCGTGATAGGCTATGTTAATCGTCACGTAGCCTATCACGGGGGCGTGTTTTTTTTAAAAAAAAAACTTTTTAGTTCACGGCCAGGCGAGGCAAGGCGCCTCCTCCCCGGCCTGAATTTCGGCCAGGCGAGGCATGAAGCCTCCCCCCCCGGCCTGAATTTCGGCCGGGCGAGGCGGGAACCCTCCCCCCCGGCCTGAACTTCGCAGGGGGAGCAGCGAAGTGCCTCCCTCCCACCGCGAAAAGCTTCGAGGACAGGTAAGTGACTTTCGTCCATCCCTAGTTCCATCATCTACTCATTGACTGAATCGGATTCTTTTGACCAGAATTTTGCTTACTTATAATGTCCATTAGTGCAAGTGTGCATTCACACCAATGCACACTTGCAAAAATATGCTAATCCTCATTAATATGGATTTATTTATTTATTTATTTATTTATTTCTATACCGCCCAATATCAGAAGCTCTCTGGGCGATTCGGAAAAATTAAAACCAAACAACACACAATAAAACAATTTAAAATATATAGAACATTAAAACCACAATATAACAATACAACCACAATAAAACCTAGCAGCAGTACAGGAGTTTAAAATACAGATTTAAAACAGCAAAGATAAAAATTTAGAAAGCTAAAATGCTAAAATGCCTGGGATTATGGGATAATATGGATTAGAATATTTGCGCAAGTATGCATTGGTGGTAATGCGAATGAGCAAATATCCCCTCCCCCACAAGTAAAAAACTGAGTTGCAAGTCTGTGGAATCCACGTGACTCAGAAAAAAACAGTCCTCTGTGGAATCTAGAAATCCAAACTCATTTGAATCCATTGAGAATTTTTTCTGACATCCCAGCTGCCAACTGATACACCAGTGCTGATCACCTTCTCAACTCACTTCTACTCCAATACTGCCTTTCCAGACATACTTGAGCTCTCATGTCATCCATAAACTCCAGGCAGCAAACAGTCCTCTTTAGCACCATGCAACTTTCCATTTCTAACTTGTCTTGCAGATGTTGGTGCTGCAAAGAGATGCTTTTTGAGAAGGTTTGGATCAGAGATCTGTGTTTTAAGAAATACCACATCTACTGCCCTACTGTTTCCACAAGAAAAAAAACCATTTATCCTCATGTTTTCAAGTAGGTGAAAGGTCCCCAAATATCAGACGTTCATAAGCTCCAACGAGAAAACTGATACATAGGCTAGGTGGGTCTCCAATTGCTTAAGGCCTGTGGGCACATCTGGAATTTTGAAAGATTGTCCTTGGTGCCACCACCCCTCCCCCGCCCTCTCTCTGCCTCTCATATTCCGGCTGTTTGTTCACTCTCACCTCCCCTGCTTATTCTCTGGCTGTTTTCTCTCCGCTTCCATTCACATCTTCTTTATTTTATTTATTAGATTTATATACCATCCACATGGAAATGTCCTCAGGGATGTTTACAAACTCGATCTGGGGGCCTGATTCCATTAGGTCCAGTAGAGAAGAATCTACTCTTACTGGAACTTAATGAAATCAGGCCTCCAGATCAATACATACATGCAGGGGGATCCCCAGGTGGCCACTATGACATGTCATGCGTGGTGTGAAGTCTTGCAAAATCTCCTGCCCACTGCTTCCTTGATCAGAATCATAATGATGCCCAGGAGTGTGTTTACACAGCTGAGGCTAGAGTGCCAGGTGCACCATTCCTAGAGATCTCTGATCTCGCCATGGTCATGCATACGTTAGTTACATTCCATTCATACCACTGTAATGTGCTCTACATGAAGCTGTCTTTGAAAACCATTCAGAACTTCAGCTGGTCCAGAATCATAGAACAGTAGGGTTGGAAGAGGCCTATAAGACCATCAAGTCCAACCCCAGAATGTTGAGGCCAGACTGTTGACTGGGGCCAGTTAGAAGGAGCATGTGACTCCCTTGTTCCAACAGCTTCATTGGCTACTGGTCTCTTTCCAGACACAGTTCAAAGTGCTGGTTATGACTTGTAAAGCCCTATACAACTTGAGACCAGGCTACTTGAAAGACCGCTTTCTCCCATGAAAGCCTGCCTGGGTTTCAAGACCTTCAGGGGAGGCCTTCCTCTTGGTACAACAGCCATCAGAGGCATGTTTGGTGGGGATACAAGAGAGGGCCTTCTCAGTGGCTGCTCCCAGACTTTGGAACTGCCTGCCAAGGGAGGCTAGGTTGGCTCCTTCTTTGCTGTCCTTCCGCCAGCAGACAAAGATGTTTTAATCCAAACAGGACTTTGGCATATAAACCGGTCTGTTACTGATGGGCATTTAATTGGTTGAGTGCATTTTTATTTCTTATATTGCAATGTTTTTAATTTAATTCTTATTTTGTTACATTGTAATTAGGATCTCATTTTTAATCTGTATTTTAGTATGAGTTACCTTGAGCACCATTTTTTGGTGGACAGACAGGATATAAATTAAATAAATAGCAGGGAGCTACAGGGCTTGTGGGTACCATGGAATAGTACCCATGGGTCCTCTTTAGGGGATCACAGCACTGGGATTTCTCTGCAGAGTCTCCTCTTATCTCCACCTTTTTTATTATTATTCTGAACTGCAGTGAATACAAATTCTAATAAATTTGTCACCTTTATAATTATTTTTTAACAATCCTAAGTTATAAACACTGACTTAGAAGTTATGGGGAAATGGAAGGAGACAATTCTAGGTCTAATAGCATTGAATTTAGACAGTGTATCATCTATATTTTAAAAATGCATAGAATCCATCACCATTAAGCTCCAGTTTCTTGAAAGTCCCACTCATTGCTTAATTTGCAAAGACAGAAACATTTGAAAACATTTGCCAGATTTTAGTACTGCTCTGGGTCACTCTACTTTGACATGAAATGCCAAACAATGTCAGAAACAAATCTAGTATTGAATATTTAAGTGGCATTAGGCTAAATTAACAGATAATGTATTATTATATTTTCATCTATGATCTATGACATTTAAAAGTGTGTTGGTTCAGGG
The DNA here is from genome assembly GCF_057233095.1 of Heloderma suspectum. Taxonomy (NCBI): domain Eukaryota; kingdom Metazoa; phylum Chordata; class Lepidosauria; order Squamata; family Helodermatidae; genus Heloderma; species Heloderma suspectum. The sequence goes on along the minus strand of NC_139459.1, from coordinate 244,129,470 downwards.
AATCTCATTTGTTGTTGCAGTGTCTGGACCAAAGTAAGTGTATGCAAACTGATGAAAGCCAGCATCAAGGAAGATGTCCACTGTTCATTCAATGAAGGCCTTGGTGATGAGAATATTTTTCGCTATCCTTGTCTGGAGGTCCGGGTCAATCTGACACTCTCAGGGCAGTTGGTAATGCTCTATCACAAAGAAGATACCGTGTACAGAAATCCCAAGGTTTGAGTGCTATTTATCAGAAATGTTCTTGATATGAAATCTCTAAATTCCACAGCTACTAAAGAAAAAGCACCAATAAGAAAAACCCCATGTTTTCTCCAACGTGCATACAGATAACATATAGCTGATACTGCTAGTCCAGATTTGGGAGAGAAGCGAGGGGACACATACACACACTCACATAATTGCAAGTTCCAACAAGAAGTCTGCCTCTGCCTGATTTTCCTAACTCTGAACCAGGTGAGACTAGATGCAAGATGAGATGTAGCAAATGCTGGCAAGATGTCTATCTTTGCCAAATCAGCATCTCCTGGTCCAGGGCCCTATCTACACAAGCCTTTTACTCCAGGATGGCTGCAAGTTGAGGTCCCTCGGGACAGACGGCACAATCACCACTTTGCAGCCATCCGTGGTTTTGTCCTGGAAAATGCGGATTTCCAAGGAGGCGTTTTGCTGCAATGTTTTTCATTTGCAGTGAGTTTCCTGCAGTTGCAAACCATGTGTCCCTTCCCCAAACCAACTTTGCATTTTGCAGTGGGTGTGTTATAGGCATGCACAGTGCTTGTGTCACTCTGTGATGCCCTTTTACTCCCCCCATCCCTTCGCAGCTGCACAGTTACAGAGGCAGAGAGAGGTGTTTTCATTTATTTAACCACATTTTCGCACATTTTTGCAGCCTCGTATCTTCACAATGGTTGCTTTTGGACTCAGTGCCCAAGGGCCGGGGTGGGGGTGGGGGTCTTGGGCAAGGACCAACTTCACTCCAGCCACCATTGCGGAGTGATGGGTAGCCATGTACTGCTCATGCCCTGTGAGTATGAACCATTGTGAGAGTCTCAGGCTGGGGTACTGACAAACAGATGGCGTGGAAATGAAGGTGCACAGAACACCCACTTTTTACCTAACGCAGGACAGACAGACACAACAGAACCCCTAAAATACAGAACAGCCATTGAAGTGTCACACCCCCACGCTCATGGGACCGCACAGCTGCACATTAAAATATAATGGCAAAAAAAGGCATGGCAGATTCTGTTAGGAAAGCCCGCAGCAAATCGCGAGTATATCCCAGGAGAAGCTAATTCAAAGCTGGAATGCTGCGCAGTTGCAACGAAGTGAAGGGTGAAAGCGGTGCCATGTAGGTGGGGCCCAGGGGTAGCAACTGAGACAAAAGATAACAATTTCTGGCAGTATCCATTTCTCCTGCCAGATTATGCAACACTCTAAATTAGGGATAGTGGCAAATTCCAGTGTGTCAGTTCTTACCAGCTGACTGAAGCTAGACGGCAATGGCAGCAAGATCTCACTGGCTGATAAGCAGGGTCATAAACCTGTCTAACGCTGGAAAAGGGGGAGGGATGCCCTGAGCTGGGAACTTTTCCAGTTCAAACAAAGTCAAGATGATGCAGAGAGAAGTCACATTTCCAGTCCAAAGTCTAAACACAGAGATTCACAGGCAAGTAGGGATGGGGGAGAATTTCTCCCCGAAACTTCGGGGGGCCGAGTGCCAACGTGTTTGGCCCCCTGAAGTAGTTTCGGGGAGAAATTCTCCGCACCCCCCCACCCCCCGCACCCCCCCCCGGGACGGGACTTACCTTTCCCAAATGTCCCTCCCGGTGGCGGGTCCCGGCGGCAGTTCGTCAGGTCTTCGACAGGGGCAGAGGCGGCAGCCGGTCTTTCGACCGGCTGCTGCCGCTGCCATTCCAATAAAAGTAAAAAAAGAAAATGCCCCCGTGATAGGCTACGTGACGATTAACGTAGCCTATCACGGGTGACTTAAAAAAAAAAAAAAGTGCGTACAGCTAATGGCGGCCCCCATAGGGAGCCACCATTCACGTTCCTTATTTGGTCGCTGTAGTCTACGTAAAGATTACGTAGACTATGGCGAAAATAAGGCAACGCTATTTGCGTTGCCCTTATTTTCGCCGTAGTCTACGTAAAGATTTACGTAGACTACAGAGACCAAATAAGGAACGCGAATGGCGGCTCCCTATGGGGGCCGCCATTTGCGTATGCGCTTTTTTTTCTTTTTTTTTAAGTCACCCGTGATAGGCTACGTGATGATTAACATAGCCTATCACAGCTGACTTTGCAGATCTAGCCATGATAGGCTACGTTAATCGTCACATAGCCTATCACGGGGGCGTTTTTTTAAAAAAAACGTTTTAGTTCGCGGCCGGGCGAGGCGAGGCGCCTCCCCCCAACCTGAATTTCGGCTGGGCGAGGCGGGAAGCCTCCCCCCCTGGCCTGAACTTCGGGGGGAGCAGCGAAGCACCTCCCCCCCACTGCGAAGCAAGCTGCGAGACCAGGTAAGTGGCTTTCGTGCACTCCTACAGGCAAGGCTGAGGTTCAGGTTCTAGGTGGGGCTGCCAAGATACGGCATGTGGAAATGACATTGTTCTCCAGCAGCTTTGCCCCTGCCTGCTTCCTGCTTTTAACTGCAGCATCCTGGAGCAGCTGCTGGCAGTCAGTCCTCTGGTTTCTGGAAGCCTCTCTGTCTTAAACAGTCAGGGGCTCACCTCCATTGTTCTTTTACATGAAGCCACCTTCACTCTGCTGGGGTCAGTGGAACTTCACCCTCTGAATCCTTTGGAGAGGCTGCAGCCGGGCAAGGATCATCAGCAGGTGGGGGGCTCAAGCTATTTTGGTGCTAGTCCCTTCCTCCAGATCTGGAACCTGCCATTCCCCCCTCGTCCTCAGAGGAGTCCAAGGGAGGTATGACACTGTACTACACTGAACCATACGCACATATTGGCTTGTATGCAATGGATTGCATCAAATGTTAGCCTAATTTAAGTCCGATTCATGTCAATGACTCTACTCTAATGTTGGATACAACCCATTGATTGCATGCCTGAAATGTATAGCCCAGGTGGCATTTGTGCAGATGCTGCAAGGCAGACACACAAAGGCCAACACATGGGGTTAGGGGCCATTTAAGCATTACATTGGTTGCATGGACTGCATGCATGCATATGGCCATGCTGCCTCTGCCAAATGCTTCCCCAGATGATGAGGTTCTGCTTTACTGAATATATTCAGTGGGACATGAAATGATGGAACCTGCGCATCTCCCTCAGGGATACTGATTTCCAGAACCTAGCATTAACAAGACATTTTTTAAGAACAAGAAAACTAAAACACATTTCTTTTAATTTAAAATATTTTGTTTTATTTTAGAATGGTACAATTCTGCACTTGCACAGTTGTTTAAATAATGTGTGTATATTTTAAAAACTAGAAATGGTGCTTTTAATGTCCCATTAAAAAAAAAAAAGAGCTAGAACAAAGGGAGGTTTGCTTTGAAATCATTATTGTGAAGGCGCATATATTACCGTCATTCCATAATCCACAATTCCTGCTAGAATTCTAATGAAATGGATCCCCAAGGTTATCAGAATGTCAGAACAATTACAGAGCAAAATTGAATGAACCTTCATATCTCCATTGTATACCCAATATCAATATAGAACAAGATTAAACATTATCAGCTTCAGTCACTTAACAACAGCCACTAAAGGCAGCCCAACAACTTTTTCCAAAGAGTGAATTATTATTTGAGCTTGAATGATTTTACTAGGGATGTACGAAAATCACTTACCGTTTCGCGGATCTGCTTCAAGGTGGGGGGGGAGGTGCTCCGTCCCTCCCCCCAGAATCCTCGACAGGGGGGGAGGTGCTCAGTCCCTCCCCCCGGAGTCCTGCCCGGACGGCTCCGCTCCACAGGGATTCTGCAGAGCCGCCGGCCGTCTCCTCCAGCAGCCGGACATCTGGCCGCTGGGTAGCAGGGATGCAAATGGCGGCTGCCGTAGTCGCCGCCGTTTGCGTCCCTGTATTTAACTGTGATAGGCTACATAAGTATTTACGTAGCCTATCACATCTGGGTTAAAAAAAAAAAACGCGTACGCAAATGGTGGTGGCTATGGCGGCCGCCATTTGCGTTCCTTATTTTTCGCTGTTTTAGTCTACGTAAATATTTACATAGACTATTACGGCAAAAATAAAGGGGAATGCAAATAGCATAGTGGGCGTTATTTGCGTTTCTCTTTGATTCACCGTTTTAGTCTACGTAAATATTTATGTAGACTAAAACGGCGAAAAATAAGGAATGCAAATGGCGGCTGCCATAGCCGCTGCCATTTGCGTACACTTTTTTTTTTTACCCGGGCGTGATAGGCTATGTAAGTCTTTACGTAGCCTATCACGTCTGAGTAAAAAAATGAAAAAACAAAAAACAAAAGACCAGACTGCAAATGGCGGTGGCTGCAGGTGGTTGGAAGACCAGCTGCCGCCGAAGCTGCCGCCGCCGCCGCCATCCAGAACATCCACCCCAGGTAAGTCTTGCCCCAGGGGGGATCCGCGGGGGGGATCCGTGGGGGGGTGGCAGGCCATTCTGCCATGGATTTCGGGGGGCCGAATGCCAGTGCATTCGGCCTCACTGAAATCCGTGGCAGAATTCTCCGCCATCCCTAGATTTTACATATACACTAATTTTGTTTACAGCCTCATTTGTTATTAGTTTCATGTCTTGCAATAATTCATAGCATAGCAGAAAATAATTCTATTTACATTGCAGATCTAAAATTCCCTAGATAAATGAACAATAAAGCAAATTTCCCTAATGAAAGGCTCAACAATTCCTTCAAGGCTATGAATAGTTGCTTTAAAATTCTGTCTCAGGCATGCTAGCACAATTAGGAAGAAAGATGATTGCATAGGAATTCTCATTTATGATAGAATTACATATTTTATGTAGGTGTTTTGCAGTATTCCATCAGATATTTTGCACTGCTACTTTTGAGGAAAACATTATTCTCACTTTTAGGAAAGAGATTATTTTTGCATAAATCAATAAAGTAAAATATTGCAGTGAACTTAAACTGAAAACAGATCTCGAGGGTAAAACTAGAAGTGCTGCTACATTTATCTTTACATTATTTGTAATCTAATAAAAATTATACATTGTAAGCATTTCATTACAACAACATTTCAGGTAGTCCAACACACGGCTTTACCTGGATTTACCTTGGTTTAGCTGGATTGCCAGATGGTTCATAAACACTAGATATCCTTCCTCCCCCACCCCCACCCCCCTTGACACCATACTCTAATACTATTGTTTGGTATTTCTTGAGCAAAATTATCTAAGTCCCCAATGCACTTCACAGAAGTTATTTTCATAATCCTTGCAACTACCCTGAAAAAGATGTTCAGGGGACTGGAAACAAAGCCCTGTGAAGAGAGACTGAAAGAACTGGGCATGTTTAGCCTTGAGAAGAGAAGACTGAGGGGAGATATGATAGCGCTCTTCAAGTACATGAAAGGTTGTCACAGAGAGGAAGGCCAGGATCTCTTCTTGATCATCCCAGAGTGCAGGACACGGAATAATGGGCTCAAGTACAGGAAGCCAGATTCTGGCTGAACATCAGGAAAAACGTCCTGACTGTTAGAGCAATACAACAATGGAACCAATTACCTAGGGAGGTGGTGGGCTCTCCCACACTGGAGGCATTCAATTCGAGGCTGGACAGCCATCTGTCAGGGATGCTCTGACTTAGATTCCTGCATTCAGCAGGGGGTTGGACTCAATGGTCTTGTAGTCCCCTTCCAGCCCTACTATTCTATGATTCTATGTATGCCATTGTTACTTCTCCCAGCAGAACATCAGTCTGATCCGATGTATCATATCAACCCTGATATCAATAAGCAGGTTAAAGTTTAATTTAAGCATTTGTGCTGACATATTGACAGCACAATTCTATGCATGTTTACTCAGAGGCAACTCTCATTGTATCCAATGGGGCTAACTTCCTAGGAAGTATGTTGAGGACTGCAGACTAAGAAAGCCCCTAGGCATTGTCTGAGAGGCCATACAACATTGTGGATTTTCCCCTCCGAGGCTGTAGACCTTGGGATGTGGGGGAAAGTCCCCATTTGAATTTCTGATCTTCCCCATCCACCCCTCACCACCACCACCACCACCACCACCACAGAAAGCTCTGCAATGGCTCTTTCTCCTGTAGTGGGTTTCATGACCACAGGAGGTGAGTAAATGGGAGATTTAGGGATGGGAGTGTGGGCAGGGAGGAGAGATGTGGCCCCACAAGCCTCTTGGCTTCCATCCTCACACCTTGCCTGCATGCATCAGCTAGACAGGCTCAGAGGCCTGTCTAGCAGAAATTAAGGGAAAGGAGGACAGACTGGCTAAAAAGCCTCCACTGTTCATGTCACTCATCCCACTCTGCATCGGATGGATGGTGGCCTCTGATGTCTGAGGCCTCTATCTTTCTGGTGTCTATCTGGTAGGATTCACCCATAGTGTATATCGCAGGGATGGGGAAGCCTCCAATATCTGGCTGATGGAGGTTCCCCATCTGGCTGCCAACTTCTTCCCCAGCCCCTATCCCTGTGGCTCTGATCAGAAGCTGATCGGAGATAAGAGTTTTCCCCTACTGTGCAGTGAGAAAGGGAGCCTTTGTCACTCTGCAGCAGGGAAAAGCTCTTATCTCCCTAGTTATGGTTAACTGGTCTCACTCTCTGGAAGTAAACCATAAATCAAACCTAATTATCATAATTGCAAGGACAACATACACTAGCATACACTAACTATACAATAGTCCAGGCCTGGAAAAATTACTCAAGTTCTTGTTGTTGTTTCGAAGAACTCAGGTAAATTGCAAGTTAAACTAAGGAGAGCTTTTTGGAAGATCACCCATCTCTATATAAAAGTAAAAGTAATGATATTGTATGGGTTCATGTTCTAGTGCACAATTGACACTTAATGTGTAGGAAAGCAATACTAGAAGCTGTATTTATTAAGGCCTCAATCTACTGCCTTTCCTGTCAGTATATAATGGCAATAACTGGCACCCTGGGTTTTGTTTCTGCAGTGCTCCTATGTCCCACCAAATATGGAGAATTATAATGAAGTTCAAAAGCAAATGGAAAAAATAGCTGACAATTTCAGAAAGGAACAGACATTCCCTTGTTATTATGACCCATCAAGAGAAGAAGAGAGCGTCATTTTAGAGAGATTATATGCTCCAGAGGGCCTTATCTTTGCTTTCCTCTGGCCAACACTGATGATGGTTGGTGGAGTCTTTATTGTCATCATGGTGAAAATAAGTCAGTATTTTTCTGTACTCTCTGCTTCACAATACAGAACAGGTATATAGCATGTCCCAACGTCTGCCTGCATTTTATATTCACATCTATATTGGGGGGAAGCTACGCATGTTTTTTTCAAGTTAACACACGGTGGATTAACAAGATACAAGAGCAAAAGGAAAAACAGATATGGTTCATAGCTGGGAGCCAACCAAATAATACGTCTTTAGAAACACATAATTACTTTTGACCTGACAGACTTGCAGAGGCATCTTTTGTTCACATTTTGGTTCAGCATTATGTTATGACAAGAAATCTGGATGAGAGAACCTACCTGCATTTTCACACCGAGATATACTGGATCTGTACACATTCTCGAACATTTTATGATTTCTTAAAAGCAGCAGTTATCATGGGTCAAATCAGCACAGAGATGTATGCGTAAGCATAGGCCTGACTCTTTCATTGCATTTCTGACAGCTCAGCTTTTGGAATTCATTCATTTTAGGCTGGATGTGAACCTTTTGGTATTTTCTCAACACTTTCTTTTGCTGTGGACAGACTGAGAACCTTTGAAGAAAACAGCCATCAAACCTCCTTCGTTTGTTTCTCTGGGGTTTAACTTTCTCTAACTTAGAGATCTGTTGTCTGGAGGAAGAGGCGCCTAATTCAAGTATTTAGTTCCCATGATAACTTTATCACTTGGCTACTGACAAGTTATTGTCAGGAGTTGCCTCATGGTTGGTGGCTGAAATTCACCCAGCCAATGACAGTGGCAAGTCTTTCTTCCTTAATGGATTTTGACTGAGTGCTCTGGTAAAACCAAAAAGTCCGTATGTATTATTATTATTATTAGCAGCAGCAGCAGCAGCAGCAGCAGCATGCCTGAAGAATGTGTACTCTTCTGAGACTTTTAACGATGAACAGCTATGCTGGACGAGACGGGCTTCTCCTAGCCATACAAGTCCCTTCAGATCACATATCTGACCCACCCTAATAAGGGTTTCACCTTTCCCTTTCCCCTTCCTTAAAGAGCCTCTGTGTCTGTATCACCTGGGTAACAGACAGAAATTCAACAGGCAGAGCTTCCCCATCCTTGCACCTTCATATTGGAGATACGCTGCACCTCAGCTGTTTGCGCAGCAGCTGTGGAAGGCACAGGGTGCCTAATCTAAAACATGAAATATCTGTGGCTCAGCCTGTCTAGAATTCAGTCCTGATCTAGAAAATCTATCCCATTTATTCAGAAGGGAATTTGAGGTGTGGTGGGAAGGAATACAGAGCACCTGCATTGGTTTTAATGTCTCAGTGGAGGGAAGGTTGTAGAAACTCTGTGGTGACAGGACACAGGCACTCTGCATATGCTCAAAGGCACCACTCCCTTCTTAATATTACTTCACATTGACCCTGTTCAGATGCACATTGGGGCAGGGTGCTTAGGCTAACTACAGTGCAGGGTGTTTAGCGCCAAGCACTGCAAGAGTCCCTGCCACACATGCAGCTAACAATGGCCTGCAGCATGGTTAGGCTAACCACTCTCTTAACTACCCTCCCTCCTGCAGTCCTCCCACCACTCCCTCACACATCCCTACAGCCTCAGTGGCTCACACAGCCATTACAGGAGCAGGGCTGCTGATGGCTGTTGGTGGCCATTTTCTTCCTTCTTTCTGATTCCATTACAAAAATAAGTAAAAAATAAATTAAAACATTGAAAAACTGCATAGGAATTGCCACGTCACAAAATGTGCATATGTGTATGTGTGCAACATCACGATATCAATTTTGCGTACATGCACATATGTGCAAATGTGTGTTTTAGCAATGTATGTGAATAATGTGCATTTTAGTGATATGGCAATTTTTTGCGCAACGTTCAATGTTTTTATTTAAGTTTTACTTATTTTTGTAATGGAGCCCTGCTCCTGTAATGGACGTTTTCGGCCGCTCTTGCCACGGAGATCTATGGAAGAGCTCCGTTAACCACGGGGCCTGTTCAGGCATCATGCTAAGCCATGGTTAGTGCCACTAACCATCTTGCAGCAGGTGGTTAGTGACTGTGGTTTGTGCGTGGTTCATAAGCTTCCATGGTTGGGTGTGACCCCAGTTCACACATCTTGCTAAGCCACCATGGTGCGCTCAAAACCGCTAACCACCATGGCTTAGCATGATGTCTGAACAAGCTCATTATGTTCCATAAACTGTAGCCTGAGATTAAAGAGGTGGGAGAGCCATATTATGTGTCAGAATGCCAAGTGCTGGAAGAACTTGTATATCCTTTCCTAAGCTTCCCCTTTCAGGTTGTCTTGAAGTTGACCTTACAGTAAAGAGGTTTTATATCCAATCCATAGAAAATCAAAGTTACTCAAGCATACTACAGCAGGCAATTGCCTCCTGTGAGGCCATCTCCCAGCCCTTTGTTCAGGATAGAGAATTGTGTGGAATCACTGGGTTCCAGTTCTATTTTTAAAACAAAAATAACCCCCACCCCCCAAAAAACCCAAAGGGAGTCATTGGGCACAGGAGGATAAATCTTTCTGTTACAATGTATCTGCAGAGAATGAAAGTGCACCCATTTTAATGAGATTATCCAAGGTACAGTGTCTCTGTGTGGCTGTTTCACCAGTCTTGAAGCAAGCACTATAAGCAACTCAATGTACTGGCAAATTACCATGATGCACTGCTGCAGCCATTGTCATTACCTGTGCATTAAACTAATGTTTATAGCTTTATTGCTCAGTGAACAGCAGCTGTCTGCCTATGCACTGCCTCAAGCCACAACAAGCACATACACAGAGGTCTCATAAAAGTAGCTTCTAATTGCCAGGCCAACTTGATAAAGAAAGAAGAAATTATCTCTCTGCAAAATGCTTTCCAGCAAGCATCCGCTAGCTTCTTTCTACAAAGCATTTATTTCCTCACAATTCAATTGCATTCACACAGAAAGTGGAAGGGAAAGAGTTCTGCCTCCTTCAGACAACACCAAGTTAGTGTTTATTTTTGTTTTTGTTTTTTTGTCTCAAGGGATTCTATCTACTTCTTAATTCCAAAATGACCAGGAATCCTGCTTTGCCCAGTCATAGAGAGAATTCTATGCATATAGACTCTACACAGACATTAAATTCAATGTGCATAGGCTGGGGGCAGGACTTTCAACCACTATCCTGTTCTCCCCTCCCACCCCCACCCCATATTTGAATAAAGTTAAGGGGAACAGTGAACAAGGGATACTAGCATCTAGGCAAGTTTTCATCTGGGTAACCTTTCATCACTGAAGCAGCCCTGCATATAGCTATGATGCATACATGCCACTAATTAAAGCAGCCACACTGGGCACAAGACTGGAGCAGAGGCATGTATGGATACGTTATTTACTACCAGAACCAGATAATGACCTAAATTTGGTTACCAAAAGGCAAAGACTTAGTCAGTCCAGAATCACCTTCACAGAGCCAGCTCCAAACACATAGACACAGAGGAGCCTTCTTCAGAGATTTCAGGACCAAAGCAACCTCTCAGAACAGGTCCTCGACTAGCCAGGATTACACCCTGTGCCAGGGAGCCACTTTGAGTTGCAAACCTAGGCTCCTAATCCTATCCCATATCATCTCATTTCCATGCCTGTGATTGTGTCAGATGAGTGCAGTAGGACCAGAGGTGAGCAGAAAGCAGAGCTCCAGATGTTTTGGACTTTAACTCCCAGAAGCCCCTGCCAGCAAGGCCAATGGTCAGGAATGCTGGGAATTGATGTCTAAAACATCTGGAAATTAACTTTCTGCTCACCCCTGCAGTAGACCTGGCTCATTCTTCACCAAAGGGGAAGAGGAGAGAGAATTAGTTAATGAGGAAGCGTGACCTGTTTTCCTCTAATGTTCAGTTGCCATTCCTTGTATCTTCCATACCTCAATGCACAAATCATGATCCTTTGTTGATGTTTCCGCACTTTCAACAACCACAGTTTAATTCCTGGAGATCCATCTGGAAAAATAGCTCCACTTCTATATTTCACGTCATATATAAGAGGGCAGTCTTAAAACTCAGTTGATATGCTAAGTAAATTTTTCACATGGATGAGGTTTAAGTCAGATGGCAATAGAGATGGTGCGGGCACCTGATTCCATCTAGGAATCTGGTGGACCCCACACACACCCCTGAGCCGCGCTCACTGTGCCCCTGCCTCCGCTTTCCCCCTGCCCTTACTTGCCCCCTGCCCCCCCCCCTTTCCTAGCAGCCCACACTCACCAGGGTGGCTTTATCAAGCTCCCTGATCACCATTTTTGGGCGATTGCGAAAATGCACATATTTGCGTATATGCAAAATGGGCTGTGAATCACCCATATATACAAGATTACAGGTGTTTGCTTGCCTGTAATCTTGCGCATATGGGCAAATTCATGGTCCCATTTTGACTATATGTGAATATGCACATTTGTGAAAATGCTCATAGAATAGTAGGGTTGGAAGGGGCCCTACAAGGCCATCACATTCATGTATATGCAAAATGGGGCCATGAATGACCCATATACACAAGATTACAGGCAAGCAAATGCCTGTAATCTTGTGTATATGGGCAGTTCATGGCCCCTTTTGTGTATACACAAATATGCACATTTTCACAGTAATTCCCCCCCCCCAAGGTAATCACGGACCTCAACAAGGCCACCCAGGTAAGTGCAGGTAACTCGATGAGCCATTGGAAGCTCGAGCACAGGTCCCAGTGCGCATGAGCAGGGGCATGGGTTGGGCAGGTACTCAGAGAACCCCAACGGGAGGCGCCCAGTCATCCTTAGATGGCAAAGAGCTTTTCCCCCAAAACGGAAATATCACGTTGTTCCTATGCTTCAACATATTCAACATATTTCTGAAACCTATCTCCATCTGTTCCAGTCTTTAGCACTGCAGGTAATATAGCACATTTAGCTCTCATTGGGAGGTTCATAGGTATTTTGGCCATTACGGTACAGCATCATGGTGCAGCTATTATATCAGAAAACAATTTAAAATAATAACATTATATACAATTGTGAGTGGACTGTGAAGCATTAATTCATACAACAACAAAAAAAAAGGATGAGTTGTGCCTTCATTGGTATATTCAAGTTTCATCCAGCTCATCTAATCTGACTTTAAAATGCACTATTAAGTCTCCAGAAAGAAAAGGGTAAAAGGGTAATTTCCAGCATTTGACAGGCATGCTTGAAAAACCTAATAAGGAGATCTCCCCGCTTCCCCTTTCCTGGCCAGTCCCCCCTCCCCAGCCTTTAAAAAGAAACAGAACCCTTAATTTAAAGGAGCAATAGGGTGGTGAAGAGCTCCCTCAAGAGTTTGAAGGAAATTATGTGGAGCAGGGGTGAGCAGAAAGTAGAGCTCCAGATGTTTTGGACTTCAGTTCCCAGAAACTCCTGACAGAATGGCCAATAGTCAGGAATTCTGGGAGTTGAAGTCCAAAGCATTTGGAGATCAATTTTCTGCCCACCCCTGATGAGGAGAACATAAGTTTCACACTTAGGATCACAGGGCTTGTGAGAAAACTAGGAGAAGGCAGTAGGGGAGTGAGCAGAGGCAGAAACAGGGGGCAAACCCTAATTTGAGACAGACCCCAATTTTTAAGAATGGAGTAGCTCACACTTCAAGTCCTCAACCCCTTGCCATCTCACACTTTCCCCAGTAGTAGTTTCTCACAACCTACATGGGAAAAATCCAACCAGATTCTCCTGATTATGTCAATGGTAATGACAGATTCATTCAGAATTCATTTTTAATTCAATAAAAAGGAAAACGAGAAAAGAGAACCAGGATGGCACAAAACCTTCACCACTGATTTTCCCCACCCCCATCCCCTGAATTACAGAAGCCTGTTCATTTTGTTCCACATTTTCCAGGTTTGCACCCTGCTGGCTCTCAGAAATGATTGAACAAAATTAAAGAGCAAAAATCATAGTTCATGAACATAATCAGCAGGTATCAAATAATTTTCCAGCATCCTAGTTTGCCACGTTAACAGGCTGCTCTTTAAACAATTGTGCAGGGGGTTATCAATGATCCCAGTGACAGCTCAGGCATTTGATCTCCTTTTTGCTCAGCCTCACACCATGCACAGATTGCCTGAGGTGGCTACAGCCTCTCCAGATGGAATTCTCCCTCCATGTATTACTGCCTGTTGAGTAATGCAAATCAGAACAGCCCTCCATTCATGTTCCATTACAGAAGTAATGCTCGTACTGCTCACAACGTGATAAGCATTTATAAAGGAAGTACAGCCTCTTTGGGATTGTTGCTTTCCCCAAATACCGAAGAGTTAATGATCAGAGTGACACCTTCACCTCTCCTCATTCCTCTCAGCAACTTACACCTCTGCAGCTTTTATTTCAGTATTTTAAGGTTGGCTGAAAAAAGGTGTAGGAAGCCTGAAAACATTATTTCACAGGTCCCAAGTGTGAAAAAAATCTAGATATTTAATTGCTAGGAACAAGGGCACTGCTTCAAAGGGTGACAAATATCATGCTATTTCCTGTATGCAAGAGCTTTGTGCATAGAAACATTATATGTACATTAATCACGTACAACTGTCACACATGCCTATTTTAGTGATGTGTACAGTCAACCAAATAAATGAGTGGTCATTTCTAGCAGCAATGCGCACACAGGCATCACACCATTTTCTACATTTCTCTGTATTTAAAACTGGCATGTCCCCACCTGGCCAAACAGACTCCCAAGATAACTGACAACACGTAGAAGTCAGGTAAGTCTAAAATGACTCCCCTAGCCCTTTGCCACAATCCCCATTGGGTGTTCTGCTCTGCATAACCAAGAGATAAAGTACCAAGCAGCTGGCTTACAATGTCTTTTTCCTAATCTGGGTGATAATTAGTGGACCTCTGGGACCTCTGTGTAGGCCAAAGTCCAATTATAATCCATTTTCAACAGGGCAAAATGAGCATCACCATGTGAGGTGGCAGGCACTGAAATAAGTGGCACCTTGCCATTCATGTGTATAGGACGGCCATGTGTCCTACTTTACAGAGGACAGTCCTCTATTTGAAAGGGCTGTGGGAGGACAGTCTTCTATTTGAAGGTGTCCTCTATGTGAAGGCCTGGCCAGTCCAAGTCCAGTGTAAAGAGAAAGACCCCTAAGGAGGGAGAGCAACAGGGGTCTTGAACCTGTCCATCAAGATTTAGCACCTGGACAACCCACTGAGTGGATACACAGGTCACCAGATCATGGTGACATGCATTGTATTTCTATTTAAATTACAGTGAAAATGTCCAAACTTTCATCTATACACATAAATTAACATATGCATGTTTTATATAGATCACTGCATTTTGGTGACGCAAATCCTCTTTTTTTCTTTCTTTTTGGCAATGCACAAATGGGCACACTAAAAGCGCATTTAATGTGAGATGTATCCCTCCCCACCCCTAACACATGCAGATCTAACCTCTCAAGACTGAGGAGGGTGTTGATTCCTGATAACAGCAACCCTAGCAACTCACACGAATAACACTGGAATACCCAAAAGGCAAAGAGCAGAGATAATATGGAGATGGTAATTTACCAAGCACAGGAGCCATAAAATAGTGGAGGATATGAAAGAGACTGTAGCAACTGAGATCATATGATGCATTACAGCAGTGTTGGTTTTTCTAGTAACACAACTACCCTTCTAGAAGAGGCTTCATAGAGCACAATCCTATGGATGTCTACTGAGAAGGAAGGCCTACTGAGTTCAATGGGACTTACCCTGAGGTAAGTGAATATAGGATTGCAGCCTCCATGACTTCATTATAAATGGGAAGATTAATTATTTTTAATTTGATTCGTTAAATACTTATGTAGCCTATCACAGCAAAGAGCAGGGGTGCAAATGGCACAGCGGCTGCCATTTGCATCCCTGCTCTTTGCCGTGATAGGCTACGTAAATACTTATGTAGCCTATCACAGCTGACTGCAAGCACGCAAATGGCAGCCGCTACGACAGCCACCATTTGCGGCTGCAGCAGCCCGGCAGCGGGCGGCCGGGAAACCAGCTGGAGCCACCACCGCATCCACCACCAGGTAAGCTCCATCCCGGGGGGATTCCGTGGGGGGAGGCTGTTCCGCCACGGATTCCGGGGGGCCAGGTTCTAAAGAATTCAGCCTCACTGGAGGCGGTGGCAGAATTCTCTGACATCCCTAGAAAGAACCTTAGGCACAACCTTGAGCTCCTTAGAGATCAAAAGCAGGATATAAACGTAGCAAATACATAAATACAGTAAGAGTTTCAGTCCATCTAACAACATGATGGCCTTAGGCAAGTCACTCTTACTCTGTCCAACCCATGAGCTGTATGGTGGACAAACAAAGCAAGATGTCCCTCAGTATTGCCCACATCCAAGATAGGACTCTGTTGTCAAGACACCCTCCAAAGAGGTCCCTTTTGATCAGTTTCACACATTCTAGGATATTGTCACTCCCATGTAGGATATCGCATAGCCACTACATCATCATGTATGATGACTTTACATGAATACCTCACTCTGTATAACCATGGCAGGAAACCCAGTTGTCAGCAGCTTCTCTCAGCACATGACAATGAACTCCACTCGTAGCCATGTGTGAATGAGTCCATGCAAGCTATATGCAACTTCCTAGATAAAGTGATCCTGATATAATTAATCATCACACATAGTAAATCATAAAATAACCATAAGAATGGAGAGTCTTTGGTAGCATTGGGAGTAGGGTGTTAAACTAAGACTGAACACACATCTAGGACTAGATCTGTAAATGGCCAACTCCTAGTTTGAAAAGAACAGAAGTCAGAATCAAATGAAGCAATACGCCAATTCATATCCCACTAAGCAAATTATTTTCTAATTAAACTAAATCACAAATTGAAGACATACACGCCTTTGGCTGTGCTTGGAATATAAGAGGAACAAAGTAAAATGTGGCCAAAAAAAATTTCAAAGGGAAGAAAGAAAAATGTAATTGTAAAAAGGGGATGCAACATTTTTAATTGTAAATGCTGTTCTGATTATTTTGTTGTGTCATATTGAGTTCCAGTGTGGTGTGGTGTTCAGGTTCTGTATTGCAGGGAAATATCCACAGCTGAACTTTGCAGCAACTTGCTCCAAATTAACTGGGAGTCAAGCAGATGGTCACATTTATCTCAGATTTGAATTCGGCTGCTTGCCCAAACCTACCCACATCCACCCCCTGCCAGTTTAGCAGGACACAGCTGGGTACTTTGAATTTTTTATTGCCAGACAGACACTGTCAAGTCCACTCAGATGGCTGCTGCAGATCATAGGATCAATTGACAGCTAGAGAGACACACAACGCTCCGTTCTCTCAGATGCACCTCCATGCTTCTTCTTCTCTGCCACATTCAATGAAAGGATGCTATTAGCAATGACTTCCCCATCTTTTTTATTGCTGGCCTTAGATCAATGGCTGAAAGCTGAAAGGAATTTTAGAGGGAAATTAAGGTCATCATTAAGTAATTACATCCATAAATGAAATTATCCAAGTGGCTGCATGCCCACTTCCAATTTATGTGCCACCAATTTCCACATTACAGGGATTGCTTCCAAATCCTCATGAGCTACAGACCTCAAGAGAAAGAAAGAAAGAAAGAAAGAAAGAAAGAAAGAAAGAAAGAAAGAAAGAAAGAAACTTCTTCAGAGCGGCACCAGCAGCAGCATGGACCCCAAAAGAGAATGCTCAGGGACTACCATGTTTTCAATCCGGAGACTATTTAGTTATAACTTTGTCTCTGGAAACATTCCAAGAATAGCAATGGACATTATTTATGATCACTTGCAGCCATCCAAATATACAGTTATTTCTTCATTTGGATAGTAGCAGCACAGGAGGACCAGAATTTATAAAGAGGAGTCTGCACAGCAAAGTTGTAAAAGTTGTACACACAACCATCTTTCCTGCATCTTTCTTACGCAACCTCACCTTCATATCTTAGTCCTGTGCGATAAGCAGGGATGAGTGAGTTTGTCAGTTTTGCTTTCTCCTGCACTGGAATGTTTAAAATCTCAAGTTTTTTCTCTCCTGAATATGAAGACATTTGCAAACTTTGGTAAATTCTTATCAAAAACAAACTGAAATGAAATCCTCACCCATTTGCATAGGCCAGATTTAATAGATACACCTATTCCCAACACGGAGAGGGCCATGTTGTACCTACCTGCCATATAGCTGTTAAAGTCGAGGAGCCTGTCAGTAAAAAAGAGGTGGCAACCTTAATTCACCACCAACATAGATGAATACAGAGGGGTTTTTAAACCCAGTCTTTTAAGCGCTAAACAATCCCTGAGTCTGGATGGATGGGCCGATGAATCTGTTGAGTTTGGTTTCTCCCACGTTCACATTTTTAAAAATTTCATGTTCTTTTTATCCCAGATATGGAAATGTTTGTGAATTTTAGTAAATTCTTATCAAAACTGAAATAAAATGAAATTCTGACCCAGCCCTAGCCATCAGCCAAACGTAGAACCAGCTGCATTTGGGGGGAGGGGGGTAAGATCATACTGTCTGTTGCTACTATGAGCAGCGAGTTTGGGGCAGGGAGTTGGTAGCTACCTAGCCTGTCACCTTGAGAGGGTTATACTCTTAAAGATGGCCTAGAAAATAATTTTAGATAAACAGGTAGACAGATAGCCCCACAAAGACTCCTGGGCTTCCTGTTGACTTTCAAATATTCACTTTCTTGAGGTGGCATAGCCCTCTTATAGACATAGGCCATCTAATTTTTCCACATGGGGAGTCAATTTTGAAAGTAATTCCCATGTTAAAGATGTACCACATAACAAAGTATAGCATCTGAAAGTAAGTTTCAAAAGCTATTTGAAGCCAGCCTTTTGTCTGAAAGGGTAAGCTTTGGCATGGGGTGCTTTCAAACAAGCAACCACATCAATGAGAGGACTATATCACTTTATGAATTACTTAGTTTAAGGTCAGCCATCTCCAAAACAGGCTCCAGTAGCAGTTTCATATCTTGAGCAAGAATTTCTAATGAAATGCACAGTAATCACAAACCATTCTAAACAATACTCAAATGTTTTTTGTATCACCCTCAACGATACATACACGGGTTCCAGAAGAGATGAGCAAGATTCCAATTTTAAGTCATTTGATTTATCATATACAGGTTTCTACTTCTTGTCATTGTTGTCATAATGTAGCAAGAGCTAAAATATGGAATCTGTCCCTCGTTATTTTTGCATAGATCTCAGAGGCTTTGAAATATATTCTCCATACACATAAGGGAGAAATTCCTTCCTTTAAATCCTAGTAGGCAATTAGCTTTAGATTAGCTGAAATGGGCTACCTTCCCTTCTCAATGAGCCTTTGAAATGCTAAGCACTGTCTTTCTTTCTAACAGTCCCAATTTGCAGATATTATCTGTGAACAGAACCTGTCTGAACAATGAGATTTAAGAGACTAATTGGCAAAAGAGAGGTTAGATTGACAAAAGCTTTACAAAGTCTCACCTTCTCAGAAAAGGATACAGCACAAACTACCACAAGACAATGACAGTTTTGTTCTTTAAAGGACATTTTGGGGGCTGACATGTATAGGCTGGGTTTGGATGATCAGAAGAGAAAAGAAGCCACAGTGGCTTATTTTCCCTGCCCCATGTGTACTGCTCACACACCCGTTTCCCTAATTACCCTCTCTGCAGCACAGGTTGCTGTGTAGCCAGTACCGAGGTGTGTGGCAGGGGGGACTTCCAACCACCCGGGCGGCTACCCACGGCTCGTTGTGGGGGTTATGTAGCCACCTCCACCACACTGAGCTTGGATGCCATGGCATTGGCAACCCGCAATGCAGGTAATTAGGGAAATGGCTGGCAGGACAGGGCAGGGAAAAGAAGCCACAGAGGCTTCTTTTTCTCCACTGATCCTCCAAATCCAGTCATATAGATAAGGCTCTGGAAACAGATCTGGGAAATGCCCTAACCCTGGTGCCAGCTTGTCTGGCAAAAGGGGGGGCGTTGCGGGTGGGTGGGGTGAGAAGAGGCGGCTGCTGCCTATTGGGTGCCCTCCCATGGCACCACCAGGCAGGGGAGGGGTCGGCAGAGCCCTCTTAAGCTCTGCACCCCCTCCCAAACCAACTCTCTCGCTCTCGCTGCTGACACTGTGCAAGACAGAGCCTTCGCTTCAGTCAGGGGCAGTGGTGCTCGCCTTTGACAGCGCCCGTGTCCTGCACCCCTTCTTTTTGCTCTGTGCCACTGCTTGCTCCGGTGTTTCGGTGGACATGGCTACCAGCTCAACTGGACCTCGATCATCCTCTGCTAAGTATTTGGCCACCTGTCTGCATTGTTGCCGGCGCTCAATGTGCCGGCAGGGGAGCCTGCACTTGCCCAAGCAGCGACGCCTTCACTCTCTTGCACTGCGGCGGTGGCAGCAGCGCATGCCTTAGTCCGGCCGCGCCTCTCGCTCTTGCACGGTGGCCAACCCCGGCCAGCCTCTGCTGGCGGTGCCGGTGCTTGCTGCGCCATTCGAGCAGCCGCACCTTCTTTGGCCCACAGCTGTGGCTGGGCCTGTTGGCGGCCAGCTGGTCCCTGGCGGCAGTGGCGGCCGGCGTTCGTCCTCCCCTTCTCATCGGCCATGCCTTCTCACTCATGGCAGCAGCTGGTTTCAGCGGTGGCCAGCCCCGACTGGTCCCTGGCAGCCGCAGCCAGCATTTGCCGCGCCTTTTGAGCGGCCTTGCCTTCTCTGTGGTCGCGCCTTCTACCTTGCACCACAGCGGTGATCGGCTTCAGTGGCCAGCTCCATCGGCGACTGCCTGCCATGCCTTTCGGGCATGCTGTGCAGCCTGAGTGGCCGGCGCCTTCCTCGGAGTCTGCCTCTTGCCCCTTGGCCACGGCATGCGCAGCTGCTGGCGGTGCAGCGTGCACACCACTGCAGCGTAAAAGCCTCATGTCTGGCCCCCTCAGGCTTTGGGATGACCCCCTTTCGACTCCCTTCCAATGACCCAGACTCCTCTGGGCCAGATCTTGGTGCCTTCGGCCCTCAGGATGGGGTTCCTGGGGGAGGGCGACTGCCGGTGGGCCCCCTCCCCCCTCCAGGTGCTGCTGGTCTGATAACCAGCAGGGAGAGACCTTTGAGTGGCTCCTGAGCAGGCAGGCCTGGGCCCCTTCCTCTGTCTACCTCCTTCCTATGCCTGCAGGCCTCTTTGGTTTTTACAGGGAAGGGCTGTGGCTCAATGTGGTTGAGCACCCGTTTTGCATGCAGGAGGTCCCAAGTTTGTCCCCTGGCATCTCCTCATCGTGCCGGCAGAATTCCTCCCCGAAACCCCTGGAGAGCTTCTGATACCAGTCAATGGCGACAATACTGGGATAGATGAATCAAGGGTCTGACTCAGTCTGAAGCGGCTTCATGTGTTCATCACAGCAGCCAGCAGAGGGCTGGGAGTGCCGGCGCTTGTCTGATCTGGGAAGCTCAGCTGGGTCTGCCACTGAGGCCTCCACCTCATCTTCGCAGGTTCACCTTGGTGGCTCACCACCACTGGAGGCAGTCTACCCTCCTGGGGCATCTTTGTCAGCAGCAACGCAAGCGGCATCGTCCCCCTTGCTCGCAGGGGAACCAGGCACGGCTGCCCTGGATATTGGTGAGACGACCACACCCCCTATACGATGCCCGTGCCACCTGCAGTCACATTCCCATGGTAGCCCTTGCTGCTTAACTCCGCTTCTGCTAGCATATGGCAGGGTCCTGCTGGAGTAACTACGCCCATTGGGGCTCATTCTTCTCCTACTGGCTTTCCCCTGAGGTGCAGCATGGCTTGCCTATAACGAGGCTTCCCATTGTGGGGTCGCTATTACCCTTCCATGGGACCTGAGGGGCCGGGACCTTTGGGCTCCAAATTATGTCTCCTTCCCCGCAGGATTCCGGCGGCAGTGCCCCCCCCCCCAGGTCTGGTGGTTCAGCACCACTTTCTGTACCGGGAGTACTGCACTGAGGGTGCATGCTCCCAGAACCCATGCTGTTTCCATCATGAGTGCTCCCTTTGGAGCAGACAGCACCCATGCACCTCTTGTCAAGGTCCAGGACCCTTGGGATGGCTAGGTCCCCCTGGGGTAGGCTAAGGCGGTATGCCCAGTGGCGGGCTACAGCCTCCTCCAAACGGGCTCCTTCCTATTTAGGATGGTCCCGCTCCTCCGGCTTTTAAAACGCTGCCCTGACAGTGAAAACGCATTCTCCTTGGAACATGACTTCAGGCTAGGTTTCAGGACCCCTTTGATGGGACTGCTTGGGCCTAGGGATGGCGGAGAATTCTGCCATGGATCTGGGTGAGGCCGAATGCCAGTGCATTCAGCCCCCCGAAACCCATGGCAGAACGAAGCCCCCTGTCCCCCCACCTCGCGAAATGCGTGCGAAATGGACCTCTCACCTGCTGCCATTCATGCTGCTCTGCGAATGGTGGCAGCGTGTGCGGCCGCCACTCGCTTCACCATTTTAGCAGGGATAGGCTACACAAATACTTATGTAGCGTATCACGGCTAATGCAGGGACACGTTTTGCATCCCTGCGGAGGCAGTGATAGGCTACATAAATATTTACATAGCCTATCATGGCAAAAAGAAAAGGGAACACAAATGGCAGCGGCTTTGGCAGCCGCCATTTGTGTCCCTGTGCAGCCCAGCAGTGGCCGGATGTTGCTGCGCGCTGCCCTGGCCGGCGGCTCTGCGGAGTCACCGTGGAGCGGAGCCAGCTGTCAAGGATTTCGGGGGGAGGGATGGAGCACCTCCCCCCACCACCACAGCGGATGTACGAAACAAAACAGGCGAGTCATTTCGTACATCCCTACTTGGGCCATACTTAGGTCATAATCAAAATCTGTCCTTACCATGAATTGACAGGTTCTGAGAAAACCTGTATTGACAGGTTCTGAGAAAAGCGACGAGGAAATACTGGCAGGGTGGGTTATTGCCCCCTCTCTTTCTACATCCCCAAGGATTTCCTCTCTCGGAACAGTGCCCATGGAATCCTTGGGGAGTTCAGGCTAATTCATAGCCGCCCTTCCCCTAGGGCCAGTCCGTTCATGACGAGATCCCTGGGCACCAGTGCTCAGCAAACACCTCTTTCAATGAGATGGTTGTCTTGGCCCAGGTGCCGGGCCCCTGGTCCATGATGGGCAGGAGTGACATAGAGTTCAGAGAAGGGGGCAGAGTTCTGACTTAGGTAAGCATTTTTTCCCTTTCCTTTGACTTCTCACTCGCAAATACAACGGGCCTGTCTGCCACATTAACATTCTGGGAAATCGAGTTAGATCCCCTTCAGTAATGTTCTCATCCCCCTCAGGACTAATTTATGTTCCTTTGGCCCAGATCCTGCTGGTTTTACATCTTTCTGAAGTCTCCCTTGGGGCTCTTACAAGAAGTGGTAGGGCATCTTTTCGAATTCCCCATGCTGGGTAGTGGGCCCTGGCTGTGCCTTCCTGCCGGCTCTGTTGGGCAATGCAGTGATGGTGCCTCCCGCACCATCGAACCAAGGTCACTTCTGCTATGTGAATAGATCTGTGAGTATGGATTCAATTTTGTGAGAATTTAATGCCGTCGCCTCCTGGAGGCATGAGCTGCTTCCCGACACTGACCTGCAGATTCCCTCGGGTACCACTGGCACCCAGAATTTTGGGATCCTACGCAAGTGCAGTGGTCCCCCGGGCAGTGGCTTGGGAGTTTGGCCGCTGCCAGAATTTGTCAGGACCTTACCTGTCTGGAGTTCTCTCCTGTTTACCTAGCGGTGTAAATTTCAGCCAACCTCATAGCCAAGTCGGTAGCCCCCAACCCTTTTGGTGCAGCAACATGGCCACTGTGCATTTTATTAATTCCCTATCCTCCTGAAATTGAGGGTCATGTCATGGGTCAAGAGCATACACGCTCCAGTATCTATGTCATAACATCTGGTTCTGGGCCTGCCATGTGCCGGGTTTTTTGCAAACCTAGTTGCCGATGCTCTGTCATGAAGTCGGATCAACAGGGTCCAGGCCTTAGCCCCATGGGCTTGTCTGTTGCCAGATCCCATCATTGGAGTACTACGGGGGACCGGTGTTCTGGAGCTGAGCATGTAATCTTGAATCCCATAGCTCCCTGTATTGTTGGAGCCGCCTATGACAGACCAGAGCAGGCAGAGGATGAGATGGCTAGATAGTATCACTGATGCAATGAATATGGACTTGAGCACGCTCCGGGAGAGAGCGCAGGACAGGAAGGCCTGGTGTGCTATGGTCCATGGGGTCACGAAGAGTCAGACACGACTGAACGACTGAACATCAACAACAACGACAGAGCAGGTGGAGAGTTCTGCACCTTAGGAGCGAACTTCAGTCATGGGATTCCTGACCCTTCCCTATTTTGCGTCTCTTTAAGGAACAAAGGGGATGTCTGCCAGAGGCATAAGGGGCAAGCTGGCCGTTGCTTAGTTTTCTGGCCACAACAATGGGAGTTACTGATTCCACGTCAGAATTCAGGGCCAGGCGTGCAGTGTAAAGTTGTGGCACGGATGCCACCTGCTTTAGCTGAAGACATTTCCCTGTTCCACACGGCAGCCTTAATGGCCTTCTTCAGGGCCCCCTTGGGATTTCAGGGTTGTTTAGGCTCCCATAACTGACTTGTCTGGAAGGGCCTGAGGAGCTACAGTGTATGGGTCTATCCCACTGTACTCCACCTATGCATTCAGAGGTTAAGGCCCCGTCAGGGTCCTCACGCGTTTTACTGGAATGTTGCGGGTCTGGGAGGGACCCCTGTTTTGTCACTCCGACAGTCCACCATTAACAAAATTTCAATCTGGGCGGTCATCACATCAGCCCTAGCATGCTAGGCCCAGGTAGGGGTGTACGAAACCCCGCTTACCTAGCTCTGCCAGGTTCCGCAGGTGGGGGGAGGCGCTCCGTCCCTCCCCCCGGAATCTTGGCCGGCCAGCTCCACTCCGCGGCCAAGCTGCGGAGCCACCGGCTGGCTCTGGCTGCCTGCAGCTGGACATCCGGCCGCTGGGCAGCCCTGCAGGGACGCAAATGGCGGCTGTCGTAGCTGCCGTCATTTGCATCCCTGTAGTGAGCCGTGATAGGCTACGTAAACATTTACGTAGCCTATCACGGCAGGGGGGAAAACCCAGCATACGCAAATGGAGGTAGCCGCCGCCATTTGCTTACGCTGGGGTTCCCCCCCCTGCCGTGATAGGCTACGTAAATACTTATATAGCCTATCACGGCCTCCACAGGGATGCAAATGGCGTCCCTGCATTAGCCGTGATAGGCTACGTAAGTATTTACGTAGCCTATCATGGCTGAAGGAGGAAGCGAATGGCGGCCGCAGGACGGCTGCCATTCACACAGCAGCACGGATGGGAGCAGGCCAGGTAGGAGCGCCCCGTCTACCCAGCCGCGAAAAAAAAGTAAAAAAAAAACCACACACACACACCTGTGATAGGCTACGTAACGATTTACGTAGCCTATCACGGCTAGATTTCCAAAGTCAGCCGTGATAGGCTACGTAAATCGTCACGTAGCCTATCACGGGTGACTTTGAAAAAAAAAAGAAAAGCGCGTACGCAAATGGCGGCTCCCATGGGGACCGCCATTTGCGTTCCTTATTTTGACACGTCTAGTCTACGTAAAGATTTACGTAGACTACGGCGAAAATAAGGGCAACGCAAATAGCGTTCCCTTATTTTCGCCATAGTCTACGTAAATGTTTACATAGACTAGACGTGTCAAAATAAGGAACGCAAATGGCGGTCCCCATGGGCCGCCGCCATTTGCGTACGCGCTTTTTTTCCCCAAAGTCACCCGTGATAGGCTACGTGACTATTTACGTAGCCTATCACGGCTGACTTTGGAAATCTAGCCATGATAGGCTACGTAAATCGTTACGTAGCCTATCACAGGTGTGTGTGTGTGTTTTTTACTTTACTTTTTTTTTTGTAAAGACCAGCCGCCACCCCCGCCCCCACGAAACGCCGCTGAAACGCCGCCGGGACCCGCCACCGAGAGGGACATTCGGCCACGGTAAGTCCCATCCTGGGGGGGGCGGGGGGGCCAGCAGAGAATTTCCCCACCAATTTCGGGGGGCCGAATGCGTTGGCATTCGGCCTCCCAAAGATTCGTGGAGAAATTCTCCGCCATCCCTAGGGTTTTCCCTATCTACTCTGCACTGCAATATCATTTGCTATTTGCGTTGCCCTTATTTTCGCCGTAGTCTAAGTAAATCTTTTTAAATAATACGTAGACTAGCCGGGACCAAATAAGGAACACAAATGGCCCATGGGCGCCGCCATTTGCGTATGCGCTTTTTTTTTTTCAAAGTCACCCGTGAAAGGCTACGTAACGATTAATGTAGCCTATCACGGCTGACTTTGGAAATCTAGCCATGATAGGCTACGTTAATCGTTACGTAGCCTATTACAGGGTTTTGTTTTGTTTTTTCACTTTTTCTTTTGCGGCCGGGGAGACGGGGCGCTTGTCCCCAGCCTGAATTTCGGCCGGGCAAGGCAGGGCGCCTCCCCCCCCGGCCTGAATTTTGGCCAGGCGAGGCGGGGCACCTCCCCCCCTGCCATGAACTTCGGGGGGAGAACCAAAGCACCTCTCCCCCACCGCGAAGCAAACTGCAGGACCAGGTAAGTCCCTTTCGTACATTATTATCTATACGTGTTTGCACACACGCACACACACAAAATACACTGTATTAAACTAATCTTAATTTTTCTTAGTGAACTTTCAGTATTTCTCTGTATGACTCACACATTAAGATCATGCAAGTTTGCTTTGAAGAAGGGTGAACAATGTGGGGGAACCCACAAGACATAAGCATAATCAAGCTGATGACAGCT
This sequence comes from Heloderma suspectum, assembly GCF_057233095.1. Classification (NCBI taxonomy): domain Eukaryota; kingdom Metazoa; phylum Chordata; class Lepidosauria; order Squamata; family Helodermatidae; genus Heloderma; species Heloderma suspectum. The sequence continues at coordinate 244,103,313 of NC_139459.1, read as the reverse complement.
ATTATGAACCGACTCTAAGAAAAGCATCTGGTCTTTAAATAGCCATGGCAAGATGCAGCTCAGATGTCGAACAACGCTGCTGCACAGCTCACCAAAGGGATGCTTTTCTGACAACATTGCAAAAATGAGTGACCGGGAACAAAAAAGTACAACCCTCCACACTCCTGCCAACACAACAGATGTTTATAGACGTTGCTTTGCAAGAGCCTCCTGGGCAGGCCAAAATGTACATCTTCCCCGCCTCTTCCACCTTTGTGATGTGGTGTGAGGACTCAATCCAGTGGTCCATTTAAGCAGACAGATACATCTAACTGTATTCCATACATCCAGTGTATTATACTCTCCACTCAAGAGAAACCTCCTAGTGATTTTTATCACTGCGTATTGCAACTGTTATTTTGATCAACCGTCATTCCTTTATGGACCCCGATCATTGCTCAGCTATATCATCCTGATTATCAGCACAGTGTGCTGATTATGTTAATAGCTGAAATGGGCTGAGGAGAGACTCATCTGACACAGAAAGATCACTGAACTCAGCAGAACACTTCTGAACAATCTTCCTTAGAAATATGCTCTAAAATACCAACAAGAGCTATCCACTTGCTTGATGATTTAAGGCCAGTTCATAATCCAAATGGCAAAGCATCCTGATAATTCCTTTGGATATCATTACTGTGAATAATGAAAGCCAGTGTGGTGTAGCGGTTAGAGTGTTGGAATGAGGCTGGGAAGACTCAGGTTCAGGTCCCCATTCAACCATGAAGTTCACTGGGTGGCTTTGGGCTAGTCACTGACTCTCAGCCTAACCTACTTCATAGGATTATTGTGAGCAAAGAGAAGCAGCCCTGCAGGCAGAGAAATTAATGCAGCTGTACGGTGGAGAGGTCAGTTCAGACATTACAGTTTCCATGTTCTTGGGAGTCTTCTGCAGCCATTGGAAACCTCAGATGCATCACACAAAACCAATTCTGAACACACAAACAGGCACAGGGGGTTGGACTCGATGGCCTTGTAGGCCCCTTCCAACCCTACTATTCTATGATGCTATGATTCTACTTCAGAGTGTTTCACTGCAGATTTGGATACCACAAGTCTGGCATCCTGCAAGCTGGATATGACTCCTCTCTGAATAATGAACACCAAACTGTCCCACAAAAATAAATGCCTCTCACATGAGTTTAGGAAGATCCCTGATGAATTAGACTGAATGCTCACTTAGTCCAGCATCCTGTTTCAAATGGTGGTCAGCCAGGTGGTTGCAATAAGCCTACAAGCAGAGCATGAAGGCAACATCAACTTGGCCACCACCCCAGAAACTCAGAAGGACACTATTTATTTATTTATTATCACATTTATATCCCTCCTTTTTACCTCTTAGAAAGAACCTAAGGTCACTCACATAGCCCTCTTCCTTTCCATTATATCCTCACAACAACCCTGTGAGGTAGGTTAGGATGAGAGTCAGTAACTGTCCCAAAGCCACCCAGTGAGCTTCATGGCTGAGTGGGGACTAGAACCAGGGTCTCCTGAGTCCCGGTCCAACACTGTAGCCACCACACCACACTGTAGATGGACAAATCCTCCATGAATTTGTCTAAAATCCTTTTAAAGCCATCTAAGTCAGATGCCATCACATTTGCTGGAGAAAGTAGCACAATATAATCATCCATTATGCTAAGATTCTTTTTAGAGAACATTACAAAACTAACTTATATAGTGACTGGATTTAGCTAGGGATGTTCGAAAATTCCACCACGGATCCCAGGGAGGCCGAATTCCAGTGAATTCGGCCCCCCGGAATCCAAGGTGGAATGGAGCAACCTGCCTCACCATCCAACAAAAGCTCTGCGAAAGGGAGCCTACCTGGCTGCTGCTCCGGCGGTTCCAGCAGCGACAGTGGCTCCGGTGGCTCCAGCCGCTGCCAGGCTGCAGCCGCAAAAGGCATCCGCTACCCCAGCCACCATTTGCGTCCCTGGCAAGCCATGATAGGCTACGTAAGTACCTACGTAACCTATAATGTCTCAGAGGAACAAATAACGTTGCCCTTATTTTCGCTGTAGTCTATGTAAATCTTTATGTAGACTACCCGGGACCAAATAAGGAATGCAAATGGCGGCGCCCATGGGCGCCGCCATTTGCATACGCGGTTTTTTTTTTTCAAAGTCACCCGTGATAGGCTACGTAATGATTAACGTAGCCTATTACGGCTGACTTTGGAAATCTAGCCATGATAGGCTACGTTAATCGTTACGTAGCCTATCACGGGTGTTTGTGGTTTTTTTTTCCATTCACTTTTTCTTTCGCGGCCGGGGAGACGGTGCGCTTCTCCCCGGCCTGAATTTTGGCCAGGTGAGGCGGGGTGCCTCCCCCCCCAGCCTGAATTTCAGCCAGGCGAGGCAGGGCGCCTCCCCCCCGGCCTGAACTTCGGGGGGAGAACAGAAGTGCCTCCCCCCCACCGCGAAGCAAGCTGCAGGACCAGGTAAGTGACTTTCGTACATCACTAAATTAGAGTCAACATGCGCACGCGTGGGGGGGTGTTCATTCATTCCATAGCTGGGATGTTGCTGAAGAGTTTAGTTTAAACTAGAGTTGGGTCAGAAGAACAGAAGAAGCGCCCTGCTGAATCAGGCCAAAGGTCCATCTAGTCCAGCATTCTGTTCACACAGTGGCCAACTGGCTGCCCATGGGAAACCCACAAGCAGGGGATGAGCACAATAGTTCCCTCCCACCCATGTTCCCCAGCAAATGGTGTACATAGGCTCAGTGCTTCTGGTACTGGAGGTAGTACATAGCCATCAGGACTAGTAGCCATTGATAGCCTTTTCCTCTGGGAATTTGTCCAACCCCCTTTTAAAGCCATCGAAACTGGTGGCCATCACTACATCCTGTGGTAGTGAAATCCATAGTTTAATTATATGCTGTGTAGAGAATTACTTCCTTTTCTGTCCTGAATATCCCACCAATCAGCTTCATAAGATGACTCTGGGTTCTAGTATTTTGAGAGAGGGAGAAAAATGTCTCCCTGTCCACATTCTCCACACCATACATAATTTTATAGACCTCTGTCATGTCTCCCCTTATCCCCCTTTATTCCAAGCTACACAAGCCCAGCAGTTGTAACCTTCTCTCATAGGGGAGATGCTCCAGCCCCTTGATCATTTTAGTTGCCCTTTTCTGCACCTTTTCCAGCTCTACAGTATCTTTCTTTACATGTGGTGACCAGAACTGTACACAGTATTCCAAGTGTGGTTGCACCATAGATTTGTATAGGGGCAGTATGATTAGGGATGTTGCGAGTGCCTGACTTGGTCTGGGAGACTGGCGAAATCCCCCATGCCTGGCCCCCCAGCCCCCGCTCACCAAACTCCAGGGCACCGACAAGTCCCTGGAGCTTGGCAAGCAGCCAGGAAGAGCTCAGACTTGGCCTCTGCCAGTGCCTCGGCTGCTAGCTGTCTCCTGCTCACAAGCAAGAGACAGCTAGCAGCTGGGGTGTGCCTGTGTCTCCTCCTGCTGCTGCCTGGTTGGCTGTCCTTGAGAGTTGACCAGGCAGGAGGAAGAGGAGGTGGTGCCCCATCTGCTAGCCATCTCCTCCTTGCAAGCAAGAGACTGCTAGCAGCTGGGGTGTGTGCTGCGTCTCCTCCTGCTCCTGGCCGGTGCTGGGGATGTTGCAGGCACCCTCCTGGATGCTCCCCACACTCACCTGGGCCCCATCCAGCAAGCACCAGCCATTTTGCTGACTTGTTTTTTAATGAAAAAAGGGAGCTAAAAGAAACTGCACAAATTTCAATGTGCACATTTTTTAAGCTCCCTTTTTTCATAAAAAAAGGCAGCAAAATGGTGGGCAGTCACTGGACAGGCCTGGGGTGAGCGCAGGTGACTCGACAAGCTCCTCCTGGGGGCCTGAGCGCAGGTCCAGGGGGTGAGTGGGGGCGGCGCTTCAGCGGGTGCCCGGAGAACACGGGTGGAAGTGGGTTCGCGCATCCCTAAGTATGATATTGGCAGTTTTATTCTCAATTCCTTTTCTAATTATGCCTAACATGGAGTTTGCCTTTTTTACTGCAGCTGCACACTGGGTTGACATCTTCTTTGAACTGTCCACCACAACCCCAGGATCTCTTCCCTGGTCAGTCACTACTAGCTCAGATCCCATCAAGCTATTCTTCAAATTGGGAATTTTGTTGAACAGCATTTGCCATTTAGATGCCCATTCTCCCAGTTTGGAGAGATCCTTTTGGAGGTCTTCACAATTCCTTTTTGTTTAAAACCCCCCTAAATAATTTGGGGTTATCCGCAAACTTGGCCACTTCACTGCTCACTTCTAATTCCAAATCATTTATGAGCAGGTTGAAAAGCGTTGGTCCTAGGTCCCTGTGGGATCCCATGATTTACTTCCCTCCATTGGGAGAATTTACCATTTATTCCTGCTGTCTGTTTTCTGTTCTTTAACTAGTTACTGATCCATAAGAGGACCTCTCCTCTTATTCCATGACTGCTAAATTTGCTCAGGAGTCTTTGGTGAAGGACTTTGTCAAAAGCCTTTTGGAAGTCCAAGTAAACAGTGTCTACTGGATTGCCCCTGTCCACATGTTTATTGACACTCTGAAAGAAATCTAAAAGGTTAGTGAGGAGATTTACCTTTGCAGAAGCCATATTGATTCTTTTTCAGCAGGGCTTGTAATTCTATATGCTTACTAATTTTATCTTTAATAATGCCTTCAACCAATTTACCCGGAACAGACGTTAAGCAAACCTTTTGGCCCATGTTTTTGTGACCATTCACTGGGGGAGGATAGAATTTAAAAGGCCCACAAAGACTGGAGTGAGTGGAAAATTTTCCAAAATTTTTCAGGAGAGGGGATGGCTTCTCTAGGTTTTAATTGATGAGGGGGCTGAGGGATATTCCTCTTTTTTGTACCTTAAACACAGCCTCCCTACCTATCATATGTATCAACTATGAGGCCTTCCACACCTTCCCCAGCTACATTTCCTGGACAAGAATGCTATGGAAATGACACTATATAAGGAGCCAAAATCCCCCCTGTGAATGGTCTCTTGAAAATGGGAGGGGGATTTCGTCCACCTTTAGTTTAAGCATCAAGATGGTTGCAATCTAGTGTTTGGATAAGGGAATAACTGTAGACTTCTCATTACCACACAACACCACTCATTTCAAGCTTCTAGTTTTTCCAGATTTACTCTTTATTCTACATAACATTATACAAGGAGACTCTCCTCAATCTGTTCCTTACAATGTGTGGTTGATATCCCCATATCCTTCAGGTGTTCCTAGAGGCTTTGGGAGAAAAAAGGGCTATGTTGTTCAATGCTCTTTGTTCTATTCTCTGCAGTCTGGGATCTCCTACAAATGGGATTTTAGCACCTTGGAAGAACAGAGCTATAGACACAGTGGGGGAAACAAGTCCATACTTTTATGTATCATCAAAGAACTTTGAGTTGGTTGTCCTCCTAAACAGGTGCAATTGATCCCATCTATGCCTTACTACTTTAGGGTTAATCAAGAAAGAGAAGAAAACTAATATTTAGTCTCAATAGGACTAGTGGGAAAGAGCAACAAGAACGATTATCTCTCTGAACAGAACCCCAGTTTTTCTAGTGGGGGGTAGAAAAACTCCTTCACCCCACTTTACAGCTTTTGTAAAGCACATAGCTCAGCCCATTTAACTAGTGTTTGGATTGTTGGCTGATGGCAAGCCAGGCCCCCTGAGAAGGAAGGCAAATAATTGTTTTATGCAATGAATGGACCCCTTCGTTCATTGTGTTAAACAAGAAGAGCAAAACAAACTGTAATTTCTGAAGTGGTTTGTGTTGGCATGGCATAGGGAGAAATGCTACAGGAAGTGGGTACATTGGGCAATGTCCAGTATTGTGTGAATGGACTTCCCTTTTCCCTCCTGTACACCCCATGCTCCTCACATGTGTGGCTTTGGTGTGTGAGTGTGAGTGTGTGACTGCAGGGAAGAGAGGGGAGTCCATTCAGCCAACCGTGTCTATTCTGCTGGTGGATGGACACAGTTGGATACAACCCCATTCATTCCTTAGTACATATCCTTGTTTCATGGCACTCCCTACTGCATCAACAGAAATATCTGGAGTTTTGCACATAATCTAATGTGCCTTAAGAACTGTTTTAAAGAAGCAGTGAAAGACTAAATGTGTCCAGCATGGCAGCCTAGATGAGTAACCAGATGCCCCTCCCCCCAATTGGGAAAAATTCACATTTTTAAAAGTGCACAATATTTTCCCAATAGAAAATATGTCCACTTCTAAAAATGTGCATTTTCCCAGATTGAAAAATGTGCATTTCCCCCCATAGGCAAAAGCATGAAAAAGTGGATTGGGGGGGGGGGGGATTAGCACAAATGCACACTTGCTCATATGCCCATTTTGGGAACTGTATATTTGCACAAGTGTGCATTTTTGAATGCAAATTCAGGAAATTGAGAACATTTTCCAAGAATTGCATTCTTGTTTGTGCATGGGGTTGTGAACGGGGCATGTCTGCATGATTGGTGAACAGGAACTACATCCCTAGTGCTGCTTCTCTGAACTAACCAACAGGTCTTAAATCTATACTGCAAATCCAGCTGGAGCCTGGAATTATAATGTTTGCCCTGCCTAGTAGCATTTTCTGCTTCATTTCAGTATTGGCAAACGAACTATGTATTTGCTTTATTAACTCATTTTCTCTGCTTATTTTCTTCCCCTATTTTTCAAATAAACTAATTTACTTCTCCTTTTCTTTGGTCCATGTATAATTTCAGATGAAATGGTGCTTTATTTTTTTGTGGGGGTGGGGGCTATGTTTTTCAGCCATTCTTTGATCAAATAACATTTGTTGTTTCATGCGTGAAGCAGCCTTGAAATGTATCATAATCCATTTTAACCAGAGAGAAGTCCGAGTTGGAAGTTCCAGCTGATGCAGTTCAAGCAGATGGCAATTCACTAGAAAAAAAAAGTTAAAACAGGATTGCCAGGAAGGAATTTCAAGAAACAGGGAACAAAACCACCGGGGAGATTGTGTGCTAGTGATCTATTATATTGCAGCAGCTCCGCAATCATGGCTGGAATTCAGAATCAGAGCCCCTTTCTTCTTTCATGTTCATCAGTCATGAGTGATTTATAAGTGTCTCAAATTTAAAAAATAAAAATAAAAATCTTGGCTATTAATCGACATTTTACAAACAAAGGAATCCCTTTAATAAAAGACCCCCAAACATGATTGAATCCATTTCAGCTGATTGTCATTTTGTAGCTGTAACATCCCCCATCCCCCACCCGGAATGTATCAATGAAACTTAATTGCAACCCTAGTATAAGGATTTTTTTTTTAATCTTATATTGAGTCTGACCGTTGGCCCTTAAGCTCAGTCTTGTCTCGTCTCTGGGCAGTGGCCCTTTAAAGTCTCTAGCAGCAGTCTCTGCCTGCTATTTAAGGTCCTTGTAAGTGGAGATGCTAGATATGGTCAGCAGAGTGGTGTCAGCCCATATCCAGACTCCAGTAACATGAATAGGGCTGGGGCAGAAATTATTTTGGTTTGCATTTTGGTGTGAACTTGCCTGATTTTGCACTTTTGAACCAATATGCAAACTGAGACTCAGTTATCCTTCAAAATTCACCTTTCTCTAAATTTAGCAATAGAGTTCTCCCAAAAAATCTGTACAAAGATTCGCATATTAGGGAAAAGTGCATACAAAAATGCATATATTGGTGAAAATAACATTAAAATGCACCATATTAGGAAGATTGCTTGCAAAAAGATGTACATCAGGCAAAATTTCATGAGTCTTCTCCCCCAAAACATAAAAAAATAAATAAAATGGTGTTCATGTTTACTACATGATCATGTAGCAGCTACAGAGCACTAAAAGATATGTCTTCCTATGGACCTGATTATATTCCTCATCTTTCCAACTGTTAAAGGATCTGCTAGACCCACTGTAGTCTATCATTACTGATAATTCATATATTTGTTTTCTCCACACGTGGGAACATTTTTTCTGCATCTGAAAGGATTTATAGTCAGGGGGCTAGAAATATTGGAACAAGGATAACTGTTTTGGCAGTTGGCCTCTGTACACCACCACATTGAAGTTGAAAGGAAACACACCCAGATGGGAGCGAAGTCAGGACTTTCAGCTGTAATTCAAGGGGTTTGGCAAAAGTGGGGCGCTAACCATTCAGGAAGGACAGCCAGTGGAATACACCGCCCCCCCCCATCATTGCTGGCTCATAAGTAATGGAACGAACCAACATCATTTCAACTTAAGGATCACCTTTAATACCTGGATGAAAATCCTTTGCAGTCAGTGACTGCCTGAAGTCTGGAACCCATGGACATGACCAAATGCTGAGTTTCCTTCCTCGAGATGCTTTGCCAGGCCTTCACTGCAGCTGCTGCTTGTTTGTTAGTCTTTCTGCCTTCAGTCTTGTCTTCAGTAAGTGAGAAGCATGCTCTATTGGGATCAGGTGACTGACATGGCCATTGAAGAATATCTCACTTCTTTGCCTTGAGAAACTCTTGGGTAGCTTTTGCTGTATGTTTTGGGTCATTATCCACCTGCAATATGAAGAGGCGTCCTATCAGTTTGGCAGCATTCAGCTGAATCTGAGCAGAAAGTATAGCCCCATACACTTCAGAATTCATCCTGCTGCTTTGATCAGCAGTCAGGTCATCAATAAACACCAGTGACCTGGCTCCATTGGCAGCCATACATGCCCATGCCATAACACTGCCTCCACCATGTTTGACAGATGATGTGGTATGCTTTGGATCATGAGCTATTTCCTTTCCTTCTCCATACTTTTCTCTTCCCATCATTCTGGTACAAGTTCATCTTGGTTTCATCAGTCCAAAAAAACTTATTCCAGAACTGGGCAGGCCTCTTTAGGTGTTTGCTGGCAAAGGCTAATCTGGCCTTTCGGTTCTTGGGTGTTACCAGTGATTTGCACCTTGTTGTGAAGCCTCTGTATTTACATTCATAAAGCCATCTCTTGACTGTAGATGTTGACAATGACATGCGTACCTCCTCAAGAGCATTCTTGATCTGTCTAGGTGTTATGAAAGGGTTCCTCTTCACCATGAGCAGAATTCTGCGGTCATCCCTTTTAGCTGTCCTCCGTGGTCTTCCAGGCTTTTTGCTGTTGCTGAGCTTGCCAGTTAATTCCTTCTTTTTCGGGATGTTCCAAACTGTTGTGCTGGCCACTCCCACTGTTTTTACTATCTCTCTGATGGGTTTATGTTGCTTCCTCAGCCTAATGATGGCCTCCTTCACCCGCATGGACACCTCTTTGGACCTCATGTTGGGAGTTCCAGTGAACAGCCACCAAATGCAAATGTAACACTCAGAACCACCTCCAGGCCTTTTATCTGCTTGATTGGTCATGGGGTACCGAGGGAACAGGCCACACCTGGCCATGCAGCTCCTTGTCAGCCATTAGTTCCATTACTTATGAGCCACCAACGATGGGTGTGTGTGTATGTCACTGGCTGTCCTTCCTGAATGGTTAGTGCCCCACTTTTGCCAAACCCCTTGAATTACAGCTGGAAGTCCTGACTTCCCTCCCATCTGGGTGTGTTTCCTTTCAACTTCAATATGGTGGTGTACGGAGGCCAACTGGCAAAACAGTTATCCTTCTTCCAATATTTCTGGCTCTGAGTCTGACTGTATTTCAAGGCTATTGGTAGCCAACTAGCTCTTCTGTTTGCTGCTGGTGGTCATCCATGTTGCTTGCCATTGTAGGATTTGCAGGGACAGGAGGTAATGGTAGCAAATTCACCCTTCAGTAAAGATAGAATCTCTTCTCAGATGTTGTTACATCACAAAATTAGCCAAGGTAGCCCATTCTCCTGCTAAATCTAGGGATGTACGAAAGTCACGATTTTGAAGGGTGACATTCGCGGTGGGGGGGAGGTGCTCCATACATCCCCCCGAAATCCTACCCTGGCCAGCTCTGCTCCACGGCAACTCTGCGGAGCCGCCGGCCGGGTGCATCTGCATGGCAGGTCTGCGGAAGCAAATGGCGGCCAGCGTAGTGGCCGCCATTTGCATCCCTGGCAAGCCATGATAGGCTACGTAAGTATAGCCTATCATGGCTCAGCGAAGGGATGCAAATGCCGTAGCATCTGCCATTTGCATCTCCGCTTTTGCTGTGATAGGCTACGTAAATATTTGGCTACGTATTTACGTATTAGGCTATGTAAATGGCTAGGCCATTTGCGTACGCGCTTTTTTTTTTTCAAAGTCACCCGTGATAGGCTACGTAACGATTAACGTAGCCTATCACGACTGACTTTGGAAATCTAGCCATGATAGGCTACGTTAATCGTTACGTAGCCTATCACGGGTTTTTGTTTTTTGTTTTTACTTTATTTTGTAATGGCGGTGGCGGTAGCCAGTCGGAAGACCGGCTGCCGCCCCTGCCCCTGCCAAAACGCCGCTGAAACACCGCCGGGACCCGCCGCCAAGAGGGACATTCGCATGAGGTAAGTCCCATCCCGGGGGGGGGGGGTGGCGGAAAATTTCACCAACAATTTCGGGGGGCCGAATGCGTTGGCATTCGGCCTCCCCGAGATTCGTGGAGAAATTCACGGCCATCCCTACTCTAATTCCTTGCTTAGAGTCAGTAGGCTTTCAGTTCTAATGGCTCCTTCCAGGTCCTGGCCTGTGTCAAACAGCAATTGCTTTGAACTCAGACGCAATGGAGTACATTGGCAAAAAGCCTCAACTTAATGGGTCGATTGGATTTCAAGAGCTGATTTATATCTGATGGCTCCATAACCCCAACACACCAGCCCCAAGAGAAATCTCTACATCTCCAGCACACACTCACACACACTTCATCAAACGTATTTCGGAAATGAACAAATGTTAAGTATAGAGCCTTTCAGTATTCTTGGGGGCAGGGGAGAGAGAGCGAGAGAGCCCAAATGAGTTCAGAAACCCTAGTTCTTTTTAGACTTCCAAAACACACACAGTGAAAAAGCATAGGAAGTGTGTGGGATCATGTGTCCTATCTCCAGATTCAATACACACGTTCAGCTGAGGGTCCAAAGACAACCTACAGACACACACTGTACATGTGTAGGGCTCTCAGGAACCCTGCTTTGTCAGGATACCCAGCTACATGGAAAGAAAGCTGCATGCCTAGGCTCTGTTCTGATCTTTTACTGAACACATGTAGTCTGGGAGTAGGCACAATGGACTTGATCCCATCCATCCATATATGAACATTAAGTCCAGATACTGTGAAGGTCTGAAAGAGATTCATGTGAGAGACAGAAGGAAATTTTCTTCTCTCCTTTGATCAATCTAGAAGTAGTGAGGCAGATTAAAACATAGGGTGGAGGATTATAGCAGCATGCTCAATACAAGGAGAGGAATAGGAGTTAACAGGTCTGCTCGGGTCTACCTCGACCATAAGTTTTCAGGACAAAGTTATCTTTTTTATATTCATGGTGTACCATAGTGTAACTAGATGGATGGGCCATTCCTAGGGGTGGACAAAAGTCCCTTACCTGTCCTCGAAGGACGTTCGCGGTGGGGGGGAGGCGCTTCGCTGCTCCCCCCGCGAAGTTCAGGCCGGGGGGGAGGCTTCCCGCCTCGCCCCGGCCGAAATTCAGGCCGGGGGGGAGGCTTCCTGCCTCGCCCGGCCGCGAACACAAAAGTTTTTTTTTTTTTTTTTAAACGCCCCCTGATAGGCTAGGTGACGATGAACGTAGCCTATCACGGCTAGATCTGCAAAGTCAGCCGTGATAGGCTACGTTCATCGTCACGTAGCCTATCACGGGTGACTTTAAAAAAAAAAAAAAGTGCGTACGCTAATGGCGGCCCCCATAGGGAGCCACCATTAGCGTTCCTTATTTGGTCGCTGTAGTCTACGTAAATCTTTACGTAGACTACGGCGAAAATAAGGGCAACGCAAATAGCGTTGCCCTTATTTTCGCCGTAGTCTACGTAAATCTTTACATAGACTAGAGTGACCAAATAAGGAACGGGAATGGCGGCTCCCTATGGGGGCCGCCATTATCCGTACGTGCTTTTTTTTTTTTTAAGTCACCTGTGATAGGCTACGTGACGATTGACGTAGCCTATCATGGCTGACTTTGCAAATCTAGCCGTGATAGGCTACGTTCATCGTCACGTAGCCTATCAGGGGGCGTTTTTTTTCTTTTTTCTTTTATTGCAATGGCGGCGGCAGCAGCCGGTCGAAAGACCAGCTGCCGCTCCCGCCCCACTCGAACACCCGCCGAACCGCCGGCTGGACCCGCCGCCAGGAGGGACATTCGGCGAAAGTAAGTCCCGTCCCGGGGGGGTTCGGGGGGTGGCGGGGTTCAGAGGATTTCTCCCCGAAACTTGTTCGGGGAGCCGAACACGTTGGCGCTCGGCCCCCCGAAGTTTCGAGGAGAAATTCTCCGCCAACCCTAGCCATTCCAGATGTACAAAAAGATCTTTTTCCACATGATGTTTCCTAGTTATCCCTAGAAAATGTAATGTGCGAACTGACCGTGGATGGGGAAAAACTCAAGCTTGTTGAGGTTTTCCAAATTCCCCCTCAAAGCACCTTCTGACTTGGGACTGTTTCAGATTGTGAGCAGCTGTTGTGCCGCCATTTGCGTGCACGCGTGTTTTTGTTTGTTTGTTTTAATCAGCCGTGATAGGCTACATAAATGTTTACGTAGCCTATCACGGTGTTTTTTAAAAATCTAGCCATGATAGGCTATGCAAATCTTTACGTAGCCTATCACGTTTTGTTTTTTGTTTTTTTTTACCTGGAAATGGCGGCGGCGGCAGCCGGTCGGAAGACCGGCCACCGCAGCCGCTGCCGCCGAACCGCTGCTGGAGCTGCCAGGAAGATCCACCTAAGGTAAGTCCCATCCCAGGGGGGATGGGGGGGCTGTTCCGCCAGCGATTTCGGGGGGCTGAATGCACTGGTATTCGGCCTCCCCGGGATTCGTGGTGGAACTTTCGTACATCCCTACCGTATAGACTGTCTAGACTTATACACAAAATAGAGCCGTGAATCTTGTGTATAAGCCTATGGACACATAGACCTAGGTGCAAGACTCATGGCTCTATTTGTGTCTAAGTCTATGGGCACATCCTGCCGATGGCCTTTAAAAAAAAAAAAGACATGGCAATCGGCAAGGAGGAGGCGAATGGATCTGGCCAGCAGCAGGGAAGGTAAGCGGCCCCCAAGCCAGTTTCACCTCCTGGAATCCTCGTGGAGCAGAGCTGCTCCAGAGGATTCGGTGGGGGGGGAAGGAACGGTTCACCTCCCTACCTGGGATTCCCCACCGAAACGGACGTTCTGTAGGGATGTACGAAAGTCACTTACCTTTCACGGATTATGTTGATGGTGGGGAGGGAGGCATTCCATCCCTCCCCCCGGAATCCTTGCCGGGGGGGGAGGCACTCCATACCTCCCCCCCGGAATCCTCCGTGGCCGGCTGTGCTCCATGGCAGCTCCGCGGAGCAGCCGGCCAGGTCCAGCCAGGCCAGAGCCGTCCGCAGCCGGATTTCCGGCCGCAGAGGGCTCTGGGTAAACAAAAAACAAAAAACCCACGTACGCAAATGGTGGTGGCTACAGCCGCCGCCATTTGCGTTCCTTATTTTTGCCGTCTTAATCTACGTAAATATTTATGTAGGCTAAAATGGCAAATCAAAAATGGACGCAAATAGCACCCGCTACGCTATTTGCGTTCCCCTTTATTTTTGCCGTCATAGTCTACGTAAATATTTACATAGATTAAGATGGCAAAAATAAGGAACGCAAATGGCGGCGGCCATAGTCGCCGCCATTTGCGTACGCGGGTTTTGTTTTGTTTTTAAATCCACCCAACCATGATAGGCTACATAAATCTTTACGTAGCCTATCACGTCTTTTTTTTTTTTTTTTACAAGCATGGAAATGGTGGCGGCGGCGGCAGCCAGTCGGAAGACCAGCTGCCGCCGCAGCTGCCGAAGCCACTGCTGGAGCCGCCGCTGCCTGGAAGATCCGCCACAGGTAAGTCTCGTCCCAGGGGGGATCCGCAGGAGGGCGGGGGGGTGGCAGACCATTCCGCCACAGAGTTCGGGGGGCCAAATGCACTGACATTCGGCCTCACCGAGATCCGTGGCAGAATTCTCTGACATCCCCCTTCCTTCCCCTTGCACATTCTTGGTGGATGGGGACTGACATGCAGACAGCCTCACCCCCACTGATCTCCCTGGGCCCTGCCTCCCTCTGCCATGCTTTTGGCCAGTCCCTGCCACTCAGCCCCTCTGCTGCTGCTCTGTTCTGCTCCACCCCCACCACCATGCACTGCCGCTCTGCCACTCTGCCACTCTGTTTTGAACAGGCAGGCTGAAAATGGCGAGGAGCCAAAATGGCTCAGGCGTGGGAAGGCTGAATGCCCATCAGACCTTCATCACCACCTTCGACATCATGACCAGGCCCCCAACAACCACACATAGTGCTTCATTCACACTAGGGGAGACATACATGGGGAGAACATGGTGCTCCATTCACACATATCTGGAAAAATACCCACTTTTTCCATTTGAGGAAAACACAGGATAGGTGGGAGGAAATAGTGGAATAATGACTGGACAAAAATGATGTCATGTAATGGACTTTCACAATTCAGTGAGTAAGCAACCATGCATGTGAAATCAACTTGAGGTGTAGAGATCCCCCTAGCCTACGTCATTTGGCAAGAGTCACTTATGCCTCAACATAAGTTTGAGGTTAAATAAGTTTTAAAAATCAACAAATGATTTTTTAAAAATTTCCTGGTATAAATGTCAAGAAGTAATTTGTATTCTGTAAATTTTAGTTTGATTTTTGTTTAAACTGAATATATTGGTCACTTTTGTTTAATGATAAAATTGTTACTTTTTAAAGAAAGCCCTATACCTTTTTCCATCTTGCAGTATTTACCTTAACATTAAGTGCTATATAGCTAATGGCCAACAGGCTTGTCTTTCTGCCAAAAGTCAACTCGGAATTCCTTCAACATCAGAAACTCACTCACTGGGCCAGTTTGCATGACATGGCCAGCTCATCAAGGGTTGTTTAACCCATGGTGAGCCACAGTGCATGCTGGTTGTGCGCAGCCACAATTTTGAATATGCAACCTGGGATCGGGGTTGTGCAGTGTCACGCAAAGCTGGCCACTGTGGGTTATTCAAACATTAAGCAATCTTCCATTAACCTTACTACTAATTCAGGGTTATGCGAGGGTTGTTTAAACCTCAAAAAACCCATAGAATCATAGGATAGTAGGGCTGGAAGGGGCCTACAAGGCCACTGAGTCCAACCCCCCCACTCAAAGCAGGAATCCAAGTCAGAGCATCCATGACAGATGGTTGTCCAGCCTCGTCTTGAATGCCTCCAGTGTGGGAGAGCCCACCACCTCCCTAGGTCATTTGTTCCATTGTCGTATTGCTCTAACAGTCAGGAAGTTTTTCCTGATGTTCAGCCAGAATCTGGCTTCCTGTCACTTGAGCCCATGATTCTGTGTCCTGCACTCTGGGATGATCAAGAAGAGATCCTGGCCTTCTTCTCTGTGACAACCTTTCAAGGACTTGAAGAGTGCTATCATATCTCCCCTCAGTCTTCTCTTCTCAAGGCTAAACATGCCCAGTTCTTTCAGTCTCTCTTCATAGGGCTTTGTTTCCAGTCCCCTGATCATCTTTGTTGCCGTTCTCTGAACCCGCTCCAGTTTGTCTGCATCCTTTTAAAGTGTGGTTCCCAGAACTGGACTCAGTATTCCAGATGAAGCCTAACCAGTGCTGAGTAGAGGGGAACTAGTACTTCCCAGGATTTGGAAGCTATGCTTCTTTTAATGCAACCCAAAATAGCATTTGCCTTTTTTGCAGCCACATCACATTGTTGGCTCATATTCAGCTTGTGATCAACAACAATTCCAAGATCCTTCTCTCTTGTAGTGTTGTTGAGCCACGTATCCCCCACCTTGTAACTGTGCATTTGGTTTCTTTTTCCTAGGTGCAGAACTTGGCATTTATCCATATTAAATATCATTCTGTTGTTTTCTGCCCAGCGCCCCAGTCTATCCAGGTCACTTTGAATTTTGTTTCTGTCTTCCAGGGTATTAGCTATCCCACCCAATTTTGTGTCATCTGCAAATTTGATCAGCATTCCCTGCACCTCCTCCTCCAAGTCATTCATAAAAATGTTGAAGAGCACTGGGCCGAAGACTGAGCCCTGTGGTACCCCACTGGTTACCTCTCCCCAGTTTGAGAAGGTCCCATTGATAAGCACTCTTTGAGTCCAATTCTGTAGCCAACTGTGGATCCACTGGATCATTGTTTCATCTAGCCCACGTTGAGCTAGTTTGCTCATCAGGATATCATGGGGCACTTTGTCGAAAGCTTTGCTGAAGTCGAGGTATATGATGTCTACAGCATTCCCATGGACTACAAGGGAGGTTACTTGATCAAAAAATGAGATCAGATTCGTCTGGCAGGACTTGTTTTTGACAAATCCATGTTGGCTTCGAGTAATCACTGCATTGTTTTCAAGGTGCTTCCAGATGGATTCCTTTATCATCTGCTCCAGAGTTTTCCCAGGGATTGATGTCAGACTGACTGGTCTGTAGTTCCCAGGTTCCTCCTTTTTACCCTTTTTGAAGATAGCGACAACATTCACCCTCCTCCAGTCATCTGGCTCTTCCCCCGTCCTCCATGATTTCTCAAAGAGAATAGGCAGCAGCTCTGAGAGTTCTTCTGCCAGTTCCTTTATGACTCTAGGATGCAGTTCATCTGGCCCTGGAGATTTGAACTCATTCAAAGTAATGAGGTGTTCCTTGACCATATGCCTATCGATCTCAAGCTGCAATCCTGCCCCTTCAGCCTGTACTTCGCCTTTGCCAGGGGGGCCATAGACCCTCTTTTGGGAGAAGACTGAGCCAAAGTAGGAATTAAGCACTTCTGCCTTTTCTTTGTCATCTGTTATCGTTTTGCCATCCTTATTTAATAGCTGAACAACCATTTCTTTCCTCTGCCTTTTACTATGCACATAGCTGAAGAAAGCCTTTTTGTTGCTTTTAGCATCCCTTATTAACCTCAGCTCATTCTCAGCTTTAGCCTTCCTGACACCATCCCTGCAATTCTGTGCTACCTGCCTGTACTCTTCCTTTGTTACTTGGCCTTCTTTCCACTTCCTATATGTGTCCTTTTTTGTTTTCAGGTCATCCTTAAGCTTTTTGTGAAGCCACATTGGCTTCTTCTGTTGTCTTCCACCTTTTCTTCTTGTTGGAATTATTTGTAATTGTGCCTTGAGAATTTCCTTTTTTAAAAGCTCCCACCGATCTTGGACTCCTTTTCTCATTAGCGTCGCTTGCCATGGGACCTTACTGATCATTGTTCTGAGTTTATTAAAATCAGCTTTCCTAAAATCCAGGGTATGCATTTGACTACACTCGACTTTTGCTTCCCTTAGAACCAAGAACTCAAGTACAACATGGTTGCTTTCCCACAGAGTTCCTGTAACTGCTACTTTATCCACTAAGTAATCTCTTGTTGGTTAGGAATTAGGATCAAGTCAAGGATAGCCGATCCTCTAGTTCCTTCCTCTACTTTCTGTTATGGATGTACAAAGGGGATTTACCTTGTCCCGCAGCTTGCTTCGCGGTGGGAGGGAGGCACTTCGCTTCTCCCCCTGAAATTCAGGCGAGGGGGAAGGGGCCCCGCCTCACCCGGCCGAAATTTAGGCCGGGGGGGGAGGCGCCCCGCCTCGCCCGGCCGAAATTCAGGCCAGGGAGAAGCGCCCCGTCTCCCCGGCGGCGAAAGAAAAAGTGAAAGAAAAAAAAAACCGTGATAGGCTACGTTAATCGTTACGTAGCCTATCACGGCTAGATTTCCAAAGTCAGCCGTGATAGGCTACGTTAATCGTCACGTAGCCTATTACGGGTGACTTTGGGGGGAAAAAAAGCGCGTACGCAAATGGCGGCGGCCCATGGGCGCTGCCATTTTCATTCCTTATTTTGGCACATCTAGTCTACGTAAAGATTTACATAGACTACGGCGAAAATAAGGGAATGCTATTTGCATTATTTTCGCCGTAGTCTACGTAAATCTTTACGTAGACTAGACGTGCCAAAATAAGGAACGCAAATGGCGGCGCCTATGGGCCGCCGCCATTTGCGTACACGCTTTTTTTTTTCCCAAAAGTCAGCCGTGATAGGCTACGTGACGATTTATGTAGCCTATCATGGCTGACTTTGGAAATCTAGCCGTGATAGGCTACGTAACGATTAACGTAGCCTATCACGGGTGTGTGTTTGTTTGTTTTTACTTTTTTATTTTGTAATGGCGGCGGTGGCAGCCGGTCGGGAGACCGGCCGCCACCCCCGCCCCCGATGAAATGCCGCCGAACCGCCGCCGGGACCCGCCGCTGACAGGGACATTCAGCCACGGTAAGTCCCATCCTGGGGGGGGCAGGGGGCCAGCGGAGAATTTTCCCAACACTTTTGGGGGGCTGAATGCCTTGGCGCTCGGTAGGGATGGTGGAGAATTTCCCCCCGAAACTTCGGGGGGTCGAGCGCCAACATGTTTGGCCCCCCGAACAAGTTTCGGGGAGACATTCTCCACACACACTCCGCCCCCCGCACCCCCCCCAGGACGGGACTTACCTTTGCCGAATGTCCCTCCCGGCGGTGGGTCCAGCCGGTGGTTCGGCGGGTGTTCGTCCGGGGCGGGAGTGGCAGCCGGTCTTTTGACCGGCTGCCGCCCCCGCCATTCCAATAAAAGAAAAAGAAACACCCCCGTGATAGGGTACGTGATGATTAACGTAGCCTATCACGGCTAGATCTGCAAAGTCAGCCGTGATAGGCTACGTAAATCGTCATGTAGCCTATCACGGGTGACTTAAAAAAAAAAAAAAAAGCGCGTACAGATAGGGGTGGACGGAAGTCCCTTACGTTTCGCCGAAGCTTGTTCGCGGGGGGGAGAGGCGCTTCGCTGCTCCCCCCGCGAAGTTCAGGACGGGGGGGAGGCTTCCCGCCTCGCCCGGCCGCGAACTCGGAAGTTTAAAAAAAAAAAAAACTCCCCCGTGATAGGCTACGTGATGATTTACGTAGCCTATCATGGCTGACTTTGCAAATCTAGCCATGATAGGCTACGTTAATCGTCACGTAGCCTATCACGGGGGCGTTTTTTTTTTCTTTTGTTGGAATGGCGGCGGCGGCAGCTGGTCGAAAGACCGGCTGCCGCTCCCGCCCCGCACGAACAGCTGCCGAACCGCCGGCCGGACCCGCCGCCGGAAGGGACATTCGGCGAAGGTAAGTCCCATCCGGAGGGGGTGCGGGGGGCAGGGGAGTTTGGAGGATTTCTCCCCGAAACTTGTTCGGGGGGCCGAACACGTTGGCGCTCGGCCCCCCGAATTTTTGGGGAGAAATTCTCCGCCATCCCTATGTACGGATAATGGCAGCCCCCATAGGGAGCCGCCATTCCCATTCCTTATTTGGTCGCTGTAGTCTATGTAAAGATTTACGTAGACTACGGTGAAAATAAGGGCAACGCTATTTGCGTTGCCTTATTTTCGCCGTAGTCTACGTAAATCTTTACGTAGACTACAGCGACCAAATAAGGAACGCGAATGGCCGCTCCCTATGGGGGCCGCCATTTGCGTACGCGCTTTTTTTTTTTTTTTTTGAAGTCACCCGTGATAGGCTACGTGACGATTAACGTAGCCTATCACGGCTGACTTTGCAGATCTAGCCATGATAGGCTACGTTAATCGTCACGTAGCCTATCACAAGGGCGTTTGTTTTTTTTAAAAAAAAATTTGGAGTTCGCGGCCGGGCGAGGCGAGGCGCCTCCTCCCCGGCCTGAATTTCGGCCGGGCGATGCGGGAAGCCTCCCCCCCAGCCTGAATTTCGGCCGGGCGAGGTGGGAAGCCTCCCCTCCGGCCTGAACTTCACGGGGGGAGCAGCGAAGCGCCTCCCCCCCACCGCGAACAAACTTCAAGGACAGGTAATTGACTTTCGTCCACCCCTAGCGCTCGGCCTCCCGAAGATTCGTGGAGAAATTCTCCGCCATCCCTACTTTCTGTAGGAGGAAGTTATCTGCCACACAAGTCAAGAATTTCCTGGAGGAGCCATGTTTTGCAGAATTTGTCTCCCAACAAATATCAGGGAAATTGAAGTCCTCCATTACTACTACATCATACTTCGTTAAAACATTGGCTATTTGCTTTTCAAAAGTTTCATCCTCCTCTTCTCTTTGATTGGGTGGCCAGTAGTAGACTCCGACCACCAGGTTCCTTTTATTCTTTGCTCCATTTATTTTGATCCAGATGCTCTCGATGGGGCTACCAAGCTCATCCTCCTGTATTTCTGTGCAGAGATATGTATTTTTCACATACAGTGCAACCCCACCTCCCTTTCTGTTCCTCCTGTTCTTTTGAACAAGTTATATCCTTCAATTGCTGTATTCCAGTCATGAGAGTCATCCCACCAAGTCTCAGTTATACCTATCAGGTCATAATTTCCCTCCTGTATTAAGAGTTCAAGTTCATTCTGTTTCCCATACTCTGGGCATTAGTATATAGACATCGAAGACCATGTACTTCATAGTCTGGCTTTCTTCCTACATGTGTCCGAAGACTATTGTTGGGCGCTATCAGAGCTGTTCTCTCCGTTGCAGTGCATGCGCCTATGTCCATTGTTACCCCCAACATTACATTTCCCTTCCCCATAGGATTCAGTTTAAAGCCCTCCTGATGAAGTTCTTCATGCTGTGGCCAAACACATTCTTCCCATCCTTTGTGAGGTGCAACCCATCCCTTGCCAACAGCCCATCTTCCAGGAAGTATAGCCCATGGTCCCAGAATCCAAATCTCTCTCGTCAGCACCACCTTCATAGCCAGTTGTTCACCCGGAGTATTTTTCGTTCCCTTTCTATCCCTCTTCTTACTACTGGAAGGATGGATGAGAAAACTATCTGGACCCCAAAGTTCTTGAGTTTCCTTCCCAAAGCTTCAAAGTCTGACGTGATTTCTTCGTAGCTCTGCTTGGCGGTATCATTTGTTCCCACAAGGATGAGAAGAAAGGGATACCTGTCAGTGGGCTTTATGAGTGCAGGCAACCTTTCAGTCACATCTGTAATCCGTCCTCCTGGGAGACAACATACCTGGCGAGTACACAGGTCTTCGCGACATACTTGGGTCTCGATCCCACGCAGCAAGGAGTCTTCCACTACTACCACTCTTCTCTTCTTTTTCTTGTAGGCCTGGGTTTCATTGCCTCTGTTTGACTGACCTTCAGCCTCTTGCTCACTCTCATGCAGGTTCCCCTGTGATTCTTCCTCTGCAGGCTGTCCTCCAGTCTCATCCGCAAGTATCTGGAACCGGTTCCACAGCTCCACTGCTTCCACTGGTGCAGAGTGGCGTCTAGTTCTTCTTCTAACTGTCACCCTTTTCCAAGGAGTATCCTCTACTCCATTTTTCTTCACCTCAGCATTTCCCACTGCTTCATCTTGCTGTTGCTCTTCAAGCTTCTGGTCTTCCCTTTGCTGCTGTAGTTCCCCCATTCTGTCTAAGAACTCTTCGTGTTCTCTTATCCCCGGGGGGGTCAACAGTCGCCACTCCAGTCCACTTACTTACCATGATAGCCAGGTTCATATGACATTACTCAATCCCCCATCACCCCAATGGGGGGCTGCATATTCAAAATGGCACCCGCAGTTGCCCAGCATGCACCACAACTCATCGAGGGTTAAACAACCCTCAATGAGTTCGCCATGTCATGTGACCCAGGTCACTGTGAAGGTCACAAAATAATGGTAATTGTAACAACAACACACTAATCTTTGAGGTGTTCAAAGGGCTTCACGTGCATTATTTAATTGTACTCATGACAACAACCCTGTAATGCAGGGGTGGGAAACCTGTCAGCCTGAGGGCTGGATTCAATTTTAGAGGAGCAATCAGGGCTGCATTCCAGTAGTGGGTGGAGCTGAAGGCAAAGGTGATGGGGCAAAAAATACAAAAATAATACAAAAAAGCATATTTCAGCGTAAATCTCTTACTGCCAGAAACTAAGCCTTAAGAGAAGCATTTCAGCCTTTTAGAATGTGGGGAAAAACTGCACAAAACCAGCAAATGATGAGTGGTTGGGAGAAGGGGGTGGGGCTGGGAAAGAGAGCATGGCCATCTGGCAAACCTAAGAGGGCTGGATTGAGATCCCAAGTCTGAGGTTCCCCACCCCTTTGTAAGTATTATTATCCCCCATATTGCGGGGGAGGAGGGGAATTAAGGATGAGAGTGAGCGGCCTGCCTAAGGCAACCATGTGAGTTAATGGCAGAGGTGACATTTGAACTGGAGACTTCCTGATCCATAGCTTAAGACACAATCCTATGGCTGCTAGACAGTGGCTAGATGGCCATAGGATTTTTCGGGTTTTGGGGAACCAACCTCAGAGCTCAGTTCCCAGAAAACCACCTCCCCATCCCCAGTGCCTCATAGGAGGCATGGTTTGTCCCAGGCTCTGCACATGTAAGAGCTGTGTGGAACAGGGGAAAGGGGGGTGTTCCTGGGGGCAGAGAGGGGAGGGGATGGCGGAAGCACTGTGATGATGCTTCCTATGTGCCATCCGTCCTCCCCCCACCACCCCGCTCCGAGGGGAAAAAGCAGGATGGCCAGAGTGCGGAGGAGAAGTTCCCGTCCGTGCTCCACCCACCCTGCATTGGATAGTCAATCCAATCAATCCGAGTTCAGAGGAGGCCAATCCAACTATCCCCATAGGATTGTGCCCTTAGTCTCTTAGCCAATATAATATACCACCTATCACATCACATGCATTAAGAGAAGTTGACTGTGCCTTTTAGGTAACAGCTTCAATTTTGAATCTCTGCCATCTCTCCCCCAATTTAACGTTCACTAACTGTGCAGGCAGGCTACATGTGGCAAGTAACAGACATTATCTGATTTAATGGATTTGGGATCTTACTATTTGTAAAACTGTTGACCTTTCTTGCATGCTTAACCTACAAAAAAAATGATCATGAGCAGAAAGTCAGACTAGTTCTTTTACTCACACTCACCCAACCTATTACCCAAGACGTCCACATCATGTGCATTTTAAAGCAAGGAACCTTTAGAAAACCAGTAGAACAGATTGACTGTGCTTGTTGCCATCAGATTAAAAACCAATTTTCATTGTGATTGCATGCCAGCAAAACCTTCAGATACCAATGCAGTCATTCTGAGAAGCCTCTGTTACTGCTATTTGTTAAACAAATTCTATTACCTTGTAAAATCCTATGCACAAGATGGTTGACTGGATCTGGGATAATTCTGGTCTTACGTTATAGAGAAAGGGACATGGGTTTAATTCCTGCTCCTTAAACATGCTGGTACTTTATACTCCTTAGCTCCAAACCTAGCCAGTGGTGACAAGTTCTACGCAAGTCAAAACTAAGATTTCTATTTACTTAAATAAGTGAATGAGACTGTGTCGAGGACCATTTAACCACTTCAGTAGGCAGTGACACTAATTCCCATTGGCTGGCTGTGTATGAGGACATTTCTAAAATCTCTGCACATGTTTTACATCCAACTTCAAAGTTGTCCCTCTCATTAATCTTCAGCGAGGAACTTGAAATGTAATTGCATGAAGATTTAATACAGTCCCTCCTAGTTACAGCCAGGCAAGAAGTAGCTTTATAGTGGAACATGGCTACCCTGCCTGATGTCTACAAATGTATGGTATGAACCAGTGTGGAAAATTGCTTTAGCTGAGAGATTCCCCACAACACAACCACCACTCTGTGGTATCCGTTTATTTCCTTTATAATTTATTTACATAATTTGTGTACTGCCCAATTAATTGTGGACAGTTAGCAACAGAAGTTAAAAACCACAACAATAGACATGAAAGTCCTAAAAATTATAGAATTAAATCAACTGCAGTACAACTAAATAAATAGACATAGGGGGATGGGGGGGGGGAGGAATTATTTGGTTTGCATTTTACATGAATACCCAATACATGACCCAAAACACAGTTCACTATGAAATTTGCCATTCTCCAAATTTGCAATGCAGGTTTTAATGCATACAGAAATGTATATATTTGGGGAAAGTGCACAAACCATGCTAATATTAGTATAATTCAAGTACAAAAATGCATTATATTAGAGAAAAGTGTTTGCAAAAATGTGCATATTAGGCAAAAATAACAGACAAAAAATGCATAGATTAATATAAATGCACACAAAAATATAAATTTATGTGCAAACCTTTTTTAAAAAAAAGACTGATGTAGAAATGGGACGAACTGAATTTTAGATTGAAAAAGAAACTCAGAGAATCCAACATTGCCACATTTGTCTAGCCCTACTTGGCACCAAAAAGACCATGACATCAGCAACAAGGGAGCCTCCCTGGGAAGAGCATCAGCATCACACAATCAGGGCTTGGGCTGAACCAAAATTTCTTAGAAAAATAGTTTTCTGATAATTTTTTTAAAATTTCATTTTTTGAGCTCCTCCTGAACTTGGAGAATTTCAGTCCCGTTCCACACAAACACACACACACACACGGAGAATATTTGGTGAAATGGCCTTCCAAATGTCACTGTCTATGACTAGACTGGAGAATTTCAGATCAGGTGCAACTGTACAGTCAGGGCCAGAAATATTGGAACAAGGGTGACTGTTTTGGCAGTTGGCCTCTGTACACCATCACATTGAAGTTGAAAGGAAAGAAACACACCCAGATGGGAGTGAAGTCAGGACTTTCAGCTGCAATTCAAGGGATTTGGCAAAAGTGGGGCACTAACCATTCAGGACGGACAGCCAGTGGCATACACACACACCCATCGTTGGTGGCTCATAAGTAATGGAACTAATGGCTGACAAGCAGCTACATGGCCAGGTGTGGCCTGTTTTCTGGGTACTCCATAACCAATCAAGCAGATAAAAGGCCTGGAGGTGGTTCTGAGTGTTACAGTTGCATGTGGTAGCTGTTCACTGGGACTCCCAACATGAGGTCCAAAGAGGTGTCCATGCGAGTGAAGGAGGCCATCATTAGGCTGAGGAAGCAGCATAAACCCATCAGCAAGATAGCAAAAACAATGGGAGTGGCCAGCACAACAGTTTGGAACATCCTGAAAAAGAAGGAATTAACTGGCAAGCTCAGCAACAGCAAAAGGCCTGGAAGACCATGGAAGACAACTAAAGTGGATGACTGCAGAATTCTGCTCATGGTGAAGAAGAACCCTTTCACAACATCTAGACAGGTCAAGAACGCTCTTGAGGAGGTAGGCATGTCATTGTCAACATCTGCAGTCAAGAGATGGCTTTATGAATGTAAATACAGAGGCTTCACAACAAGGTGCAAACCACTGGTGACGCTCAAGAACCGAAAGGCCAGATTAGCCTTTGCCAGCAAACACCTGAAAAAGCCTGCCCAGTTCTGGAAGAAGATTCTTTGGACTGATGAAACCAAGATTAACTTGTACCAGAATGATGGGAAGAGAAATAATGGAGAAGGAAAGGAACAGCTCATGATCCGAAGCATACCACATCATCTGTCAAACATGGTGGAGGCAGTGTTATGGCATGGGCATGTATGGCTGCCAATGGGATCAGGTCACTGGTGTTTATTGATGGCCTGACTGCTGATCAAAGCAGCAGGATGAATTCTGAAGTGTATGGGGCTATACTTTCTAATCAGATTCACTTGAATGCTGCCAAACTGATAGGACACCACTTCATATTGCAGATGGATAATGAGTATGACTCAAAACATACAGCAAAAGCTACCCAAGAGTTTCTCAAGGCAAAGAAGTGGGATGTTCTTCAATGGCCAAGTCAGTCACCTGATCTCAACCCAATAGAGCATGCTTTTCACTTACTGAAGACAAGACTGAAGGCAGAAAGACCCACAAACAAGCAGCAGCTGAAGGCAGCTGCAGCGAAGGCCTGGCAAAGCATCTCGAGGGAGGAAACTCAGCATTTGGTCACGTCCATGGGTTCCAGACTTCAGGCAGTCATTGACTGCAAAGGATTTTCATCCAGGTATTAATGGCGACCCTTAAGTTGAAATGATGTTGGTTTCTTCCATTACTTATGAGCCACCAACGATGGTGGGGGGGTGTATGCCACTGGCTGTCCGTCCTGAATGGTTAGTGCCCCACTTTTGTCAAAACGCATTGAATTACAGCTGAAAGTCCTGACTTCGCTCCCATCTGGGTGTGTTTCCTTTCAACTTCAATGTGGTGGTGTACAGAGGCCAACTGCCAAAACAGTTATCCTTGTTCCAATATTTCTGTCCCTGACTGTATATCCGGTTTTCATAGTAATATTAGTGTTAAAGGAAGCAATGGTCTTGGCCCCTGCTCCACCCAGTCCTCCTCTCTTAGCCATTGCTTTCTTCATCCCCAATATGAACCAATAAAAAAGTTTTGTTCAACATTAATGGGAGCAAAACTTCTCAGAAGGAAACATGGAAAATCCTCACCCCCTTTTTTCTCCTCTGATTTCACCCAGAAGGCTATTCATTTTTGTTAACTCTACCCATTGCTGGTCTTGCACTGCAAAACTGGGCCGCCATGACTATGCAGCATTTGTTTTTTGTTTGGTTGGTTTTTGCACTGATGTTCTACACACATGAATTTCACAAGTACAATATGTGTGTGCCTATGTGAAAGAGACTGAAGAATGATCCTATCTTGTCATATGGCCCTTCTCAGAAAACATGGCCAAACTGTAGATCTTGGCCTACAAGGCAAGGGAGGAAGAGGCTTATCACAGCCAAGTCTTTCTCCAGCATAAAGTCTCAACTCTTAATTTTGTACGACAGTAATTAGAGATGCCCAGATCCTCCCGATCTTTTCAGTACACGTAAGAGCCCTGCCGGAAATACAGTCCGTTCAGATTGGCAGGAGATGTAATTTAATTATTAATCTAGCGAATGATGAGAGAAGGAAACCTGGCAGGTCCATCAGAGAGTTACTAATCATTTAGATATTATTTAGTCTCTCTCACTAAAGCATGCACCCAAACAGGATGCTATCCAATACACATCTAATCTGTTTTGAAATCCAAAGGAACATGCATACCCTCCCACGGTTAACAGATGCATAATTGCAACACCCATCTTCACACACTGATTGCTGTCTGAGACGGAGGACCTGCTCCAGGCCACATTGCTCAAAACTCTTATCTGCCTGCTCCAGGCTGTGTGCATTTATTCTGTAATAGCCTGCTCTGTGCCAATTCAAAAGCAAGACCGGTTGTTTCTTCTTTTAGCTAAAATGTATTCTAGAAAACTATGCATTGTCCGGTAATCTGTTTTCAGTGTTCAACATAAAAAACTCACCTACTGTTGTGTGCCAAAATGGCAGACTGTGCACTAAATGGTGTCTTGGTGTTCATGTGCATGTATTCATATGAGTGTGCATTAGGGGAAATATGCATATTATGTCCCACACTCAAAGAGTTAGAAGATGGAGGGCGGGGGACCCAAACCAAAGAATGGCTTCTCTAGAAAGCTATGCTAACAACTACAACCAATTTAAACCATCCCAAGTCTCCCACAAAATGCAAGACAGGGACAGCTGTCTTTCAAACAGGGACTGTCCCTGATAAATAAGGCCCATCGGAGTGAACAACTTGGCTACAAGCAAAGCTCCATTTCTCCTATATTAACATTTTGTGCAGTCTTTTAAGATTATTCCTTTGGCGGGGGGGATAAAAATCAGAGCCAGCTCTCCTGAGTTGTTTCCCAGAAGGGTCTCCACATCACAAGCACCTACACATTCTATTAGATGCATCATCTAGGTCAACTAGCCTGTGCTCATTAAAATAGCAACTGGTGAAAAGAAGTATTCACAGTTAAAAATTGAATTCACAGCTATGCTGAAGGTATGTACTGCAACTGATATACATTTATAACACAATTGCTTCCAGCTTTTCTCCACTGGATTGTGTTTTAGATGCCCTCTTCCCCAGTGTAAAAGACATCCAAGCTTTTTACAATGATGGTTGTTCTACACATTTCAGTTCTTATAGGAAATATGGATGTTCCCTACAGCAAACAAGTGAATAGGGATATTGACTGATTACACACACACACACCCATATATAATCAAATACCTGTCCCTGTACATATGTCTGAGAGTATATATACATGCACATGAGTTGCATGTCTTACCATTGCTGTGGGAAGTACTGGTGTTTTTCTACACTCTACAAATAACGAATAGCACTGCTTTAACCTTCAGACCTGGGAAGGTACTCAAGTGTTGCCTGTTTATTCACTGTATGACATAGGCAATTTTTCTCCTATTGTGGCTCCAGAGCACGATTTTTAATCTGGATGCTATAACTAGGCTAACATTAGCCCTTTTGGTTTGCGGTGGGGGTGAGCCACTGCTTAAAAGCAGACCAATGTTCCCCTAGAACTCTTCCAGCAGAATGCACATGAGTGTTCAAGTCCAGATGTGGAATACCAAAACAATCAGAGCAGTTATGGGCAGTTCCCCAAAAGGGGACGATCCTAAGCACTGAAAAATAATCTCTGCTAATATATTAATGTGCAATTATGTCAGATGTGCTATTGTGACAACCAACTATTGGTAGGTAGCAGTAGTGATAAAACAGGATTCCAATTAAAAGGTTCTCAGTGCCTTTTGAAGATGAAACAGCTGATGACACCTGTCAATATTGTAACTGTTACAACATAATGTGTCACCAGATTGCTGATACACCTACTGGCACCTTAGAGTTTTCAGAAGCATGTGTGGGAAGCATTGCCTGTGCATATGTTTTAGGTTTTTCAATGTATAAAATGCATGTATGTGGGTTTGGGCTAATGCCATTGTTTGAGTTCCACACACTGGAGCTCAGTGCATGTGTAAACACCAATGCTTGATCCATAGTGCCCATTTTTCAGCTTTACACAAGATCAGGTTTACACATGAAGCGTCTTGTGTGTTGATGTACAATTTATATGAATGGGCAATTTCTGTTTTCTAGTCTACATTCATAGACAGGCATTTGCAATTCAAAATGAGCATTTTGACCAGTGTAGTGTTTATTGTCATATTAAAAACGCTTTTAAGTAACAACAAAAAAGCTTCATGTTTCATGCGCAAAGAATTTCTTTCTGTATTTCAGTTCCCTTTGACTTCACTACAATTCCCCCCACAGCCCCACCCCACACACAAGGCATATTATGTCCATCTGCCAATTGAGGATCACACTTCATTCATCTGATGAGTAGACTCAGCTCATGATATCTTCAACAATCCAAACTGGGGAAAGCTATGTGATTCTCTGCACCCTTCCCAGAATAAAAATGCAGACATGAAACTTTGCCAATTTTGAGAAGTCTGGCTAAATCATTTTGGGGCATCTTCATATGTCAATGGCAAAAAGCCTAGCATTCATTGTATGTGCATTCATGATGTTCCCCAAAAGCCTTTGTGATCCATAAACTGAGTTATGGGTTCAGCAGGAGGTGATGAACACAGCATCCCCACCACTGAGAGAGAAAAGCTTACAACATATCTCATGCCTTTGGGAGGGAAATGTCATTTACTTGGGAGGAGTAAGACAGTGTCTCAGGGACCATAGGATATTTTGGATTCCTGGATCCAAGGTCATAGACAGTGCATAGACAGATCCAGGAATCCATGCTCCCCACCCCCTTCCCCTCCCAGCTGGCATGGAGAGAACTGTACCAGCTGCCTGTCCAAGGTCACATAAGCGACCTCAGAGAGGAGGTAAAGGGGCTGTTTCTGTGGGAGGGGAAGGGACTGGAGAGGCCAGCCTACAAAGTATCCCCAGGCCTCTCCAGCCTCCTTCCCTCCTCCTCCAAAGCACCCCAGCTAGACGGGTGAAAAAGCCCTTCCAGCTAAAAGGCAGAGCAGGAAGTGTGGTGGAGGGAATGATCACCTTCACCATCCCTCCTGCTCTGTACTGGGTACTCGTAGGGTTGTACGAAAGTCACTTACCTTTTTGCAGATTCTGTTCATGGTGGGGGGGAAGGCGTTCCATCCCTCCCCCCGGAATCCTTGACGGGGGGGAGGCGATCTGGTCCTCCCCCCCAGAATCCTCGACGGCCGGCTGTGCTCCATGGCGGCTCTGCAGAGCAGCCGGCCAGGCCCAGGCCAGGGCCATCCACAGCCAGATTTCCAGCCGTGGAGGGCTCTGGGTAAAAAAAAAAAAAAGAAAAAGCGTACGCAAATGGCGGCGGCTACGGCCACTGCCATTTGCGTTCCTTCTTTTTCGCCGTCTTAGTCTACGTAAATATTTACATAGACTAAGAAAAGAAAGGGGAATGCAAATAGCGTACTGGGCATTATTTGCATTCCCCTTTCTTGTCTTCATCTTAGTCTACGTAAATATTTACGTAGACTAAGACAGCGAAAAATAAGGAACGCAAATGGCAGCGGCCGTAGCCGCCACCATTTGCGTATGCATTTGTTTTTTTGTTTTTTTGTTTTACCCAGACGTGATAGGCTATGAAAGTCTTTACATAGCCTATCATGTCTATGGGGGGGGGGAGAAACACAGACTGGAAATGGCGGCGGCGGCAGCCAGTCGGAAGACCAGCCGAAGCCGCCGCTGGAGCCGCCACCATCCAAAACATCTGCCCCAGGTAAGTCTCGTCCCGGGGGGGATCCACAGGGGGTGGGGGGGTGGGCCGTTCCGCGATGGATTTCGGGGGGCCGAATGCACTGGCATTCGGCCTCACCGAGATCCGTCACGGAATTCTCTGACATCCCTAGGTACTCGTAAGCTTCCAAGTTCAAAGGCTTACAAGCATCAAAGATCTCACAGGATTGCACTCTTAGTCTATCAACTGAAAAAGGCATAAAGGCTAGTGAACCACGCAGAGGGCTTTGGCTATTGCTGTGAACTGCCCAGAGAGCTTCACCTATGGGGTGATATGGAAAGAAGAAGAAGAAGAAGAAGAAGAAGAAGAAGAAGA
Source organism: Heloderma suspectum (assembly GCF_057233095.1). Taxonomy (NCBI): domain Eukaryota; kingdom Metazoa; phylum Chordata; class Lepidosauria; order Squamata; family Helodermatidae; genus Heloderma; species Heloderma suspectum. The sequence goes on along the minus strand of NC_139459.1, from coordinate 244,072,342 downwards.
AGAAGAAGAAGAAGAAGAAGAAGAAGAAGTAGAAGTCTTAAGGGCTTTGACACAGCTATTCAGAAAGAAAAGTTTGAGACCCCTACATTGAGAAGATCTGAATCAGCCTCCGAAGTGAATTGGGGGTCCGTGCACAGCCCTAATCTGTACCACTTCAGATTGGAGCTCACATAACTGAATGTTCCTCCATATCACATAATTATTATTTCAGAAGCACCAGAGAAAGTGATGGGACACCATCACTTAGAAATGGAATCCTGGATGCAAGCCGATGGTAATCATGGTGCTACAAACACATACCAGCAAGAGCACCTAAGGGAGCAATCCTACGTCCCCTAGACATAGGGTTTCCAGGGGAAAGGAGGCATTTCCGCTGGCGGGAAGGGGAAGACGCTAGGGTGGCTGGCTTACAGCTTTTCCTATTGCTGCCCCAGCCTCTTTCCCTCTCCCTCCCGAACTCTCCACTAGACAGGTAAAATTGCCTATCTAGTTAAAATGCAGTACAGGAGAAATAAGGCGCCTTCCTCTCGTCATAGAACACTCACAAGCCTCTGAGTTCAAGGGCTTATGAGTACCCAGGGTGCATGCAGCCATTAGGACTGCACCCTAAAACACACTCTGGGCTAACAAGAAACACCTTTATTTATGCCCCCCATCAGATGGAGCCAGAATCCATTATACAAATTTGATTAGCATTTAGAGCTCAACAGTATTGGGGCAAGTCAATGTTCCATGCTGAGTCTGGAATCGGCTCTGATGCACTTCTGATTGGGTTCCTTAGGCAAAGTTCAAATCCATTTTTAAAAAATGTCTATGTGTTTCCCTTGTGGAAGGTGGTGGGGAGGGAGAAACTTCAAAAGAATTCTCTCCAGTGCCACTCTCCAGCCCCCTCAGGTCACCCTTATGTTCCCACCACTTCCCTGACCCTGGAATCCATTGCCTTGCTTGTGTCTGGATGATCAAGAAGACTAGGCTCCGCCACAATTCTATTTACTGCCATTTTCTCCCTATAAATGGTGTCTGTCTAAGTATACATAATCCCAGCATGTGGAAAACACATTAAATGGTATAGCAAATGATAAATGCTTTCCTGATGTTGGCTTCAATGACTCATCAAATATGCCACTCTGGAAAGTTGACTGCGTAGTTGGAGGTGGCTTCCTCGCTTTAGTGCTGCTGTTGGCATTCCTTTTGTGTTTAACTGGAAGCAGAACTGAAAGATAGTCCCACACCAGACTTAATACTGCAATCCCATTAATGCCTGCAAAGGGCAAAGAGGGAGGGCATTACTGACCTAGGATTGCAGCCTTAAAGTGCAATGTAGAAGGTTTTTTAAAGGCTACTTGGTGGAAGCAACCAGGGGAAAGAAAGAATTGCACCTAGTGGCAGTGGAAAGGTCATAGGAAAGGGCAAACAGGAATGGGGCACTCTATTTGTCCTAGTCCCCCTTCCACACATGGACCAGGGGACATAGCTGGCCCTGTGACAGTTGGCAGTGACATCATCTGGATACTCCATAATAATAAGCAAGAAAAGGGCAAGTCCAGACAAAGGGGCCAGTATGGACGCCTGGCCCAATTATATTCCCCTGCCTGCAGTATAGCATGCCAAGAGAGTCCAGGATATCAAGCTACTCAGCATTCTTAGGGTAGCATCCTCAATAATACACCTGAGAGCCTCACCAGCACAGATGCTTGCTCTGGTTTTTACCATAAGAGCACAACGTAAATAATCAAGTTATTACAGGCAAGGGTACATTAAGGTCACAACCTTACTTGGAAGTAAGCTACAATGAACTCCATGGAATATGTTACAGTAAACATACATCTTTGAACAACATGAGTTTTTAGCAACCTTGATAACCCATCGTCAAATGAGCAGCGGTAAGCAACTGAATGCAAGCCATTTCAGACAACAAGATGTACATTACAAACAGGAAATAGGCACATTTGGATTTGAATCCCTCACAAAATCCTTTTCTGAAACAGCAACGACCTTACAACAGGAGCCTCAGAAAATGAGCAAAGCCAGGCAAGAACAAAATTAGAGAGAGAGAAAAACCTGATGAATTTCAGAAAGGAAGCATGCAAACAGGCTGATAGAAGACTTCAGTGCAAGATATCAGACTGGGGGTAGTGCATTTCAAACCCGAGGGTGAAAGAATAATAGCAACATTAAATTACTCTACTTCTCATCTAGGAGAGAGGAAAGTGGCTGGGGAGAGACTATCTTTGTATTAAAAAGAACTAGGACTGAGAAATAAATTGAAGGACCATTCTTCTGTTAAATCAGTTTTGCTCCTCATTAAAACACTGATTGGGACATCAAAATGATTTAGTTCCCCACCCATACTCTGAAATTCAAGCCCCTGTTCAGCAAGGACAGGAACCTAAAGAGCTCTGCTGCAAGCAACCACAATAAGTAAGCTGGCAAATTATGTATGTATTTAAGTTACGAATGAGGTATGCACCAATGCATTCTCAATGTAGCAGTTCAACACCATGATCTATTACACACAGCTCTACATCCTAAAGCTCCTACAATAAGTGGGGGGTGGGGAGAGGAAACAGCTTTCCCTGTTGACATTTCATGTTTTGGAAGGTCTATTGCTGTTCCCATTAGGAAAATGCCAACTTGAATTCCACTGGGGGGGGGGGCTGAAATGGAAAGGAACCCAGAATATCCAGGCATCCAAGCAGAAAGAAATGATTACTTCAATATCTAGCATACTGAAAAATAGCTTCACACTTAAAGAAGCTGAGAATGTTTAAAATGAAGAACAAATTCAGCAGACTGGCCAAGAAATGAAGACTTAAGAGAGCAATCCCATGGCTTCTGGAAAACATATGAGGGACCATGGGATTCTTTGGAGTGTCCCCCCCCCCAAGGCCATGGAGACTGCTACAACCACAGAAGGGGGACTCTAAAATCTGATCCCCGCCCCCTCGCATCTGCTGTAGAGCTGCATTACAAGGTCGCAAAAGCAGCCCCAGAGGACCCTGGAGAGGTCTGAAAGGGGGCGTTGCAGCGGGTGGGGAGGAGAGGGGAAGCCATATTGCAAACAATCCTATGCACTCTCTAGCCCCAGCCCTGCCCCCTCATCTCCACTACATTGACTCAGGGGCTCATTTAGACGAAAAGTAATCACAACAAAGGAGGACGGAGACACAAGCACAACCTCTGTAGCTCCTCTCACCCTTCCAGCAGTAGCTTGGCAGGGCACTGGATACACTGAAGCTTCTGGGATCAGCAGTTTCCATCCAGTGATGGTGCAACGCATAGGATTGTGCCCTAAGACAATGATATTTTCCCTAGAGTAACAAGCACCTTAACTCCCCACCTCCTAAGTTACATCTTATCTTTTAAACCTGTTAAATGAGTTATTATAGGGCTATGGTGAGAAGTGACAAATCAGAGCAATACTGGAATGAATTTAATTGTATTGCTTTGAGACAATTTATTCCTTACTATTTTAAGTAGAAAGATCCATTTGGAGCACCATATACACCATATAAACAACTGCAGTGCATAGTGCAACTATGGAATTCACTGCCGCAAGAAGATGTAGTGATGGCCACCAATTTAAAAGGAGATTAGACAAATTCATGGAGGAAAAGGCTACCAGTGGCTGCTAGCCCTGATGGCTATGTGCTACCTCCACTATCAGAGGCAGGATGCCTATGTACAGCAGTTGCTGGGGAACATGGGCAGGAGGGTGCTATTGCACACATGTCCTACTTGTGGGCTTCCCACAGGAACCTGGTTGCCACTGTGTGAACTCTGGAGTAGATAGGTCTTTGATCTGATCCAGCACAGTTCTTCTAATGTTCCTAAGTTCTCATGCAATTGCTTTCAGAATAAGAACAGTGGCAGGAAAAGTCATTTGCTCAATAAAATGTAGACCTGTCTAGGATTCAGCTGCAAGTTTAAAGATCTAAACAGATCTGAAGTACTATGAATACTCATATTTTGTTTGGGCAGGGCATAGGGAGCAGTTGAGAGCTGGAGAGATACCAAAAATATTATATGGGGATTTTAAAAAGAAAAAACAGCACTTATGTCTGGAGGTAAAAATACAAGTTAATTGAAAACCGCTTTGGCAGCTATAACAACCCCAGTACAAAACTCACAGATGGTGCTTATGATAAATCTTTGCAAGTGTGTTTTATTTTATTAGCTGTTTTAAGCTGCTGCTTCTCTTATTTGTTACATTGTTTGGGGGAGCATTGTTAACAGCACTGGGAATTTGTTTACAAATTTTAAAAACAGGCTGAACAAATGTCTTACCTGCTAACACTGCCCCCCTAAGACAGAAGCCAATCCTACTTGGTTACAAACTATACACACACCCCACCTGAGCTACGCATCTCACATTCTACTACGTTTGGAAATTGACAGTGCATTTGTTCAGACTCCCTATGTGTCTGGCCTTTACAGGCAAGCTCATTTGAAAAATCTTCCAATAAGCCACTCACTGGGGGACGGCAACCGAGAAAATATGGCTCTCCTGCAGATGGTGACAAGCCCACAAGTAGTAAATCATAAAGCAACTTGCTATGCAGCCTAGCTCCTAGCCTCCCAAGGCAGACAGCAAAGTCTAAAATCTGTGTTGTCGAGCAGTAGCACAGACAGTCAGCTGCTCTAAGTGGTGCACAGGTAGGAAGGAATCCAGAGTTGATCATAGCCAAGTGATATCACTACCCACATCAAATAAATCAAGCTATGGAAACAGGAACCCCCACCAAGGACAGATGTAGTCGGACTCTGGTACAAGGGAGGAAGGGAAAGAAAACAGAAGACAGTAGAAACTTCTCCAGTCCTGCTAATACTTTTGAAGATGGCCAGATAGTAGTCCAGTATGGTGGAACTGCCTTGCCACAGCTCTGGGCAGCTATCACTTTGTGCTCAGATAGCAACAGTTGTGGCATGCACCATGCCCCCATCAGCCGCTTAATTGCCCCTTTCAATGGAACCTAGACTCAAGCAGCCCATGTGTCTCCCTGCAGTTGCTGGACCTGGAAGGTTGGGAGAAGCTGAAACTTCAAACAGAATGCTACTGGGCTGCCAGGTGAGTGGTAGGCCTCCCATGAGTTACAGTACTATTTTCCCACTCTCACCTCCATCCATTCTGAAAGAACAAGGTCATCATCATATTATACAGTCAGCAGCTTACCCTATGAAGGATTTATGGAATGTTCAGCAAGACTGTTGATTAACCCTTTACAGATACAATACCAATTGACTGTTTTGCCTTAGAGCACTCTGATAACTTTTCTATCAACTATTAATGACAGCTGCATCTGCAGGCAGCACACACTGGAAGAACAGACTTGAGCTTTTGGTGGCGATGCCATTTTTCACAGCCTTGAGACCGCAATCCTCTGTTAATTTACTTTTAGAGAGATGTTTCCATCCTTGCTTTTAAGACAGATTAATTAAAAAGTCTCAGCTGTTTTGATGTCAATACTAGGAAACAATGCAAGAGCGACAAGCACCACAATATAGGATGCACCCCCACAACTTGGAATATGAATATAGTTCAGAAATCTCCAACTGAATGAGTGCTTCAAAACCCTAGAGAGGAAGGGGGAAAGACAAAGAATGAAGATACAGAGGTAATGGACAAAGAGCATTAAGATTTTTAAGACACTTTGTGGGAAGGTGGCTAGGCTGGCTGAGCACTCAGCCTTGTGTAGGCCTTAGGGGAGCATCCACACAGCAGCTTCCTATGCCCTTGATCAGGCCCTAGTTCATGAAACCACAAGTGAGACATAAAGGAACTACCTTTGAAAGACAGGTAAGCTTCCTCAGAGCCCTGACATGTGATGACAACTATTCAGGCTACCCCTGCCTACCACGCAGAGAGAAAAGAACAAGAATCAGGTAGGGATGGGACAGAAATTCATTTGGTTCACATTTTAATATGAACTTACATAATTGAATATGAATACACAAACCAAAACTCATTTATCCTTTGAAATTTGCACTTCTTCAAATTTTACAATGGAGTTATCCAAAACATGAGCACAAAAATGCATATATTAAGGGAAAATGCACATAAAATACAGATATATATTTGTGAAAATACCATGAAATGCACTATATTAAGAAATTTGCTTGCAAAAATATTTGTTAAGCAAAGTTGCATACAGAAATGCTTGTATTAGGAGAAATGTGCACAAAAACGCATATGAATTTTGTGTGTGTGTTTTAATTCTCAATGCTGGGGATGAGCTGAACTTAAAAGCGGATAAATGATCAATGTTCAGGATGAACCGAATTTAAGACTGGAAAAAGTGTGAAACTGAAAGACACCAAAACTGATAGATTTGTTCATCCCTATTCATATTGCTTCCCCTTCGTAGAGTTATTTGGCCTTCCCTCGATGCAAGAGCTCCCAATATCAACAACCTCAACTTTAAAAGCTGGAAACATGTCACATTCCTTATGTTTAGAAGAAGATACTTTATTCCCAGGGAAGGGGATGTAGGAAAGAAATAACACCTGATCTGGCAAAATCTTTCAAGTCTATGCCCTAACCACTGAGGCCGAAGAAGCTGAGGTTGATCGGTTCTATGAAGACCTACAACACCTTCTAGAACTAACAGCAAAAAAAGATGTCCTCTTCATCATAGGGGATTGGAATGCTAAAGTAGGAAGTCAAGAAATCACTGGGATAACAGGCAGGCATGGCCTTGGTGTACAAAATGAAGCAGGACAAAAGCTAATAGAGTTTTGCCAAGAGAACATGCTGATTATAGCAAACACTCTTTTCCAACAGCACAAGAGGCGACTCTACACATGGACGTCACCAGATGGTCAATATCGAAATCAGATTGATTATGTCCTTTACAGCCAAAGATGGAGAAGCTCCATACAGTCAGTAAAAACAAGACCTGGAGCTGACTGTGGCTCAGATCATGAGCTGCTTCTTGCAAAATTTCGGCTTAAATTGAAGAACGTCGGGAAAACCACTAAACCGTTCAGGTATGACCTCAGTCATATCCCTTCTGAATATACAGTGGAGGTGAGGAATAGATTTCAGGGATTAGACCTGATAGACAGAGTGCCTGAGGAACTATGGACGGAGGTCCGTAACATTGTTCAGGAGGCAGCAACGAAATCCTTCCCAAAGAAAAAGAAATGCAAGAAAGCCAAGTGGCTGTCTGATGAGGCTTTACAAGTAGCAGAGGAAAGAAGGGAAGCGAAAAGCAAGCAAGAAAGGGGAAGATATATCCAACTGAATGCAGAGTTCCAGAGAATAGCAAGGAGAGACAAGAAGGCCTTCTTAAATGAACAATGCAAAGAAATCGAGGAAAACAATAGAATGGGGAAGACTAGAGATCTCTTCAAGAAAATTGGAGATCTCAAGGGAACGTTTTGTGCAAAGACGGGCATGATAAAGGACAAAGAAGGCAGGGACCCAACAGAAGCAGATGAGATTAAGAAGAGGTGGCAAGAATACACAGAAGAACTATACAGGAAAGATCTGAATGTCCCTGATAGCCATGATAGTGCGGTCACTGAACTTGAGCCGGACATCCTCGAAAGTGAAGTCAAGTGGGCCTTAGGAAGCATTAGTAACAACAAAGCTAGCGGAGATGACAGTATTCCAGCCGAGCTATTTAAAATCCTAAAAGATGATGCTGTTAAAGTGCTGCATTCAATATGCCAACAAATCTGGAACACTCAACAGTGGCCACAAGACTGGAAAAGGTCAGTTTACATTCCAATTCCAAAGAAGGGCAACGCCAAAGAGTGTTCAAACTACCGCACAATTGCGCTCATTTCACATGCCAGCAAGGTGATGCTCAAAATCCTACAAGCTAGGCTTCAGCAGTATGCAAACCGAGAACTACCGGAAGTACAAGCTGGGTTTTGAAGAGGCAGAGGAACTAGAGATCAAATCGCCAACATTCGCTGCATCATGGAGAAAGCAAGAGAATTCCAGAAAAACATCTATTTCTGCTTCATTGACTACGCTAAAGCCTTTGATTGTGTGGATCACAACAAACTGTGGCAAATTCTGAAAGTGATGGGAGTACCAGACCACCTTACCCGTCTCCTGAGAAACCTGTACGAGGGTCAAGAAGCAACAGTAAGAACCAGACATGGAACAACTGAGTGGTTCAAAATTGGGAAAGGAGTACGACAAGGCTGCATATTGTCACCCTGCTTATTTAACTTATATGCAGAGTACATCATGAGAAATGCCGGGTTGGATGAATCAGAGGTCGGAATTAAGATTGCCGGGAGAATTATCAACAACCTCCGATATGCAGACGATACCACCCTAATGGCAGAAAGCGAAGAGGATCTCAAGAGCCTCTTGTTGAGGGTGAAAGAGGAGAGTGCAAAAGCTGGTTTGAAACTCAACATTAAAAAAACTAAGATCATGTCATCTGGCCCTATCACTTCCTGGCATATAGAAGGGGAAGAAATGGAAGCAGTGACAGATTTTACTTTCTTGGGCTCCAAGATCACCGCAGACGGTGACTGTAGCCATGAAATTAAAAGACGCTTGCTCCTTGGGAGGAAAGCTATGGCCAACCTAGACAGCATAGTAAGAAGCAGAGACATCACCTTGCCGACAAAGGTCCATCTAATCAAAGCTATGGTTTTCCCAGTAGTAATGTATGGCTGTGAGAGCTGGACTATAAGGAAGGCTGAGCGCCGAAGAATTGATGCTTTCGAACTGTGGTGCTGGAGAAGACTCTTACGAGTGCCCTGGACTGCAAGGAGGTCAAATCAGTCCATCCTAAAGGAAATCAAGCCTGAGTGCTCATTGGAAGGACAGATAATGAAGCTGAAGCTCCAATATTTTGGCCACCTAATGCGAAGAGAAAACTCCCTGGAAAAGACCCTGATGCTGGGAAAGACTGAAGGCAAAAGGAGAAGGGGACGGCAGAGGATGAGATGGCTAGATAGCATCACGGATGCAATGAATATGAACTTGAGCACGCTCCGGGAGAGAGCGCAGGACAGGAAGGCCTGGCGTGCTATGGTCCATGGGGTCACGAAGAGTCGGACACGACTGAACGACTGAACAACAACAACTGGCAAAATCTGGCCCAGGGAAACCCAGTCTCACAACCCAACTTCATTAAAACAACACTAATTCAGTCACAAATTTCAAAGGACGGACGGTACAGTCCAAGCCTCACCATCCCTTCTTCTGGGGCCATCCCAAAAACCTGAGCTCTTCTTTGGCCTAGCCTCTGTAGCTGGCCAAACAGCCACCTTTCCAGAGGGACACACATTACTACTATTACTATTAGAAGATATATTTCAAGAGAATGGCAAGGAGGAGACTGGTCCCAAGTTGTGTTTGGGCCAAGCATTCAGGGTGGACATTTGGAAATCTGCCCATTGCAGGTGAAAAGAGGAAAGCAATGGGCCCGCTCTTCTGTCTTGACATGTGGCTTGAAACCACATCAAGTATAAAATGCTGCAAGCTACATTTCCTCAAGGGGCGGCGATCGCCGTGAGGGTGGCGAAGACGCGAAGTTCAAGTGGCAGAAGGTTTTAGACTAAGAATAGGCAACACAATATCTTCCAGAAGTTTTGGACCACAACTCCCATAATCCATGACTATTGGCCATGGTGGTTGGGACTGATGGGAATTGTAGTCCAAAATATGACTGTGGCTGGACCCCTTGAGCTGCCGCTTCGGGGCTTCCGAGGCAGGCCTGATTGCTTCGGGCTGATTCGGAGAGGGGGCCAATCTGTCTCCATCCGAAACCTGAAGTGAGAGTCAGAAGGCCGAATCCCACTTTGGGGGGCCCCAATGCCCCCGCCATGCTGCACAAGCCCCCAGCTCCTTACCTGGGCCCTCGGGACATGCACCAGCAACCATCATGAGGAGGAGTCACCATTGTCGCTGCTGCCGCTGCCACCACCACAACCACCTCCGGTGTTGCCACCATCGCTGCTGCCTCCGCCATCACTGCTGCCGCTGTTGCCACCGCCATCATCGCCTCCTGCCACCGCCAGCTCCTGAGCCCTGGACGTGCATCAGCTCTTGTTGCAGGGAGTCGCCATTTTAAAAAATGGTGACTCCCTGCAACAAGACCCAGTGTGCATCCAGGCAGGGCTCAGGAGCTGGTGGCAGCGGGTGACGATGGCGGTGATAGCAATGGTGACAGTGGAGGCAATGGCAGTGGTGGAGGTGGAGGTGGTGGCGACAATGAGCGTAGCAGCGACAACGATGGTGACTCCTCCTCATGATGGCTCAGGTGAGGAGCTGGAGGCACTGGCGTGGCTGGGCCAGGGTGCTGAAGCTCCAAAGTTCACCAAAGAGCTTTAGGGAGCCCCCGACCCACTTCAGGTCACTTTGTGCCCCCTCTGCTTCAGCACGTTAGGGGCCCAAAGTGGCCCAAAGAGACCTGCTTCAAGTCGGGCTTCGGGCCTCGGGCAAAAGCAGTGCACAGCCTTAGTCCAAAACATTTTGAATGCACTGGGAAGGCAAAAGACAAATGCAGGGAGAATAAGGCTACTAGTTACAATGGCTATATACCACTTCCAGGATCAAAGGCACAATTCCACTGAATACCAGCTGCTGTGGGAGAAAGCTATTGTGCTCATGCCTTGCTTGTAGGCTTCCCATGGGCAACAAGTTTGCCACCCTTGGTCTGATCTAGAAGGATTCGTCTTATGTTCCTCTGCAGTCGATGCCCTCTTCATTCTGCCTACATTTTTTAAAGGAAGAAAGAACCCAACTATGTTGTGATGCTTTTTCTGGAGATGACCGATAAATAACCATATTGCCACCAATGCATAAGAGTAGTGGCAACACAGGGAAAGGGCACGGGTTCTAGGGCCAGCTGAATTGTCCCATTCTTGTGCCAATTCACAGCCATCGTCAGAAGGAGACTACTTTATCACATTCAAGACAACTGTTCCCAAATAAGCATCCTCCTTGCGTGCTTTGTGGGCAAATGGGGCAGCCTAAGAAAAGGAAAAGAAGTCTGAGTTAAAAGGAAACCTTATTTTACGCCCGAGTGAGGTGCAGCTTCTTAGATGCCATCTTGCTCGGCATTTGCACCACTCCCCATCCACATTCTGTTCTGTAGATCCCTGCTGGGGCTGCGAGTTAGCTTACTCTCAGCTCCTTTTAATTCAGACCACGCAAACAAAATCAAAGCAGTCATGAACTTAACAGGAAAGTTGAATTGCACTATTATCGCTCAGTACAGCACAACAATTCATTTCAGAATGGAGATTAGAATGCTTCAAATAGGAACTTTGAAAAAAACAAGACAGCTCTATAGAATCCATTTGTTCACTGAAAAGGGAGGAGAGATTCAGCAACTTCAGCCACAAAATTAGTCAAATTAAAGTTCTTAGAGGCAGAAGTTGCTGAATCAGATTCTTTTCACTGCCTTGCACATAGGCTGGAGCTTTCACTAAACCAACGATGCAATTGCCAATTCCCGAATCATTGTACTGCATGCCCTTTCAATGCATCCCCAGCTTCCGCGCATTTGAAAATGTGATTAAAACTATGATCCAGTAAAGCAAATACTGGACTTGGATCAGAGAGAGATTGGTTCAAGCGTAATCCAAACCAAAACATTATTTCCTTTTATTCTCCATGTTTGTCTTTAAGAACAGTTCAACCTCTACACGATCACATTTTCAACCATCTCAGACATTTAAGAATGGTCACAGCCCAAATCAGGAACCTTGCATTATCAAGCATCTCAGATTTCAGGGTTTACCACTCCACATTCTTATAGTACTAAGGGGTATGCTGTATAATGGTACAGTACTGATGGACTGTATTTTTGCAACTCCAGAATGCTGCTTAGCAGCATATTCAGCATGAATAGCAGGACTTGTACAGATATCATGAGATAAATTATGCTTTTCTCAGTCAGGACAGGCTTGTAGCCCATCGCTGAGCAACTGTAGTCCCCCTTTATTTTTTTGCCTACCAATACTATTTAAAAGTAGCTCTGCTGAGGACAGAAGTATATGTTACAAGAAACACGGAGTTGCTACTGAAAATGGCAGCCCTGTGTCAATGTCTTCTCCATCAGAAGGTGTGATACAATGAACCCCTTGTCCTGATGGCACTGGGCTATTCATTGCCCTGTCAGCTAATCCATAAAAGGGGGACCAAAAATGCAGTGTAATGACAGCAAGACATGGGGTACATTTTACACGTTATGGAGGGGGAGATGGAGAATTTTAATTTCTGATGTGTAAATAGAATTCAGCAACAGGACACTCTAGGGCCAGATACAACCATCACCCCTAAGTACCCCGGTTGGAGCCATGTTTTTAATTAGCAGCCAGGTAGAAATTGTTTTTGAGTTTGACTTTGGAACCATTTGAGAACCACTAAGTTATTCATGTATGACCATATGAGCATGCCAGGGATGTACGAACTGTGTACCTTCAGTGCCGCTTGAGTTCCGCAGTTCGCAGCCAGTGCTCCATTCCGTCCTTAACAAGCCCCTGGAATTCTCCTCTTTTTTTTCCGCTCTGAAAATTACGAAGATAAATCCGTACCAACAGCCTTAATTCCGGTGCCCAGCCATCTCCGTGAGTCTGCATAACTTCCGTAAGAAAGGCTATTTTTCGTAGATATTTACGGATTTTTTCCCCTGCCCTGAGACGTGCAGTAATTACTTTCAGCCAAAACACTTCCTCCTCCTAGGGGCTTCCCAAAACAAGGCTGCCCTAGTGTGCCTGAGTGATGTACTCTTTGTTTAAAGCAACGCTGTTTGAAAGAAAGAAAAAACCTTTCAAAATGACCATGCCGGTCTGGAGCCCTGCACAAGGTATTATGCTCCCTGCTAGGCTTTCTATTTCTACATCCAGCATTGTTGGTGACATTGTGAGGCTAAAATGGAGAGGAGAACCAACTCTGTGCATGTCTACTCAGAAGTATGTCTTACTGAGTTTAATGCGACTTACTCCTACACATGTCAGCACCCCACTTGCCCCCCAGCTCAGCTTTGTATTTCCACATCCAGCTCATTAGCAAACCTCCTGTTAGTTATCTCACTGGGTGACTTTGAGCTGGCCTCTCACCACTAAACCACACTTCTGTTATGAAACTCATGAAAAAGAGACAGTATAATGGAAAGTTCTTTCTGAAGCAGTCACACTTGTACAAATGCAGCATGAAGGGAAAGATTAGCAAGCTTCACTTTGTTTGAATAAAAAGCACACTCTGCACACGCTCAGGGAATGGACAAAATGAGGAATAAACATACCAGGGAATATGAAGAACTATATTCTTCCATTATGTGTGTGTATGTGTGTGGGGGAGATTCTCTCTCAATCTATCTCTTTCCCTGGTAAGGTTATCACGAGGTAAGAATAATACCTTGTGCTGCCGTAGGGATGGCGGAGAATTCCGCCACGGATTCCAGATCCGGCCCCCCAGAATCTGTGGCAGAATGGCCTCCTGCCCCCGCCCCCCCCCCACGGAATCCCCCTGGGACGGCATTTACCTGGGGCAGATTCGGCAGCGGCGGCAGATTTGGTGGTGGCGGCTCCAGTGGCAGCGGCTGGTCTCCTGGCCGGCCCCAGCAGGGCTGCTGCCACCAGCATTGCCGTCCTTGGACCGTGATAGGCTACTTAAGAATTTACATAGCCTATCAATGCTAATGTAAAAAAAAACACGCAGCGTACGCAAATGGCGTAGGCTAGAAGGGCGAAAAATAAAGGAATGCAAATAGCGTCCACTACGCTATTTGCATTCCCCTTTTTTTCACCATTTTATCTTATGTAAATACTTACATAAGATAAATCAGCGAAAAATAGGAAACGTAAATGGCGGCCGCCGTAGCCACCGCCATTTGCATACACTGTGGGTGTTTTTTTTGGGGGGGTTGACGTTAGCCGTGATAGGCTACATAAATTCTTACGTAGCCTATCTCGGCTGTCTAGCTGGATGGAAATGGTGGCCGCTATGGCAGCCGACATTTGCGTCTGCACCAGGCCATCCGCGGCCGGAAATCTGGCTGCAGTTGGCCCTGGCCGGCTGCTCCGTGGCCTGGCTGTGGAGCGGAGCTGGCCGTCGAGGATTCCAGGGGGGAGGACCGGATCACCTCCCCCCCCGTCGAGGATTCCGCGTGGAGGGACGGAGCAAAGGTTAAGTGAGTTTCGTACATCCCTAAGTGCAGGGGTCCAGGACCGGCATAGTCATTTTAAAAGGTTTTTTCTTTCTTTAAACCAGCGTTGCTTTAAACAAAGAGTGCATTGCTCAGGCACACTTAGGACTAGGGATGGCAGAGAATACCACCAAGTATAAGTTTGTTCTTCATCTCATGTGGAAATTGTGTGATTTGCCTAAGACTTGTTCTGAGTAGGGATGTCAGAGAATTCCGCCACGGATCTCAGTGAGGCTGAATGCCAGTGCATTCGGCCCCCCAAAATCTGTGGCGGAACGGCCTGCCACCCCCCTGCCCCCCCGCGGATCCCCCCCGGAACGAGACGCACCTGGGGCTAAGGATGGACGAAAGTCCCTTACCTGGTCCCGCAGCTTTATTCGGGGGGGAGGTGCTCCGGTTCTCCCCCCGAAATTCTTGGTGGGTGGGGAGGTGCCCCGCCGCTCCCCGCCGAAATTCTGGCCGGGGGGGAGCGCCCTGTCTCCCCGGTCACGAAAGAAAAAAGTAAAGTGTAAAAAAAAAAAAAAAAGTGATAGGCTACGTAAAGATTTATGTAGCCTTCCACGGCTAGATTTTCAAAGTCAGCCATGATAGGCTACGTAAATCTTTACGTAGCCTATGATGGCTGACTTTGAAAATATAGCTGTGATAGGCTACGTAAATCGTTACGTAGCCTATCACATTTTTTTTTGTTTTACTTTACTGGGAAATGGCAGCAGCGGGTCGGAAGACCGGCCGCCGCTGCCGCCGCCACTGAAACACCGCCGAACCGCCGCCGAGAGGGTCATTCGCACGAGGTAAGTCCCATCCCTGGGGGGGCGGGGGGGTGTCGGAGATTTTCCCCACCAATTTCGGGGGGCCAAATGCGTTGGCATTCAGCCTCCCAGAGATTCGTGGAGAAATTCCCCGACATCCCTACCTGGGGCGGATCTTCCGGGTGGCGGTGGCTCCAGCAGCAGCTTCGGCGGCGCCTGGTCTTCCGACTGGCTGCCGCCACCACCATTTCCACTCTTGTAAAAAAAAAGACGTGATAGGCTACATAAAGATTTACATAGCCTATCATGGCTGGGTGGGTTAAAAAAAAAAAAACACTTACGGAAATGGTGGCGGCTACGGCTGCTGCCATTTGCGTTCCTTATTTTTGGCCGTCTTAGTCTACGTAAATATTTACATAGACTATGACAGCGAAAAAAAAGGGGAATGCAAATAGCATAGCGGGCACTATTTGCCTCCCTTTTTGATTCCCCGTCTTAGCCTACGTAAATATTTATGTAGCGTAAAACGGGGAATCAAAAAGGGACGCAAATAGCGCCCGCTACGCTATTTGCATTCCCCTTTACTTTCGCTGTCATAGTCTACGTAAATATTTACGTAGACCAAGACGGCAAAAATAAGGAACGCAAATGGCGGCGGCCGTAGCCACCACCATTTGCGTACGCGGGGGGGGGGGTTGTTGTTGTTTTTTACCCAGAGCCCTCCGTGGCTGGAAATCCGGCTGTGGACGGCTCTGGCCTGGCCGGAACTGGCTGGCTGCTCCGCGGAGCACAGCCGGCTGTGGAGGATTCCGGGGGGGATTAATGGACTGCCTCCCCCCCGGTGAGGATTCCGGGGGGAGGGATGGAACACCTCCCCCCCCATCAACATAATCCGCCAACAGGTAAGTGACTTTCGTACATCCCTACTTAGGACAGCCTTGTTTTGGGAAGCCCCAAGGAGGAGGAAGTGTTTTGTCTGAAAGTAAACGGAGACAGAGGATTTCAGTTTTAAAAGAACACCCACAAACAAGGCGGCGAGCACAATTCATTTTTTAAAAAAACTTTTGTATTTATTATCGGAACATACTACACTGTGTTTTTATTTATGAAAATTCCGCGACTCTTTGTGGACGACAAAAAAAAAGCTGCAAGACTGCTGGCTCTGCAGGACCTCGTGGTACCATTCCGCAGAGGATTCCATGGCATGGACTGAAGGGAATTCGATCCCATTTCAGTCCGCGGTGGAGTTCTCTGACATCCCTAGAGCATGCACAGCAAATGCAATATTCCCAGTCTGCCTCAATCTGACATGCAAAGCAGCATCTTTTCTAATAGTATCTCTATACATAGTAGGGATGGACGGACTCACCCACACTCAGTTTCACTGAATGCTCGCCAACCTGCTGCCTCTGCCTGCCCCTGCTCATTGGTGCCACACTTCATTGCAGCCTGGTGAGTGCCCCACAAAGCTCCCTAGCAAGCCGCCATTATGCACAACAATGGCAGCTCGGGCACTGCTGGGTAGGTAATGTTGTATATTTGGCAACCCTAAGGGCCCCTTTTATGCAACTTTACAGGTGTGCATGCTGCATTCACGCCTGTAATGTTGCATAAATGGACCTTAACGGCCACCATGTATGCAATATTACCTACCCAGAAGCGCCCAAATCACCATTGTTGTGCACAATGGTGGCTCACTAGGGAGGACGAGCAGCCGTGGGGTGCTCGCTGAGCAGGTCTGTGAGTGCCCCACAGTTTGGTGAGCAGGGTCTGGGAAGGCAGGCGAAGGGGAGCCCATCAGACTCCACCCCCCACAGATTCTCGTGACATCCCTAATAGTGACTAAATACTGTTCAAAGCAGGCCCATCGACTGGAAGCCAAAGTAATGGTAAAGTTTCCTCTTCCATGGAGGTCTCATTAAAGTCTGGACTGGAAAAGGTTACAAATGTACATCCTTAGGCCAGCCTTCCCCAACCTTGTGCCCTCTAGATATGTTGGACTACAACTCCAAGCATGACTGACCATTGGCCATGCTGCCTGGGGATGATGGAGTCCAAGTCCAAAACATCTGGACGGCACTAGGTTGTGGGGAAGGCTGCCCCATGCTATCAATGTCTTGCTGTCTGCATCCAAAACATCCTAGAAAGGGGGTCCCATGCAATCCCAAAGACAGAAACCTATCAGTTTAGAGAAAGCTATGCTGTGTTAGTCTGCTGGTGCCCACCAAGCTTTCTGTTGCACCAAGTAGAAAATTATATGCACTAAATGACAATTCCTTTGCAGTGACATTCACAGCATAATCATCAGACAAGGTTGACAGATTGTATTACACTAAAGTTAGGCTTTCAGGAGTATTTCAGATATAATGAGCATTAAGAAGGAATCTGTTGACTTTTGCTTTTCCTAGGCATAGTGATATAATGAAGGGGAGAAAACAGACATTCTTCAGTCATTACCTCCCTTCTATACTTTATTACAACTCCCATGGGATATATGCACAGAATGGGATAGATCAGAGGTGAGCAACTTCAGGAGGTCCAGGGACCATTTTTGCCAACCTCAGACCCCCCTTGTAGCCCACACACACACTCACCCCATAGGTGCCAAAAATAGGGTGGAAACAAAAAAACAAAAACAAAATGGCATATGGAGCTGCTACAGATTGCCAAAAGGTTAAAATTAACTTGTTAGTTATGAGAGCCAGTGTGGTGTAGTGGCAAGAGTGTTGGACTGGGAGCTGGGAGATCCAGGTTCTAGTCCCCACTCGGTCATGGAAGCTCACTGGGTGACTTTGGGCCAGTCACACACTCTCAGCCCAACCTACCTCACAGGGTTGTTGTTGTGAGGATAAAATGGAGAGGAGGAGGATAATGTAAGCCGCCTTGGGTTCCTTGCAAGAGGAAAAAAGGCGGGATATAAATGCAATAAATAAATAAATAAATAAATATAGTATGCTATTTTTTATCCTTTTGGCACTCTGTTGCAGCTCTAGATGCCATTTTGTTTACAAAAAATAATAATTCGGGGAGTACTCCCAAGTTTGGGGGGGCAGCACTGAGGGGCTGCATGTCGCCCACCCCACATGGTAGCGGTATCAACTTCAGATTCCTCCTCTGAAGTCATACTATGTGTTCTGGAAGATGCCACGGTTAACCACTATTGTGCAGGGTTATGTTTAGGGTTGGCGGAGAATTTCTCCCCGAAACTTCGGGGGACCGAGCGCCAACGTGTTCGGCCCCCCGAACAAGTTTCGGGGAGAAATCCTCTGAACCCCCCCCCTGCCCCCCGCACCCCCCCCCCGGGACGGGACTTACCTTCACCGAATGTCCCTCCCGGTGGCGGGTCCGGCCGGCAGTTCGGTGGGTGTTCGAGCGAGGCGGGAGCGGCAGCCGGTCTTTCAACCGGCTGCCGCCGCCGCCATTGCAATGAAAGAAAAAAAAAAGCCCCCTGATAAGCTACATGACGATTCACGTAGCCTATCACAGCTAGATTTGCAAAGTCAGCCATGATAGGCTACGTTAATTGTCACGTAGCCTATCACGGGTGACTTTAAAAAAAAAAAAGTGTGTACGGATAATGGCGGCCCCCATAGGGAGCCGCCATTCCCGTTCCTTATTTGGTCGCTGTAGTCTACAAAAAGATTTACGTAGACTACAGCGACTAAATAAGGAACGCGAATGGCGGCTCCCTATGGGGGCCGCCATTAGCGTACGCGCTTTTTTTTTTTTTTAAAGTCACCCGTGATAGGCTACATGACGATTCACGTAGCCTATCACGGCTGACTTTGCAGATCTAGCCGTGATAGGCTACGTGAATCGTCACGTAGCCTATCAGGGGGCGTTTTTAAAAAAAAACAAAAACTTTCACGTTCGCGGCCGGGCGAGGCGGGAAGCCTCCTCCCCGGCCTGAATTTCAGCCGGGCCGAGGCGGGAAGCCTCCTCCCCGGCCTGAATTTCGGCCGGGCCGAGGTGGGAAGCCTTCCCCCCCGGCCTGAACTTCGCGGGGGGACCAGCGAAGCGCCTCCCCCCCACCGCGAACGTCCTTCGAGGACAGGTAAGTGACTTTCGTCCACCCCTAGTTATGTTTGCATGTTGCATAGGGATGGACGAAAGGGACTTACCTGGTCCCGCAGCTTGCTTCACGGTGGGGGGGAGGTGCTTTGGTTCTCCCCCCGAAGTTCAGGCCGTCTACCCGGCCATGAAAAAAAGAAGTAAAGTAAAAAACACACACACACACCCGTCATAGGCTACATAACGATTTACGTAGCCTATCACAGCTAGATTTCCAAAGTCAGCCATGATAGGCTATGTAAATCGTCACGTAGCCTATCACGGGTGACTTTGAAAACAAAAAACAAAAAAAGCACATACTCAAATGGCGGCGCCCAATGGGCGCTGCCATTTGAGTTCCTTAGTTTGGCACGTCTAGTCTACGTAAAGATTTACGTAGAGCAGACGTGCCAAATTAAGGAATGCAAATGGCGGCACCCCATGGGCGCCGCCATTTGCGTACGCACTTTTTTTTTTTCAAAGTCACCCGTGATAGGCTACGTGACGATTTACGGAGCCTATCACAGCTTACTTTGGAAATCTAGCCGTGATAGGCTACGTAAATCGTTACGTAGCCTATCACGGGTGTGGGTTTTTTTACTTTTTTTTATTTTGCAATGGCGGCAAAATAATGGGGGGGGCCGCTGCCGCCCCCGCCGAAATGCCGCCGGGACCCACCGCCGAGAGAGACATTCGCGCGAGGTAAGTCCCATCCCGGGGGGGGGCGGGGGGCCAGCGGAGAATTTCACCACCAATTTCGGGGGGCCGAATGCGTTGGCATTCGGCCTCCCGGAGATTCGTGGAGAAATTCTCCGCCATCACTAAGTTGCACAAACAAACGTTCAAAAGCACAGAAGCTGTATACATGAAAATCAAGAAAGTCGTCAAGATCCACCAGAAGCTATACAGCTAGGGATGTCAGAAAATTCCGCCACAGATCTCAGTGAGGCCGAATGCCAGTGCATTCGGCCCCCCGAACTCTGTGGCAGAACGGCCTGCCACCCCCCCGCCCCCCCTGTGGATCCCCCCGGGACGAGACTTACCTGTGGTGGATCTTCCGGGCGGCGGCAGCTCCAGCGGCGGTAGCAGCTGGTCTTCCGACCGGCTGCCACTGCCACCATTTCCAGGCTTGTGTAAAAAAAAAAAAAAAAGACGTGATAGGCTACGTAAATCTTTACGCAGCCTATCATGGTTGGGTGGGTTTAAAAAAAAAAACGCGTACGCAAATGGCAGCGGCTGCGGCCGCTGCCATTTGCGGTCCTTATTTTTGCCGTCTTAATCTACGTAAATATTTACGTAGGCTAAAACGGCAAATCAAAAAGGGACGCAAATAGTGCCCGCTACACTATTTGCATTCCCCTTTATTTTCACCGTCATAGTCTACATAAATATTTACGTAGATTAAGACGGCAAAGGTAAGGAACGCAAATGGCGGCAGCCATAGCCTCCACCATTTGTGTATGTGGTTTTTTTGTTTGTTTGTTTTTTTACCCAGAGCCCTCCACGGCCAGAAATCCAGCTGCAGATGGCTCTGGCCTAGGGATGGACGAAAGTCACTTACCTGTCCTCGAAGCTTTACGCGGTGGGGGGGAGGCGCTTCGCTGCTCCCCCCGCGAAGTTCAGGCCAGTGGGGGAGGCTTCCCTCCTCGCCCGGCCGAAATTCAGGCCGGGTGGGGAGGCTTCCCGCCTTGCCCGGCCGAAATTCAGGCCGGGGAGGAGGCACCTCGCCTCGCCCGGCCGCGAACTAAACAGTTGTTTAAAAAAAAAAAAAACGCCCCCGTGATAGGCTACGTGACGATTAACGTAGCCTATCATGGCTAGATCTGCAAAGTCAGCCATGATAGGCTACGTTAATTGTCACGTAGCCTATCACGGATGACTTAAAAAAAAAAAAGTGCATACGCAAATGGCGGCCCCCATAGGGAGCCGCCATTCGTGTTCCTTATTTGGTCGCCGTAGTCTACGTAAATCTTTTCGTAGACTACAGCGACCAAATAAGGAACGTGAATGGCGGCTCCCTATGGGGGCCGCCATTATCTGTACGTGCTTTTTTTTTTTTTAAGTCACCCGTGATAGGCTACGTGACGATTTACGTAGCCTATCACGGCTGACTTTGCAGATCTAGCCGTGATAGGCTACATTAATCGTCACGTAGCCTATCACGGGGGTGTTTTTTTTTTTTCTTTGATTGGAATGGTGGCGGCGGCAGCCGGTCAAAAGACCAGCTGCCGCTCCCACCCCGGACGAAGACCCGACGAACCGCCGGCCGGACCCGCCGCTGGGAGGGACATTCGGCAAAGGCAAGTCCCGTCCCGGGGGGGATGCGGGGGGCGGGGGGGGCGGAGAATTTCTCCCTGAAACTTGTTCGGGGGGCCGAACACGTTGGCGCTTGGCCCCCCGAAGTTTCGGGGAGAAATTCTCCACCAACCCTACTCTGGCCTGGCTGGGCCTGGCCGGCTGCTCCACGGAGCTGCCACGGAGCACAGCCGGCAGCGGAGGATTCTGGGGGGAGGGACGGAATGCCTCCCCCACCACCACCATCAACATAATCCGCGAAAGGTAAGTGACTTTCGTACATCCCTATTACAGCTATAATGTACGGTGGAATGTCTGAGCAATTTTTTAAAAAAGAAAAAAATTCACCAGGCATCAGAAGGACATCAAGTCTGGGGCCAGGAAAACTTCACTGGGAAGGTAATACCTGAGAGAGCCTTGACAGAGAGAGCCTCCTCCTTGATCACCACCACTTTATACAATTAAAGGAAGTGCTGGAAAGCACAATACAGGACTCCTTGGGATCTTGAAGCCGTTCATATCCCAAAGCCCTCCTAATCAAGGACATTTTGGCCCTCATGCAGATGAGTAAAACCTTGACGGATGAGAGAACAAGTCAGCAGCCTGTCCCACCATCTGCCCACATTCCCCACTACTGCTCTGCTATTTCCCTCCATCTGCTGCTGCCACCAATAGTTGCCTCACCCTGTCCTGTCCTCCTCCTTCTCTGGCTGGAAAGAGCTGAGAGCTTATGCCAAAGCTGGGAGAGGCAGCTGGCAATAACCATGTGTGGTGATCATCCCAAACCAAGGAAGAAAGCATGGGGAAAGTAGGGATAGTTAGCAGGGCTGCCTCCCCTTGTTCTTAAAAGGGCCAACATTACAAGTGTACACTAGGGTTGTTTGAGAAATTAATCTCAATTCATTTCTGACCAAAATTTAGCCAATTTGCACCTCCCAGAACCAAAAGCAGATGCAACCTGCGATCGAAGTCCATGCATTTCCAAGCTTGTGATGCAATTTCTGCGTACATTTAAAAAATGTGCACAAACATGCTTTAATCACTGGGAGAAGAATGCATATGTTTCCTAAAAGGTGCACGATGCATGCATACATTTGAAAAATGTATCCCTAGTATACACAACCTGCTGCTTTTTTTTTTGACCTGGTGTGAGGGAAGACTCCGAGAATATATTTAAAATATTTATATTCCACCTTCCCTTTAATTAAAGTTCTAGATGGCAACGGCAGCAGCAGCATGTTAAAAATGTATAAAACCCAAATTTCCTAAAAGCAGCAGAATGCAAAAAGATGAAAGTTGGCTACTAAAACAAGTAGACATCCTCCAATGATAAAAATGGCTCAAACACTCATCAAAGCAGGATCTTGAAACCATTCATATCCCAAAGGCCTCCTATTCAGGGAAGTCTGGGCCATCAGGCAGGTGAGTGAAACCTTGATGGATGAGAGGACAAGATCCCTTCCTTGGGTGGGATTTCAGAGCCTGATCATGACTACTGATATGGCCCTCTCCTAGGTCCCAACTGACTGTACAGTTGTGATATTGTGAGAGTCTCCAAATATCAGATGGAAGGACCTTCCATGAACAGAGCACTCCTTCTCACAGAAAGCAGATCCTGAATCCAACCTTTGTTTTTAATAAGCCAAATATCCTTCTGTTATATCTGCACACAGACACTTCCTGAGTAATAGCAATGTTATGTTTATAAAGCTAGGTGGTGGCAAAGGAGATGTTTTTGGGGTCTGAAGTGTGGGCCCTGGTGATGGACCAAGGGAAAATGAACTTATTCTACAAAAGGGAGGTAGTGGAACTCATAAGTTAATGGTATAAGATGGATGCCAAGAGCCAGCCAGGAAAGGAAATGTTTCCCAAAGGATAAGAACAGCTCAGCTTAACAGAGCAGAGCAGACAGTATGATCCAGAGGAAGAGCTAGCTTTTGCCCTCCTTATCACAGGATGGACAGAGCTTTGCTTAAAGAACCCTGTGAAGCTCCATAGGAAATTCTCAGTTGCTTTGGAATTCTACAATCAATGGGCAGTATCCAATTCTGCCTGTCCAGACATGGACCCACTGCCACTTTCATTCCATGTGCAGCCAGCCCCACCAGTTCTGTTCCACAAGTGGCCCCCACCACTTGCAGAATGGCAATTTAGTGCTTCCATGGTAAGCCTTGAAATGCGCGGAAATGCTCATTTCTGGCAGGTCAGCGGAGCTCCCTTATGTGACCTCCACTAACCTGCCCCCTTCCAGAAACTAGAATTTCCATTTGTTTCAGGTTGTCCCTGGAAATGCTAAATTACCATTGCAGAAGTGGTGGGAGCCACTTGCAGAACCAAACTGGTGGGACTGGCCGCATGTGGCCAGTCATCATTGGATACTGCCCAATGGTGCCAAAGCCATGCTTAGCTCCAAATTCATCAGGGGGCTACCATGAAGACTAGTACCCAAGTGTCAATTCACATGGAGTTTTAAATTGTGTCATTTTAGACTGTGATCATCAGGCAGACAGACACACACACACACACCGTCCAGGTGGAGTACAAGTCCATGTAAATAGATCCTAGGTCTATTTTTCTCCAAGAAATATGGGATAGAGACTAGAGGGGAATTGGAAGAAGATGGATACTGCACCACATATCCTTTCACACCTCTTGCTCCAGAACAACAGACGCATAGATCATCCGAAAACCATGCAATGTCCTTTGATTATAGCTTTGAGTGTCTGCAGAGCAATATGAAATGCCCACTGTGCTATGAATTGACATTACATTCTTAATTACCATGCGTTAGATCCAATGTCATTATTCTGCCAGCAAAATGGATACTAGTGACAGAACTAGTACATACTTCTCCCATCCTCTCCTACCCTCCTCCAAATCTGCTCTGGAGGGTTGGGGCATCCTTTGGAGCTGATTTGGGGAGCTCAAGGGCTATAGGGGGAGGAGAGGATGCAGAAGTCCCATTCTGCCAGCAGCATCTGTTCTGCTGGTGGAATGCCAACCCCATATCTCAAGCCTTGGATACACCATGTCTGAAAAATAGATTTGATGTGAACTTGCATGAAGAATGCTGAGAAAAAGTGTGACAAACTTGACTAATCCTCTTTGGCTCAATTTAGACATCACTCCAAACTATGGTTAAAGAAAGACTAGCCATAATTTATCGTACTGTTTGAACTGAAAAAAACAACAGCTTGCCATTGGCTGGCATCATGCGAGATTCAGAAGCCATGGTTTGTGCTAACTATGGTTTAGCATAATAGCTAAACTGGCAAATTATAGTTATAACCATCACTCTTCCTCCAGAGACATCATGGAGATGGCAGTCAACTTATGAACCTATGTGCAGAGAAGAAGGAAAAATTAAAGGCAAGCAGCCTTAGCTTTCCTTCTATATACTTGGAAGCTAATGCAACCCATGTCTTGGTTTATTATCTAACTAAACATGAAGGCCAGGGGTGGAAGAATAATAAGTTCTTCTTGATTTTTTTTTCTGGGCCTTCCCATCTCTAGTAATCACTAGGACATATGGGTACACTATCACCCTGAATGTGATCAGTCCTAAAGGCTACTGGTACTGGAGCTGCCTCAGCTACATTACATACAAGGATGTCTCACTAGGAATCTGGCCCTCTTCCCCACCTCCTCCTGTAACATCACCTTCCAAGGCAGGGCATTTGGTGGGTGTTGATAGGGTTAATCCAGTCAAAAAGTCATACATTTAAAAAAACTAATGATCTACAGATCAGAGCAAGAACAGAAGTCTTAAAAATAAAATCAGAACTGTCCATAGCTAACTCCAACATATTGGAGTCTCTACATTGAACAGATATAGGGACATCTTAAGCCCTACATTGCTGGCCCCCAATATCCTGTGTGGCACAGGTCATGCCCTCTGCGTACATGTTGGCCATAGGGATGGGCGAACCCACTCCCATCCAGGTTCTCTGGGTGCCCGCCCAGCTGTTGACGCTACTCACCATCCTCAGATCATGCTCAAGCCCCTCCCATGCTCGGTAAGCAGCCTGCACCCATCACGGTGGCCTCGTCAAGCATTTTTGCGATTGCCATTTTATTTTTCAAAAAATGGTGACTGTGGAACTTGATGAGGCCACCAGGGTGAGTGTGGACTGTCGTTGAGCACAGGCAGGGGGTGAGAGGGGGCAGGGGCTCAGCAAGCAGGGCTCAGAGGTGTGGGCAGGGTCTGCTGGATTCCCAGACAGAATCAGAAGCCCACGTCATCCCTAGTTGGCCCAGACATATGCATAGAGAAAGCCTATGCATGAGCCATGCAACAACATGCCATTGCCCCTTCCCCTTCACTTGGAGATCAAGTGTAGAGCATTTTCCAACTTCATAACCTAGCAAGTTATGAGGGACATACTTCCCCAGTGTCCCTCATAACTTGGACATGAGAAAACTGGGTTTAGATTCCCATGGCCAGCTATGAGGGTTGCCTTGGGGAAAATCACAATCTCAGCCTAATCTACCCCACAGGATTGTTACAAGTATTAAATGCCACTATAGAAACCTTGGAGGACGGGCAGAGTATAAGTGTAAGCACACAAATATGCCAAACTAATAGAGTACCTCAGAAAATATTACATCAAAGCTCAACATCAAGATAACCTATTGCAGTCAGAAAAGATTGGATCCAATCCATGTCAATGTACGTTTCCCAGCCAAAGTGGCAAGAGGCCAAGGTACGTGCTTGCCATTAATAAAAGATTCCTCAATATGTTGGCTGTGAATAATGGATTTCTGGTGCACAAAAGCTACACTACAGCTGGACTCACAAGGCCCAGCTGTCACCCAAATTGCAAGCAAGGTTGCACAGTCTAGAGGA
Source organism: Heloderma suspectum (assembly GCF_057233095.1). Taxonomy (NCBI): domain Eukaryota; kingdom Metazoa; phylum Chordata; class Lepidosauria; order Squamata; family Helodermatidae; genus Heloderma; species Heloderma suspectum. The sequence goes on along the minus strand of NC_139459.1, from coordinate 244,046,270 downwards.
CCAAAAGCCCCCTGTAGTTTGCTTAACTAGCCAACTCCTTCCTTCTAAATGATCGCAAAACTTTAACATTGTTCTTTTACAGACACACTCGAATGATGCCTATAATGAGAGGGGGGCATACTACAACCCTGAATACATGCTTTTCTTATGTAGGCAAAAGTTGAAGGTTTTGGAATTTTTAAATATATTTTTTTTGTTGTTCTAAGCCAAAACTGCATTGTAAACATACGTAAGCAAGAAAAAACACACATTGGCTTTCATTGTGACACACAGTCTGTCTAGGCATTGCCAAAAGGAGGAAATACATCCCCACCCCACCCCACTCCAAAAAAGAAGAATCAGATTTGTATAACATTTGCATATATTATGGCAAATATAGAGAGAGAAGGGAAAAGTTAAATGGCAATTATGATCTGAATACAAACACAACGCACCTCACCATAGTGAAGAGTGATCTGTGTACCTGCTAAGTCTTTGTTGTTTAGGGATGGACAGCTACCCCCCATCTGGCTTCTCCTGGCACCTGCCACACCCCTGCGCCCGATCCCCCTGCTCGCCAAGCCTCCCGCACTCACCCTTGGCCCACCTGGCGATCTCTGTGCCCGCCATTTTGCGACAAAAATGGTGGGTGCAGATATGCACACATTTGCTCTTTGACCACAACATGGGGCTATGAATGGCTGATACACACAAGGTTACAGGTGTAAATGAGCCATGAATTGTCCATCACTCATCTTTTATTTATCCGTCTCTCCCTGCAATCCCTGTTTGTATTCAGAGAGGGCATTTGCTGCTGTAGAAAAACAAAAGGGGGAATCAAATTTCAGGAAGAGAGATCTTCTAGCATTAAGGAAACAGAATGTATAGATTTTTTTTGTAATTGCATAATAAGTTGGACAAATATTTATGGCTGGACTTTTAGAAGCTATGCAAATTAAGCAGCCTTGGCAGGCAGTTCTGCAGAGGAGTGTTGAAATTGTTTCCCACCACGAGGAAGCTGCAAAGTTGAAGCTTATCCATTCATAAAGGTTTACACTAGGTGGTCCTATCCTTCAGCATCAGGCCTGGCTGCAGCTCAGAGAACAGGGAGCTGAGTGATAAATACCCACCAAGGTGATAAATTGAGTCCGTGAGGCGAGAGAGAAGAAAAAAACCTCCCAAGAAGGAGGCAGCACTAACTGTCCTCCATCCACCTCAAAAAAGTATAAGCAAGAGAACCACCATTCTGGAAAGCAAACTGGTTTGCAAAGAGGTGGATTCAGAGTCACTTGAGATTAATTGCTGGAGAAATATTGCGCTTTTAGTATCTAACATGTTGGGGGAAAGTATTGCACCTTTTAATACCTGACAGAGAAAAGAGATCAAAACACTCCCACTGCAATACTCACTGAGAAAATTATCTTTGCTTTTTGCTGTTGTTAAAGCCAAAGAACAAGACAAACCATTGGCAACTTCAGGACTCAGAGTTAATCTGACAGCCAAAAGGCAGGCTTTACAAGTCTCTCAATGAATCCAAATGAATTATTTATTTTACTGGCTAAAACACCATGTTCTAAAGTCAGGCAGAACCACAGAACATGCCCCTTTGCTTGCAGATTTTCATTTCTAATCCAGAGTCCCCACTTAACATGTCAGTGAACAGAGATCATCCTCTTGACACAACTGAATGAGAGATCCTGAAGAACCTCAACAGGAGCCATCACAGAGTTACTCAAGTCAATATCTGACAAGATACCACCCTCTGAGCAAACACAGTTTTTCCCCATCCTTGGCATGGAGCATTAATGCAGGGGGGTGGGGGAGAGAGTGGAATTTTCAAGGGTGTGCATAATGCTGCACTTGACGCAACTGAAGGGTACTTCAGTTCCATGCCAGGACAGCCACTTTTATCAAGACCTCTTCCTGAAATGTACACGATGCATATTAAAAAAAAAAAAACCCTGCATGAGCTAAACTCCACCATGAGCTTGTGGATATTACTTCCTTTGTTAAGTTATCTATAGATGTTATAGCACAAACCTACAAGAAATTAGCAAACAAGCACACACCTGTAAATGGGTCATTATTATACTGGTTAATACTAGTATATTGTTGTAACAATATGAAAAAATGTGAATACAATTGTACATATATTGGAAGATAACAGAAGCATCTGTATCACAGGTATATACATATTAATATTATAGTTTGTTCAAAGGATCTTAAAGTCCATCCAAAAAGTCTTTACAGGAATCCAGTGTAATCCTGTTTTGCATACAAGTTGCTTCTTCAGATAAATAATAACTGTAAAGATGTTAAAATATTAAGATCTATATTCATATATAGATGCACACATATGCACATACATGCACACACATTATTTATTTTTTATATTCACATTAGTTGTCAGTTATTATCATAATATGTACATGTACAAAAAACATTATTTCAAATAAACACAAACGTTCTTATTGAGAATTCTTACCATAATCTTATCAAAAAAATTACTTCCTTTGTTAAGTTATCTATAGCTGTTATATCACAATCCTATGCATGTTGAGACAGAAAAAAGTCCTACAACTCCTGGTATTCCCCAGCAAGCATAGCTGGCTGGGGCATGCAGGGGGTTGAAGGGCTTCTTTCTGCCTAAACATGCATAGGAGTGTGCTTTTAGTAACTTTATGTGATCTGATCACCCTGTGCCTTGCAACTTATGTTCCAAGCTAAATAAAAAATACAGATTAAAAAAAGAAAATGTTCAAGATAAATATCAGGTTTGTGCAAAGCCACCCCAGCTCCACAACCTAATGCTAATGACAGGAAGAACACTGCATGAGAAATTCATGTGTACCCCATCACCATTCCATGTGTGTGTGTGTTTTAAAAAAAGTCTGAATCACATCAGATTTTCATTGCCTATCTGAGGCTTAGTTGTGAAATATTTAAATGTGGGTAGTAAACATAAGACGTGGAAGCAAAAATACAGAACGTGCAGCACAAGCATTAAATCCTGCATTGCAGGCAGGCAAGTGCTCAAGGCAAGCGCTCAAGTAGAGCGCATGATGCTCAATGGAACTCACTGCTGCCAATAGCTCGAACAGATTCAGGCTAGCACAGACACGAGGCCAATTAAGGGAGCCAGAAAACTTTTTGCATCGTTGAAAAGCAGCACAAACCTGCTTAATCAGCTTTGAAAGGCTGAATAAAGTGATTCAAGCACAGTATGAAAAAGTGGTGGACCTCACAGCCCCATGGAGCCTATCTGCAGTAGTTTCAAAACAATCCATCATCTGTGATAAGGTCTTCAGGCCTGTGGGGAACAGAGCAGACTGAAGATGGACATGTGCCACACTATCGCTCAAATTGCCTGCATTGTCTCCTCACCTGGAGCACTGCATTTGTCTGTTCATTCATTCACAAAGATGGATGTGGGAAACAGCCTAAAAAGCTATGTGATGGAAGTAGTACATTGCTGCAATTTATGAATGAAATGCACACATAACAAGTAAAAGCAGCAGGCACTGGGAGAAAAATGGAATAGTCTTCCCAGTAGCTCCTTCCCAGTAGCAACAGTGGGCACATAGACTTATATGCAAAAAGCGCTGTGGATCACCCATATACCCTAGTTTCACAGCGCTATTTTGCGCATAAGTCTATGGGCACATGCTGCCGATCGCCATGTTTTTAAAAAACAAAGATGTGATCGGGTGATCGGGACAGAGATGAACAGGCCCGGGTAAGTTGCGGTCTGCTTACCGAGCGGGGGGGGGGGGGTCGACTGCAGCCCAGAGGGCCAGCAAGTGGAGGGAGAGCTCGGCTGGTGCCCGGAAAACCCGAGCAGGGATGGGTTCTCACATCCCTAGAGGGAGCTTTGCTGAATCAGGTCTGAATGCAACCCAGCAATCTCCAATCAGAAACAGTGGTGGAGGAGGGGGGAAGATTGAATAACTGGAGAAAAACAGCTGCATTTCAGAGACAAAGCCCATTCTGGTGGTGTTACCTAAGAATGTGAGAACCCACCCCTGTCTGGGTTCTCCGGACGCCCCCCCCCCGCCTCTGCTTTGCTCATCAGTCTCTCTGCCTCTACCATGACCGCCATGTTTTTAAAAAACATGGCAATTGGAAGTCTACATGCACAGAGACTTATACGCAAAAAGTGGCAAGAATCTTGAGTACATGGGCAATTCACAGCACTTTCTACATATACATCTGTGTGTGAACATAGACTTATACCCAAAAAGCACTGGGAATTGTCCAGGCAGGAGGAGGAGGAGACAAGGCATCTCCTCCTCATGAGCAGGAGACAGCTAGCAGGGGGGCGTGTGATGCACCTACTACCACTACTACCTGGTTGGCTATCAAGGATAGCCAACCAGCAGTGCAGTGCACACCTCCACAGCTCGCTTGTCTCCTCATGAGCAGGACATAGCTAGAAGTCCTTGGGGGTGTTTCCACCAGCGATTTACCCCCTCAATTGACAAGGCACAGTGCCCCTTTGATATAGATATCCTGCAGGTTATAATGGGGGCTGGTTTCCATCTTTGTGCTGGAAGAAAGTAAAACAAGGATCCATGAAATCAAAAAGGGATCCTCATGATTTCATATAATTTTTAAAGGGGAGACTCCCAAAACCACCATCTAGTCACAGAGCACATCTGCCTACAGGAACTGAAGCAGAAAAATCATGGATGCACCACTTGTGGGCACAGCCATGGTGGAAAAAATTGGATCCAAGGCAGAGATCCCAAGGGATCCTCATGATTTTTACAAGACACATACCCCAAACCACCATCCTATCACAAAGCACATGTGCCTCCACAGACTGAACCAGAAAAATCATAGATCCGCCATTTGTGGGTGCAGCCACGACACAAACACAGGGATCCGAAGCAGGGATCCTCTTGATTTCACATAATTTTTCACACCATTTGAAGTGAAGCAGAAGATCTGGGATTCTTAGTGTGCATACTTGGAAAGATGAGTTCTGTGCTTTGATGGGGCGGCAGGGGGACCCAATGTAAAAATTAAGAGGATCCACACTGATTGGGCTTTATCCATGGCTTTATAACATGATGGTGCTATGTTAGGCCCCCAAATCTATGTTTTTTTGTCACTCAGTCTGTGGGCATAGATGTGCTCTGTGATACGATGGTGTTTAGGGGTAAAAAATATTTCTTGTAAAAATCATGAGGATCCCTAAGGATCGCTGCCTTGAATCCAATTTTTTCCACCGTGGCTGCACCCATGAGTGGCAGATCCATGATTTTTCTGATTCAGTCGATGGAGGCAGATGTGTTCTGTGATACGATGGTTGTTTGGAGTGTGTTTCTTGTAAAAATCATGAGGATCCCTGTTTTTGCGCTGTGGCTGTGCGCCTATGAGTGGCAGATACATGATTTTTCTGGTTCAGTCCATGGAGGCAGATGTGCTCTGTGATGTGTTATGGTGGTTTGGGGGATTTTTGCTTTGCAAAAATCATATGAAATCAAGAGGATTCCTGCCAAGGATTCATGTTTTTGTTCCATGGCTGCACCCATGAGTGGCGGATCCATAATTTTTCTGGTTCAGTCCATGGAGGCAGATGTGCTCTGTGATTGGATGGTGGTTTCGTGGGCCTCCTCTTTAAAAATCATATGAAATCATGACAATCCCTTTTTAATTTTATGGATCCTCATTTCACCCAATCCCCTTTGTGTTTACTGCTCTCTTTCCTAGCACAAGCATATGTGTGTCTAATAGGAAGAAACTCCCACTGTGCTCATTGAGGCCTGCTCCTGAAATGCAGGAGCATCTGGAGTTTCAGAGGAAAGGAGAAGGGGGGGAGGGGGAAGCTTCTCTTATTGGTTGAGCAGCCCCTGCCAGCCAGATGACTCCAGCCTCCCCCAGCAAGTATGTTCTGTGAAGCGATTTTTACTGCTCCAGAGAACCTGCTTGTGGAGCCCTACATGGAACATAGCAGCAAAGCTGATTCCTTTTTAAAATTCCAGTACTCCTCCATTAGCTTCTCCTTCCATTCTCATGGAAACATAGCCATAGACAGCTGAGCAGGTAGGAGGCGGAGGCAGCGTGGCACTGAGAGAGGTATAGCTCTTTGCTTTGAGCGTTTTTGTGGAAAAACTCAAATTTCAGCTGCACGTAGCAAATAAAGTACTGGGTCAAACTTAGGGATGGTGGAGAATTCCGCCACGGATTTCAGTGAGGCCGAATGCACTGCCATTCGGCCCCCCGAAACCTGTGGCAGAACGGCCTCCCACCCCGCACCACCTCGCAGAATAGGTCTGGAATGAAACTTACCTGGGGGTCCGGTGGTGGTGGCTCCAGCAGCTCCAGCGGCGGCAGCTGGTCTTTCGACCGGCTGCTGTGGCCGCCATTTGCGTCCTGCTCTTTGCCGTGATAGGCTAGGTAAGTATTTACATGGCCTATCACGGCAAGCTAAAAAAACAAAACACGTACGCAAATGGCAGTGGCTACGGCAGCCGCCATTTGCATTCCCTTTTTTTCGCTGTTTTAGCCTACATAAATATTTACATAAGCTATTACAATGAAAAAAAAGGGGAACGCAAAAAGCGTAGTGGGCACTATTTGCGTTCCTTTTTTTTCGCCATAATAGCTTACGTAAATATTTACGTAGGCTAAAACAGCAAAAAAAAGGAACGCAAAGGGCGCCCACTATGCTATTTGCATTCCCCTTTTTTTCACTGTAATAGCCTACGTAAATATTTACGTAGGCTAAAACGGCTAAAAATAGGAAACGCAAATGGCGGCCGCTGTAGCCACCACCATTTGCGTACTAGGGATGTACGAAAGTCACTTACCTTTTGTGGATTATGTTGATGGTGGGGGGGAGGCATTCCGTCCCTCCCCCCGGAATCCTCGACAAGGGGAGGGAGGCGATCCGTTCCTCCCCCCCCCGGAATCCTCCACAGCCAGCTGTGCTCCGCGGCAGCTCAGCAGAGCAGCCAGCCAGGCCCAGCCAGGCCAGATCTGTCCGCAGCCAGAATTTCCGGCCACGGAGGGCTCTGGGGGGGGGGGATTTTTTGCGTTCCATCGCCATTTGCGTTCCTTATTTTTGCCATCTTAATCTACGTAAATATTTACGTAGACTAAGACAGTGAAAATAAGGGGAACGCAAATAGTGTAGCGAACGCTATTTGCGTTCGCCTAATTTTCGCCGTCTTAGTTTACATAAATATTTATGTAGACTAAGATGGCCCAAAATAAGGAATGCAAATGGAAGCTGCCCTAGCCGCCGCCATTTGCATACGCCTTTTTCTTTTTCTTTTTTTTTACCCAGTCGTTTTAGGCTACGTAAGTTTTTATGTAGCCTAAAACGTCTGGGTAAAAAAAAAAAAGGCGTACGCAAATGGTGGCCGCCATTTGCGTACGCCTTTTTTTTTTTTTACCCAGACATTTTAGGCTATGTAAAAACTTACGTAGCCTATCACGTCTCTGTAAAATAAAATTTAAAAATGGCAAATGGCAGCGGCGGCAGCCAGTCGGAAGACCAGCCGCCGCAGCCGCTGCCGCCGCTGCCCAGAAGATCCGCCCCAGGTAAGTCTCGTCCCGGGGGGATCCACGGGGGGGGGCAGGCCGTTCCGCCACAGATTTTGGGGGGGGCAAATGCACTGGCTTTGGCCTCACCAAGATCCGTGGCGGGATTCTCTGCCATCCCAATTGCGTACGCTGTTTTGTTTTGTTGTGTGTTTTTTTGGCTTGCCATGATAGGCTACGTAAATACTTTTTTACGTTGCCTATCATGGCAGCTTCACTGGACATAAATACGCCATTTGCGTCTGCAGCAGCCCGTCCACAGCCGGAACTCTGGCTGTGGATGACCCTGGCCGGCGGCTCCGCAGAGCTGCTGCGGAGCAGAGCCTGCCAGGCAGGATTTCGGGGGGAGGGACGAAGCGCCTCCCCCCCACTGTAGATGTCCCTGGACGAAACCAGGTAAGTGTTTCTTACATCCCTAGTCAAACTCTCTGAAATTTGGCAGGTGGGAACCCCGTCATGTCGGCAGAGAGGCCTCCAAGTGTCATGAATTTATGAGGGAGAGGGTCTTTTCTGTGGTGGCCCCAACTCTGTGGAACTCCCTCCCTAGGGAACTCCGCCATGCCCCCTCTTTAATGAGCTTCCACCATGCATTAAAAACGTGGTTGTTCAGGCAGGCATTTGGGGTGGGTTAGGGTATTTTAGAAAATGTTTTTATTGTAGAATTGTATTGTTTTAAACTGTTTTATTATATATTTGTACATCGCCCAGAGTGGCTGGGTGACCAGCAGATGGGCGATTAATAAATTTAATAAATAAATAAATAAATAAAACTCATGTAGCAGGGTATACTCTAGACTTGGTTTTCTCAACTGGACATGAAGATGGTGGTCTGAAGGTGGGGGACTTTACATCAGTCCCCTTGTCATGGTCACATCATTGCCTGCTGATGTTTAGACTTACAGCAGCTTTTCCCCTTTGCAAGGGTGGGGGACCTATTAAAATGGTCCATCCCAGAGGCTAATGGATCCAGATTGTTTCCAGAAGACTCTGGGGAGGTTTCCACCTCCTATGGCAGGCTCTTCTGTCAAAATTCTGGGTGATATGTAGAATGCAGAAATTGCCCAAGAGGTTGAGACGGCTGCTCCTCAGCGCCCTTTCCTGAGTAGAGCTCATACTGCTCTGTGGTATAACCTGGAGCTGAGAGTGATGAAACAAAATTGGAGGTGGCTTGAGCATAGATGGAGAAGAAATCCTAGTGGATGCAATCAAACACTAGTATGTGCCTATGGTAAAGTATATTCAGGGGCATTGACGTGACAAAAAACGCATCATCTTGCAAGGGATGTCAGAGAATTTTGTTACGGATCTCAGTGAGGATGAATGCCAATGCATTCGGCCCCCCAAACTCCGTGGCGGAATGGCCTGCCACCCCCCCGCCCCCCGCGGATCCCCCCCGGGACGAGACTTACCTGAGGCGGATGTTCCAGACAGCGGTGGCACCAGCGGCGGCTTCAGCGGCGGTGGCTGGTCTTCCGACTGGCTGCCACTACCGCCACCATTTGCAGTCTGTTTCCCCCCCCCCATTCGTGATAGGCTACATAAAGACTTACGTAGCCTATCACGTCTGGCTTAAAAAAACAAACGCGCGTACGCAAATGGCAGCGGCTACGGCTGCCGCCATTTGCATTCCTTATTTTTGGTCGTCTTAGTCTATGTAAATATTTACGTAGACTAAGACGGCAAAAATAAGGGGGGACACAAATAGCATAGCAGATGCCATTTGCGTTCCCCTTTCTTGTCTTCATCTTAGTCTACGTAAATATTTACGTAGACTAAGATGGCCCAAAATAAGGAACACAAATGGCGGCAGCCGTACCCGCCGCCATTTGCATATGCTTTTTTCTTTTTTTTTTTAACCCACACATGATAGGCTACGTAAGTCTTTACGTAGCCTATCATGACTGAATTCAGGGATGCAAACGGCCGGATAGCCGGCTGCTGGCGGAGCCAGCCAGCAGCTCTGCGAAATCCCCCCGGAGTGGAGCTGGCCAGCCAGGATTCTGGGGCAAGGGATGGAGCGCCTCCCCCCCCAGCGGAACCCGGCAGAGCCAGGTAAGCGAGGTTTCATACACCCCTACATCTTGCGGCCTCTACTGAATCTTCTGTCACCCAGCAGAGCTCTTCAGTAGCATCTGTGGGGGCTATTAGATGCTGGTCCTAAGGACACTGTAGACCCCTCTGAGGCCCTTGCTAGGCACTTCCAGGATCAAATATCTTCCATCCTCTGGGAGTTAGACTCCAGTGTTATAGCAGGTGAATCTGGTGAGGTATCCAGAGCACAGCCTTGTCCTGTTCTCCTGGATGAGTTTCAGTTGGTACAGCTCGAGGACATTGACAAGGTGCTTGGCCAGGTTCATGCAACCACTTCTGTACTGGATCCTTGCCCCCCTTTGCTTATAAAAACTGACAGGGGACAAACAGCTGGCTGGGCCAAGGAGGTGATTAATGCCTCCTTGCCAGAGGGAGTGGTCCTAGGCCGCCTCAAAAGAGGCGGTGGTGAGACCACTCCTTCTTGGACCTGGAAAACCTTAATAATTTTAGACCAGTGGCAAATGTTCCTTTTCCTGGTCAAGGCTCTTGAGCAGATGGTTGCCAACCAGCTCCAGACATTCTTTGATAAGACCGATTATCTAGAACGATTTCAGTTGGGGTTCAGGAAAGATTTTGGCACAGAAACAGCCTTGGTCACCCTGTATGATGATCTACATCAGGAGAGAGACAGAGGGAGTGTGACCTTGTTAATTCTCCTTGATCTCTTAGTGGTTTTCGAAACCATCGGCTATGATATCCTTTTGGGACAATTGTCTGAGCTGGGAGTGGGATGGGTTCACTCCTACTTGGATGGTCAGCTCCAGAAGGTGGTGCTTGGGGAATATTGCTCAGCCCTGAGGATTCTCCAATATGGGGTTCCACAGGGGTCGGTTTTGTCTCCTATGCTATTTAACACCTACATGAAACCACTGAGTGCGGTCATCCAGAATTTTGAAGTGTGTTGTCATCAGTACACTGATGGCATGCAGCTCTATTTCTCCTATTCATGTTCTTCAGGTGAGGCTGTGGATGTACTAAATCGGTGCCTGACTGCAACAATGGACTGGGACTGTGTCTCCACCACAATGGAAGGAGAAGTGAATGACAGTACCCCCCCCCCTTTTTTTAAGGAATCAGCTTTGCTGCCCTTTGGTCCTTGCAGGACTCCACAACGGAGTGCTCCGCACCAGTAAAAATTGCTTCACAGAACATACTTCCTGGTGTGGAGGTGGAGTGAATGTCATCTGACTGGCAGGGGCTGCTCAACCAATAAGAGAGGCTTCCCCCTCTCTCTCCCTTTTCTCCTTTCCCCTGAAGGTCCAGATGCACCCGCATTTCAGGAACAAGCCTCACTGAGCACAATGGGAGCTACTTCTGAGTAGACACAGATATGCTTGTGCTGGGAAAGAGGTGGGGGGAGAACACAGGCATGGGAAACCAGCCCTCTTTCTAACCAAACCAATACCAGGCAGGATCTCTATAACAAAGCTGTGAAGTAGTCACTCCCTAAGGCAATAAACCAAACAAGGAGAACTCGAGCCTCGCGCTTTAGAGCGTTTGGGGAATGTGCTTTAAACTGTGCTATTTCAATTGATACATTCCATGGGGTTTTCTTGGCAAGAATACTGGAGTGGGTTGCCATTTCCTTCTCCAGTGGACCACATTTTGTCAGAACTCTCCGCCATGACCTGTCCGTCTTGGGTGGCCCTGCACGGCATAGCTTATGGCTTTACTGAGTTACGCAAGCCCCTTCGCCACAACAAGGCAGTGATCCATGAAGGGGGTACCCCTCAATTGAGGGGTATCTCTGTAAATTCTGATGTGGGCATTCAGGGGACAAGCCTCACTGAACACAATGGGAGTTACTTCTGAGGAGACACTACATGGTTTGTGCAGGGACAGGAAACACACAGGAAACACCCCTTGCCCGGGGTCAGGGTGAAAGGCACACCCCTGGGCAGGGCTAGCATACCCAAGGTAAATGCAGGGGGTTTGGGGGGCACACAACAATAATACTGAGAACCCAACTTGAGGAAAAGAATTGGACTTTAAACAGTCTCTGGAAATCCGGTTTTCCCTGATGAGCTCCAAGGTGGCTGCTGGATGGCCACAATGTCATGTATCCCTAACAACTTCAACATGCAGAAAGCTCGGAGTAAATCACTGGTGGAGACACCCCCCCCTTGATGAGGGCTAATAAACTGAAACTCAATCCAGACAAGACTGAGATGCTGTTGGTAGGTGGTTCTGCTGACCAGATGGGGGGTGCTCAACCTGTTCTGGATGGGACTGCAGTCTCCCTGAAGGAGCAGGTTCGCAGCTTGGGGGTTCTTCTCCTTGAGCCATCTTTGTCACTTGAGGCTCAGGTGAGGCTCATTCTATGCCACAGGCCTCAGTGGCAAGGAGTGCCTTCTACCAGCTTCGTTTGGTGGCCCAACTACACTCCTATCTGGATAGAGATAACCTGGCTTCAGTTGTCTATGCTCTGGTAAACGCCAGGTTAGATTACTACAATGCACTCTATGTGGGGCTGCCTTTGAAGATGGTTCAGAAGCTGCAGCTCATGCAAAATACAACAGTCAGATTGATAATGGGGACCAGAAGGTTTGAACATATAAAATCAACCCTTGCCTGCTTGCATTGCACAATTCAACGTGCTGGTTTTAACCTATAAAGGCTTAGGCATGCCGCAGGCACCCATTTCAGTCCGCAAATCTTTCAGACCGCTGGCGCCTGCGCACCCGAGCTGCATTTTTGAAAAACATGGTGATTGGGACAGAGATGAACAGGCCCGAGTAAGTTGTGGACTGCTCACCGAGTGTGGAGGGGGGCTCTACTGCAGCCCAGAGGGCCAGTGAGCAAGGAGAGAGCTCAGAGGGCAACCAGAGAACCCAAGCTGGGATTAGGGATGGCGGAGAATTCTGCCATGGACCCCAATGAGGCCGGATTCCAAAGAATCTGGCCTCCGGAGTCCATGGACAAAGCTGGGGAAAGATCATTTTCTTTACATGGATAAAGGCCTCCTTTATTAAACAATTAAATCCATAGCACATCCAGTTTGAGGAAATCAGGTACTAAGCCTCGGAAAAATGTCTACCCGGGAGATCAACTTAAAAGTAGTGCTGAAAGATGGCAAGTTAAAAATCAAGAAATGCTAGAGCTCAGTACTTTACAGGAACTGTAACACAGCAAGGCTAGGGTTGAAATGTTGCAGGAAGAAAAAAAGTCTAACAGCTTCAAAGCATGCCTGAGCTGCACATGTACGAGGGTTTCCAAATTTGCAGGAACTGGTCTGCTCCATGCATGCAGTTGTTTGAAACTAGCATTACCTTTTATTGAAGATGGCAAGAGGTGCTTGATCACAGAGAACTTCAGACTGTGCCAACAGAGCCCAGAATGGATACATTGTATTGGTCAAGTAATACAAGGTAAATTGACCCCACTATCCTGATGGAGAGGCATCTGATAGCGCTGTGCACAGAAAAAGTACTTGGTTCAGATCCCTCCTTGCTGGTTCAGAGCCTTGGACTGACATCGCCCTCTGCCTCAGACCCCAAAGCACAGGCTCACCTTAGTTCATTTTCTAAAGGCCCCCATGCCTTCCCCCAATGAAGTGGGGGGTGGGGGGAGTCAACAAATGCCTATGGTAGAATTGGATGCCTATGGCAGAATTGCAAGGCATAAGTGGCCCATTCTGATGGGATAACACCTGCCACATTTCACACAAATAGGTGAAGGGACTTTTGTGCATTGAGCCCTTAAAGTTAGTGAGTGGGGGTGGCAGTTTAAGGGATGCCCCTACCCCTCCCATGCTTTTGTGGGCAACCTGGGGTGCTCTGTGTGGTGCAGCCATGTTATATACAGAGAGAAAGTGTTAGAGTAGTGCTTAGCACATGCTGTAAAATCTTCATCTTCCAAGATTCCTGCTTTGTCCAAAATGAATGCACAGCCCTAGAATACGATGTATGCTAACAATACTGCTGATTCCTGCAAACTCTTATAATAATGCCTGCAGTTACATCTTTTGGCTGAACGGGAGACAAGAGTAGCAAACCCATATGAACAAACTGAATATTTTATAGGAATACATTGGCTATATATATTACATATTTCACCAGTTGGTGGTGAGGACATTTCTATTCCAGCAGGCTTTGGTATGATAAGTGTTTGTTTTGTTTAAAGGCTGTTTTATCTATGGGCTCTGCCTCTGTATTTTCATTGCCTTTGTCTTTCCATTGTCTTTTTTAATTGAATGCATTGTGTTATATTATACAGTGGTTTCAAACTGCGTGAGCTGTGCCAAGTGGTGCAGCAGCACTAAAATTAATCTATCATCATCAACATTTCTATACTGGCCCATAGCCAAAGTTCTCTGGGCGGTTTACAGAAGTTAAAACATTAATACACAATATATTAAGTTTAAAAGTCATGTACATAAAAGCACACAGACAATATACACAAACAACATATAACTAAAACCAACTTTGAACAGTTAGTCATTACTAAAGACACATCCAGGACAGATTAAAACTCATCATGTGCTGCCAAATGCCTACGAAAAGAGATAAGTCAACCTGGCGCTGAAAATGCCAACAATGTTGGCACCAGGCAGACCTCATTGGGGAGATTGTTCCACAAAGGGGGGGGCACCACCAAGAAGGACCTCTCTCTTGTTGATGCCTTCCAAGCTTCCCTCGGAGGAGGTACCCAGAGGAGGACCTTAGATGCTGAATGCAGAGTATGGGTAGGTTTGTTTCAGGAGAGGCGTGGTGGCAGGTATTGCAGTCCCAAGCCATGTAGGGCTTTATAGGTTAAAACCAGCACCTTGAATTGAGCTCAGAAGTAAATCAGCAGCCAGTGCAAGCGGACCAGAGTCAGTTTTATATGCAGACCTTCTAGTGCCAGTTATCAATCTGGCCACTGATTTTGCTTGAGCTGCAGCTTCTGGGTAAATAAATATCACACATGCCTATTTTTGGTTAATGGTAATCAATCCAGCTGATGGTACTCAATCAAATCTATCTAGTATGAGCATGAAGACCTGATATTAGGGATGGCGGAGAATTCCGCCACGGATCTCAGTGAGGCCGAATGCCAGTGCATTCGGCCCCCTGAAATCCGTGGTGGAACAAAGCCCCACCACCACCACCACCCCACAAAAGGCACCTACCTGGTGCCATTCGTGCTGCTTTGCGAATGGTGGCCACATTTGCAGCTGTCATTCGCTTCACGATTTTTCCCGTGATAGGCTACGTAAATACTTACGTAGCCTATCACAGCTAATGTAGGGACGCCATTTGCATCCCTGCAGAGGCCGTGATAGGCTACGTAAATATTTACATAGCCTATCACGGCATAAAAAGGGAACGCAAATGGCGACCGCCATAGCCAGCCCCGCAGAGTTGCTGGTGAGGATTTCGAGGAGAGGGACAGAGCGCCTCCCCTCCACCACGGATGTCACGAAACAAAACAGGTAAGTACATTCCTACCTGATATACAGCAATTTTTTAAGAGAACAAACCCCAAACATTAATGTTAATTATGTTTGTGAAAATTACAGAGTTCATCCACTCAGCAGGGATTTGGGGGAGGGGGGAGCAAGGGAAAAAGCTGGGAGGGCAGAGTATTTGAAGGCCTTTTTCACTGGAGCAGATAATCAGGCAATTAAAATAACATGTAAACAAAAAATATCAATTGCAGAATAGAAACTTGATGACATGCACAAGAACTCCATGCAGAGATCCAAACGTGATGACTTGAACAAGAACTTTTAAGAAAGCAGGAGCAAGGAAGGACTGCAGGACACCTAACATGCAGCATGCCATTTTCTGAGTTTGGAAAGGAAGATCCCAGAGGAGTCATCAGCTAGAATTCTCTCTGCTTCATTACATCACAGATTTAAACAGTTCCTTCCAAACTCTCCATCCCATGTTCTTTATGGACCTTGTTCAATAAATATCAGGTTTCCCCCAATGACACCAATATCCTTAAGTATTTATGGCATGCTGGACCATGCTGTGTTCCACAGCTATTCATGGCCATAGAAGCCAGGGGAGGGGGCTTGGCAGCTATTTGGCATGGACGTCTAAGCGTTGGTGTAACTGGAGAGACTTGGTTCATCCACAGCCACATTCTGCTTGCTCAAAGACCTTCATAGCAAGGGAAAATGTTGGTCTCTGCTACCCTTGAATGGGCAATGATGCCATTGACATTGACAAGCACATCTTCAATGAGAATGGATATAGATCAAGTTGCTTGTATCGATCAACATGCTCACAATGCACTCCCAGCACCTTGCATGGGTTTGACAGCTGTACAGATCTAATTCAAGCTAGAATGAATAGCTGCTACTTCCCACCCACTTCCTCTTTCAGGCACCAAGGATATAGTGAATCCAGCCTTCCTCAACCTTCCAGATCAACTCACGTCATCCCCAGCCAGCATGGCCAAGGGTAAACCTATAGAGGGGGTGACATCAGAGGGTCAAACAAGATGTGTTTGCATTTAACGAGCACTGTTCAAAAAATGCAAATAGCAGGTGCTTGGGGGGGGGCGGAGTGATAATTAACAGGAGGGAGAGAAGGTTTCAACCTTTCCTCCCCTGCTTTGCTCCTCATGAAAATTGCACAGGAAGGACCCTGCCCCCCATTTGCCAAATAACTTCTTCAGAGGAGTAGTTTGGGGCAGTGATATCGAAACAGATAAGTGGGGGAGGAGCACTTAGGATACTAGCAAAAATGCTAGGAATGGATGATTACATTTGAAAACACACACAATATACTCACAAATTTTCATGCTAACAGAAAAAAACAAAGCTCCCAACCTGATATGGACACAAGTTGGAAAGAGCTTCAAGGTGGAATTCAGAGAACCTCAATGAGCTCAAGTTTTGCTATTTCACACATCCCTAGCAAGAAATGCACATTTCTCCCGTTTGCATGAGTTGCCACCCAGGAGAGAGGAACAAAACTAGAAGAACACTGTATAGCTCTATCAGTTCAAAGAGACCCTTGAAAAGCCAATGAGAGCCAGGGTGATGTAGTGGTTACAGTGTTGGACTGGGATTCAGGAGATCTGGGTTCTAGTCCCCACTCAGCCATGGAAGCTCACTGGGTGACTTTGGGTAAGTCACGGACTCTCAGCCCAACCTACCTCACAGGGTTGTTGTTGTGAGGATAAAATGGAGAGAAGGAGGATTATGGGTTCCTGAAGGAGAAAAAGAGGCAGGATATAAATGTGATAAATTAAATACAATTAAAATGTACAGCTGTATTCCTTTGGCAAACCACAGGGAACTGCACATACTCATAGAAAAATTGGGATGATATGCTCAGCCTTCCTCTGGGTGTTCATTAGGTTCAAATCCCAACAGCCACCAGTTTGCCACAGTGTACTGCTATATGGCACCACAGATAGGCCTCCACCCTTAAAAGCTTTCATCCAATGTAAGAAAATACACACTCCTTAAAAAGTGCAGATCCCAGACTACAGGGTCAATGCATGGTCAGTAGAACAAGGACTGGCCCATTATTTATTTAACACCCTTCTAACCCACCTTTCACTAAGAACGGAGAAGTCATTATGGCTGGGTACCTGGACTGTATTTAGCAATGTAGAATTCTTGACAGGTAAAGTGCTACCAGATTGGAATCAGAAGGCACGGGGTGGTATGTGTGTTTTCTGTGCTGCTAAACTCCCAGCATGATCTTCCTTCCTAATAAATTTACTAGGAATACAAGAGAGGGGGGCAACATATTTGTGCACAGAGGTGATGAGGCAGTCAGTGTTGGCTCCAGGTTTTAAGGGTAAGATGACCTGGGGTGGGGGGCTTGAGTAGCCCCACCTCCTCGCTGTTGATACTGCTCATTTGCTTGTCCTTCTCCTCTAGGCTGGCCAGAGGAAGAAGGTATGGCAAAAGAGTTGCCTCGGAGAGGGCAGTGAACAGGGGACAACAGCAAGGAAAAACAGCAACAGGGCCAGGGAATTCTGGGGACCTCAGCAAATGACAACAATGCTATACAAGTCAGAGCATCCCTGACAGATGGACAGCCATCTGTCAGGGATGCTCTGACTTGGATTCCTGCATCGAGCAGGGGGTTGGACTCGATGGCCTTGTAGGCCCCTTCCTACTCTACTATTCTATGATTCAATGACCCTGCCCTGGACTGCAGGTGCAAGATGTTGCTGGCAGCATCTTGCACTATATCAAATGTCATTTCAGAAGATCTCCTCCATGACCATATGAGGTGGGGTCTTGCAGCAGGAATCAAGCCCCTGAAGACCCTGGGTGCATGGCTCATGCACTAGCATACACGGCTCTTTGGATCCCAGCCATGGCCTGCAGGTTACCTTCACAACACAATCCTCTAAATACAGTAAACAATTTATCTGGGTTATAAGTAGCTCTAGCCAGAAGAAAACTGCTTCTACAACCCCATCAGGCCATCACTGAAGGGTGGACCAAGACCCATGACAACTCTGTACAGCACTAGTATTTCTGAACCTCAACTTTTACAAAACCTAGCACTAAAATTAGCAGTTGGGGTCAGAGAACATTGCTTGAAAGCATCACGTTCATCATGTGGGAATTTGGGTGTTTTCTAATGGACCAATACTATTACCTATAACCTTTATACCATCTTTACTTGAAAGAAGGAATGTGAAAACATTCATACCACTTTATCTACAAGCAACTGAGAGAAATTTTGAATAAATGGCACATCAGAACTGTCAGTGAAGAAGAAATAAGGTCTGTATAAACTCATACATTTCTCACCACGCCACGTATACACAGTTAAAAGCCATACTATTGTTCACCCATGATTTTTTTCTTTATGTTTATTTTAATCCATCAAAAAGTACCAGCATGACTATTGATAAAGTTTCATAACTCAGGAAATTGCAATCAGCTTTAATCACATTACATCTTTGAGTGACACAGATCTCAAGAGCAACTCATTCCTGCCATTTATGCCTTCCTAAGTCCTGCATCTTCCAATCAGAAAGTCATGCAGCAGAATGAAAGGAAACGGCATGATCAAAGTTTTAAAAGTTCAGTGTCTTTGAGACCACAGACATCTAATGTTGGAAGCTTTGAAGTGAACTGTTGCATAGAAAAGAATCAGTAAGTCAGAATGCATATCATTCCATACAACAGAAGAGCAATTGGGAGCAATCCTCTACCTCTAGTCATTTGTACTACATAGAGAAGTCTATCAAGAGGTCACACACCTTATCAATGTGATGCACAAGGTGCAGCCAGAAATCAAGTGCAAATTAGTTTACAAGTCTGTTACTAGAGCTCCTGTACACAAGCACAACAGGCTTTGAACTTCATCAAGGGATACTTGAATTCAGAAGCAAAAAACATCACTATACTCCATAGATAACCGTTTAATAATTCTCTCTACCCAGGTACCCCTGGGAATTGTCATTCTGTGAAGGATGGGTGTATGTAGAGATTTCTAATAAAATTAGCACTAACAAACTACTATTCCCAAGATCCTTTTAGGGAGTCAAACATTAGACTTGCCACAAAAAAAAAAAAAGAATATATATTTGTAGTCCAATTATACCAAAACCAATCTAAAGCTGTTCAGTTTCATGAAATTCAGTACACCCCACATTCTATTATTTGCTTCTAAATTATTAGGATTATAGTTCTAAATAGACTTACTAGGGAGTAAGTACCATTTAACTCAATGGGGCTTACTTCTTAGAAAATATGCTGCACAAAGATCAGGCTGCACAACTGCTGGAGTTTTTTTTTTTAAACTGGGAACTTTGTCTGTTTGAGGTTACAGCATATTTGTTTGTTTTTATCTATTTTACTTAATGTATTTCTGGATCACTCCTCCAATCAATGAGGTGATTTACAATAAAACCACGAAAATAGTAATACATTAAAAAAAAACCTGATAAGATAAACACATTGCGATAGAACAGTGGAAGTTTCTAAAATCAAGGCATAGCATCAATCACTAAAAGCTTGGCAGAATATAGCTTTTTTTAGCCATCTCAAAGCCAATAATGAGGGAGCCAACCTAACCTCCCTAGGAACAAGGGTGGCCTACCAGAGTGCTGCTACATGAAAGGCCCTGTCTTTGGTCCCCACCAACCTTACCTCTTTAGGGGGTTGGACATGTAACAGGGTCTCAGATTATGAACATAAGCTCCAGACATTATATTTTGTAATAAATCTGCTTTTGCACTCCATTGCTAACTATGTATTTACTGAAGGGACATAGAGTTCCTTGTAACTTTGCTAGTGTTAATCTACTACATATTGCTAACATTATAAAGATGGTGAAAGCAAGCATGAGGTGGTTCTATAAAGGTACTTATCCACTAAAATGGTACAAGGTCGACAATTTCAAATGATAGCACAGTAAAGGACTCTTGGGTATCCTTGCTGTACACTGGGTATCCAGAAAAAGACCAGTTTCAATGAAAGACAAAAAAAAGTCTGGAAAGTGGCTGAAAAATGTCAGTTCCTTTGGAGTGCAAAGGTTTACAAACACAAGCAATTTCTCATCCCACAACAAAAGTAAGAATTAGCACACCAGGATGCCAGAGGTCTGAATCCAAGGAGGAGGAAAATCTCTGCTTCTGTCTTCACACTGACATGTGATTACCCAGCATGGTTTTTGTCCTACAAACTTTTTCCCTGTAGTTCTGTATGAAAAGGCACCTTGGCAGTAATAAAGAGCTGATGTTGTAACCACCAGACAGTTGTAACACGTTTTCAGTTGCTTGATTCTCATTTCTCACAGTGGGGTCATGCACAACAGTCTCATATAAAGGAAGTAAGGGAATAGGAAAAGGTAAAAAATGAAATTGAGATTGCATAATATTTTGTGTGGAATAATTTGAAAACCAGGAGAATAAAACAAACAGTATTGGATTTTTGAATTTGCTCATCATAAGTATAAAGGAATCAAATGAATTAAATCCCCAATCCCTAATAAAAGAGGATGTATTAATATTTTACTTCTTGGCATTTGTTATCAGCTATTACCACACATCTCCAGGTACACATTCAGTTCTTTTCTGAGGACATAAAATTCAAAGCAAATGCACATTTCCCCCCAAAACAACTAAAACCAAATTGCACATCTGAGGTTTCAAACTTCAGAAGTGCTCCTTAATTTTCTGTTAATACTCCCAATATGAATTTAGGAACATCATATTTTCACCTTAGAAACATGTTCATCACATCATAAAGAGCCTAAAACAGCTGCAATTCATTCTAGGTTTTTAATGGGCTCAGCCCTCGCCCCCCCCCCCCCAAATCTACTTTGATAGTGTCTATTTGATATTTCTCTAACAACTCAGGTGCAAAAGCACCAAACAAATTAATGAAACAGATTAATGAAATTTGAGCATTAAACATACATTTCTTATTACTAAAAGTTCAGACAAACAAATTAACAGGAACAATGACAATATCACCCCTGAAAAGAAAGAATCTTTTTCTTTTTTCTTTTTTGGATTGTTTGTTTTTTGAAGATATGGATTTCAATATGGCCAGGGACCACCCCCATTCCTGCAGCTGGATGTCAGCTGGAGGGGACCAAAAAAAGTGATGGAAGGAGGCAGGCAGGCAGAAAAGCAGGCTCTGGTCCATCCCATCTAAAAATAACAGATTCGGGGAGCTGATTCACCCTTCACTCTAGATACAGCAAATGTGCAAGGCAAATAGTAGCTTCTGAAGCAGTGTGTACAATAGCTAACGTCCTCAATTAAGAGCTAAAGACTTCAATATACATATGCAAGCATTTCCTATGAAACAAACTGTAGATCAACTCTGCTGGCAAGATACTAATGTGATATTAGCGCATGGGACACTTTTCCACATTTCTTTATATCAAGCCACAAAACCGTACACATAAAACTGCTCATAGAGCAGCAGCGGCAACAGCAAGAATCATGAATGAGAACACTGCAGCTTGAATCATTCAGAGCCCCAAAACTACCTTGCCGAAGTTACAAACAGTTACATAAGGCTACCCACCGGCATCACTGCCATCCTTCACTACACATGACTTCACGTCAAGCAACACCGTTCCCAAAGGGACCGGGATAATTTCAGCCGTAATAAACCTCCTGATTGGCAAAGCGCAGTTCCCCCATGTCCCACAGCTAACAGAAGAGAGAAAATTGCTGGCATTACCTTTGTTGAGGGTGCCTGTGATGAGTTTAAAGATGGTTTGGGCAAATTTAACGATCCCATGTTTACATCTCTTCGAACAGCCACTCATGGTTCACAGGAGGAGGACAGCTCTCTCTCTCGTGTGTTCAGTTCAAACAGAAAAGTCCTTTCCAACTTGGATGGTACAAAACTCTGACCTGAGGCTCTAACAGCAGCAGTAGCCTGGTGCTGAAAGAGAGAGCTTTCAGGAATGGTGGCAGGGGGGTTTCTTTGCCTAGCCTCTGTTAAAGGTACAGCTCAGCCCAGCTCTCTCCAACTGTACAGTCTACATTGATGCTATAGGATGCCCTGTGGATTGATCAGCCTGGATGGTACTTAGTAAGTCAAGCACATACAGGGAGCCTCTCTGTAGAAAGCAGCAAGGAGGAGGAGTTTGCCATACCAAGCTTTGCTGTGTCTGTCTTACAGGGCAGTGGTAATGCAGCAATTAATACCAACGTCGGAAGGGGGGCGACTACTGCACCGAACGGCTGCTGTTTCAAGTGCCTCTTTCTGCTTCACAGACATAGCTTCCCAGCAACTCTCATTCATCCTTTTTGTTAGAGGCAGGGGAAGGGACTGGTCACGAATGGGGGGAAAAACACCTGCCTAAGGATCTGTGCGCTACACAGAGTGGCACATAGCAAGAGAGCAGGCGATCTTTTCTCTTACTGAAATTACTGTATCCAACCAACAGTTCTGTTCCAATTCCAAAAGCCCACTGCAGGTTTGGCCATCTCTGTCAGGATCGAAGTAGCTCCCTGATGACAAAGGAGTCTGAAACTGCTTCCCAGTAAAATCTCATCTCTTGTCTTCTGTTGCAAGCAACACCAAACATTTGAGTTGCCACACTTTTCTTTTTTGTATTGGACTATTGGCCTATGCAGAAAGTAAGCAGGTGAAGTTCCTATCACTTCAGAAAGAGAATCACCTGCTTCATTTCTGCTTGCTGTTAAAGATGCAGGAGCAGTAAAAACAAAACAAAAAAAGAAGCTAGCAACCTTGGCAGCTTGTGCCACAACAATGCATTCATTTTTGCTTCGGCACAATACATTTGCCATAAATCTCAAACAAGCGGGCTTTCCACTTAACTCAAATGCCAAGAGATTTCCACCGGTTTCACAGGTGACTTTAGCTTCCTTGTTAGATACATTGAATACATCCAAGAAAATGTTTTCAGGCTTCTTGGAAGAATGATCTGAGTGACACAGTGTCTCCAACTCAATAATAGCACTAATGTTTTGGCAGCAATGCAAGGTTGCCACCTTTGTTGCTATTAGAGGCTTTGTGTTTTTAACAGGAAGCTATTACATGGGTGAACACATTCACATATCTGCTGGAGAAACCACACCTGTTGATTTTCTGCCTGCCAGTCATTAAACACACAGACCATCCTTCAGGGAAAAGGGTAGCGATCCTACACATTACCCCTTGGAAATCAGATCTCTCTCGTTTTCTTTTTTCTTGGATTCTATGTAAAACAGACTATTGAAAACTGTCCCAGTGTTTATTCCCATTCCATTATTCTAAGTTGCCTTCTAATGTTTAATTAGTGCTCCTCCCCAGTCCCACCTGGAGGAGATTCCCTGACAGATTTTTAACTCTTCTTCTGCCCCCTTGAGCAATGTTAGCCCAGTCCTTGATTGGCTTTGGGGTGGGGGGGGGCATATGGGAGAGGGGTGGAGAGACGGAGATGCATATAGCATCAGGTGATGGCACTTTTAGTGATCCTACTGCTGTGCCTTTAAGAGAGACCTGGAGCCAATCTACATAGCCAGTTTAAGGCAGAGCACAGATGACCCTGTCGTCAACCAGCAGCTTCCCTCTTGAAAAGGTGTATTTCTGGAAAGTCCTTTTAGTGTGTATTTTTTTACTTGAAGCAGCTCTCAGATGGTTCAGCTCCAGTGTGCCCCATCCCCCTGCATTAAATTCTGGCTGTGACCTGGTCAAAGGGTGAGACTGCCCTCCTCACTCTTTTTCCCCATTGGCAGGAGGGTGCACAGTGTCTGCAGACTGTGTTTCCTATTCAGAATACCACAGTTATGCATTTTCAAGGAGTCAGGATAGCAAAGTAGTTGCTTTCGCCAGTCAGACTAACTAGCCTGCCTTTCTCATTCATGAAAGTGCTACAGAGAGGTTTCAGAATTGCACCATTACTGCTTTCACCAGTCAGAGTAACTAGCCTGCATTTCCAATTCATAAAAGTGCTACAGCACTGTTCCTAGCCTTCAGAATTGCGCAGTGGTAGCTTTCACGATTCATAGTATGTAGCCTTACTTTAGAGCACAGTAGCAGTGGGAGCCTGGACAGGGGCAGGAAACAACCCTTTCTCATTCACTAAGAAGCACCTCTCACCAAGGGGGAGAGCCTACTGAACCTGCTTTCAGCACTTCTTGTCCTTCCCCAATCAGTCTCCAGTCAGTTAAGTTCAAATATGATCCTGCCCGGTTTGATTGAGCAACATCACGCATGCCCAGCAATCCCAGTCTATGCAGAAAATTGGCCGGGTGGAGAGAAGGTTTGTGGTATATAAAGTTCCAGCCATGGAAAAGGAATGCAGACAGAGAAAGTCTGCAATCCTCTGCGCTCTTCCCAGGGAGTACATCCTGCTGAATACTTACTCCTGAGTAAAAAGGCGCAAGATGACACTTCAGGGCTGCAAAACCTGGGCACGCTGCCTCCCTTGAATGGTGTGAGGTTTGATTCTGAGTAGACACGCATATAGGACTAAGCTGCACAGAACTAAGGGAGAAGACACACACTACAGTGGGACATGGGAGAAGGCCTTCTCTGTGGCACCCCGGTTGTGGAATGCCCTCCCCTTGGAGGCCCGAGTGGCACAGACATTGGTCTTATTCCCACTCCAAGTAAAAACATGGCTTTTTATCAAAGCCTTTAAGGGCTAAATGCATTCCCTAGCACATTGTTTTCACTGTTTTATTGTTTTGGATTTTAACTGGTATTAGCTTGTTTAATAGTTTGATACGTTTTAGGTGTCTGAATTATTCATTGTTCTATACTGTTTAAACTGATTTTATCTGTATGCTGCCCTGAGATCTTAATGATATAGGGTGAGATAGAAATGTTTTAAATAAATAAAGTGGGAGGGTCTCCTGGTGCTGGCTGCCCCTTCTCTTCCCTGTATTGTTTACTTTTCAGCAGATCTCAGTAACACTACTGCAAAATACCGCTACTGAAGGCTCCTACTACTGGTCACCTCCTCACCATCCCATCTATATATTGTTTATTGTGTATGACATATTGCAAATAGCTAGCCCTGGGACAGATATCCTTCATGGAGAGCAAGGGCTGGAGTGGGATCCCACTTCCCCAGCCCCCAACTCTTGTTTTTGCAGGAAAGCCTCCCCCACCACACACACACACACACACACACACATTGCCCCTGCAGTAGGCTTCAAACTCTTAATTAAGAGGTGCCAAGACAGTGATCAATCAGATCCAGGTTTACTTACAAGGAGATACTTTATTGAGTACAATCAGCCCACAGGTGTACCCAGTGGTTGGATCAGACAGCTTCTCTGAACCCAGAGCCATGGGGTAAAATGGGTTTTATACCATTCATGTCAGCAGTGAGGCAGCATGACAACAGCAGGCATTAATTAGCATTCATCTGCAGCTTTCCCAGCATAGACACCTGCAGCTCGGCCTAAACATAGCTTCACTTCCCAGGCACATCTTGATAAGGTACTCCACTCATTAGTATGGAATGTGCTGAGGTCGCTATCGACCTTTGACTCAGAGGCCCACTAGCAAGGGAATTGCACTAATAATGAACTTAAGCAGAGCATTGTGGATCTCTAGGCCCCTCTGACACTACAGGTGCCTTGGTTCCAGGCCTGGGGCCTTACAGGGGGAGCATGGACGGGGGCAGGGAACAAGCCAGTCTTATTCACTGGCCAATGTTGATGGGGTTGATGTTCAGTTCTACTCTGCCCACCTGGAATGAGAAATGCTTTCATATGACCAGCTGAAAAGCAGTGTTTTAGGTGCTGTATACTCCACCTTTCCTGCTTTGTGTCCCCCTGATGGACCAAAGTGATTTCAAGAAAATCCGGATATAATCAGAAAGCGCTTCTCATTCAATTTCCATGTAGATTCCCCCCACCCCCGGGATGCAGAAATAAAGCACGAGGCGTTTTTTCTTAACATGGAAAAACAGCTTCACCTATTTATTTTCAGCTTGCTGTTAAAGGCACAAAAGCAGTAGTAAAAAAAAATGCGAAGGGGCTAGTAAACAGTTGGGAAGCTTGGGTGGCAATACCATGGATTTGAAGAGAATTACCTTTGTTAGCATTAGGAGAGCAACTTTTATGAGTTCCTGGTCCTGGATGTGATACTTCTGCAGCAGGGAATGGCGGTGAACAGGTGCTGCTGTATCCTTTACTCCTTTAGAACCTTTTGACACCTGGCTGCCTGTGGTGTGAAACCAAGGATGAACATTAAAAATAAAACAAGAAAAAAAGAGTCCAGCTTTGGTACCAAAGCAACTGTAATGCTATGCTAAGTAAATATGAATTCTGGAATCCACAGAGAATATGCACTGCACATTTCTATTTGGGGCATAATTTGTCTGGCTTCTGTTATGGGGAGGTACAGTGCCCTACAAGATGCAGAGACGCTATCTCTTGACCATGGTGTGGGGTGGAGGTGGGGGGATCTTATTTAAACTTAGCATCTTTTATTTAAAAAGACAGATATAAAGCCAAGGTTATCAAGAAGCTCAATGTTCTGTCCATTGCCACGTGTTGTCATTATTCTGCAGTTAAATAAAAATGGTGGAACATATGGAGCCCTGACACCAGAGGTGGGGGGAGCTTAGCTTGTATCTATTAAAGTGCAAGGAAGCAGATGGGTGTCTTTCAAGCCGTTGTTCTGCTTGTTATGCAGAATAATATTGTACACACCTTACATTGAAGGATGCTCTTGTTCCTTTAAATACTGCATGGCATAAAAACAGTTTGGCAGGTACATTGGAGTGGTCTAATATGCTAATACCAATTTGTGTCATGCCATGCTTGCGGAACTAGAGCCAAAGGCTGAATCTATACATAGCAGTTCTACAGTTATCATAACTATTGGTACCCATTGGTGTCATGTGTACCAATAGTTATGATAACGGTATAACTGCTGTGTGTAGATTCAGCCAAGATCACAACATGCATGTATACACACACATATTACCAGAAGACCAGAGCCCACTCCAGGTTTTTGAGGGCCTTCGGGCGAGACAGCCTCAATGGGTCCCCTTCCCCAGTGACTCTCCCTTCTCACTGCCATTGTCACCAGCTGCTATTGCTCCTCCTCCTCTCATGGCCACCACTTGCTTGCTTGATGGGCAGAAAGCCAGGGAGCAAATAGGCAGTAGCATCTGCTGCTCCACCTTCTCACTGCCACTGTTGTCTGGGCAGAGCAAGAGAGAGAGACAGGTGAACAAGGCAGGTGAAGAGGAGGATAAAGTCCAGGGGGCTCTTGGCGGTGGGCCCTTGGCAGGAGCCCAACCATACCTACCATTGGCGCCAGCCCTGCAGGAGACCCTGGGTAACCCTGAGGTTTGTGAATACACAAACAAAAAAATAGAACCCACCCACCCCAGCTGAGTTAAAAGAAGTCCTTCACATTGTACAGCATTATACTTACCCTAGCTTTAAAAAAAAAAAACAGAGGCGGCAGATTAAACTTTGTCATTTCAAATCCAAGTCCTCTTTTGTAGAATAAATCTTTAGAATTTAGCTGCTCATACAGCTTCCCTTCAGTATTCTCCAATCTGTTTCTCCAGATTACCCCCTACAGAAAGGCAAAAGCTTTCCGTTTTATTACATATACACAAAAGCTGCTTTTTGGTTCTAGTTTGCAAGCTCTGAAAAAATTCTGTTATGGAGTCTGAGGGCATAAAGTGGCCACCCCAGTCTCTGGAACATACTAGAGAGATTTTTGTTTTTAATTGCCATTTCAAATGCTTCTTAGGGTATGGGGGAGAAATAAACTGTATTTGTTTATTGTGTCACCAGTGTGCTATTTCTTAAAAGAGGACATGTTTTGAGTAACCTGTGTGTGTGTGCGCACGCGCATGTGTGTTGTTTAGCCTAATCCTACGGCTGTTTACTCAGATGTAAGTGTTCATCAGTTGGCAGTTTTAACATTTTCTCCCTGTATCTGATAATTTCTCCTTGGTATCTAGCACTCATTTTCAGCTTTCTATGCTGCGTTTTTTAACTAAAAAATAAATAACAGTCCAGTTATTCAAATTAAACTAAGTTGTGTATGATGGGAAGATACTAGTTATGTGACCCCCGAGCATTTGGGGTGGGTTAGGGTATTTTAGAAAACGTTTTTATTGTAAAATTTTATTGTTTTAAACTGTTTTATCATATTCTGTACATCGCCCAGAGTGGCTGGGTGACCAGCCAGATGGGCGATTAATACATTTAATAAATAATAAATAATACTGGTGTCAATTTTCTATTTTTTTTAACTAGGGTTGCCAACTGTCCAGATAAAATGATCTAGCCTGATCCTGTGCCTTTAACAGGTCTGATATGAAGAAATCAGCAGGTGAATTTTTCCCAGGCATGAATCTACATATTGTCAAAAACCAATTGCTGCAGATCAAACTGCTCTTAAAGGGAGAGCTACAGGAGCAAATTCAAAAACTGGAAATCCTATTTCTTCCTAATGTAATATTTACTAGTATAATAACATTGCTAATGTCTGTAGGGAAAAGCCATATAAATTGTGCATTCATGAACAGGTACAGGGTGGGATCAGTAGAGCCAGTTTTGAGAAGAATCCATTGTTAGGCCTTTGTGGATAAAAGCATGAACACATCATAGGTGTAGGTCTCAACTGCAGTACTAAGGCTGCATTCCTATGCATTCTTACTGGAGAGATTATGTTCCATTAAACTCAGTGAAATTTACTTCTAAGTAAACATATACAGGCTTGTGCTGCAGATCTCCTGCAGTGGACATGCATATACGTATGTATGTGACTTTTTTCCTTATTCAAAGAGGAATTTAGAATTAGTGGTTTGTTTTTGCCTCTTTTTAAAAAAAATCTCATTTTTATGTGCCATTGTGATGGAAGAAGCCAAGTTAACCAGCCATCTTCCTGCTATGTGGGTATTAAAGCACAGATGCATACCTGGGAGGAGGAGTTGTGAATTCAGCCTAGCACAGAGAAGATGCAAGAATTATTGAGCCAATACTTAGGTTCATAAGTAGACACTACAGTTAGGATTGCCAACTTTTCAACTGACCCCTAGAACTGTGTCTTTAACAGCAGCTTGATATGCAGTCAATCAATTAATTAATTGATATACAAGTAATTAACAGGTGGTGTGATATTTATCTCATGCTTTAAAAAGTTTCACTCACTCATTCCTGACTATCAAAAGCACAGCCACAGAAGCCACTGAAAATCTGGCAAACGTAACTGCAAACTATCTGTTGCAATGAAAGGTGGCAAGGTCATTTTGAGAATTAGAATAATGAGGGTAGGAACTTTGTGTGGTGGTATCTGAAAAATGAGCATATCTGAGTTACTGCAACAACTTTTAACAACTTTTAACCTCTTTTGTTGTATTTTTAACCACTTCCAAACAGAGGTTAACCCTCACACAAGAAGATACTTCAGGTAAAGCTGTGGGATCAAAGAGTGAAGCTTCATTATCATATGATACCATTACCATGGTCTAAGGTTGTAATCCTATTCCCATTGACCAGGGAGCAAGCCTCATTAAACTCAAAGGGAATTACTTCTGAGTAAACACATATGAGATTATTCTATAAGTGCTCTTCTTTTGATAAGTGTTGACTGCCTCAATTGTACCTGCTTATTTGACCTATAACTTTTCAATTATCAAAGAAGAAAAGAAATAGTCCCACATCAGCCTTCATATTAATGGATTCTACACACTAAATATGTTCTAGTGCACTCCCTGGTATGGATTTGTGGACTGAATACTGAATACTATCTGAATACTACAGCTGGTTTATTCTGATAGAGTGAGATGAGTTGCATGGACACATAATCACACAAAAATGATCCTAAGAGAATTTTTTTCCATTTTCTTAAGTTCAATGGAGAAGTAGTTTTTCTAGAATAATCTTTTCCTCACGTTCCTTCAGTAAGAATCCAAATCAGACTTTTAAGATTATGTTTGAACATTGCTTTATTCTTTCTGGGCCCTGCTTTTCATATTTCAGGTTTGTTTTCCCTATCCTGCTGTGTTATATAAAACAAGTAATTATTTATCGTATTGTGTCTTGATTGCTTTAACATTTTGATTTGTTAGTCATGCTAGGAACCTTTCAGGGTTGAAGAGTGGGATATAAATATATGAAATAAATAAGTCCTTTAATAGCATTTCAGTACTTCTGCACGTATTCAAAAGCTTGACATATTCAAGACCTTGACTAAACATAGTTCATCCTGTTGCATCAAACTAGGGCTGGGGCAAAATGTTTCCAAAAGAGTTTTCTGATAAATATTTGAACATTTTCTTCCTTGAGCTCCCCCTGAACTGTTCGAGAACTGAAATTCTCCAACAGTTGGTGAGGTAAAATGGTCTCACTGATTTAGCTGTCTGGGAATAGGGTTGAGGGTTTGGGGTGTAACCGTTGAACCAGTTTTAATATTGTTTAATATTATTTGAATATTGTTGGAGGAAGCAATGGGTCTGGCCTCTACTTCTTCCACTCCTCCTCTCTTAGCTCATTGCGTCCTTTCAACTACCAGGGTAAACTAACAGTAGAGTTCCATTCAGTATTAAAAGAGCTGAAATTTCTTAGAAGGTAACTTTTCTCCCTCCTCCCTCCCTACAATTTTTGGGAATTCTGCCTTGCCCAGAGTATATTCCATGAAATCTTCTCTTCAAGTTGTCCACCTGCAAGCAACATGGAGAATTTTAGGAGGTCATTTTTCATTTAGCTGTCCCAAAGGCTCCTTCAAACTCCCTAACATTTGGGACTAACATGGGCAGTGGATGAGGAAGGGGGGTTAGCCCTGCTCAAAAGCTCACAGGTCCCATGCATAGAAAGAGACTCTGTATTTTGGCTATTGGCTTTGGCTATTTCCATCTGCCTTGCCACACCTTCAGCCCTAGGAGCCTCCATAAGGGAGCTGTTGCTACTTCTGTGGTCTGTGGAGGTGTTTGTGCTATCTCCAACAGCTTTGGGACTTTTCCCATCTTGTCTCTCTACTGCCAAGACATAACCAGGAGGGTAGTTGCCAAGAGGATGAGGGTGATTTTTCTTTGTTCAGGACCCTTGTGAGAGGAGGAAGAGGGTGTCTTTCTGTTGCTTGAGGTGTTTCTTTTTTCCCTTTTTGGCTGTTTGATGTGGATGACGTATCTTACTGTTGGTTCTCTTAACAGGAACTGTTTAGTGAATTGCTTAAGATGATACGTTATTGTTGTTGGATACTGTTAACTGACCTACCAGTATATCTTGTGCTTATTTAAATTTGGGTATGTTTTAAATGAACTGTAATTGAGCTAACGTATTGTAATGACAGTGATTGTATTTGTTTCTTTTGTGAACCGCTTTGAAAATTAAAAATGACCCCTCTCAGCAATCATGTGGTCACCGTCTGGGGGCCTGCTGTAATCGTGGAAAGGCTCCACAATGGTAGGACTATGGGGGGTTTGTAGGGATGTATGGACTGTGTAAAATCTGCTCTGTCTGTTTTGCGGATTGTCAGGCGCCTTTTGTTCCATCCATAGACAAGTGCAAATATTTTTTTTCATGATACAGAAAAATATGCAAAAAATTATGTAACGTTTCATAAGAATTTACATAATTTACCTTAGTGTGCCTATTATCCCCCGTTCCATCCAACTTTTCCTCAGCAGAAACATGCGTATTTTCCTATGAATAAATACATGTAAATTTCGGGAAAGTAAAAAAACCATAAGAACGTAAGAGACATGCTGGACCAGACCAAGGGTCCATCTAGTCCAGCATGTCCCCCAGCAACTGATGTACATAGGCTCACTGCCTCGGGTGCTGGAGGTAACACATAGCCATCAGGACTAGTAGCCATTGATAGCCTTTTCCTCCAGGAATTTGTCCAACATCCTTTTAAAGCCATCGAAACTGGTGGCAGTCACTCCTTCCTGTGGTAGCAAATTCCATAGTTTAACTATGCGCTGTGTGAAGAAGTACTTCTTTTTCCCTGTCCTGAATATCCCACCAATCAACTTCATATGATGACCCTGGGTTCCAGTAGTTTGAGAGAGGGAGAAAAATGTCTCCCTATCTGCATTCTCGACACCATGCATAATTTTGTAGACCTCTGTCTACAAAATATACCCTCCTTTCTTCCAAGCTAAACAATCCCAGCTGGTGTAACCTTCTCTCATAGGGGAGATGCTCCAACCATCTGAAAGTCCATGCCCTCTGCACAGCCTGAGGGGGCCTGGTCCACAGCAGATTCCACAGGTTGGATTCTTAGAAATCCGTAGGGATGGCGGAGAATTCTGCCACAGATTTCAATGAGGCCGAATGCACTGGCATTCACCCCCCTGAAATCCGTGGCAGAATGGCCTGCCCCCCTGCTCCCCCGCGGATTCCCCCCGGGATGAAGCTTACCTGAGGCGGATGTTCCGGACGGCAGCAGCTCCGGCGGCGGCGACAGCAGCAGCGGCTGGTCTTTCGACCAGCTGCAACGGCCGCCATTTGCATCCTGGTCTTTGCCGTGATAGGCTACGTAAGTATTTACATAGCCTATCATGGCAAGCCAAGCAAAAAAAAAAACAACAACGGCGTATGCAAATGGCGGCGGCTACAGTGGCCGCCATTTGCATTCCCTATTTTTCACCGTTTTAGCCTATGTAAATATTTACATAGGCTATTACGGCGAAAAAAGGGGAACGCAAATAGCGTAGTGGGTGCTATTTGCGTTCCTTTTTCCCCGCCATTTTAGCCTACATAAATATTTACGTAAGCTATTATGGCGAAAAAAAGGAACGCAAATAGCGCCCACTACGCTATTTGCATCCCCCTTTTTTTCGCCGTAATAGCCTACATAAATATTTACATAAGATAAAACAGCGAAAAATAGGGAACGCAAATGGCGGCCGCCGTAGCTGCCGCCATTTGTGTACGCTGTTTTTGTTGTTGTTGCCCAGCCGTGATAGGCTACGTAAATCACGGCAGCCTGGTTGGACGCAAATGGCGGCCACTATGGCGGCCGCCATTTGCATCTGCAGCAGCCCGTCCATGGTCGGAACTCCGGCTGAGGATGGCCCTGGACGGCTGCTCCGCAGAGCCACCACAGAGTGGAGCCGGCCGAGCAGGATTCCAGGGGGAGGGACGGATCGCCTCCCCCCCATCAAGGATTCCGGGGGGAGGGACGGAGCGCCTCCCCCCCCACCGCGAATCAATTCTGCAAAAAGGTAAGTGACTTTCATACGTCCCTAGAAATCCGAGCTCATTTTAGTCAGTCTCGAATTTCTCCAGCATCCCTAGTTTTTCCTTTATGTAGACACATGTAGAGTCTTGTGGAAAATGTGGTATATAAATAAATTGACTGTGCTAATAGCCTATAACTCCTGGCCCAAAGCTGCAGTCCAATACACACTTTCCTAAGAGAAAGCCCCATTGAGCCCAGTGGGACTTGCTTCTACAGAAATAGGCATAGGGTTAGTCTGCACAACACAGAGAGATTGTATGTGAGAAATAGATCTTGTAATAGTCTCTCTTAGCAAGTAGCATTTTCAAGTTGTTTTTCTAATAACCAGATTGCTCTTCTGAAGTTTTGGATTCTTCATTTTTATAGTACCTGGACCATGTTTGTAACTCATTCTCTAGCCCAGTTCTTGGCTAACGCTTCCCCGATTTACTTCAGGCCAGGAATTTGTGTCAGGGGGAGTGCTCTAAGTATTGAGCTGTTTGGGTATCCTGAGAGCCCTGTGTGCAGTTGTATCTATGTAATATTCCCCCAAGTAGCCTAACATTCCTGCCATTACACTTTCATCAACAGAATTGACACCAGCACATTCACTTCTCTATTATACAAAATGTATTTCCAATGTAAGTACCTCGGCAAAAAGGCTTAAAGTAATGTGGTGGGGAGGTGGATTACTCACTCCCCAACCGTAATAACGATGCTGATATTTATGCAGAGATGAGTAATCTCAAAGGGCTTTATGAGGCTTGCAGGCTCTTACCCCAAAGCCTGCTGATTAGCATGATTCTGTCCTCTGGCATGTGTTGGATTGTTTCCTTGGGGATATATTGGCAATATTCCAACCTGGATCATTACTTGTGCCATTTTCAAGTTTTACTGAAGGTTCTGTTAGATCAAAGTATTTTTTTTCCCTATGCTGAGCCTGTTCTTGTGTGCGCATAAGAGAATGAATGTGTGCACATTGCTTGCATGATCAGTGCATGGTAATTCACAGACAGTCATAAAGCCTATTAATGGAGGAGAAATGTAGGTGGCACTGGCCACTGAAATTTACCAATAGCAGAATCTGACTATCATATTGTACTCATATATAAAAGTTCTGGTCATCTTACTGCAATCCACCTTGCTTTCTTCAAATTCATCAAGAAATATTTTTGGGGTTGGAAGTTTTGGTTGTTTTTGTGCTTACAAGAAGCATTATGGGTTCTGCAACACAATCTTGTATGCATTCTTCTTACCCCATAACAGGAGAGTTCCTGTTCGATATGCAAACCAGCCATGCCCTACAAACAGACCAATGTACTCCTCCCCCAGTTTTCCATTTTTATTGTCCAAGTAAAATATTATTCCATGATTCCTGTGGCCACTGAGCACACTCAAGCTCATCCAACATTTTGGGGGTAAAGCCCCTTTTGAGAGGTGAGGGGGTTAAAAAAAAAATTTGTATCACTTGAGCATGCAGACACTTCCCTCTTGTTTCTCAGTGGCCCCATTTTGGCTCCAGTTCTGTTGGCACAGAGACATTGAGTTCACTGTTAGAAGGGGAGATATGATATCCTCATTTTCTTGTGATTTCGCCTTTTGTGATGAGAGGATGTATTTAAATCCTACAATATTGTCCTGGTCTTTCAGACCAATGGTACTTAAATGTTTGAATTTCTCTTCTGTTGTCAACACTGCACATCATATGATGTAGTATGCCTCAATATATATTAAAAAAAAAACAAATATGCATAACAAAGTTCCTCACTCTGTGCCAAAGAAAGATGAATGTTTGGTCTTTTGAACCATTTTGGGGTAAATGTTGTCTCAATGGATCATGCAGAGGGATAGATTGCACCATACCAGGGGTGTTTCACCCCTTTCAGCCAAGGGCCACCTTCCATTTTGGAGAAGCTCTCAAGTGTCACATTCCAGTAGTGGACAGGGCCAAAAGCAACATAGATGGGGCCAGTGGAGGGTGGTGGCTCCAATTTCAGTGGGGCTGTAAATCCATCCTGGGTTTCAGTTAGAACCAGCCTGGACTCTAAAGAAGCAATCCGAGGTGCTGAACCCTATCCCTCAAAATAGGTTCAGTACCTTGAATCATAGAACCATAGAATCATACTATGGAATTCGCTGCCTCAAGTTGTAGTGATGGCCACCAACTTGGATGACTTTAAAAGGGAGTGAGACAAATTCCTGGAGGAGAAGGCTATCAATGGCTACTAGGCTTGAGAACTATGTGCTACCTCCAGAACCAGAGGCAGTATACCTGTGTACACCAGTTGCTGGGGAACATGGGCAGGAGGGTGCTGTTGCACTCACATCCTGCTTGCGGTTTCCTGGTCGACAGCTGGTTGGCCACTGTGTGAACAGAACGCTGGATTAGATGGACCTTTGGCCTGATCCAGCAGGGCTCTTCTTATGTTCTTAAAGGGAAGATTTAAGTGGACAGAACTTCAGCTGCACAGTACTGCTACTCGAGTATGGCAGTAAGGCATGTTCCCTAAATGGACTAGAGGTACACCTACACTTCAACTTTTAAACCACTGTAATGCATTAAGATGGTCTCCTTCAAAGAGCCCTTATGAAAATGCTGAGAAATTTTTGTAAGAGAGCCTTTTCGCCTTCACAAAACAACACATCTCATAGAATCATAGAATAGTAGGGTTGGAAGGGGCCTATAAGACCATCAAGTCCAACCCCTGCTCAATGCAGGAATCCAAGACAAAGCATCCCCGACAGATGGCTGTCCAGCCTCATCATGAATGCCTCCAGTGTGGGACAGCCCACCACCTCCCTAGGTCATTGGTGACATTGTTGTATTGCTCTAACAGTCAGGACGTTTTTCCTGATGTTCAGACGGAATCTGGCTTCCTGTAACTTGATCCCATTATTCTGTGTCCTGCACTCTGGGATGATTGAGAAGAGATCCTGGCCTTCTTCTCTGTGACAACCTTTCAAGTATTTGAAGAGCGCTATCATATCTCCCCTCAGTCTTCTCTTCTCAAGGCTAAGCATGCCCAGTTCTTTCAGTCTCCCCTCATAGGACTTTGTTTCCAGTCCCCTGATCATCTTCAATACCCTCCTCTGAACCCTCTCCAGTTTGTTTGCATCCTTCTTAAAGTGTGGTGCTCAGAACAGGACACAGTACTCAAGATGAGGCCTAACCAGTGCTGAGTAGAGGGGAACTAGTATGTCATGTGATCTGGAAGCTATGCTTCTCTTAATGCTGCCCAAAATAGCATTTGCCCTTTTTGCAGCCACGTCACGTTGTTGGGTCATATTCAGCTTGTGATCGACAACAATTCCAAGATCCTCTGATAACTCCTTTAGAGTTCTCGCTGGTCCTGAGTGAAACCTGGAATGGATTTGCAGCCACATCAGAATTGGAGCCACCAGCCTCTCCTAGATGGGGAGAAAATACCAGAAATAACCGCATATTGTAGCTTAAAGCTCTTCCTGCCAGTAACTAAGCCCTTAGAGAGATATTTTGGCCTTTTAGAATGGGGGGAAATGGCAAAAGCAGGGAAACCACCAAACAAAAGGGGGCAGAGCCAAGAGAAGGGGGTGGAGCCTGAGGTTCAATGTTAAGGTGCCTGGGCAAGTTCTTTCCTTTCTCCTAACTGACACAGTTCCTAATCTTCACCTTTGAGATTTTTTTTAAAAAATCATGATATAGTGTTGTGGAAGCTGTGGTCAGGCTATGGTAACTTTATTGGAATGTAAGTTGATAAGAGACAGGTCATGGGTGTACAGAAACATGGGTGACAGACCACTGTGCAGTCTGGATGACAAGAAATGCAGCAGTACATACCGGGTAAGTCAGGATTCAGGAGGCAACACTTCTCTGGTTTAACTGGGAAGAAGCCCCTTCCTCAAAAAGAGAGCCAAAGAAAAGATAGGCTGATGGAGGCCTTAACTGTCTCAATCAATCCTTCAGTTGTCTGACAGGGCATAGACCGGGCTTCTTACTGTAGCAGGAGCAGATTGGTATCCAACCAGATCTGAGGTAGGCCTGGCCGGACAAGGGTTGGGACCAATTTTAAAAAATTATCATAAAAAAATTAAAATGGATTATTAAAACTGACTGATGGATTGAGTAAAATTGATTCTTATTTTTTCCATTTTAAAATGGACAATTATCTTTTTTTTTTAAACACATGCTATTACTTGTGTCTTGTAGCTCCCACCATAATGAAGAAAGTGGGTCTCCAGAGTTTTTATTTGGGTCTAGGTTCAGATCGCCTGAGAAAAACAGCAGAACTGTAATTGCATCATTATTTCAATAAATTAATACAACCACTCATCCATTCCTCTCAATCGACAGGGCAGTTGTTATAATCAATTGTTTTGTTATTATGTAGTGCTTTTGAAACAGAATGTTTGCAGTGAAACCAAAATCTGTCCACGACAATGTTCCTGCAAGATCTTCTTCCAGGATCATCAAACAAACCCACTTTCATTGATATTAACTGTTATACTGGGTCATGTTCTCATAGAATGGAGCAGTATTTGACTGCAGTCCTTTCATACTGTGGAATAGGGTTCAGGGAATACCTGCATATTTCAAATTTTTCAGTATAAATGCCAGAAAACTTTTTGTCCAGAATTGTATAGTGCATTTTGGCCTATTACTATTAAATATGAATAAATGACGAAGCAACACAGGCCTTTAAAATTTGCTGTAGGCAGTTATCTTCTGAGGGCAACAGAAGAGAAAGAAAAATATTCTGAAATAATGAATATAGCTCCCGCTTCCCAAGCAACATAAATTTAAATGGCAACAGGGAAATGAAGGAACCTGCAGGATGCTAATTGGTATTAAGTTTAAAAAGTACTTCTATAAATTAATAGATTAATTCCAACATGGGATTACCTGATTTGCCCTTTTTGGACTAATGTGCAGATCGGAACTTACCTTTCCACCTAGGATTGTGCTGATAACAATTGAAATATGCATTTAAATATGCATTTTGAGAGAAAGTACACTTTTAAATGTATATTTTGAGGGGCATCTTTAAAAATACTGCAGATCAATCAGAAATGGAATACCATTTTAGCTTTAAAAACATCCAAAAGTTATTTACCGTTTATTTAATGCTGGGACTTGTGGGCCTTTTTTCCATCTAAACATTCATAGGATTGTACCCTTAATTGGATTAGGCTCTGCTAGGCGCAAGGCCGATTTTTGGTGGCAACTTAGGCTGCAGGAGCAAAAAAGCAAATAACAGCTGTTGTTCGTTCCCCCATTTTTAAAAAATATAAAATCCAGCAGTCACTCAGAACAAGTCTTAAGCAAATCACACAATTTCCACATGAGGTGAAGAACAAACAGGTTTTCAAGTGGCAATTATTCCTTAAGCCTCCTCCACCTCTAGCATATCCTGCTTCTGTAACTCCACATGGACTAAGCAGCCACCTATCCTGGCAAAATAATTTAGAAATATGATCCTGGAAAGATTTAGAGGAGCCCAAGAAAAAGGAGGCAATTGTGATAGTCAGGAAGTGGGGGCTTTGGCAAACATCATGCAAATTTGCCCATATTTCCTCTTCTACACAGCTGTTAAAGCTCTCTTGACCAAGAGTGTTGAATCACTTTCAGCCTGAGGGCCAAATTCAGCTTCAGAGAAGGCCTTTGGTGCCTCATTCCAGGGGTGAGTGGAGCTGAAGGCAAAAGGGAGTGGGGTAGGGTTGTACAAAAGTCACTTACTGTTTCGACGGGGTGATTCGCGGTGGGGGGGAGGCGCTCCACACCACCCCCCAAAATCCTAACCCGGCTGGCTCCGCTCTGCAGAGATTCCACAGAGCTGCCGGCTGGGGCCACCCGCAGCCGGACATCCGGCCACTGGGCATCCTTCTGGGAAAAAACACACACCCACAAACACAAATGTCGTCAGCTACGGCGGCCGCCATTTGTGTTCCCTTTTTTTCATTGTTTTAGCCTACGTAAATATTTACGTAAGCTATTACGGTGGGAAAAAAGGGGAATGCAAATAGCGTAGCGGGCGCTATTTGTGTTCCTTTTTTTTCGCCGTTTTAGCCTACATAAATATTTATGTAAGCTATTATGGCAGGGAATACGTACACACGTTTTTTTACTTTTTACTTTTACTTTTTACTTTTTATGTACACGATTTTTATTACGTACGCTTTTTTTTTTCAAAGTCACCCGTGATAGGCTACGTAAAGATTTACGTAGCCTATCACGGCTGACTTTGAAAACCTAGCTGTGATAGGCTACGTAAATCGTTACGTAGCCTATCACGTGTTTTGTTTTGTTTTTAATTTACTTTGTAATGGCGGCGGCGGCAGACGGTCGGAAGACCGGCCGCCGCCCCCGCCGAGATGCTGCCGGGAACCGCCACCGAGAGGGACATTCGAAGGAGGTAAGTCCCATCCCAGGGGGGTTGGGGGGGCGGAGAATTTTACCACCAATTTCGAGGGGCCGAATGCGTTGGCATTCGGCCTCCTGGAGATTCGTGGATAAATTCTCCGCCATCCCTAGATATAGGTGGACCAAAGTAGGTATACAGTTGTTTAGAATGTTGATGGGAGGGGGAGAGAATGTGCGAGTAGAAGATGTGTGGATGGAGTCAGAATGACAGTTGGGAAGAGTGAGTGACAGGGAGTGACAGTTAAATCAGTTAAGTGTAGAGAGTGAGGGGAGTGAGGCCCTTAAGTAGGTATACAGTTGTTTAGTTTTTTATTGTATATCTACTTTTGGGCCACTCTGTATTATAGTGTTTCTGATTAAGTGGTCAATTAATTCAATTACAGAGGAACATAGGAAGCTGCCTCATCCTGAGTCAGATCCTTGGCCCATCTAGCCCAATATTGTTGACACTGCCTGGCAGTGGCTCTCCAGGGTTTCAGGCAGGTCTTTTTCCTGCCCTGCCTGGAGATGTCAGGGATGGAACCTGGGACTTTCTGTATGCAAAGCAGGTGCTCTACCACTGTGCTATGGCCCCTCCCACCATGGTTAACCAAGTAGATATTCTAATTAGTTGACAGTTCTGCAAATTTCATTTGCAAATTTCATTTGCAAATTTTAAATATCTGCCGCTAAAAGTACAAGCCAAGATGCCTTTTCCAACACAGCTGACAGTCGGGGGGGGGGGGTGTTTGTTCAGCAACCAGTGGTAATTGTCATTTAATACAAATGCATAGCATCCAACAGAGGAAACTGTATGTAGGAAGCACAGAGAGAATTTTTTTACCATCTTCTCAAGAAAGCAGAAACTTTGTAGACTCCAACAACTAAACTTACAAATAGTCCCTTATCAGATGTCTAAGGATTTTTAATTCAAAGTATATAAATAAACTGCCTTTTGTGATCACTGAAACTGGACTTCAAAGCAGTACAACCTATACCAGGTTTTCCTCCAGATGTGTTTGGATTATGTGACTAAAAGGTCTTATACCTCTTCCAGAACACACCTAGAGGGTGTGTCGTCCCCCCCCAGTGATTTACTCTGAGCTGGCTGTGTGTGGAGGTCGTTAGGGATACATGACATCATAGCCATTCAGCAGCCACCCTGGAGCTTATCAGGGAAAAACCAGATTTCCTGAGACTGCTTAAATTCTGATTCTTTTCCTTTAGGCAGGTTCTCGTTCTCCCTGGTATAGCTGTTGTGTGCCCCAACACAACCAAATCCCTTTGTTTTCCTTCCCTGTCTTTCCCAGCACAAACATATGCATGTCTACTCAGAAGAAACTCCCATTGAGGTCAATGTGTTCCTGAAATGTGCACTCCTGAAGTTACTGAGATTCCCATGAATCCAAATAACACATTTAGACAGCCTTAACGTCAAAGCCTTGAAGCTTCAATTGATCACAGCAGGGCAGCAAGAACACTGTGTTCCCATAATGATTGTTTATTTAAGGAAGGAAGTAATGTGTGTGGGGGGGGAGAAAAGTAGATTATCCACAGCTTGGGATGCTTCAAGGCAGGGGGAACATTGTGTTCCTGTGATGACTGTGGCTTTAAGGAAGTAACTAACGCAGGGGGAGGGAGAGACAGAAGGAGAATGATTTTTGTCATGGCACAAGAGGAAACCTCAGGATTTTGTCGAAGGAGAAATGGGGGGAGCCTGGATGGGAGGGGGGAAGCCTCTCTTATTGGTTGAGCAGCCCCTGCCAGTCTGATGATGTTCACTCCAACTGCCGAACCCCACCCAGAATTATGTTCTGTGAAGCTACTTATACTGGTGGACTGTACTAGCTCATGGAGCCCTGTGCAGACACAAGCGCACTAAAGCCAATCCCTTGAAAAACTCTGGGTAATTGTTAACAAGCTTTGTTAATTGTTTCTATTTAGCCTATATGATCCAGGCTAACTCAGAAGATAAATTATTATATACATATTTGCTTATTTTCTTTCATTTCTTATTTTTTCTTGTTTTTTCTTGATTTTTTTTTAAAATAGATAATATATCTAGTATAAAATATATTACTGAATGTTGAAGGTTTATATTAAGTTTTTTTATTATATATATCTTCGGACAGCGCTGGCTCTTCAGCTTAGAAATGGAGATGAGCACCATACTCTAGAGTCGGACACAACTGGTTGGAGACACCTTTACCTTTTTTTTATATGTATATAATTACTAATAATACTAGGCTTTTGGGAATGAATTCTAGACCTCTTTCTTTGATATAAGATTGATGATATGATATAGAAGTGTAAGGTTGTTTATTAAATTGTAAGATTGTTAAGGTTATAGATATAGTCTTTAAAATAGAATGACATTGGAGACTGGGGGTGTTGGAGCTTAAACTCAGTTCTTTAGGAGGGAGGGGGATTGAGGGGGGAAGAATTTTTGTCTTTTTTCTTCGCTTCCTTTCCTCCTCCGTTTTCCCTTTATTTTTTTCTCTTCTTTTTTTCTTCTCTTTTTGTTATTGTGGTGTCCTCATAAGAATATTGTATTGCTGGGAAATTGAAGCATTGATAAGGTTGTTGGTAATTTTGGTACTGTTTATTTCATTCATATAAAATAAATAAAAATATAACTCTGGGTAATCGTCCATTCACTTCTTCTATTATTATGGAGAAACCCCCTTTGACTTGGCCTTCAGTGCATCTGGAAGGGAAGGGAATTCTAACATTGAGGGACAACCGCATAGCTTTCTCTCCTCCCTTGCAGTCCTCCTGACTTCATCCTGAAAAATAGGCAATTAGATTAATAGAGCATGTGAGGCCAAGGCTGAATCTGTGCAACTTAATCAGAAAAGGAAACACTTTTAGGTTAGTATATGTGTGTGTGTGTGTGTGTGTGTGTGTATGTATATATATATATATATATATATATATATATATATATATATATATCAAAAATCCCAAGCTAAACAAGATAAAATATTAGATCTCAGTCAAAGTAATATGCAGCTCAGAGCCGGGGGGGGGGGGGGGGAGAGAGAGAGAGAGAGGGAGAGAGAGAGAGAGAGAGAGAGATGTTCTTAGTGCTGAATCCTGATTTCTATGTCCATGTGAAGCTTGGGTGAAGTACAATATTTGCATAGACTAGCTGCCCTAGCAAAACAATGTAACAAACAAACAACTTGTATCAAATATTTCCCATGATTCTACTGTGTCCAAACTATTCAGAAGCTAGTGAGGCTACAGTCCATCCCAGAATTATGTTCACTCAAACCCCATTGATTTCAATTAGACTTGATTGCATATTTGTGCACAGATTATGGCCAGACAGGGAAAAACCTAGCAACGGGTTTCTGCAGTGTTCTAAATGTCCTGAAAAGGGTGCTTGAAAACAAAAGGAAGCAATGGTATGCATTATCTCATACTATATTCAGACAGTCACGTTCTTTGCTCCTCAGTAATAAAGGCCTATTCATATGTCTTATTTGTGGTACCTCAAATGTTCTTCATCAAGAATGTAGCCCTGTCATACCTGGCAAAGGCCATCCAGAACAATTCTCCTCAGGAAGGCAAGACTATTCACTCAGAGCATCCACAGATCAGTCTAAGAAATCCATTGTCTCAAGCAAAAACACAGGTGCTTAACAGAAGAGTGGCTACATAGGAAATAATGCAAATCATTCTATTAATTTAATGAAGCCACATTATACACTTAGGGATTGAGAAGCAAGTAATTTCAGCTCATTTTTTTGTCAGAATGTATCTAATTCACACGTCCTGGAACTGAACGCAGACTCCAACACAATTTAGTTAGAAGTCTATATATTTCTGCGCTTGCAATGCGATTTGGGCAGCAACAACAACAAATGCATTCAAAAACTGCTTACATTTTTTTGACAATTCTTACACTTGGAAAATGTACCAAAAAAAGGCATACATTTAAAAAATGCACCCATGTGCATACACGCTTTAGTCAATGGGTGAAAATGTGCACACAAATGCATATATTTTGAGAATGTGCACTGAAATACATACAAATGTTGGTGTAGAGAGAGAGAGAAAGCTTACAACCTGATAGAGACTCAACTAGTCAGGATGGGGTTTGCAGTGGAAAACTGAGAACCTCAACAATCTCAGGTTTTGCTGATTTGGACATGCTTAGGTACACTAGAAGGAAAGGACAGCCCAACTTCCCTCCCAGTGGTGGCTGGTACCTTAGGGCTGGCGTGGTGGAGGGGAGGGCAGCTAATGATAGGTGGAGCCAAGGGTGGAGCCAAACAGAGCATGAGTTCAAAGCAGAGGGTTGGTGGGGTTGGTCCTGACCTATACAACCATGCCAAGCATTCCCTGGAGCCCACTTTTCTCTTTTCCACCAGCACACCCACTGTACCAAAAAAGGGAAGCTGAGGCAAGCATGGAAAGTTAAGTTCAGCATCAAGAGTGGAAAGCAGAGGGTTGGGGAGTCTCTGACCTACAGAACTACACCAAAATACTCCTCTGAGCACACATTTCTCTGCTCTACCTCCCACCAGCAAGCCATTACACAGAAACAGGAAACCAAGGGATGGAACATGGAGATAATGAGACCAAAGCAGCTCCCCACCCACAGAATCACACAGCAATGCAAAAGCACTCCATTAAGCCCCCATTTTTCTGCTCTAGCCAACCAGCAACTCCCCTTACACTGAAGAGGCAACCTGAGGGGAAATATTGGTGAAAAATTGGTTCCAACTTCCCTTCCCAACACACACTTGCTTACTCTGCCCCCCCCCACCCAACACACACACACACACACACACTTTGAGAGAAGACAGAGACTTCCATTGTCTCCTTCCTTGTCCTCCTCTGTGCAAGCATGATGTTTAAAAAACTAAGGCAGCAGCGATTGGTTGTGGGCATTGTCCGTGGATGCCCCTATTCACCATTAAATGCTGGGTCCCTCCTGATTGGTTTGGAGGGACCAGCAACATCATATATGGAACACAGGCAGAGCATTTGTCCAAGATGCCCTGCCTGTTGGCCTGGATGTCTGCCTGCTGGAAGAATAAGGACTGAGCATGCACATGTGAGATGCACAAAGCAGTCCAGACTCTGAGTCAGAGCCAGAGTAAGAAGTACAGATCTGAGGTGGAGAGGACTGACAGCTGTACTGCGAGATTGGTGCCAGTGGCAGAAGTGGGATGGGGAGACAGGAACTGGCAGGAGAGGAAGCGTGGAGCTCCCCACCCACCTAAAGTAATGTCCTATCTCTATACCCTCCCCACCGTAACTTATGAACATCCTGAATAAAATAACCCCTAATTGAGGC
Organism: Heloderma suspectum; assembly: GCF_057233095.1. Lineage (NCBI taxonomy): Eukaryota > Metazoa > Chordata > Lepidosauria > Squamata > Helodermatidae > Heloderma > Heloderma suspectum. Next base: position 244,001,420 of record NC_139459.1, on the reverse strand, counting down.
TTAAGAGCTCTCCTAAGGATATGAAATTAAATCTGGGCCAAGATAGGGATGGGCGAACTCACCTCATCCCACCTCATGCACCATTCGCTGGACCCCTGCCAGTTGCCCGACCCTGTAATTTGGCATAAACAGTCTCTTTACGGCCACCATTTGTACAAAATCGGCCATTCCGTAAAAAGCCGAGCCACCATTTTTATGCAAAATGGCAGCTTGGTGAAGGATTGGGAACTCTATTGGGCAAGCACAGGGATCTGCTGACTGGCATCTGGGGGGCTGAGCCAGCGAGAAATCGCTGCGCTTAGAGCCCCAACCAGATACCCATGACATCCCTAGGCCAAGGTAGCCTTACAACAAACTTGGAGATGGTGATATATTCTGGATTCCTCTCTGCTACCTCCATGGGCCAATACCGATAAACTCTTCTAGGATCTAAGCTAGGATGAGTGGCTATGATCTTATATCACTATATTTTCTTAGTTCCGTAAGAGTAAACTTAAACATTTTTAATAACACTCATACCATGAAGGAAGTTTCTGCCATCTCATTCCTTGCCCTTATTGTGCTACCTTTGCATGTAAAGGGGAGGATTAACTTTGGGATCATTCAAAGAGATGCATCCCATGTTCATTCTTAAGTGGCAGAGTCAGTCCTGTGAGGGTTTTACCACCTGCCTTTTTGAAAAATGTCTAATACTGTAACAGAATTTCCACCTTGCGCTGGAAATTATGGGTTCAGTTAACTTCAATTGCTGCACACTGCAGATCCTGTTAAGGCCATAGATAATTCTATTTCATGTCTTCTGCCTTCCGGAGTCTAGGAGCAAACACTTTAGTGAATTTCAAATAAGCTATATCTACCTCAATTTCTGTTGTTCAGAAAATCAATTACCTTCCATCCCAAAATGGCATCAGATTTTTCTGGTATAAGTAAGCCCATGCTACTGTTTGATATTTTATTTCTACTTGCTCCATCTGACCACACTCATCCTATTCAGTAATCCTCTTTATTCAAAAATGTAAGACAAAGATTAGCTATGGGATTTCTACCTGAGGAAACCATACACAGTGAAGTTGAGGAAGTCTCAAAGAGCTATACAAATGACCATTCCTAATTCCTGCCTCAGTGTAGTAAAAACACTGCCTTGTGCCACATCACTTTAAGCCAGTCACTCTCAAATCCACAGAGTGGATTACTTTTATGTCTCTATAGACACTGTGAATTTGATGTAAACAGTAACAACAATGCTAATCAACAGACATTTGAATGAAAGTTGTAGACCAAAGTTCCATCCCAATACACCCAAGGCAGCTGTTAGTAGAAGAATAAAATTCACCCTAAAGTTCTGTTAGCAGGCTCTTTGATCTACCCATACAATTAAAGTGTGACAAATAATGTTTTTCTCTTCTGATGGATCCTCTGAGCTAAATAAACTTGGCAGCCACAATTGTTGGCTACCCAAGGGTTGTAGGTCTCTATCAGCATCGACACTGGGCCATATGCAAAGCTATTCCTGTTGCACTTGTACAAACTAGACAAGCTAAAATGATTAAGGACAATCATCTCTAGGCAGCTTCTAAAGATGTGTTATAATCCAGGGACTGAGGAACCGTACTTTTCCAGCTTTTAAACTGGATCTTGAAAATAGTAATGGCCCTTGATCATAGATTGGATCCTTCACTTGTGTAAAGACTAGGGGCATAAAGTCTTTCGAAGTCCCATTGATTTCAATAGGAAAGATTTCAGCAAGTGGTTACCATTCCAGTAGAAATCCATGGGACCTGAAAATGCTTACCTTTGGCAAGTTTAACCCCTAGAATTCCACTGTTGCTTAACAGTGTGCAAAATTCCTTCAAAGAAATAGCTCTAAGATTGGAAGCTCTTGTACATGTACTTGGAGTAAGTGCCATTGAACTCAGTGGGATTCACTTCTGCATAGGTTCATACTGCACAGAACTCAAGCAAGCAAGTCTGTGCACTATAAGTGAAGGCAACCTCACTCTTACCCCGGAATAATTCATCTGACCAGAAGGAAATCTCCATTTCCAAGCTTAATATGGCAATCATTCAGAGACTGGATAAGAACAGAACCCCAATTGCTGAATTTGCTGAAAATTGGGGAAATGGGGGGTTCCCTCTTCAACATTTTGTCCCAGAAGTACAAAAACAAATTCCCAAAACATTATGGGGGTGGGGCCCTTCTAGATCTCATTTCCTTGTGAGTATTACTTCACACTATATGACAACATTGCTTTAATAAGAATCACATAAATGGGGTTTTGGAGATATCCAGTTCCTGTTGAAACCCTTGATTTTATCACAGCTGCTTGGCAGAATCATTTATTTCCTTAATCTGGCTTTGTAATGATACCAAGCAAGTACCAAATGAGTCTATTTTTTCTTCCAGCTTTTGTTTTTCCAGTTTTTGTTTTTTAAATCACTTCTAAAGATGTATCCACAGCTGGCCACATGGGCCTCTCCCGCCCCATGCTATGAGTTACACTTGGAATATTATCTAGTTTGCAGTCTCAGCAACACTGGGAACTAAAATTAACCCCAAAATCCCTTTCCCAGCTGCTTCCTTTTTTATAGAATTAGAAAGGAATAGTGGCAGCCAGTCATACGGCCTCTGCTTTTTTAGCCTGTGTGCCATAGTCTTCTGACCCATCTGGTTTAAAACAGAGCTTCTCACTTCAAAGGCCAAGAATCATAAGGTTATCCTTAAAATATGCATTTGCTAGTGTAAAAACAAAATGTTTCTGTGAATTCCGATGGCCTTTCCAGATTATCATTTTATTATGCAATAAATGTAACGTTGATGTCACTTGCTTCTTGCAGGGGATCCAAATATCCCTCCCCCCCCCAAAAAAAACCTAGGTTGCCATTTTAATATAATTAACATAATTGTATATTCATTTGTCTGCCTGTTTAGGAGCTATTGTGAAATAACTGTGAAGCTGCTTCACAGTTCAATCCTGCTCCCACTCCCCCAGACTAGTTTGTCTGTTTTAGAAACAATGAACCACTCTGATGGGAGATGTTGTGTTGCTCTTTAAAAAAAAAAAAAAAAATTAACTGCCTGGAATACTTGTTCAGTAAGTGGGATAACAGTAATGACAACAACATTTGAAAACGAATATGATGAATGTAAGAGCCTTCTGCTGTTGTTATGGTCTACATGATTACAGACACAAGGACTGGGAGAGCTGGCCCTGTCCACACCACTGTGTAACCCTGCTGAAGCTGCTTCCACGTCAACACCTATAAAGGGAAGGCAAAAGACTGCCGTCGGCCCAACCAGAGGCGGAAGCCTGAGGCCTGGGCTTTAGTGACTGAGACTTGTCCCTAGTTTGGTTATAGCCAGAGGATCCTTATTTAGCATCCCAAAGGGAGAAGAGGATTTATACTGTGGGTAACAACTCCTACAGCGTTTTGTATGGTTGTTTTTTCAGCTTGTGTGTCTTTCCTCCCTTTTCTCTGTGTGTGCAATGTAACCACTTGGAGGGGTGCTGAAGAAATTGGAAATGTTGCTGTTTGCTGTATACATGTTGCAAGTCACTTATTTCCACAAATTGTGATAAATCCTCCATGTTTGAATATTCCATTTGACTAATCCCCCCGCCCGGCCCCCTGCCACGGCCTGGAAACAACTTTATGGTTTTAGAGCCACAAATGGTAAGAATGCTTGAACTGTGTAACCCATGTTAGCCAGTTTTGGCCCGGTTACAACTGCATCCCAAAATGGCCTGACCCCGGTGTTCTTTCAGACCTTCAGCCCCAAAATATGGACAGCAATGAAGCCAGGCTGTTGGGGATTAGATGGAAGGGGCGAGGCCAGCAAGAGCAGCCTTGCCCAAGCTACCTCATGTTCATCATTAGTTTGTTACTGCAAACTATCCTTGTTGTAATTCCCTTTCATTTTAAACTCTATTTTCTCTCTCTCTTCCTCTCAGTGCTAGAACACACATCTATATAGTAGTAGTAATAATAATTTTTTTAAAGATTGGGGGAAAGGAAAAAAAGATTTCTGTCTCTCAGTCTCTGCAATCCTATGAGGACAGGATAATCTGTTACCAGTACTGTGGCATTCATTAGAGGCAAGAATAAAAACATACTTTTCATTGTCTCTAGAAAGGTGATCCTGCAAGGTCTCCTTCCTGCAGATTCATACCACTTCCCTCTTTCCTTAAAAATACTAGCTCCAATTCTTTTCAAAAGTACATCAGTGCAAAGTCAAAGCACAGAAAGAAGTCTCTAGAAGAGCAGCAAGGATTTGGCATGGAAGAGCTATTGGTTCTGGCTGTGAAGAAACACAAATTTCAAGGAATGCATCCTCAGAGGTTGCGCTTATCGGTGTCTCCAAATGTCTTCTCCTGTTATCCAATCAAACAGTATGGAGAGCACAACTGAGTATCAGTTGTTTGGCTGTGAAAATCAAATTAGGAATCTCTTGGATATGTCTCTTAATCTTATTTCCTTATCTAATTACCAGACTCCCTGGCTGGTCACTACCAGCAGCCAGAGGTGTAACAAGAACCCCAAACTATTTCTCAGCAAAGAATGTAGCAAATTATTCTTGATGTGCAGATTCCAGTCATTCATGGGAAAAGATTCAACTGGCTTTAGCAGAGCAGAATGTATGTCTTTAATAGGTTTTTTTTTTGTCTGGCTTGATTCTGGAGCCTTTAACAGCTAGGAACACTTGAGGAATTCCATCTTTGCAAATTCCTGTATGAAATGTCCTGATCTGTTCCTCCTGGATGGATGTGTGAATCAGATCTTAGCTACCTATCCCCCAGATTTCACACTTGTAATGTTGTGACACAGTTCTTGGCAGTTTAAAATATCAAAATGCACATTTGGATATTTTCTCTCAAAATATATGTACACATTTCAATACATAGTTTGAGTGACATTCAAAAAAAGATTTACAGATTAATGCTGAAACAGAACAGAACTATGGGCTTTAAAAAAAAAAAAAAGAATGTGAAAATGAAAGTGACACAGACCAGAAATAGATTCACCTTTCATTATTAGCAGCTGTGTGCCCGGCCGAAAGTGTGGAAAGGGTATAGCTTTCCCTGTTATTCTCCAGATCTCCAAACAAGGTTACAAAGCTGGAATTGTTTAGCTTGGAAAAAGGTGGGTAAGGGAGACATTATAGAGGGCTACAAAATTATGCATGGTATGGAGAATGTGGATAGGGAGACATTTTTCTCCCTCTCTCAAAATACTAGAACCTGGGGTCATCCCATGAAGCTGATTGGTGGAAGATTCAGGAGAGATAAAAGGAAGTACTTCTTTGCACAGTGCATAGTTAAACTATGGAATTTGCTACCACAGGGTGTACTGATGGCCACCAATTTCAGTGGCTTTAAAAGGGTGTTGTTGGACAAATTCCTGGAGGAGAAGGCTATTGATGGCTACTAGTCCTGATGGCTATGTGCTACCTCCAGTACCAGAGGCAGTGAGCCTATGTTCACCAGTTGCTGGGGAGCATGGGTGTGAGGGTGCTGTTGTGCTCATGCCCTGCTTGTGGGTATCCCATGGGCAGCTGGTTGGCCACTGTGTGAACAGAATGCTGGACTAGATGGACCCTGGGTCTGATCCATCAGGGCTCTTCTTATGTTCTTAAGGTGGATCTCCACGGCTTCTCCAGACAAGGTGCTCTTGTTTAGGTTCACACTTGATGTTGTGACAAGGATGAAGATGACTCAAGACTGGTAGGCTTAGGGCACATGGTTTGAATAAAGCCTTTGGGAAGTAGGGATGGACAAATCTCTCAGTTTTGTTTTCTTCAACATTCGATTGGTGTTTGTTTTTTTTAAAAAATCTCAAATTCTTTCCATCCCAAATGTGAAGGAATTTGTGAATTTTGGTGAATTCTTATCAAAAATGAACTGCAATGACATTTTTGCTCATCATCTGCACTGGCCAAATTCAATAGGTACTGCTATTCCAAGCATGGAAAAGACCTTGTTGTGCTTGCTTGCCATATAGCTATTAAACAGGAGGAGCCTGACAGGAAAAAAACAGGTTGCCACCCCAATTCAGCACCACCACCAACATGGCTGAATACACCAGGTTTCAAACCCAGCATTTTAAGAGCTACATATTCAATGCCCTGGTCCTGGATAGATGGATCCTTCAGTTTTACTTTCTCCCACACTGAATTGTTTTTTAATGCCAAGTTCTTTCCATCCAAAGTATGAAGAAATTTGTGAATTTTGGTGATTTCTTATCCCAAATGAACTGAAGTCAAATTCTCACCCATCCCTTTGGGGAATCCCTATGTTTTTGTTCTTCTGTAATGTTCTTTACTGCTCAGGAGATAACTGTTCTGCTTTTTTGTGTTCCGTTGTACAAAGCCAGATGTTAAACATAATTTCCTAATGCTAACAAACACAATTCTACCAAAAGTTATCCTCTCTACCAGGAGGGAAAGCTCACATGTTCTATTTCATATTGGTGCCTTTGGCTCAAATGTTCTTCTAAATTGTAGCAGAATTTTCAAACTGGAAGCATTTTACAGTTTTTCTTGAAAACTAGAGCTCACTGCATTAAATATGATGTCATTAATTGTGGCTGACACAAACATCCAGAAACACATTGTGCCTTTACAGATCAAGAGGAATGAGCCCAGAATATGCACTTTTATTAATTATTTACCTGTGTTCTGTCTAGAATTTACAGGTTGTGATGGCTGATGTATTTTAATAGATAGCTTTTCCAAGCATAATGTCCTAACTGACTGGTTTAGTGACTTATATCAATTAATATCCATTATGAATATAAATAAATATAAAAGACTTCAGCTGGAAACCTCCCAGTTAAAAAGATCAAAATACCTATGCCCAGGTTGGATGCCTCATAGGATATAAAATCTGAGTATTAATAATAAAAGATCTAAAAAATCTAATAATGTTGAAAAGAGTAGTGCAGCATGATTTCAAAATGAGGTTTGCTTTTTAACACCTCAAAACATCAAATTAAAAGTAGCTCCATAGAAACTATGTTTACCACTGGTGTTACAGTCAGGAAGTGAAACCAAACCTGAACCAAAAACTGGAACAAACCTTCTCTTCTTTTTCCTGAACAGGAACAGAACCTAAAATCAATATCTCAGTCAATGCTCAACCTGAAACACATAACCCGGTGAAAAAATTTCAGGTTACCAGAATAAGGGTTCAACCAAACAGCAAAATATCTGGTGTGGCATACCGACTAGCCGTATGGAGGTTTTTGCCTGCAAATGAGTAGAACTAAAGAGGGAGAGGGGGCATGGTAATGCACATAAACTGCACCCCATAAGGTGATCATGTGTCCTCTTTTACAGAAGGGCTGCCAGCGCGGGGGGGTCTATTTTGAAAGCATCCTCTATTAAGAGTCTGTTTGAAGGGCTGTCCACTCCAAGTCCTGATGAAAGTTAAAAAACTATCAGAAGGAAGAGCTGGGCCTTGGAAGTTGCCCATCCAACTGCAGACTGAGTAAGGCACACAGGTCTCCTGGTCACAGTCTTCCACGCTATGGTGAAATGTACCATATTTCTATTTAAATTATAATTATTTTTTTTCAAAATTTACATTTATACATATAAATTAACATAGACAAATGTTATCCAGATTGGTGTCCTCTTTTGGGGTGATTCACAAGTGGCCACCCCACCCCTGCAATATCCCTGCAGGCCCAACTGCCTTCTAGATCTTTGTGCATTCCACACAAAGATCTTCCAACAGTTCTGTAAGTGTTTGGCACTTCTGGGCTGGCTCTGGGGATTCCTGGTTCCAGGATTAAACAAGTTTTGAACACCCTTAATGTTAATGCCAGGTAGAAAAGATAGATAGATAGATAGATAGATAGATAGATAGATAGATAGATAGATAGATAGATGATTACCCTATGTTACAGTAATGGGTGGGGATAGCATTAACCATTGAGTGCTGCAAGGATGCTGGGACTGAGGTAGCAGCCACAAACAGATTAGAGAGGAAAGCAAGACAGCATGGGGATAGGTGGCATGTGAAAGTAATTGAGCAAGAGAATGGGGCGGGGGAGATACACTGGTCCCACAATGTGACTAGTAATGAATAGGTTGGTTATATGTGCTGAGCCAGTTGATGAATCTTTATAGGCCTGAACTGGAACCAAAATGGAATAACTTCAATTGCAGCTGAATCGGAACCACCAGAACTGCACCAAAAATCAAATGTAAATGGTTTGACTCCCTGCCTTCTTTGGATATCCCCATCTTCTGAAGTTAAGAGGGTTGCAGCTGCAGAGAGGGCCTTTTCAGCAGTGGCACCCCAATCATGGAACACTCTTCCCTAACGTCCTCTTATGTCCTTGTGGCACCAGGCAAAACACTAATTGGCCTGTTTTAACCAGTTCCCCAATGCCCTTTTTTATGATGCTGTGTTATTGAAACCAGTGTCACGTAGTGCAGGGATGGGGGATGTGTGGCCCTCCAGATGTTGTTGGACTACAACTACCATAATCTCTCACCATTGGCTATGCTGGCTAGGGCTGATTGAATCTTCAGTCGAACATCTGGAGAGCCACACATTCCCCAACTCCGGTGTAGTGGAAAGGGGGGAAAGGGGGATAGAAGTGTTGAACTAGGGCTGGGGAGACCAGGGTCAAATCTCACCCTGGGATTTTTTTTTTAACTGAAAGTGTGAATGTATATGTATATATTCACACATATAATGTGTGAATGGCCTCTACAGAACTTCAAACACCCATGATGTACGTGTACACAGCCCAATCAGGGTAAATCCTCCAAATCCTCAAGAAGAGGAACTTGAAAAGGTGCTGAAGAAAACTGTGTTATTTATTTTTTCAGATGTACTCAAGTAGAGATGTACGGATTGTGTAAAATCCATTCCGCCTGTCTTTTGCAGATTGTCAGGCACCTTTCATTCCATCGTTCACCCATAGACGGAATCAGTTTTTTTCTGAATTTGTGCAAATGCGCATTTGCTTAAATGCACATTTGTGTAAGTACACATTTGCACAAATGCACATGTGCAAAATGCACAAATTCCCCCCATGCACATTTTCATGCTTTAGCCTATGGGGGGAGTGTGCATTTTTGGATGGGTCTTTTTATTTTGTGAATTTTTCTATGACAAAATTTGCACAAAATTCGGGAAAGTTAGAGAAAAGGTCCGCAAGTCATGAAGTCAGTGGAATCTGCCCAACAGGGGAAAAGCCAGTCCACTGGAGAATCGGCAGGTCAGATTCATGAAAATCCAAACTCATTTGGTTCTGTTGTGGATTTCTCTGATATCCCTACACTCCCCAAAACACACACAAAAATACCCCCTCCTCATTCAGGAATCAGGAGGCAAAAGATGGCTACTGCTTTTGACAAAGAGATGTCAAGTCATCCTTGAAATCTGTTAGGCATAGTCATGAGATGGTTCTATCCTTAAAGCAGCCTAAACTTAATTTTAAATTTAAAAAATAGAGTGTATTCACAAATAAATAACACAGTTTTCTTCAGCACCTTTTTGCTTCCAGGTCTGAAGCTGCCTACCTCACCCCACCCACATGTGCCATTTGGACTCCCAGATGTGGGTGTTTAATGAAGCAGTCACACTTCACATGTTTACTGCAGAGCAAAGATATGGCAGTGGGTTATCCATAGCAAACATGATTGCTGCGTCAAATGTGGACTCACTGTAGTTTGTCCTCATATTCTGACCACTGTTTTTAGCTGCAATGCACTTCAGTAAGGTACAACAGTGTATTTCTTGTTCAGAAAATCATAGAATAGTATAGTAGGGTTGGAAGGGGCCTACAAGGCCATCAAGTCTTGTAATCTCACCAAATACATAGCTTGAAGCCACTAGATTGATCCTGTTCAAAAATTTGATAGTGGTATAACGCATTCAAGTCTTGAGAGTGCTACCATTTGAAAGGCAATGATATTGAAAGCAACGCCATCTCAACTTAAATACAAACATCCATGGCAAGGAAAAGATGCTTGATTTGAATTGGGTTTAGAGTCAATTCCAAGTAGCTCAGCTATTGATTCCTAAATAATGATTTGCACAGACAGCAAGCCGCTAACTCACTATAATATATGTATACAAATATTATTATTCAGAAGAGTTTAGATGCTTCTGAGAAACGTCACCATTTCTGAGAAAGGTCATAGAAAAATAGAGGGAATATTTTAGCATAAATAATAACAACCTAAGCCAGGTGTGAGGGAACTAGAATGGCATGGGGGCTAGAAAAACCCCACCTAGCCCCCTGCATGAGTGATGATGGCAGGGCCATGTCCCCTGGCCCTGATGTCATTGGGCCCTGGCTGAAATGCCAGCTGGAGCTTCTCTGGCTGATGTTTTGGTCAGGGATACAGCTTCACTGTGCACTGGCTTTCCCGGCTGGGGAAAGCCCATGCACAGCAAAGCCACTCTGACCAAGACACTAGGTAGAGAAGCACTCCTCCACCTGGCACCTTGGCTGAGGACCTAGCAACACTGCATGACAGCTTTCCCTGGCCAGGGAAAGCCTACGCTCACTGAAGCCTCCCCACCGAAGAACCATGCTGGATCAGATCTAGTCCAGCATTCTGTTCACACAGTGGCCAACCAGCTGCCTGCGGGAAGCCCACAAGTGGGACATGAGTGCAACAGCATCCTCCTGCTCACGTTCCCCAGCATCTGGTGCACATAGGCACACTGCCTCTGATACTGCAGGTAGCACATAGCCATCAGGACTAGTGCCATTGATAGCTTTCTCCTCCATGAATTTGTCCAATCCCCTTTTAAAGCCATCAAACTTGGTGTCCATCGCTACATGTTGCAGTAGCGAATTCCATAGTTTAACTATGTGCTGTTTGAAGACGTGCTTCCTTTTATCTGTCCTGAATCTCCCCTCGGTCAACTTCATGGGATGATCCCAGCTTCTGGTATTATGAAAGAGGGAGAAAAATGTATCCCTATCCACTTTATCCACACCATACATAATTTTGTGCACCTCTTCCATCATGTCTCTCCTCACTTGCCATTCGTTTAAGCCAAACAGTCCCAGATGTTGTAATCTTTCCTCATAGGGGAGTTGCTCCAGCTACCCTTGATCATTTTCTGCTATTTTTCCAACTCCACAATTTCCTTTTTTAGATGTAGTGACCAGAACTGTATGCAGTATTCTAAGTATAGTTGCCCCACAGATTTGTATAGGGGCAGTATGATTTTGGCAATTATATTTTTAATTCCTTTCCTAATTATGCCTAACATGGAATTTTGTTGACATTTTCATTGAGTTGTTCAACACAACCCCAAGATCTCTTTCCTGGTCAGTCACTGCTAGCTCATATCCCATTAGCATATATGTGAAGTAGAACTTTTTTGGCCCCAATGTGCATCATTTTACACTTGGTTACATTGGACCTCATTTGCCATTTTGATGGCCATTCACCCAGTTTGCAAAGATCCTTTTGGAGCTCTTCACAATCCCTTATTTTAACCACCCTAAATAATTTGGTGTCATCAGCAAACTTGGTCACCTCACTGCTCACTGCTTTCAGAACATTTATGAAATGCTGAAAAGCATTGGTCCTAATACAGATCCCTGTGGAACCCCACTGTTTACATCCTTCCATTGGGAGAATTTACCATTTATCCCTACTCTCTGCTTTCTGTTTTTTAACTAGTTACTGATCCATAAGAGGACCCCTCCTCTTATTCCATGACTGCTACATTTGCTCAGGAGTCTTTGTGACTTTTGGAAGTCCAAGTAAACAATATCCACTGAATGACCCATTTCTACATGTTTATTGATCGTTAGTCACAATTATTTGCCTGTTCCTCAGATTCCCTTCCTGGAAACTTCAGGCACAGGTAGGGATGTACGAAAGGCACTTACCTTTCGCAGATTATGTTTATGTTCCGTCCCTCCCCCCAGAATCCTCACCGGGGGGGGAGGCACTCCGTTCCTCCCCCCCCCCCGGAATCCTGGCCGGCCGGCTGTGCTCCGCAGGCCGGCCGGCCAGCTGCTGGCTAGCAGGGACGCAAATGGCGGCGGCCATAGCCGCTGCCGTTTGCGTCCCTGCAGTCAGCCATGATAGGCTACGTAAATGTTTACGTAGCCTATCACAGCTGACTTTTTTAAAAAAAACATGCGTACGCAAATGGCGGCGGCCATGGCCACCGCCATTTGCGTTCCTTATTTTGGCACGTCTTAGTCTACATAAATATTTACATAGACTAAGATGGCGAAAATAAGGGGAACGCAAATAGCGTAGACGCCATGGCTGCCGCCATTTGCATACGCACGTGTTTTTTTTTTAAAAAAGTCAGCAGTGATAGACTACGTAAACATTTATGTAGCCTATCACGTTTTTTTTAAAAAAACCTAGCCGTGATAGGCTACGTAAATCTTTATGTAGCCTATCACGTTTTTTTGTTTTTTTGTTTTTAAACTGGAAATGGCGGCGGCAGCCGGTTGGAAGACCAGCCGCCGGAGCCGCTGCCGCCGAACAGCCGCCGGAGCCGCCGCCGGAGCTGCCGCTGCCAGGAAGATCCGCCTAAGGTAAGTCTCATCCCGGGGGGGGCGGGGGGGCAGGCCATTCCGCCACCGATTTCGGTGATCCGTGGCAGAATTTTCTTACATCCCTAGTCACAGGTATGTGTCCTACAACTTCTGAAATAAAAACAGATGCAAAGAATTCATTCAACTTCTCTACAATCTCCTTATCCTTCTTTAGTACTCCTTTAGCTCCATTGTCATACAACTGCCTCTCTAGTTGGTTTCTGGCTTCTGATATATTTAAAGATTTCTTTATTGTTGGCCTTGATATTGTTAGCAATATGCTCCTCAAAATGCTTTTTTGCTTCTCTTATTGTCTGTTTAAGTTTGTTTTCCTTTTTGTTCTCCTCATTTGGGCAATTGCCCACAATGGGGAGGACAGAGGGTGGATGGGGCAGGGGGAGATTTTTACTACAGATGGGTCTCAGAAAAGAGTGAGCATTAACAGAGACATGTGCATTGCTGACAGTGAAGAAATGGAAGATAGTATGCATACCTCTTTATGTTAGTTCCATACAGAGGTCTGTGAGTTGCAATATGGTAAAACATTAATTTACACCAGAACACATGGGATAAGTAGCTAAATAAATGTTAAGCCTTTTCAGGAGGGGTTTTTTAGAGCTAAAAAGGAACAGGGGAGAGGAGGTGCTTGACCCTTTCCCTGCCCTTTCTGCCTCCACTCCAGGTTGTCCCCTCCCAAGGTGTTCTTGTCCTTTTGTGGAGTTCCAAAGGTATGTTTGCCTCCTAATTTTTATCCAGTTCATTTTGTAGACACTCTACATGCTTTGATCTTTAATGTGTGGGTTCAAAAGGATATGTAATAAAACAACGGGGCGAGGAATGGGAAACATATCTGAGGTTGTTTACATGGGGAACAGATTCATGCATGCCTTGAACAATTATTGGATAGACAGACAGACAGACAGACAGACTTGGATGGCTTTAAAAAGGGGTTAGACAAATTCCTGGAGAGGGTTATCAATGGCTACTAATCCTGATGGCTATATGCTGCCTCCAGCATTAGAGACAGTATGCTTATGTACACCAGTTGCTGGGGAACATGGGTGGGAGGGTGCTGTTGCAGTCATGTCCAGCTTGTGAGTCTCCCATTGACTGCTCGTTGGCCACTGTGTGAACAGCATGCTGGACAAGATGGACCTTTGGTCTGATCCAGAATGGCTCTTATGTTCAGAGAGAGAGAGAGAGAGAGAGAGATCTGTGTGATATTAGGTGGGAATTTTGACCCAAAACACCTCTGTGGGGATCATGAAAGGACACAAGGGTGACACTGAGTATGTTCTGGGTGCATGTTTAGTGGAATGGTAATCAGAAATGAAAAATATGCAAATCCTAATCAAGGCATTTCAGTTTGCACTGTGGGTTTTGTAGTTTTAAGGATGCATCAACCATTCGGCATTTTCATGTATGAATGTTTCATTTGTGAGACTAAAAATGGCCTGATGCTAAAAGGTACAAAGCTCGCCTCCACAGAAATGTACATTGCCTTTGGTGCCCCCAATATTTTTTTCTGCATGCCCTCTACCTACATACAAACACACACTTCATAAATATTTACATTTTAAATAGTTTTAAACTGTTGTATGTTGTAATTGTTATCGTTAAGATGACTTGAGTCTTTTTTTCTTAGAAATGCGTCTAAGAGATAATGATAATAATAATAATCATAATAATAATAACAATAATAATAATAGACCTTTTGCTAGTATAAAATATTTATATGTTTTGAGATTTCAAATTTTGTGGGGAGGAGTCAAATTTTGAAGGTCGAATGATAAAATTCTGAATTTTTAAAGCATTTATTGCAGTGGTTTCTCATCACTGGACAATTTCACTATAACAACTCCTAAAAGACATCTCAGTTATTAGGTTAAGCTGCCCCCACACTCTACACCTAAAATGAATTATTTTATCCTTTTACCATTTTATTTTGAGAGAAACATGGGCTGGCAAAATCGTTGGTAGCCAACAGATTCCTGCTGTGTCTAGCTTGTTCCTCTCTTGCTGGGATTGTAATTAGAGTTTAGGAAATTTGACCATGAAATTCATTAGTAGTAGCATACTTTAATTTTTGTGTGTGTAGCTAACATCATTTTGTGGCCTGCAGTTGCTTGCTTAATCTTCATTACTTCTTATCCCTTGCAAAAGGATGCCAGAGGGCTGGAGCAGATGCTGCCACCTCACAGATGATCACTTTTTATCTTCACCCCCTGTTGTGATGAATCCTCAGCATTGCTACACAGCCCCTATCAATTTGTACAAAATATTGTACTGGATCCTCTACTACACATTCAATCTCTAAAAGTGCAGGTTTTAAAAAGTCAGCAGCATCATTGATCATGCAAGCATAATCAAACAGGATCCAATTCAGGATAAGAAAACTCTGTAGGATAAGTGGGGATGTAGAATTTCAAGGTTTTAAAGGTAATAGACACTGGAGCCACCAAAAGTTGGCACTTCAATGCATTAGAAATGAGGGAAGCAATCCCGCAAAAAAGGGGGAGAGTGGCCAACATGCCACTCTGGCTTGCTCTGTACCATGGGCAATCTCCTGGGAAACCCCTCCCACAATGCCAGGCTCAGAGGAAGGACCCCTTCACAGCCAGGCATTTGGGCCTAGATGGCACTCTGAAGAGCTGGCCAGTTTTTCTGGCCAATGCGGTGCTTCAAAGAGTCCACCTGCCCTGTGGCTTGCTCTGAGAGGATCCTTAGAGTGAGCTAGAGGGCAAGTTATGGGGTGGGGGTGAGCCATTGGAAGGGGGTGCTGTGGCAGCAATGGGGTGGGGTGAGGCAACGTAGTGGTGGCAATGGGTGGGGGTTGTGCTCTCCCAATTCAGGTGATGGCAGAGCTTGTGCCGGCACTGGATATTTCCAACCTTACAGCTACTAAACCTTACAAGCTTTCTGTGGGGACTCAATCTAGGTCAGCCTAAAACAGGTTACGCAAAACCAGTTTTTGAAGTAGGTAAGTCAAGACTGTTTCAGATGGCACTAAGCTCCACCACATATATACTGACATGCCAGCTTTGCTGTAGCCTCTCTAACACTTAAGTGATAAGAGTCTGTTAATCCCACATTGGTTTAATGGGTACAGACACCATCAATGAGTCACCTTTATTCCATTTTCACACAGAGGTGCTGAAACAGATATGAATGGGCACTTTGTTCCATATCTCCTTCTAAATGTCCTCATCTGTCTCCCATGCTTCTTTGGGACCTATCCAGCTGTTACCATTTGGGTTTAATAACATATTGCAGAATGTGGAGACCACGTGTTTCTCAGTGTGCAATCTATTTAGCACTCAATTCTCAAAGGAAGTCAGGGCAGGAAGAGCCTGGCATTTCACTGTCCCACACTCAGCAGAGTGTTTCATTTGAAATACCTTGAACCAAATTCAAATTTGCTTACCATTTGACCACATGTCAATGGCTTGACTGTTTAAATACAAATCAGGTTCATTTACTGCTCAAACAAACTATAATAATATCCCAAACCAGAGATCCACGTGCTCTCTGGTGGACACAGATTGCTCTGCACACAGGCACAGGCCATTTCTTCCCATTAAGGAAGTAGATTTGTTGCTCATGCAAATCTGTTTCATTTCATCATTTAAATTAACAGGAAAGTCACTGCTGCCAAGGGAGCTCCATGTACCACTCAGAGATATTTTAAAAAATATGATAAGCGGAATATAAATTTATTAAATAAACAAAATATAAAGGGTGCAATCCTACACATGTTTAGACAGAAAAAAGTCCTACACCTCCCAGCACCCTTCAGCTCCTCATGCTGGCTGGGGCATGCTGGAAATTGTAGGACTTTTTTCTGTCTAAACATGAGTAGGATTGCACCCTAAATAAATAAATGTACACTCTGGAATCTCTTGCAACCGGAAACAGATCACCAGAGCAGGGCAAATGCCCCAATAAAGAATTTTATACAGATTACTCAGCATAAATGTTGTTTACAAAGCACCCATTAATTAAAACTTAACTAAAACACCACATTTATAATTCTTTAATGCCTCAGGTAATCACGTCAGTCACCTGATTGTCCTTACCTATGCGATTATTGTTTGCTGCCATTGAGCAAAATTCTTCTATTTAACTGGCCGATCTTCCAGGAACTAGACACAGAATCATATACCTCTCACTCTGGAAAACACCCTTAGTAACTGGGACAAGAATGTATTATTTATGTGACTTCTGAGGTTAAATCTCTGAGTCAAACTGTGTTGCAGGCAGAAGAGAGAAAGATGAAGAGAAGTACGAAATCAGCAGTGAAAACTGAAGCAGCACTTCCAAGTAATTTGTTTAATGATGTGTCCTGGAGAGAAAGACAAGGGCAGAGGCAAAAGCATGGCTTCGGTATCAGAACTGCATGTTCAGATCTCAATAGCTGATTTATAGAAAGGCAGCTGGGACTCTGGGATAGAAGGAGGAAGGCACAGAAATCTGCACAATCAGGTTCTCCATTGCTTGTAGAGATCAGAGTGGGTGAGAGAGAAAGGATGAGAAGATGAGATTGTTGATAAATGCCATGAGGTGGTGCTGGGGCCATGGGAGGACAACGAATTCATAGCCACCCTGTCTGACTTTATATAATAATTTCCCTATTTTAAAATACTGATCAGATGCATGCTGCAGGGAGGAACAAGAGAGCATTTCAACAATTATTCATCCATCCATCCATCCATCCATCCATCCATTTTATTTAGTACATTTCTAATCCACCCAATAACCAATGGGCGGATTACAACCAGTTCGATAAATCTTTCAAACATTGGGTTGTTGGTTCTTTGTTTTGAAAGTGATGCTCTTGGCTTTAAGGAGAGATTTGTGAAGATTCGCCATAGCGGAGAAAATAGTACTTACCATATTCAGGGGCATCAGGAAACCTCAGTTCCCATTCTGATTTAGCAGCCTGAAGACATATCATACAGGGAAAGTAAATTCATTAGAAACATAGGAAGCTGCCTTATACAGAGTTAGGCTATTGCTGCATCCATATCGGTATAGTCTGCTCTCCATAGACTGGTAGCAGCTCTCTAGAGTTCCAGACAGCCCTAATCAGAGACACCAAGGACTGAACAAGGGACTTCTAAATATGCAAAATACCATTGAGCTCTGGCCCCTTCCCTCCCATGGTTTTCATTGTCGTGATTTTCACTCAAGGGAGCTCCTGCTTAGGGATTAGTAGCAAGTGGAATTTTGTCTATAAGTATAATAGTTGAAGGAAACAATCCAAAGGCCGGCACCTAGATGAAGACATTTGCAGCATTCTGTTTGGCCCTCACATTGCAGGTCCCATGAGGATCAACAATAGAAGATCAATCCATCGTTCTTTAAGCTCTCTGCTTAATCTCATTTAAAGGGCCTCAGGAGAGTCCCAGACATACACTGGATGTGTTTATGCTTCAGACTACAACTCTCTGCACCCTTATCAAGTTGTGTTTCCTCTGTCCTTGTGCATTAAGGGCCATGGCTCAGTGGTCAAGCACAGACTTTACATGCAGAAGGTCCCAGTTTCAATCCCAAGTGTACAGGTAGGGGCACAATCCAATGGGGCCATAGTGCAACAGGCCCCTTCCGTTGATTCTGTTCCACAAGCGGGATCCACCACTTGCACAATGGAGATTTAAGAAGCCCCCAAATTGGGCTGATTGGAAAGAGTCAGGAGATGTCTAAATCAAAGTGGAAGTCCTCTAAAATAGACTTAACCTAAATCTGATTCTGAACCCTCCTGAAGTACTATTAGTGCTTCAGATTCAGAGGGACACAGAGACCGAGTGTGTCTGCAAAAAATGATACATTTCCTCCCAAGCTGTCCATATTAGGGAACTGTGACAATAATGGTGTGCGGGGAGGGTAGAGAGGTCCTTTGCTGGAAAATCCGGTCCCTTTTTGGCTTGATGGAGTTCCTCAGCATGCCCTTTGCGTCTGCGAGCCCAGCTGTGAGCTGTTCCCAGAACTGAAAGAAAAGTCTTTTGCACACCTTTTTTTGGAAAGGTTCCACAGTTTGCACAAATTCTGAGCAATCTGCATAAATTATGGTTGGACTTGTGAAAATTACAGCCAAATTTGTGCAAATTATGCAAATTTGGCAGTAATTTGTGCAGATTGCTCAGAAAGTTGCACAAATTGCAGAATCTTACGAAAATGCGCAAAATTCCCAGAAAATTCCTAAGTGGCCCAACTTGCTGCAGATGGAGTTGGGCGCCACAGCAGGAACCAAAATGGAGTCTGAGGGTGGGGGGCAAGCCTATGAGAACCCATCAGACTCCACTCCCCAAATGGATTTCTATCCCTATGGAGAGTGAGATGCAGTTTTGTATCAGGGCTCTCAAATCCCTTTGAGGGGGGATGTTGAAGTAATATATTGCAGGACTGGTGCAGTGTTAAGTGCTTTTTGCTAGTTCTGCCTCCCAGGAGCAGGAAAGTTTAGAAAGTTGTGGAGTCTGTGCAACCTAGAAGGGTGTAGCAGTGGGCACTAACTGCCTTCTGCTAGCACAAGTGATGTTGCACTAGAGGAACCTAGGTTGTGAATTATTATGTGCAAGAGGAGAATCCTACCAAAATTACATCTGCACAAGCAGAGTTGCACAAGTGTAATGCACAAGGGCTTACACAATGAAAATATTCGGTGGATCTCCGCTAGCACTATTTGAGTTTGCAGAATGATAACATGGTATTCTGCCCATAAAGTGCTACCTGAAAAATGCTGGGTGTGCAAGTCCTTCTGCTTGCTTGCTTGCTTGCTTCTGTTTCTATAATGCCCCTTAGCCGAAGCTCTCTGGGGGGTTCAGTGTCAGTGCTTCTGCCGCTGTATGCGCCACATCCATCATCCGGAACACCACTTGATGCTAAGTGAGCAGAAAACAAAAACGCCTTAAGCTTCTTCATTTATCATCACTCCCTAGGAGGGATATCCCTCATTTGCAAATCTGGACCTTTTGGGGCCCAATGGATTCCCACTGCCCACCCAGCTCGGCTTGCTTTCACGAGCCTAGCTGCAGGCTTTTCCCCAAATCTGGGAACTTTCTCAGAATTTTCTTTTCACAAAAAGAAATCTGTGCACATCGCAGCCACAATTTGCATGATGTCCTATCTGTGCAAATTTAACTTGCCATTTGCACAAATTGAGCAAATGAACATCTGAAAATTGCACAAATTATGCAAATTGCAGATGCAATGTGGCCACCTTTCTATTTACAAAAGAACCCAAATGGAATATCCACGAGCTGGCCCGACTCAATGCAGATCGAGTTGGGCCACCTTGCAGATAAGTGAACTGAAGTCTAGGGGGGCTGAGCTGATGAGACCTCCGCAAGCTCCAACCCCTGGTTGGATTCCTCCAACATCTCTACTCACTAGCCCCAGCACCTCTCCTTCTGAAAATGTGTGCAGGTTTTCTGCCTAAGTATTCCATTTCCATACTAAATGGAGGAGGGACATGGAAGGGAAGGGGAAATTAATCACTCTCCCCCCCCCCCCCGCCATCTGAAGACTCCCCTTCCACAAAAGCCACTGCACCCATCCTTTCAAAATTTTGCAGCTTTCTTATCTAGGGCCACCTCTATGCTGTATGCCATTTTAATAAAAATTGTCCATGAAGAACATAATGGATAAACACATGCTGTTTAGGGACTTCTCAGACTGTAGAGTCTTCTCTTGCACAGAAATCCCAGCATCTATTCATCTGAACCTTGGCAGGCTTGATCCCCTCAGAGGAGACAACTATGCCTGCAACAATTCTGCCACAGAACAAAGATTTTGGCAGTTTGCTTTTTCTAAAAATCAAACTTGAAAAGCATCTAGCACAAATCTCCTTGTACCTATTTGTCTGACATTCGGCAGATTATATCCCCTCTCATGGTGCAAATTTCCTCCAATTCTGTAAAAAAAAAAAACACAACTTGATTTCTGATGATAGTCAATGGGTGGCAGGAATTTCTGGATTGAGATTTGGCCCCGAGTCAAATTGGGCAGCCTCTGAATTCATCCAAAGCTAATTGGGCTGTTTTCCAAATTGCCAAATTGTGGTCTGTGCACACCCCCTAGTACTTTTATTGTATGCTAAATGCTGTTGTCCTGGAATCCATCAGAATGAAGGGCTGGTTAGACATTTTTAACATAAATAAATACTAAAGAGGTACTGAATTTGGAAGTTGTAAGGACCTGTAGTTTCCAATCACTTCAGCATTCAGTCACTCATCAATATGGATAGCAGTATTTAATGTTGGGTGGTAAATCCTGAAATCTTCAAAGTTAGCTATTCCTAAGAGTAAGTGGGATTGAGACACTCATCCTTAATGCAAAAATCTTTCATTTATGAATAGTTAATGAATATTTAAAGACATATTAATGTATTTTAAACCTGTTTATTGTTGGTCAGAAGACGATTATAAGTAATCATGACATACACTAATCCACAGTGCTTTATAGCTATCTTTGACATGCATTATTAATGCAACCAATGTATCTATTATTAACCATTTACCTATGCATGTTACTTGGAAGCAAGTTACATTGTGTTCAATGGAGCATTTGCCATAGTAAGCATGTTTAGGATTGCAGTTTTCAGATACAGCAGATAACTAATGGCTGCTACACATATTCAGAACACCTCCCTCTCTTTACCAGTCCCTAGGGAAAGGCAGAAGGTAGCACAGAGTAGATAGAAGCCTCTGCTGATGTTGCTGCTTGTACTAGCTTTTGGAAGAGCATTCTTGCTGCCTTCTTCTGGAGGACAATGCAGGCAGTGGGAGGCTTAATTATATATATATGTGTGTGTGTGTGTGTGTGTGTGTGTGTATGTGTGTGTGTGTATGTATGTGTGTGTATGTGTGTGTGTGTGTGTGTATGTATGTGTGTGTATGTATGTGTGTGTGTATATATATATATATATATATTTCATTGAAAGGGTGATGCGTGACTCACCCTGATGTCTCCCTCTTACCAACCAAATAGGTTTAACCTTTCTGAAAAAGAAAGCACATTATTATTCAAGTTGCAAAAGTGGCCATGTCTTATACTAATAAGAAAAGTATGCCAACTACAGGAAAGTAAATTATTGCAATGAGAGCTTGCCATTAAAGTTTAATGTTTGCTCGGTGCTTTCTTTGGAATACCAGTTATCTGCTCACATTACACGTAGGCTCACAACACCATCTGAGCTTCCCCCCGCTCTTTAATGTCACGGTCTTGTTAGCACCATGCTTCATTATCAGGGCTTACAGTACATTAGGCTGCTGTTCATAAACTCTTGGCAACAGGAAACCAAAGTCAATTTGCTAACATTTTGTTTTTTCTAGAAATGTTTTTTTTCCATGAAGGTGAGACGAGTCAAAGTAGACAAATATGTCAGTGGGATGCTTTGAGCATCATACTTCAAAACGAAGCTTGCAAAAAGAGATTCAAATGTTTCATGCCATCCAGCTGGGGACGCTAACTGGAAATGGAAACTATGAAACAGTGAATGACATTTTTCTTTATTTTTAATTGGGGTGGATGGAAACACAACACCCAGAAGATTTCATAATTTAAAGTGGCCTATCCTGTAGCAATAAGTTGGCTAACAGCGCAATCCTAGGCATGCCTCCTCAGAAGTAAGTCTCATTTTCAATGGCTTATTCCCATATTACCGTCTATAGGATTGAAGCCCAAGTATATTTCCATGGAATTGTTACGCATTCCCCATTTCCCAAAGCAATGAAAGCTCCAGGCAGCACAAGAGGCTTTTGTTTCCTCTGGATGAGAGAACCCCAGAAACTTGGAGGATCTCTGTAATATTTACTTCATTGCATACAAGCAGAATATAAATGGGAGCAAAACAGGCTCCTGTAGCAGATCAGCAAATCCTGCACCAAATTCCCAGGGAACAATTCTGAAGCTGTCTCATAGCTGGACCCCACTTTTGGCTAAGTCCAGCCAGAACCTCTCAGCTCTCTCATCTCCAAATCCAAATTGCAAGCTGCTTTTCTTTCTTATACCCAAACACCTCTGCCAGGGGACGCAGACCCCAAATCCTATTGGTAGAATGGACTGTGCCACTGAAGACATGGTTCACATTTTCGAATGCTATGCAAACACTCTGTAGAAGTAGAAAACCAGAACAGAATAAAGCCATTTAGAACTGTTCTTGCTCATGACCAATGCCTAGTGAGGGAGCCAGAGCTGAGCAAGAAAGAGCATATGAATGTCCTCACTGTCAGTGCCTCCTTTTCCTGGTCATCTACTGAGTCACTGTTTACAAGTAGATCTTCTCTGACTTCTCCCTCCTCCAGTATACCCTTCCTCCTGAGGAGATCCCTGGTGAGAGAGGTTCCTGGCAACCAAACATGCAGCTCTAGGTTTCCCACTGGATCGACACCCACCCTTACTTTTGAGGCCTGGACAACAAAGATGGAGAATCTGAGACTGAAGCAGGGCTTGGGATGTGCTTGGAGGGGTCCATGAGATGAGGCACTTTGAGCAACTTGGGACAATAGTGGGTTCTTCCAAGTCCATGGTGCCCCCATGCCTCTTCCTCAGAGGAAGTCTCCCTGCTGGAGCCCTGACACCTCACGGTAATGTGATCAGTTTTTTACTTGTAAGTTATTGGATTGGTTTGGTTTGTTCTTGGAGGAACATCCGAAAATGGTATTCCTTACTTGCAACCTAAAGTGGTTCAGTCCACTCTACAAAAAATTGGGCCCAGATTGGGGCTACGCATGCAGTAGAACAGCCTTCCCCAAAGAGATGCCCCCCAGATAGGGATGTACGAAATACTCACCTGACTCCATGCTGGGGCATCCACGGTGGGGGGGGGAGGCGCTCCATCCCGCCCCCTGGAATCCTCCCCAACTGCTCTGCTCCGTGGCAGCTTCACGGAGCCGCCGGGCTGCTGCAGCCACAAATGGTGGCCGTCATAGAGGCCGCCATTTGCATCCTTGCAAGCAGCCATGATACACTACTTAAGTATTTACGTAGCCTATCACGGCAAACAGCAGGGGCGCAAATGGCGTAGCGGCTGCCATTTGTGTCCCTGCTCTTTGCTGTGATAGGCTACGTAAATGCTTACGTAGCCTATCACGGCTGCAAAAATGCAAATGGTGGCTGCAGCAGCCTGACCACAGCTGTCCGGGAGACCAGTTGGAGCCGCCGCCGCATCCGCCCCAGGTAAGTTCCATCCTGGGAGGATTCCATGGGGGGGCGGGAAGCCGTTCCGCCATGGATTCCGGGGCAAATGGTCAGGAATTCTAGGAGTTGTCATCTAAAACATCTGGAAGGCACCAGGTGTCATGCCCCCACTGGAGGAATCCTCCTCAGAGGAGGAGCTAGAGCTCCCAGAGATCAAGAGCACCCTAAATCAGCCAATGTTAGGAGACCAGGAGGAGCCTTGGCCCTCAGGGGAAATGGCTGCAGGTCCATCTAGGGATGGACGGAAGTCCCTTACCTGTTCTCGAAGCTTGCTTCGCGGTGGGGGGGAGGCGCTTCGGTTCTCCCCCCGAAGTTCAGGCGAGGGCGGGGAGGCGCCTTGCCTCACCCGGCCGAAATTCAGGCCGGGGAGGAGGCGCCCCATCCCTCACCGGTGAAATTCAGGCCGGGTAGGAGTGCCCCGTCTACCCGGCCGCGAAAAAAAAAGTAAACACACACACACACACACACCCGTGATAGGCTACGTAACAATTTACATAGCCTATCACGGCTAGATTTCCAAAGTCAGCCATGATAGGCTATGTAAATCGTCACGTAGCCTATCACGGGTGACTTTGGAAAAAAAAAAAAGCGCGTACGCAAATGGCGGCTCCCATGGGGATCGCCATTTGCGTTCCTTATTTTGACATGTCTAGTCTACGTAAAGATTTACGTAGACTACGGCGAAAATAAGGGCAACGCAAATAGCATTCCCTTATTTTCGCCGTAGTCTACGTAAATGTTTACATAGACTAGACATGCCAAAATAAGGAACGCAAATGGCGGCGCCCATGGGCTGCCGCCATTTGTGTACATGCTTTTTTTTTTTTTCCGAAGTCAGCCGTGATAGGCTACGTGACGATTTATATAGCCTATCACGGCTGACTTTGGAAATCTAGCCGTGATAGGCTACGTAAATCGTTACGTAGCCTATCACGGGTGTGTGTGTGTGTGTTTTTTACTTTGCTTTTTTTTTTTTTTTGCAATGGCGGCGGCAGCAGCCGGTCGGGAGACCAACCGCCGCCCCCGCCCCCGACGAAACGCCGCCGGGACCTGCCGCCGAGAGGGACATTCGGCCACGGTAAGTCCCATCCCAGGGGGGGGCAGGGGGCCAAGTGCGTTGGCATTCGGCCTCCCGAAGATTCATGGAGAAATTCTCCACCATCCCTAGGTCCATCCCTGCAAAGGGCAGGGGACTCTGCCTCATGAGTAGGACTCTTGCCAGATGGCTATAATGAACTACAGCTGAGCCGCAGGTGGGGCTCAGGAGGCTCTGGTGATATAAGCCTTCAGTTTCAGGCTAGCTAGTGTTGGAAACAATGCCATTTCTTCAGCTCCTTGTGCCTGGTATCTTGTTTCCCTAGCCTTGACTCATGTTTGGACCTCTGTATTATTGACCTTGGACTTCTTCCTGAAGCTTCCTCTGGATTCTGTTTATACTTGCCTGCTATCCTGTGCACTTGATCTTGGCTACGTTCCTGACTTATCTCTCGATAATCCTTGTTTGCTAGTAAAAACTCTGCTTTTCCTTTGGCCTGCTTAACTGACTCCTCCATTGCAATTAACGGTGTGTGTGTTTGCATAGGTAGAGTAGATTCTACCACTTATTACTACTCTAAGGTGGTAGAGCAGACTATGCCACTTATGACTATAGGCAGTGGGACACCATTTTTGAATATATCCCCTCCTTAAAAAAAAAAAAAAAATCTACCTACCCCACCAGAAGAGTGAAATGTTCTAGCCTGACTCCTTGCCACCTATACTGTCTTTCTACTTCCAAGGAGTAGATTTCTAGGGCTGATTTCAATTAGCGGGAGACTTCATTCTAATTGAAATGCTGTGTGGGCTGGTTCAGACTGCAGTTAGGGGCTCACATGAACTAATATTTCTCCACATTAAAACTAGATATCAGCCCCGTGCTGCTTGAAATATGCCCTGATAAGATTTTGCATCAAGAAAAGCTGTACACAGTACACAGGAAGTGTACTCAAGTGACTAATTGTCTCCCAGTGCAGATGTACCGTTCCAAAATCATAATCATCGTACTATACGGGCAGTGGTAGAGCACATCCTTTGCATGCAGAAGGGCTCAGGTGGCATCTCTAGGTAGAGCTGAGAAAGACCTCTGCCAGGCACCTGGGGGATCTGCTGCCACTCAGTGCAAACCCTGTGGAGCTAGATGGACAATGGTCTGGCTCGGCATTCCTTGTTCTCAACACATTCCCATTTACAGCAGGTTGCCGTTCTTTTCAGTCATCTGGAGCTGATACCTAGACTCTGCCAACCAGCGTGGTTGCTGCCAGCCGGAAGCCAGATCACATGGTGGCCCCAGTCACACAGTTAGCTGTTTCTATAAAGGGAAGCCTATGTGGTTTGTGGTGGTGCTAAACATAGCAGAAAACACACCGGATAATGCATGGGTTTTACTGTATGCATACGCTCAGCTAGAGCAGCATGCGTCTGTAGGCCCTGTTGACAACTGTGTCTCCGGGAGAACATATGCCCATGATCCCTACATTTGCCTCCCCAAAGCCTTTTCTCCCATAATAAAGACACGATGGGACAGAAAGGCATGATTAAATGGAGGCCACCACAACTTTATCAAATAGCTTGTCAACAGCCTGAGCACCTGTTCAGCTGCTACGTAGCCTCCCAGTCCCTCACTGTGGGTTAAGCATTAACTGAACCTTAGGTGCAGCTTTGGAAACGACTGTCACCTGCTGCCTCCCTGACTGAGTTACCTCAAGCTGGCTCAAAGCCGAAGAACAGTTCCATGTCCTGCACTTCATTTTTTATGGCCCAAATCAAACACATGAAAGGGATGCCAAGGAAGATCTGACATCATCATCTGCCGCCAAGCTTATCAGTGCAAACTAGCTTATTAGCGTGTGGATAGTGTCAGTGTGTAGTTTAGTCACTAGGTGACACTGGACTTAGTTGTATATGTCTGGAGTCCAGAGTTTCCTGTTGCTGTTTTTAGGGATGTATGAATTACTTACCTGCCGTTCCGGCAGGGGGTTGTCCGCAGGGGATGGAGGCGATCCCTCCCTCTCCCCGGAATCCTCGCTGGCTGGCTCCGCTCTGTGGTGATTCCACGGAGCCAACGGCTGGCTCCGAAGCCCCAGCAATATGGCCGCCATCGCCATATCACTGGCTGGACTGATGTACTGTGGACGCAAATGGCGTCTGGCATAGTGGATGCCATTTGCATCTCTGCTCTTTGACGTGATAGGCCACATAAATACTTTACATAGCCTATGGCGCAAAGGAACAGGGATGCAAACACGCCATTTGCTTCCCTGTTTTTTCATGCAATAGGCTAGGTAAAGATTTTAGGGATGTCAGAGAATTCCATGACAGATCTCGGTGAGGCTGAATGCCAGTGCATTCGGCCCCCCGAAATCCATCACGGAACGGCCTGCCACCCCCCCTCCCCCCATGGATCCCCCCCAGGACGAGACTTACCTGAGGCAGATGTTCCGGATGGCGGCGGCTCCAGCGGCGGCTTCAGTGGTGGCGGCTGGTCTTCCGAATGGCTGCCACCACCGCCATTTGCAGTCTGTGTCTTCCCCCCCATAGATGTGATAGGCTACGTAAAGACTTACGTAGCCTATCACGTCTGGGTTTTTTAAAAAAAAATGCATACATAAATGGCGGCGGCTATGGCCGCCGCCATTTGCGTTCCTTATTTTTCGCCGTCTTCGTCTACGTCAATATTTACGTAGACTAAGATGAAGAAAAGAAAGGGGAACGCAAATAACACCCACTATGCTATTTGTGTTCCCCTTTCTTTTCTTTGTCTTAGTCTACATAAATATTGACGTAGACGAAGACGGCGAAAAATAAGGAACTCAAATGGTGACGGCCGTAGCCGCCGCCATTTGCGTACGCGTTTTTCTTTTTTTTGGTTACCCAGAGCCCTCCACGGCTGGAAATCCAGCTGCGGATGGCCCTGGCCTGGGCTTGGCCGGCTGCTCCGCGGAGCCGCCACAGAGCACAGCCGGCCGTCGAGGATTCCGGGGGGAGGGACAGAATGCCCCCACCCACCATGAACAGAATCCACAAAAAGGTAAGTCACTTTCGTACATCCCTAAAAGATTTACATAGCCTATAACGTCAAAGAGCAGGGATGCAAATGGCATAGCGGATGCCATTTGCATCCGCAGTCTGTCAGTCCAGCCAGCGACACGGCAATGGTGGCCATATTGCTGGGGCTTCAAAGCCAGCAGCAGGCAGGATCTGGCTGGTGAGGACTTTGCGGGGAGGCGGAGGTAAGAGATCCAATCCTCCACGGACTTCGGGGGGCTGGATTCAATAGAATCCGGCCTCACTGGGGTCCATGGAGGACTTCTCTGACATCCCTAGCTGTTTTGTCTTCTTTAAAAGAGACAACAAAGCTCTTGCCTGGTTTCCTGACCACTGTGTTCTCTACACCTCCCATGACATTAGTGAGGCAGGCTGCCAGGCTCTAAGGGATTCCCTGCCTTTGCTCTCCTCCAGCCAATGAGCCTTAGGAGGTTCGTTTGGCTGAGTTTTCCCTTTGCCACTTGATGCCTCAGCTCTCAGCATGCTCTCCAGGTAGAGAGGACTCTACTTTTTCCCCACCCAGCCAACCTGCACTGCACTCACTAGCTATGATAACTAGTCAGGGCCTTCCCCAACCTGGTGAAGTTTTGAACTTCAACTTCCATCAGCTTCAGCCAGTATGGCAAGTTGTCAGGAATGCTGGGAATTGTTGCCCAAAATGTCTGGAGGGCACCAAGTTGGAGAGGGCTGGCATAAACCAACAAATGAACTGGACCTGGCCAAATCAACCCCCAACAGCAGTTCAGTGTCATTTTTTAAAAGGTCCACAATCCTAAACCCAAACAGTGAATGTCAAACCAAAAAAAATTACTCCACCCCAAAAGGCAACTGGCTACACTTGCATTATAACAATGTTTGATCAGAAGAAGGCAGGACTCTGCAGCTGTCAAAAATGGGTTGGTAGGACCACTCCAAACAGGCATGCCTAGACTCCTTCCATGTTGCCTGCATATGCCCATGAACATCACTCTTGTCCTGCCCCCTTTGTCATGTGCTTTATTCCTTAGAAGGGAGAAGAGACAAGCTCATGCGATTGGTGAGGGAAGTGACATTATCTTGGTACAGGGATTCCAAGCTGTTCTCAAGAAAACGAACTTCAGTGTAGTTTCACTGCTTTAACTCTGGGAGAGCTGTCACTGTTAAAAGGCATTCTTCTATTTAAAGTAAGAGCTGATATACTAAAGCAAGGGTGAGCAACACCTGGCCCGTAGGCCATATGTGGACCCCGCGTCCTCTTTTGCTTCCCCCACCATCATGCTGCTGAATTTGGTGGCACAACAGCAGAAAAATAGTGGTTTCCCACCAAAATTCACTACAGAGCCCTAGAGAGGCCAAATTTAGCTGATTTTCAAGCTGACTTTGGTCTTTCTAAGGCTCTATAGCCGTTGTCTGCCAAATTTTGGCAGCAAGCCACTGGGCTGGTGCTTGTTTGTGTTTTGGGTTTTTTTGCAGCCACAGTTGCTGTGCCACCAAATTTGGCAGCATGGCAGCAGGGGGTTTGAAAGTGGGACATGAACCCCGCCCCCAAATGGCTAACCCATCAACTACCGGAAAGAGAAGAAGGTTTCAGGCCGCAGATGTTGCTGCACTGTGATTCAGAAATCCCAGCCATTACTGCCTAGTGGTAGTTTTAGGCCCTCAGTGTAGCATGGCTAAATATGGATAAATGTAGTATGAACAGGTTGCAAATAAGAACAAGCACTCAAGAGCTACTGTGCATTCCTATATCATGCAGAGAGGAAAAGTAAACAAAAACAAGAGATCCAGTGTGGTATAGTCGCTGGACTGTTGGACTGGGAGTCAGGAGATCCAGGTTCTAGTCCCCACTTGGCCATGGAAGCTCACTGGGTGACTTTGGGCCGGTCACTGACTCTCAGCCTAACCTACCTCACAGGGTTGTTGTTGTGAGGATAAAATGGAGAGGAGGAGGACTATGTATGCCACCTTGGGTTCCTTAAGGAGGAAAATAGGCAGGATATAAATGTAATAAATATAAAAACAAAAACAAATTCTGGTGCTGTACTGAATTTCCATGGTTTGGTTTTTGTCATGAAAGGTGCTATGCCTGTGTTGCTATTGCAGAGTGGTGAGGCGCCCACCAAAGGACAAGCCCCCTGGAATAATCTTTGCACTGAAAAATGAATGGCATGATCCCTCCCTCTCTCTTGTCCAGTGCTTTGCTAAGAGAGGGTGGATTGGCCAGTTGCTACTTTAAAAGAGCCAATATGGCCAGTTGCTACTTTAAAAGATTGGCCAGTTGCTACTTTAAAAGACTGGCCAGTTGCTACTTTAAAAGATTGGCCAGTTGCTACTTTAAAAGATTGGCCAGTTGCTACTTTAAAAGATTGGCCAGTTGCTACTTTAAAAGAGCCAATAAAAGAGCCAACAATCACATCCCTTCCCCCTCCTCTCTTGGCAAGTGCTTTGCCAAGAGACTAGGGGATATGTGGATCAGCTCCATTAAAGGGTCAGTGGGCCAGACACCTCCAGGAAACTCACAAGCAGGGCATTGCATCCAGTGTGCCACCTGTCTGTGGGTTGTTCAACAGAAGCATCTTTTCAAACTACGTGGCCTTGCAAGAATAATTCCATATAACTGGGACTATGTTATAGCAGAGGGAAGGAGCTATTTAACTTTGACTTTTCTGCTCTATATAACTAAGAGAGCAGCAAACTTTTTTTAAAAAAAATCCTCAAGACAATTAATTATTAATTCATTATCTCCATCCAGACAACTAAAAGGTGCATTTATGTTAATGGTGTAAAAATGTATAGTTGGTAAAGAATGGAGAGTGCCCGAACTTCTCTTAAAGTTTGAATAGTAATGGGTCATCAACCAAAGCTTACAGATAATGTTAATGAATAATAGAATCTGCTGTTCCCAAAGTGGAAATCCTCAAGTAATCAAGTATGAAAAAAGCAAAGCGTACAGTCCTTCTGGCATTGTGCCACTTCAGAATGCAGGCAGAGGATTGTATGTTGGAATTTTTCTGCCTGGTTTGTGTTTTGTGTGTGTCTCTAAAAAGGTCCCCTGCAAGTAGAGGGCTAGACTAGAACTTTTCAAGAACTAGTTTTCCAGAGGCAGGATGTTTTTGTCATCTGGAAACACTTTCAACATGCAATACTCCTCATCCCTGTATTCTGAAGTGGCACAGTCTCATTGAATTGTGTCACATCCTTTTTTTAGCATGTAGTTTGAGCGTGTAGAGCATGCAGCTCTAACCTAGTCAAGAAAGGTTAATCGAAGCCATGTTCTGTATCACTATTTGTGTTCCAATTAAACCTACATTGTCAATCATGACTAAGCATATATAGGATTTGTGGTGGGACACCTTTAACGTAGTAAGTTAAATGATTCCCACAACATATCCTTTGTATGTTGTACATATATTTGAGGTTCTTTAACTATGATGCTTGTTGTACACACACACACAAACACAAACACAAACTTTTTCATGAAGTGGGAAATAATACTTTCTTGCCATGGGTACACAGGTTGTTGGGCCTATATAAAACTCTATCCAACTTCTCATCCACTGTGGTTCCTTCTTTTCTGTGGCCATCTTCGGCTAAGCCTTTGTATGGGAGCTTTGATGGGAATTGTTCTGTTGTTTTTAATCCTGAGGGGGATCATTTCAGGAGATGTGCTTTATCGTGACCCAGTGGATAGGATGTGGGATGTAGACATGAATTAAAATCATTACTCAAGCATTGACTTGCTGAGTGAAAAAGAGAAGTCACTGTTTCTCAGCCTCAGTTAACCCATTTATAAAATGGGTTATGGTTGTTGTAAGGTCAGACAAGAAACATTGTAAAATTACAGAAAACACTGGTATATAAAAATGTATAGATTCACAACACAGAATGATATTGGCCATTTCTCACAAAAATATATTTCCAAAAAATAGATAGTGATTTTTTTAAAATTTTGCTATGGGACAGCAATAAAAAAAAATCACAATGCACATTTTAGGTGTGTCATTTGGGGAAAAAAAGAAAGTCTTGGTTGTTGCAGCCCCTATTAACTTTGCCAGAATGTGAACTGCGTCATATTCATTCAAAAGTTCTTGAAAAGTTCCCTCTGGCTGCTTGCTTCCAATATCTTGAGTTGCTAGTATTTTCACATTCTAAAAGATCTGCCTCAGCAGAAATGCAACCACTGAATGTGTCTTTGGAAACAGACATTATCCTGGGTCCTAAATACAACCTAATCTTGATAAATCAGATGGGAAAGGAGCCTCTTCTCCTTGAGAGATCAGGACGGAAAATAACTCCAGTTCGCATTTCAACCTTTCAGGGAGAAAAAGCCTGTATCAGGCCTGAACCAAAGTATCAGGCCTGAATCAAAGTCTCCAAGAGGGAAAAATACAGAGAATATTGTAAGGGAGTAGCTGAGAAAAACAAGACACAAAGAACTGGGTAAGATGGTAGAAGAAACATTCCTGCACACAGACAAAGCAGGCTCCAACTCCTATCTCATGGGCGATGGGGAGGCAAAAACCCATTCCCTGCGGAGATAAGGTACTGCCTGGCAGGAGGAATTTGCAGATCATCATGCCCCAGCTGTGTTTAGGGATATATTCATGGCTAGGGAGAACTGATGCATACATGAGCACCCCAACCCTAATGTGATTGGATATAGATAACATATGTAAGCTTTTAATTGGCTAAAGTCTTTCTGTCCATATTTTTACTATGTGCTTTGTTTTCCTTTAAAAACCCATAACCTGTTCCCAGATTGTGGTTCCTTTGTGGGCTACCCATGTATACACGTTCCGGTAATAAAGTGTGATTTCAGATACATCGACCACCAGCCGCATTTGGGCGGGGGTGGTTCTCATTCCCTTCTGGTTCCCCACAGTTTCCCCCACAGTTTTGGCATAGTCGGCAGGATGGCTGGCACTCCCAGACCGGTGTTGGACTGGGGGAATGTGGCAACAGAACAAGTGCATGCAAAGAGGTAAGAGATCCTTTTCAAAAATCTCCCGTTGTTGCCTCCCTGCTGTCTACAGCAGTTTCTGGCTGGTAAGAGTCATTTCCTGTTCGAAAATCCCTCTCAGGATATATATCTGAACTCACCTTTGGGGTGAAAGGCCTTTGGAAATTTGTAAATCTGTTGGTTGTCTGAGACAAAGTGAAGTATTGTCCTCGGCTGTGAGAAAGTATTTTCCTCAGCCTGATGGGCTGAAAAGGTCCGCCACCATGGGGGCGTCTGGTTCAAAATCACTTCTTGTGGGCTCCGCTTGCTAGGATGGTGAAACTCTACAGCCAATCAGGGAAACTGCCAGCTGGGTTAAGTGTAAAGCGCTTGGCGTTTTTATGTCATGTGTGGAATGGGTATACCTATGATAAGCCTGCATTGCAGTGGCTTGATGAAGGCTCCTTTGATCAAAGTCAATTGCAATATTTAAGAGGTTTCCTTGAGTCCTCTCACCCAAGACAGATGGATTACTGGTACCTGTGTCAGAAAAAGGGCAACTCTGAGGTTTAATGGCGAGCCAAAACAAATGTGTTAAAACACTTGAAGCCCAGATACAACAATTCTCTCTCTCTCTCTCTCTCTCTCTCTCTCAGCCTGTCTCTCAGACTAAACCTTCTGCTCCTCTTTTTACAAGCTTCCTAAATCTATGTACCCTGCTTTACCTTCTTGATCTCTGGACGCCTGCTCACTCTAACCCTCCATCCACAGAAAAAAGGGGGCAGCCTTTAATCCTCCTCAGAAACAATGGAGGAAGGGGAAAAACAGGTCCCTTACAATTCTACATGCCACACTTCTGGCAGACCAAGACAGACTTCTGAATGCCATTACTGAGTACGTACCACCAACCACTGACTGGAGTAAAATTTCAGCTTTTACACAAGGGCCAGCTAAAAGCCCTTAATGACTCTTTGTGAAGCTTTGCAGAGATATACAGGCATAGGTCCCAACATTTACACCTCCTCCTGAGTTCCTATGTTAATGGACTGAAGGAAGACTTAAGATAAAAGATAAAGTTGTGGAGTGGACGGGGCAGACCGCACAACAGATCCGCACTGCTGCCAACCAGTTTTGGGAGAACAGCCAACATGAGAAGGAGAGAAAGAAAGATTTAAAATACCAACTTGTGGTCGTACAACTGCGTCATCCAGCTTCCAACAACAGAATCAGACTGGGAGGAAAACAGGCGTTTGCTACTATGGGAAGATGCTGGAAGCACAAGAGAATTTGGAAAGAGCAATGCCAGGTGTCTGCTATGGGAGTCCAAGTGCCAATGCACTGCCTCCGCCACCTGCTAGGATGCTGAATCCATACCCTTCCCCCTGGCCCCAAGGGCAATTCACCTCCACTGTTCCAGAAATGGCTTCACAATGATGGTCTGCAGGACGCTCGAGCCCCGTTTCTGAACCTTTTCTCAACCTAACCGTGAGTGGAAAAAAACTGCTTTTTCTGGTGGACACGGGCACCACTATGTCCACTGTCTCTTCCTCTGCTCTCTCTCTCTCTCTCTCTCTCTCTCTCTGCCTCCTTCTTCTACTATTGTTTTTGCTACAGGGATTTCAGAAAGTCCTATACCCTGCCCAGTCTCCAAAACCAGTACCAGTAACAAAAATATAAAAAAACGTTCATTGTCTGAAAAGCATGCATTTTATTGTCTCTAACCACTCCTGTAAACCTATTGGGCTAAGATTTGTTGTGCAAATTAAAGGCAACTATAAGATGCTCCCCAGATGGCATCTCAATTGAATTGACAGGCACCAAGACTCCGCTTTTGCTTGCAGATTTAACCATTGGGGAAAGCCCAGACCCAGATGGGACTGGCCACCCTGCTTTGGCTCAAGTTAACCCTCAGTTGTGGGCAACTAGGGATCTACGAATCCCTTACCTTGTTCCGGTCTGGGGCATCTGTGGTGGGGGGGAGGCGATCCATCCCTCCCCCTGGAATCCTCCCCAGCTGCAGCTGGACCTCCGTCCGCTGCCGGGCTGTGGCTGCAAATGGCAGCCAATTGCGTCCCTGAGTTAGCCAAGATAGGTTACATATATATTTACGTAGCCTATCACGAAAAGAGCAGGGATGCAAATGGTGTAGCGGATGCTATTTGTGTCCCTGCTCTTTGCTGTGATAGGCTATGTAAATACTTACGTAGCCTATCACGGCTAAAGTAGGGAGGGAAATGGCGGCCACAGACCAGGGCAGCCATTCGCGGCCACAGACCAGAGGCAGCAGATGGACCAGACGGTCGACACAAGGTAAGATCTGTCCCAGGGAAGTTTTGCGGGGTAGCGGGGGGGATTGCTCCGTTCTGCCACGGACTCCGGGGGGGCGGATTCTAAAGAATTCTAAAGATTCTAAAGAATCCGGCCTCACTGGAGTCCGTGGCGGAATTCTCTAACATCCCTGGTGGGCAACCCACCCCAATGATGTGGGATTGCTAAAGTCTGCCAAGCTAGTAAAAATTCCATATCAGACCAACAAGCCTTGGCCCAGGATAGAGCAATATCCCTTGTTTTGGGATGCCGAAGGGATTGCTGCAGTTATCAAGAATCTCCTCCAACAAAGAGTCCCGCAATATTCTATTTTCCTTTGCAAAACCCCAGTTTTACTTTCTGCTTGTAACTGTTTTACCTTTTGTATTGGTCTTGCCCGCTGTACTGTTTTGCAATTTTTTTTGCCATCCCCAGCTTTTGGTGAGGATCATAACACCCCCCTTCAAGATACTGAATTCTGTATTCTGTATTCTAGTTCTGCATCGTGATGGTTCATGCCACTAGGCAGAAAGAGTTTTGTCTGCCTCCTATGCTGTGGGTTCAGATTTCTCTGTCCTAGAGGGGGTTTTTTTCCTTACCCACTGTCCGCTCAAGCTGCTGAACTAGTAGCTTCAACTCATGCTTGCCTTTTAGCTACAAGACATCTACACTGATTCAGAAATATGCATTTAAAGTCTGTCATGCCACAGGGCAAATTTGGGAAACTCGTGGTTTTCTTACTTTCTCAGCTTCAGGAATTGCTCATGGTCCTCTCGCTGCAAGCTTGCTTGAACCTCTGCTGTCCCGCACTTGCTGTGATGCATTGTTTGGCTCATACCTCTGGTACTGATCCAGTTTCACAAAGGAATGCCAGGGTAGACGCAGCATCCCATGGCTCCCCTGCTCCTTTTTTTCTCCAGTCCCTGCCGAACAGTTTTCTACCTCCTAATGAAATTTCTGTTTTTCAGTCTGCAGATTCAGAAGAAGAAAAAGAAACCTAGAAAGCTTTTGGCACTCAACGTGATCCTGCAGGCATTTTCCGGGTCTCAAATGGCTGCCCAGCGATGCCCAGAACCCTCAGCTTTTGGCTTGCACATTTTGGCACACTAGCAAAGCCCTGTGTGCAAAAGGGGGGGTAGCAAACAACATTGCCAAAAGCTGGTTTGCTTCTGGCATGCACTCAATCCCAGCCAAGGTGTCAAAAAGCTGTGCAGTGTATGCCCAACACTGCCTGGGACAACCAGCCCCCACAAAGGCAGCAACATTGCCTAGACCCACCATGCCAAGTCCATGGTAAGAAATGGATTTCATAGAACTGGCTCCCTCCCAAGGGAAGAAATACTGTTTGGTTGTTGTTTGTATGTTTTCAGGATGGCCAAAAGTTTTTCCTACAAATCGTGCTAAAGCAAGCACAGTTGCCAAAGCATTCCTAAGAGAAATTATCCAGAGATTTAGCCTGCCTGAACATTTGGAATCCAACCATGGCAGTCACTTCACTGCCACTGCCATCCAAGGCATCTGCAAGTTTCTTGGTATCCAGTTGTCTTTCCACACCCCATACCACCCCCAGTCCTCAGGGCAGGTGGAACAGATGAATTAAAAATAGCCTGGCATGATTGTGCCAAGCGTCAGGTTTAAAATGGCCTGATGCTCTCCTTTTGGTTCTAATGAACATTAGCAATACACCTAACAGAAAACATGGGCTGTCCCCATTTGAAATTCTTTGTGGAAGGCCAATGGCAACTGGTCTGGAACCTTTAAGTTTGACAGGTGCCACTGAAGTCACAGATTAACAGGTAAATTATATTAAAGCACTAATCTCCACTGTGTCAAGTTTGCATAAGCAGGTCCAGAGGACTTGGAGAGACCCACCCGAGGAACCATGCCACCCAATCCATGCAGGTGATCACGTCTTCATTAAGGATTACCAAAGGAAGAACTGTCTACAACCTAGGTGAGAAGGCCTGTTCCAGGTCCTGGCTACATCTCATACTGCTATTCTTGTTGCAGAATGCCCTTCTTGGATCCATGCATCACATGTGAGAAGGGACACCTCCACACTAAGTGGGAAATTTGGCCAGATTACAGAAACTTACTTAAGGTGATAATAAAGGAACAATAAAATATTGCAAGACATTTTTTTCCCCCTCATTGTCTGAAAGCGAAGAAACAGACAGCGGAGTCTTGAAGAATTGCCTGGTACTGGTGGGATAAACAAGAATGAAAACATTTCTGGTAATAATGGCATACTGGTTGTGCCAGAGTGTGACTGAACTACCAGCTCACCCACACCAGAAACCCCTACAAGCTATAGTAAATGCAACAAATATGAAAAACTGTTGAATATGTGAAAAGGTGGTGGTTAAAGATGTAAGTATTCCCCTCGTGGCCATGCAAGCACCTCTTCAAAGGTGGGTTGAAGAGAAGCACACTGGTTGGACAGTTAGTCGGTATCATACAGGGGAGATAGGGGTGTACGAACCCCACTTACCATTCTGCTCCGGCGTCCGCTGGGGGGGGGCATCCCTCCCCCTGGAATCCGTCCCTCCCCCTGGAATCCTCCCCAGCTGGTTCTGCTCAGCGGTGAGTCCACAAAGCCACTGGCTGGGGCCTCCTGCAGCCAGACCTCTGTCTGCTGCCGGGTTGCAGCCGCAAATGGCATCCGGCATAGGGGACAAGAAGATTCCAAGACTGACCATGGAGGGAAATCTAATCTGAGTGGAAAAGACCAAAATTTAGTACAGGTCAGCAAATAGGCCCGATGGTACATAGCTAGATTCAGAAAACTGAACCTGCCTTCATTAATTGGAAGTTGCATCCTTCTTAAAGATATTCTTGGTGGAAAGGAAACCCAGAAGAATTTATGAAACAAAGCATTACATTTTTGGAAATACTTGCCAGGTATAAGTATAGGGATCCAGCAGCACTGATTAAAAGTTGTCCTCACCAATTAATCACCAAAAATGTCAAGTTGATTAATTCATTTTCTAAAGCTTGCAACCCTAAGAAAAGTCACAGCAAGAAAGTGGAAATAAGAGAAGCTAGTTCTGCATGCCATAGTTCTGCTGCAGGCCAGGATCTCCCTTCATTGCAAATGTCAGGCTGAAAGAGCATCCATCTTCCCAAAGTGCTCTTGCATGTCTCGGCTTTCTGCTTCACTGGGTGAATAAAATACCTGCTGGTGTTAGTTCACTTTCAGAAGCACTCAGGATGCCACACCATTTGCCCAGAAGATTTTATGAAGAAAAGGGTAGGGATGTACGAAAGTGACTTACCTGTTCGCCAATTATGTTTATGGTGGGGGAGGAGGCGTTCCGTCCCTCCCCCCAGAACCCTCGACGGGGGGGAGGCACTCCGTTCCACCCCCCCGGAATCCTCAAACGGCCGGCTGTGCTCCACGGCAGCTCTGCGGAGCAGCCGGCCAGGCCCAGCCAGGCCAGAGCTGTCCGCAGCCGGATTTCCGGCCGCGGGGGGCTCTAGGTAAAAAACAACAACAACCCGCATACACAAATGGTGGCGGCTACGGCCGCTGCCATTTGCGTTCCTTCTTTTTGGCCATCTTAATCTACGTAAATATTTACATAGACTATGACGGTGAAAATAAAGGGGAACGCAAATAGCGTAGCGGGCACTATTTGCTTCCCTTTTTGATTCACCGTTTTAGCCTACGTAAATCTTTACTTAGGCTAAAACAGCGAATCAAAAGGGGACGCAAATAGCGCCTGCTACGCTATTTGCGTTTCCCTTTATTTTCGCCGTCATAGTCTACGTAAATATTTACATAGACTAAGACAGCCAAAAAGAAGGGCTTTTCTTTTAAAGTTGCAGATTAAAAGCCTTATATAGAAAAGCCCTTAGACCAAGCTGCAAAACTGTCTGGTGGCAGCTCCGGCGGCAGCGGCAGCTGCTGCCGGGCTGCAGCCACAAATGGCAGCCGCTACGCCGGCTGCCATTTGCGCCCCTGTCTTTTGCCATGATAGGCTACATAAATATATACGTA
Source organism: Heloderma suspectum (assembly GCF_057233095.1). Classification (NCBI taxonomy): domain Eukaryota; kingdom Metazoa; phylum Chordata; class Lepidosauria; order Squamata; family Helodermatidae; genus Heloderma; species Heloderma suspectum. Next base: position 243,962,376 of record NC_139459.1, on the reverse strand, counting down.
GCCTATCACGGCAATAGGAAGGAACGCATTTGCGTCCGTGTCTTTAGCCATGATAGGCTACGTATATTTTTATGTAGCCTATCACAGCTAAAGACATGGACACAAATGGCGGCAGCTACAGCGGCCACCATTTGCATCCCTGTGCAGCCCAGAGGCTGGATGTCTGGCTGTGGGCAGCCCTGGCCAGCGGCTTCGCAGAGTCGCCATGGAGTGGAGCCGGCTGGGAAGGATTCCAGGGGGAGGGACGGAGCGCCTCCCCCCCGCCGCGGATTGCCCGGCGTGGAGCCAGGTAGGTGTTTCATACATCCCTAGTTTCAGCTAGGCAGTTTGCAGAAAAATAAATTAAAGGAAGAATAAAACAATTCAACACAATCAGCATAAAACCACAAACAACAGCAACAGGTGGAAAAATAAATTCCTCCTCCCCCCAACCCCCCTCAGCAGTGACAATGAAACATAAACTAGCAGCTGAAAGCACACTGAAAACATAAAAGGGGAGCTGCAGAACACGGCGGTGCTAAATGCACAGCCCTGGGAAGGGCATTTCACAGCTCTGGGGCACAAACCCAGAACACCAGATTAAGAAAGTATACTCTCCAAAAATGGGGTTGGAACTGGCAGTATTGGACCTACCGCTAATGCAATGGGAGTCTAGCAGTTCCCAAAGCAAACTGAAATGAATGGAAACACTTGTTTCCAGAAGGGCACAGATTAGCGAAGCTCGCAGAAGGGAGCTCTGCTGACCAATCCTATTGATTGTACCAGTTGCTGTTCCTAAACTCTTTATAGAAAGCTCCAAGCAAAGTGCATGATAGTAATTCAATCTCATCTCAAGATCATTAAGACATGGATGACAGTGGTCAGTTCTCTGTTTTCCAGCAGAGGGCACAGTTGGCATATCAGCCAAAAAAGCACTTGGAACACAGGGTTAAGGGTGGACTAATCTTAAGGGTTTGCTTCCACCTACATTCTTTTTTTATTATTATTCTTACCTTCTTTCCATCCTGTTTGTAAAGAAAATTTATGAATTTTGGTAACTTCTTATTAAAAAACAGAGTGAAATTCTTACCCATCTGCATTGGCCAAATTCAATAGGTACAGCTATTCCCAACATGGAAATGACCATGCTGTACCTGCCATGTAGCTGTTAAAGATGAGGAGCCTGTCAGAAAAAAGAGCTGGCAATCCCTGATGCAGCATCATGAATGTAGGTGAATATACAGGGATTCTGCTGGCGGAGCCGGCCGGCGGCTCCGCAGAATCCCTGCAGAGCAGAGCTGGCCGTTGAGGATTCCTGGGGGGAGGGACGGAGCAACTCCCCCCTGTCGAGGATTCCAGGGGGAGGGACAGAGCACCTCCCCCCCCCAGCGGATGCCCCGACTGGAACAGGTAAGTGATTCGTACATCCCTACCATGGGGTCATGAACAGTCGGACACGACTTAACGACTGAACAACATGTCTATTATTCTGGCTAACTCAGAACACTTTGTTAATTGACATATAGATATGTAATTCTACCTCCTGAAATTCTACCCATGGGGGTGGAAGTTTTAAAAAAGGAAGAAACTGATTGACTCCAATGTTTTTTTTTCCCCCTCTCCTTTTTTTTAACATACCCCAGTGATGGGTGGTATTTTGGGATCAAAATGAATACAGGGGGAGGTATAACCCCTCCCTCCTAGAGCACCATGGTCCCAATCTGAATTGGAGCCCTGACCACTTACACAAAGGTAAATAAAACTATCACACATAGTGACTTCCGGTTGGGATCCATGTTGCTCTGGTAGCTTCCCACAGGCCTCCGTGGGAGCTTTCTCAAACAGCTTTTTAAAAGGTTGAAAAACCTTTTAATCTCCCCCTTGGAATGGAAAGGGGGGGGGCAAGGCAACAGCTCTGGATAACATCTTGGAGAAAGGTAACTCCCACACTATAGTGGGGGGGGGGGGCTGGATTCCAGGATTATCTCCCCAGAGCTTTACCAATGCAAAAAGCTGTACTGAGACTCCTATTTTATAGGAGAAAACAGGGCTGATGTGTTCCATAATAATATATGCTTTAAGAAATAACAACCTCTAAAGGATGATTTAAGAAACGTTAGCAATATTTGAGAACATCTGAGGACCTGTAAGATTTGTTTGAGAGAAACATGTCTGCGTCGAGGAGAAGAAAGGAGCTGGCATCTACTCCCCCTGCAACCTCTGTGTCAAAAGTGTTGAAGACAGAAGATATAGGGGAATTATTTATGCTGATAAAGACTTTATCTTCGCAATTTACAGAGCAAGTCAAAAGGCTGGATTTAATCCAAAATTCCATCACCACCCTGAAAGGAGCTGTAGATTTAATTAATGCGTCATGGCAAAAAATGGAGACGAAAATTTATGAGCTTGAAAATCGAATGGCAGGAAATGAAATTACATCACAAATCTGTGTTTAAAATATCTCTGATAGAACCTCTCAACTGGAGGCCTTCATGAAAAGATCCAATGTATGGATTATTGGGATTAAAAATCTGCCTAATGATGTAAAATTGCCTATTTTTGTGAATAAACTTTTGCATGAGATACTCCCTATTTCATCTGATTATTTATTTGATATTGAGCAGACATTTCATGTGCCAAATGCTAAAGGGACTGATTACACCATCATAGTTCAATTTGCAAAAGTCTCCACAAAGAATTATATCCTGCGCTTGGCAAGGGAGGCTGGAAGCCTTTCCTGGAAACAAGATAAAGTTATGTTATTCCCAGACTACATCAAAGAGGTGGTGAATAAAAGAAGGCAATTTATCAATGCAAAGAATATGGCAAAACAAATGAACTTACAATATTACTTAAAATATCCTGCTACGCTTTGTATCATGTCTGAAGGTCAGATTAAGAAGTTTTTAAATCATGAAATGGCGGAGGCTTGGCTCGACATAAAAATGCATGAGAATTCTGTTAAAACCCCATGAACTGGAATCTTTAAATAAGCTTTGTTAACTGTTTGCATTTAGTCTATATGACTCAGGCTAATTCAGAATATAAATGATTATATTTATATTGGTTTATTCTCTTTTCTCTTTTCTTGCTTTTCTTTATATTTTTTATTTTAAAATAGATAATATATCTAGTATAAAATTTATTACTGATTGTTGAAGGTTTATATTAAGTTTTATTATTATATAATACTATATATATATGTCATTATTATTGTTATTACTGATAATAATAATAATAATAATAATAATAATAATAATACAGGCTTTTAGGAATGAATTGTAGACCTGTTTCCTTGATATAAGATTGATAATATGATATAGAAATGTAAGGTTGTTTATTAAACTGTAAGATTGTTAAGGTTATAGATATTGTTTTTAAAATAGAATGGCATCGGAGGCCAGGGGGTGTTGGAGTTTAAACTTAATTTTTTGAGGGAGAGGGACTAGAGAGGGAGGGAAGGGGAGAGAATTTTTATTTTTTTCTTCACTTCCTTTCCTCCTCCCTTTTCCCCTTTTTCTCTTTTTTCTCTCTCTTTTTTTCTTCTCTCTTTGTTATTGTGGTGTCCTCATCAGAATATTGTACTGTTGGGAAATTGAAGTATTGATTAGGTTGTTGGTAATTTTGGTATTGTTTATTTCATTTATAAAAGTAAAATAAATAAATATATATTTAAAAAAAACACAACTATCACACATAGCTAGAGTATGTATGATTAGACAAATGTTTAGTTTGGCCCCTGTAAGCTTTTGCAGAGCTCCAGGAGCAGCACATGATGACTTGGTCCGGTCAATTGTAGTTAAAGGCTTCCATGCTGGCCTGTCTAGTTTCCCTGTTATATGTCTCTTGGCCAGATCTGGGTGGTGGAGACCTGACAACCAGGTTCAAGATGTCCTGCAAGCTTAAGTCCTGAAAGGTGGCCTTTTAGATAACACATATATGAGTTGCCTTTGGTCCTGCCCCTATGCTGCTCTGTCCATCCAACTCTGAGCGGGTGAAGGGGCTTGCGTAACTCAGTGAAGCCATAAGCTATGCCATGCAGGGCCACCCAAGACGGACAGGTCATGGCAGAGAGTTCTGACAAAATGTGGTCCACTGGAGAAGGAAATGGCAACCCACTCCAGTATTCATGCCAAGAAAACCCCATGGAACGTATCACAAGGCTAAAAGATATGACGCCGGAAGATGAGCCCCTCAGGTCGGAAGGTGTCCAATATACTACTGGGGAAGAGCAGAGGGTATTTCCAAGTAGCGCCAGAAAGAGTGAAGCGGCTAGGCCAAAGCCAAAAGGACACTCAGCTGTGGATGTGTCTGGTAGTGAAAAGAAAATCCGATGCTGTAAAGAACAATATTGTTTAGGAACCTGGAATGTCAGATCAATGAATCAAGGTAAGCTGGAGGTGGTCAGACATGAGATGGCAAGATTGAACATCGACATCTTGGGAATCAGCGAACTAAAATGGACAGGCATGGGCGAATTTAATTCAGGTGACCATCATATCTATTACTGTGGGCAAGAATCCCTTAGAAGAAATGGAGTAGCACTCATAGTCAACAAAAGGGTGGGAAAAGCAGTACTGGGGTACAATCTTAAAAACGATAGAATGATCTCAGTACGAATCCAAGGCAAACCATTCAACATCACAGTAATTCAGGTCTATGCCCCAACCACTGAGGCCGAAGAAGCTGAGGTTGATCGTTTCTATGAAGACCTACAACACCTTCTAGAACTAACACCAAAAAAAGATGTCCTCTTCATCATAGGGGATTGGAATGCTAAAGTAGGAAGTCAAGAAATCACCGGGATAACAGGCAGGCATGGCCTTGGTGTACAAAATGAAGCAGGACAAAAGCTAATAGAGTTTTGCCAAGATACCACGCTGATCATAGCAAACACCCTTTTCCAACAGCACAAGAGACAACTCTACACATGGACATCACCAGATGGTCAATATCGAAATCAGATTGATTATGTCCTTTGCAGCCAAAGATGGAGAAGCTCTATACAGTCAGTAAAAACAAGACCTGGAGCTGACTGTGGCTCAGATCATGAGCTGCTTGTTGCAAAATTTCAGCTTAAATTGAAGAACATAGGGAAAAACACTAAACCATTCAGGTATGACCTAAATCATATCCCTCATGAATATACAGTGGAGGTGAGGAATAGATTTCAGGGATTAGACCTGATAGACAGAGTGCCTGAGGAACTATGGACGGAGGTCCATAACATTGTTCAGGAGGCAGCAACTCAATCCATCCCAAAGAAAAAGAAATGCAAGAAAGCCAAGTGGCTGTCTGATGAGGCTTTACAAGTAGCTGAGGAAAGAAGGGAAGTGAAAAGCAAGGGAGAAAGGGGAAGATATATCCAACTGAATGCAGAGTTCCAGAGAATAGCAAGGAGAGACAAGAAGGCCTTCTTAAATGAACAATGCAAAGAAATTGAGGAAAACAACAGAATGGGAAAGACTAGAGATCTCTTCAAGAAAATTGGAGATCTCAAGGGAACGTTTTGTGCAAAGACGGGCATGATAAAGGACAAAGAAGGCAGGGACCTAACAGAAGCAGATGAGATTAAGAAGAGGTGGCAAGAATACACAGAAGAACTATACAGGAAAGATCTGAATGTCCCTGATAGCCATGATAGTGCGGTCACTGAACTTGAGCTGGACATCCTCGAGAGTGAAGTCAAGTGGGCCTTAGGAAGCATTAGTAACAACAAAGCTAGTGGAGATGACAGTATTCCAGCTGAGCTATTTAAAATCCTAAAAGATGCTGCTGCTAAAGTGCTGCATTCAATATGCCAACAAATCTGGAACACTCAACAGTGGCCACAAGACTGGAAAAGGTCAGTTTACATTCCAATTCCAAAGAAGGGCAACACCAAAGAGTGTTCAAACTACCGCACAATTGCGCTCATTTCACATGCCAGCAAGGTGATGCTCAAAATCCCACAAGCTAGGCTTCAGCAGTATGCGAACTGAGAACTACCGGAAGTACAAGCTGGGTTTCAAAGAGGCAGAGGAACTAGAGAACAAATCGCCAACGTTCGCTGGATCATGGAGAAAGCAAGAGAATTCCAGAAAAACGTCTATTTCTGCTTCATTGACTACGCTAAAGCCTTTGATTGTGTGGATCACAACAAACTGTGGCAAATTCTTAAAGTGATGGGAGTATCAGACCACCTTACCTGTCTCCTGAGAAACCTGTACGAGGGTCAAGAAGCAGCAGTAAGAACCAGACATGGAGCAACCGAGTGGTTCAAAATTGGGAAAGGAGTACGACAAGGCTGCATATTGTCACCCTGCTTATTTAACTTATATGCAGAGTACATCATGAGAAACGCCGGGTTGGATGAATCACAGGTCGGAATTAAGATTGCCAGGAGAATTATCAACAACCTCTGATATGCAGACGATACCACCCTAATGGCAGAAAGCGAAGAGGATCTCAAGAGCCTCTTGTTGAGGGTGAAAGAGGAGAGTGCAAAAGCTGATTTGAAACTCAACATTAAAAAAACGAAGATCATGGCATCTGGCCCCATCACTTCCTGGCATATAGAAGGGGAAGAAATGGAAGCAGTGACAGATTTTACTTTCTTGGGCTCCAAGATCACCGCAGATGGTGACTGTAGCCATGAAATTAAAAGACGCTTGCTCCTTGGGAGGAAAGCTATGGCAAACCTAGACAGCATAGTAAGAAGCAGAGACATCACCTTGCCGACAAAGGTCCGTCTAATCAAAGCTATGGTTTTCCCAGTAGTAATGTATGGCTGTGAGAGCTGGACTATAAGGAAGGCTGAGCGCCGAAGAATTGATGCTTTCGAACTGTGGTGCTGGAGAAGACTCTTACGAGTCCCCTGGACTGCAAGGAGGTCAAATCAGTCCATCCTAAAGGAAATCAACCCTGAGTGCTCCTTGGAAGGACAGATACTGAAGCTGAAGCTCAAGTATTTTGGCCACCTAATGCGACGAGAAAACTCTCTGGAAAAGGCCCTGATGCTGGGAAAGACTGAAGTCAAAAGGAGAAGGGGACGACAGAGGATGAGATGGCTAGATAGCATCACCAATGCAATGAATATGAACTTGAGCACACTCCGGGAGAGAGCGCAGGACAGGAAAGCCTGGCGTGCTATGGTTCATGGGGTCACGAAGAGTCGGACACGACTGAATGACTGAACAACAACCTATGTATGTTTAGACAAAAAAAAAGTCCACCAAACCCAGCATGGGAGTTGTAGGACTTCTTTTTCTGTCTACGCATGCATAGGAATGCACCCTAAACAACATCTAGCGATAACAGCAGTTTCTTGAGTACGGACACATCCTACTGTGATGTTGCAACATTCCAAGTTGTACCACAGGTTCTACAGCAGATGTCCCAGCCTAAAGATAAACACTTACTTGCTGGATCATGTTTGATTCATTGGATTAGACTGATAGGTGGTACACAATCAGTTCAGAGTTGTGCCAAACTGAAAATGTCTGTTAACAAAATCTTAAATCCCTCCTCTCTTATCTATTTGTGTCTATCACTATATGGCTGTCATGTGGCTCCTAAGTAGGGGTAGGTGGAACCGCTGGTCTCTGTTCCTTTACATTTTGGCAGATAGGGGAGGATTTTATTTGGCTCTGTCAAAACTAGGCAAATCACTTCAATTTGGTGAGGGGTACAAGCATTTACTTTGCTGGACTGAAGCTCTTTGGATATATATAAAGGAGATTTAGCAGACTCTTCTAGATTTCCTCTGTCACATCCTCAGGTCTCAGATCTAACTAGGCTTTCACCCTCCCCACAGTGGATCTGAGGGCTTCCCTCCTGAGGTGTGGATCAGCAAGTGTCTAGCTCCTATAGAATTAAGGTCATTAAATGCTGACATTTTAGAAAATGATTTCAACAACAATATAGAAACAAACTATTTTTTAAAAAGCCATGTGCTTGGGTCATATTTCAGTGTCACCTCTAAGCTTTTGCTATCACTAGAGAAGTACACAGTTTCACAGCAATTCTTTCAATCCTCATTCTATCTATCAAGGTTTTGCACTCTCAGATATCCTAGGATTTCAACAAATTATCTGATAATATTATTACAATTATTATCCACCTTGAGGACCATTTTCTTGGGAGATGGCAAGGTACAAATCAAATAAATAAATATTTATTTATTTATTTCATTTCTATACCGCCCAATAGCCGAAGCTCTCTGGGCGGTTCACAAAAACTAAAACCAAACAACACACAATAAAACAATTTAAAATATATAGAACATTAAAACCACAATATAACAATACAACCACAATAAAACCTAGCAGCAGTACAGGAGTTTAAAATACAGATTTAAAACAGCAAAGATAAAAATTTAGAAAGCTAAAATGCCTGGGAAAATAAAAAGGTCTTCACCTTGCGCCGAAAGGAGTACAATGTAGGTGCCAGGCGAACCTCACTAGGGAGCTCATTCCAGAGCCGAGGTGCCACAACAGAAAAAGCCCTCCTCCTAGTAGCCACCCGCCTCACTTCCTTTGGCAGGGGCTCATGGAGAAGGGCCGCTGATGATGATCTTAAGGTCCGGGCAGGCACATATGGGAGGAGGCGATCCTTCAGGTAACCTGGCCCCAAGCCGTTAAGGGCTTTGAATGTTAACACCAGCACTTTGAATCGGGCCCGGAAATGGAATGGCAGCCAGTGCAGCTGGAAAAGTACTGGCGTAATATGAGCTTGCAGGCCAGTCCCTGTTAACAATCTTGCTGCCCTATTTTGGACCATCTGAAGTTTCCGGACCGTTTTCAAAGGCAGCCCCACATATAACGCATTGCAGTAATCCAGACGAGAAGTTATCAGAGCATGGATAACTGTAGCTAGGCTATCTCTGTCCAGATAAGGGCGTAGTTGGTATACCAGCCTAAGCTGATAAAAAGTGCTCCGTGCCACTGAGTTCACCTGTGCCTCAAGTGACAGTTCTGGATCCAAGAGCACCCCCAAACTACGAACCTGATCCTTTAGGGGGAGTGCAACCCCCTCCAGAACAGGTTGAATATCACCTAGCCGGGCAGACGAACCACCCACTAACAGTACCTCCGTCTTGTCTGGATTGAGTTTCAGTTTATTAGCCCTCATCCAGTCCATTACCGTGCCCAGGCACTGGTTCAGAACAGCCACTGCCTCACCTGGTTTTGATGAGAAAGAGAGGTAGAGCTGGGTGTCATCTGCATATTGATGGCACCTCAGCCCACACCTCCGGATAACCTCCCCCAGCAGTTTCATGTAGATGTTAAACAGCATGGGGGATAGAATAGAGCCCTGTGGAACCCCATGGCACAATTGCCATGGCACAGAGCAATAATCCCCCAGCACCACCTTCTGGAATCGGCCATCCAAGTAGGAGCGGAACCACTGTAGTACAGTGCCTCCTACTCCCAACCCAGACAACCTATCCAGAAGGATACCATGGTCGATGGTATCGAAAGCCGCTGAGAGGTCCAGGAGAATCAACAGGGTTGCACTCCCCCTGTCCCTCTCCCGGCAGAGGTCATCCCACAGGGCGACCAAGGCAGTTTCCGTTCCAAAACCAGGCCTGAAGCCCGATTGAAATGGATCTAGATAATCCGTTTCATTCAAGAGTGCCTGGAGCTGTCCTGCAACCACCCACTCAAGCACCTTGCCCAGGAAGGGGATGTTGGCCACTGGCCTATAATTGTTAACATCCTCTGGGTCCAGGTTAGGCTTTTTCAGGAGTGGTCTAATTACTGCCTCTTTTAAAGCAGCAGGCACCACTCCCTCTCTCAAGGAGGAATTTACAACCTCCTGGACCCAGCCGGACAACCCCTCCTTGTTTGATTTAATAAGCCATGAAGGGCAAGGGTCAAGCACACAAGTGGTCGATCGGACTTGGCCAAGCACCTTGTCTGCATCCTCAGGCCTCAGTAACTGAAACCCATCCAATAAAACTGGACCAGACGGTGCTCTGAACGCCTCTACCAATGGAACTGCATTAATGGTGGTGTCCAATTCATGACGAATCTGAGAGACTTTATCCTCAAAGTGCCGCGCAAACTCGTCACAGCGTGCTACCAAGGGTTCCACCGTCTCTCTCCCTGGCCCAGAATGTAACAGGCCGCGAACCACTCGGAAAAGCTCCGCTGGATGACACTGAGAAGATGCAATGCTGGTGGAAAAGAACTGCCTCTTTGCCACCCTCACCGCCACAGAGTAGGCTCGATAGTGGGCTCTTACCTGTGTTCGGTCAGACTCAGCACAAGTTTTCCTCCACCTGCGTTCTAGCCGTCTCCCCTCTTGCTTCATTGCCCTCAGCTCAGGTGTATACCAAGGAGCTGGCCGGGCTCTGCTCAGAGGGAGAGGGCGCTTGGGTGAGGAGGGAGAGGGCGCTTGGACAATCAAATCATGGATGAGGGAGGTCTTATTTTGGGCCGAAACTGTCCATTTCATTCTGGAGGGTTGACCAAATCTGACGTTCTCACTAGTCTTACTGAGGTATCTTACAAACACTCATACTTAGAAGTAATGATGGAAAAGGACTTGCCCCTGCAGTTTGTGAACCACTGACTTGCAGCCCTCTCCAAAATATGTCTACTGGAAAGTGAGTCTCATCAGTTTCACTTGAGTTTACTTCCAAGTAAGTATGTTTAGGTTTGCCAGCCTAGCATACTAAATTTTATGCCTGGCTTGGGCAACTCGCCACTTGCCACTAAACAAAATACAGTTGTCCTACGATGTGCCCGATCTCGTTTGATCTCGGAAGCTAAGCAGGGTCAGCCCTGGTTAGTACTTGAATGGGAGACTGCTTGGGAATCAGGCTTCCTGCACTGAGCAGGGGGTTGGACTCAATGGTCTTGTAGGCCCCTTCCAACCCTGTGATTCTATGATAATAGCAGCAGTGGTTTGAGGCCTAAGCTACACGTGACTGCCGATACCTTCAAATATGGGTCATTCCCGATCACATTGAAGGCAGGGAGTGGGGCTGATTTACACAGTGCAATCCAGTGCCAGTTTACACAGAATAAAGTTCAATGGGGTTTACTCCCTGGTAACTGTGTTTCGAATTGCAGCCTTAAAGAGCCAAAGGGATGAACAGGTGGGGAATGCTGAACCTTCTCCCCATCTGCTTCTCTCACACCTGTAGTCTCTCCCCTTCCTCCCACCCCCGCTTGGCTCTGACAGCAGGAGTAAGCATTTAAGCCTTCTAATTTGTGCATTGCTTTCACAAATTCAAATGCTAACCTTGAACAAATTCTAAATATTTATATAAAGAATTGAGTTTGGCTGCGCTCTTGTGGTAATACAGGGAGTTTGCTATGATTCCCTTCTTTATGGAGCTTCATACACTCTACCTTTGCTATTTTGGATAAGAAACAAACAAATGGCACTAAAGTGACTGATTGTAGTTTAAAAAAAATCTTATATTATGTCATCTTTTATGGACATCATCACCCATTATCTGCTTTGGGATATGCATGTACAGCCTCAGCTGCTGCACACATGTATAAATGGAATGGTAGAATGATGTATATCATTTTATTTATTTTTATTTTATTTATTACATTTCTATACTGTTCAGTAGGTGAAGCTCTCTGGGTGGTTCACAAAAATTAAAACCACAAGTACAGCATAAAAACAATATAAAATATAAAAGTATTAAAACTACAGTGTAAAAGTACAACCAGCATGAAACCTAGCAGCAATGCAGAGGTTTAAAATACAGTAACAAATTTAAAACAGCAGAGCTAAAAGACTAGAATGCGAAAATTCCTGGGAAAATAAAAAAGTTCTTCACCTGGCGTGGAAAGAGTACAACACAGGCACTAGGCAAACCTCTCTAGGGAGCTCATTCCACAGCCAGGGTGCCACAGCAGAAAAGGCTCTCTTCCTGGTAGTCACCTGCCTTACTTCCTTTGGCAGGGGCTCCTGGAGAAGGACCCCTGAAGATGATCTTAGGGTCTGGGCAGGCACATATGGGAGGAGGCGATCCTTCGGGTAACCTGGTCCCAAGCCACTTAGGGCTTTAAATATTAATACCAGCACTTTGAATCAGGCCCGGACATGGACTGGCAGCCAGTGCAGCTGGGTAAGTATATAGCATATTAACACAGGCCACATGAACAGTAGGATGATAAAAGGAAATTTTTGTAAACCATAGAAAAGTTCAGTTATGTTTATGTCGATAAAACCATAAGCTACTGCCCCCTCCCCCCAAAAAAAATAGTTACCACAAACACAGCATATCTAAGGAGCGCGCGCGCACACACACACACACACACACACAACCACTTTTCATATGTTCCATCCATAAGGCAGCCTAGAAATAATTCCAGATAGATAGATGTGTAAGGCAGGAATGACCCGTTATTTCAATCATTGCATTAAAGGTATATGCATACAAAATCAGTTTGGAAAAAATAAAAAAAACCTACATGTTATACCAAGCTCATTATTTGAAATGATCCACGCAAAGAAACCAGAGAAACACACCATTCTGGGAAATGATATAAATCTTAAATAAGAAAGCTTTGAATGCAACCTAAAAAGAATTTAGGCATTTGGTTCAGTTTTGGTTTTATTAAATTAAGGACTTTGTTTGGAAAGGCAATCTTTCCTAATATGGCAACTCATCATTAAGCAGTGCCACACTTATTTTTGGTTTGTAACCTCTGGCTCTGATATGGCAAACCATTCTTTTATTATAATATCTAGCAATGTAGCTTAGGATAAATATTTTCACATTGGAGAGGCATATATACACAACACAGATTGGGAGAGGACTCCGAGGAGTGTTCATAAAATAGAATTAATACTGCTTCAGGATGAAAAACAATTTATATCCTTTATTGTATCCTTTCTTCTATTATATATGACCTTTTTGCTGGGAATGCCTCCTCCTACAGGAATCCCTGCACTCATTAAGTTCTGCAGAGAGTCAAGGGTGGGGATGGTGGGTGCCCGCCCAAGGGCCCATATCCCAGCAAGGGCCCACTACAAAAGCCCCCTCAAGTTGCTCCTCTCACTTTAGCTCAGACCACAGTGGTGCTGAGAAGGAGAAGCAGCAGACACCACTGCCTACTAGCTCACTACCTCTCTGCCTGGGAAGCAAGCAGGTTCCATGGTGGTGGCCATGATGAGAAACAGGATGAGGAGCAAAAGCAGCTGGTGGCAATGGTGATGAGAAGACAGACTCACTGAGGGAGGGGCCCATTGCGGGTATCTTGCCCAAGGGCCCTCAAAAACCTGAAAATAGCACTGGCTCCTTGAGGAAAGTCATGTTGCTGTAAATTAGTAACGATGCCTTTTCTGTGTTGGTGAAATTCCCAGTCCGTGTAAATCCCACTGTCTGAGAATGGGAGTATTTGGGAAACATGTGAAGGCTTTTGACCGAATTCTTACGGTAGAGTATCTGTTTTACTGTCTCAGCTTGCTTTCATTTGGTATATCTGTACATTTTAACACGGTCGTCTTACCACATAGTATTGTAAGTTGCCTTAGATCTATTGAAAGAGAAGCAGGCTACAAATGTAATAATACTAATAATTATATAGTTTCTACTTGCTGTGAGGTTGTGTGTCTTTTAATCATATAGTGGAATATTCAGACATATGATCATTGCCTGCAGGCTGGTGGTACAGGCCCTTCTACACATCAGGACTCTAAAACCGCCTTCTTTTGCATGTGTAAACCAGCCCTCAGAGGTCTTGACCACTGAACAAGAAAACAGACTTATGTGGTTATATTATTTCTACCTCTTCATTTTCATCCCTCCTTTTGCAAATGTAGGATTGAGTCACTGCGTTTCCTTGTTTATTCAGAAAAAGGAAGTGGTGAAGCTGACTAACTAGCTGACAGGTTTTCTGAGAAAGAAGAGAGATGGTGTAGTTCACACAGGAAGCTGTTGCTGCCTTCAGTTTATTTGCAACACAGTTCCAAAGAAAGCCAAACCCTGGGAATTTAAGTGGATTTACCCAACTTGTTTGCTAGTGATTGCGAGTCCTGCAGCTGGAACACTGGCAAGAGCGGCACGAATAGGTTGTAACTCAATACTCAAGGACAGAAATGGATTCACGAAATACCCCCTATCGCTCAGAAGTGGCCCACTGGTCCCCAGAAGACTTGGCAGACTACTTCAGGAGGGTGAGTTTCATTTCAATTCAACTGTTCCATCTTTGTGTTTCAAAAAGTATTTGTTACATGTATGACCAACTGTGTTATTCAATATCATACCTTTGTTTGGAAGAGTCTTTCGGGAGCCATTTCTGTCAGCCATTCTTCTGGCTGTGATACCGAACGTGTTAGAAACTATTTTGAGAGGGGTAGCCATGTTAGTCTGTTGCAGCAAAAACAAGCGAGTCTTGTGGCACCTTTAGGATTAACACTTTGATCATGGCATAAGCTTTTGTGGCCAGTGTCTTCTTCATCAGATGTGAACTTCAAGCATCTGATGAAGTGGAAGGTGTCCATGAAAGCTTCTGCTACAATAAATTTGTTAGCTTTAAAGGTGTAACAAGACTCTTCGCTGTTAGAAAATGCTTTCCTAATTCACTTGCCCAAAAGGACAGTCTCCTGCGTCCAACCAACCCATCCCTCCTTTTCGTTGTCTTGGATCCTCACTCCTCTTCTGTGAATGAAAACTGAGTTCTGGTCATGGAATGGGTCTTCTCCCCCTCTCCTTTCCCCTTGTCCTGCATCCCCTGAAAATTTGCTGATAAGGGTTGGAGGACCCTCCAGAACAGCATGGCATGTGGTACAGGGGGTGGGGGCAGCAGGATGGGAGAATCCCTGAAATTCAGGAAAACCCCTCATGTGTAAGCAGAAGAGCCTTCTTCTCATGTACCTACACTTTTGGATCCAGGCTATTGTCAGTCTCTAACTTCTCTCACCCCATCCCTGCCCTGACTATTGAATATGAATTTGTAAACCCTCTGTCAAGGGACCATGGTATTTTGATGTTCTTTACAGAACCTAGCACATCACTGGAGCTAAATAAATGTTAAGAGAAATTGGAACACCAGTCAATCATCAGGTTCTGTGGTGAAATACACAAACACTTTAGGAAAAGTAGCTTGAGGGGCAGGACCCCATCCATTCCAGTACAAAGGACAATACAGCACCAAGGTGTATCCTCCAGTGTTTGTCAATGAAGGTTTCACCCTGATTTTATACTACGTGAGAGTGAGAAAGCAGCTGCTCATAGTAGCATGAAGAATCCACAGGATAAGCAACCCGCCTCTGTGTTTTCAGATGGCAACACTAAAATTTTGGGGAACCTTGGCTGCAAAATTTTTTATCTCCCTATTGCCTAAAAACCACATTTTTACTTCTAGACATCACATGCTATTTATTTTCATATCACTGAATGTCCCCAAAACTATCACGTTCAGAGAAATTTCAAAACCCAATATGCATGTAAAAATGGCTACAGTCTCTGTTACTTTCACTCCAGTTATGGTTAGCTGAACTGTGTTCAGCTGTAATAGGGGTGGGCAACTTGTCAGTCCTCCAGGTATTTTGACCTACAATTCCTATCCACCCTAGCCAGCAGAGCCCATGGTGAGGGGAGCCATAGACCAAAAAATCTGGGGGTACCACAAGTTGCCATCCCTAACCTATATGAAGTATAATGACTGGCCACGAGAAAATTACTACCTCTCACCTTCACACAGAGGGTCCCATTGGTGCAGGAGAAATCAGCAGGATAAGCTGGGAAAGTGGTTGAAATTGCGCAATTGCCCAATTCCGATGATTTATTTTTAAAAATCACAATAAATACTCTGACTGCAAACTGGAAACAATTTGTACAGAGCCCATAACCAGGAAACAGACAATTAGTAATTAAAGGGCCAATTTAGTAATGATATGACTGGGAGGGAAGTCACTAATTAAAGGAACAGTAGTTCCAAAAGGCCTCAATGGCACTTTGCCAGTTCACAATGGATGGATGGCACTGTCATTGCATTTAAAAAATAATAATGGGCACAAATCAGGCCTGAAAAAAGATAGGAGGACAACATGGAAGACACTAGAATTCAACAAGTAGACAATAATGCCATCTGGATTCTCCATAAAAACTGAGTGAATTCATGTCCGTTCCAGACTAAGTGGCTAGCATGGAAGCAGGTTGTCTTATAGCTTGGGCAATACCAGGATACAGAAGTATTCTGGCCTCAGTGAGAGCACATTCTTGAACCCCAACAGAAAAAAGAACAGGAGAGGATTGTGCAGATGTTCCATTGCAAGGAGCCATCATAAGGAAGCTTATGGCAGCAGGGAAAGAGTCTGAATGCTGAATAGTCTATCTTCAGGCTGCAGGTGCTGTTGGGGGAGGAGCAAAATCGCTTAGGCGTAGCTGGCCTTTTTGTTCTTTGAAATGAAATAAATAAATAAATAAATAATTTGAGGGCTTAGAATGGCAGACATGAAAGCAAAGAACACATTCCTGAAAATTTCCTTCTGGAACTGATGAAAGAAAAACAGAAAGACTCCAGCCTAGGAACACCCCTGTGAATGTGTTCTCTGTATCACAGTGTGCAGTGGCATAGTGATTTCCCTGGTGGGGGCGGTAGCAAAAGGAACTATCCACTGTGCATCACTGCCTCCCTGTGTCATCCAACCTATGTCTCAGCAATACCCCTTCCTTGTTTCTGTTGGGTGATCCCAGCACTGGGAGAAAGTGCACTTTCGAGATCCCCCGGGTCTCAGAAGAGTTGCAAGAATAAAATAGAAGAGGGTTATTGCTGGGGGGTTCTTTTGTTTCATTTTTGTTACAGTCACCCCAAAACAAAGCGCACACAAAAGGATGAGAGCACAGACTTAGTTCTTCCATTTCTGTGCAGTAAATAGTGGGAGTTTGAAACCCTTACACATTAAATGCCTCCCTAAGTGTGTGTTTTTCTATAATTGAATTGTTTGATTTTTTAAACACTTTACTATGATTTGTTTAAATGTACAGAGGATATTTTATGTCTTGTATAACATTGTATTTCTCACCCCTCCATTCCCTTAACTGAATTGTGGCATGCATAATTTGTGCAGCACCCTGTAGGAAGACAGCTGAGGACATAGCTTATGAAGGCCGGTGGGAGGGGCTCTAAAATCAGTGCAGGTCAGGGACTATAGTTTGTGGATTACATTAATGGGCCACTACCTCCCCCACAGCCAAATAATTCAAATGCTGCCTTTCTGTCTCATCGTAACAGTGCCAGCCGAAGACATTTTCTTCCTGAAGCGCAGTCCACATAATGCCCCCTTCCTGCTAAGGCCAACACTTTAAAACTTCTGGCTGCACCATTCAGACCAGATTTCACTGAGATGGCAGTGTGAAGCCAAATGGCACACTAAGGCTGTGTAACTTCAGAGGTTGAACAGGATATGGAGAGAAGGCTACATTACACTGGACTTCACAGCCTTCCGTCCCTGGCAGATTCAGTTTGTCTTGTTCGACCTTACAGTATCCCCAGGCAATTATCAAGGATGTAAGAAAACTAGGGCAACAGTTCTGCAGTGGCACAAGCTACCCTTGCTGCCATCCAGTGCAGCTTAAACAAACGCACAGAAATGCACGCTTTGCAAAATTATGTGATGGGCATCAGCCTTTTTAAACTTAAAAACTGAACCCTGTGTTTCCTTCTATATATTCCCTATAAACTCGCTTGCATTGCTTTTGTAGGGATTATGGTCAGAGCGCTTTATCTACTGAGATTTTTCATGCAGCTTGGTTTTTTTATGTGTACAAGAATGTCCTAATGCCTTCACAGTGTGCTGCGAGGTTGTTTGTTTTTTTTGTGCTCTTCTGATCTTGGAAATTTTGGAACATGTCTAGTCTGGTTCTAAATAGGGATGTATGAAAGTCACTTACCTTTCCAACGGGGTGATTCGCGGTGGGGGGGGGAGGCGCTCCGCACCTCCCACCGAAAGCCTAATCTGGCCGGCTCCACTCCACGGACATTCCGCAGAGCTGCCGGCTGGGGCCGCCCACAGCCGGACGTCCGGCAAGCAAAACCAAAAAACAGCGTACACAAATAGCGGCAGCTACAGCAGCCGCCATTTGCATTCCCTTTTTTTTGCTGTTTTAGCCTACAAAAAAATATTTACGTAAGCTATTATGGCGATAAAAGGGAACACAAATGGCGCCCACTACGCTATTTGCATTCCTTTTTTTTTGCTGTTTTAGCCTATGTAAATATTTACATATGCTATTTCAGCGAAAAAAAGGGGAACGCAAATGGCGGCCACCGTAGCCGCCACCATTTGCGTACGCTGTTGTTGTTTTTTTAGCTTGCCATGATAGGCTACATAAATACTTACGTATCCTATCACGGCAAAGAGCAGGATGCAAATGGCGGCTGCGGCAGCTGGTCAAAAGACCAGCTGCCGCCGCCGCCACTGGAGCCCCAGACAAGTTTGATTCCGGGGCTATTCCGCGAGGTGGCAGGGGTGGGAGGCTGTTCCGTCATGAGTTTCGGGGGGGCGAATGCCAGTACATTCGGCCTCACTGAAATCCATGGCGGAATTCTCCGCCATCCCTAGTTCTAAAGCAGGCTTATAAACAAAGCAGCCACCCATGTGGCTGCCTGTGGTGACTCATATGAAAAAGCAGACCATTGTTCCTTCGAGCCCAGCACTATCTACCCTGACAGGCAGTGGCTCTCCAAGATCTCAAGCCAAAAAGGGTCTTTCCTATCGCCTGTTACCGGTTTCTTAACGGGAGATGCTGGGGATTGAACCTGGGACCTTCTGCATACAAAGCAGGTGCTCTATCGCTGAGCTATATAAGGTTCATAAATTCAAAATCCCCGTAGTCAGAATCCCCCTTGGACAACCAGAAAGAAAAGTACTTTTTAAAATTTTGGAGCACAAATTTCTAATGTAGAGCTGGAGGGGTGGACAGATGGACTAGTAACTTTTGAGAACTTCTTTCCAGAATTGTTCTAAAGAGTGAAAGATGACTCTGTTTGGGGCAGGGATCTAAGGGCAAGTAAGAGGCATTCTGACTCCAGTTACTATACTATTAAATACAGATGCAGATATTAGGGAGGTCCGTTGCTGTGAAGTCTGGTTCTTTTTTGATTTGACAGAATTCCACAGCATGTATGGCTCGATTTATGTTTGCAAGATGTGCTGCGGGCTTTTCCCTGAACTCTGGGAACTTTTTTGCACATTGTTTTTTTCCACAGGTTCTGCAATTTGTGCAAATTATGGCAAAATTTCCTCAAATTACAGCCAAATTTACACAAATTCAGAAATTTGTGCAAATCGCTCAGATTTGCTCAAATGGTGGAACCTGTGGAAAAAATGCACATAATGCCTGGACTGGCCCGACTCGCTGTAGATCAAGTTGGGTGCCACAGCAGAAACCAAAACGAAGTCTGGGGGGGTGAACCTAGGAAAACCCATTGAACTCCACCCCCCAAATGGATTTCTCCAACATCCCTGTCAAATATACATTGCCCATTACAGAAGGATAAGGTTCCTGCACAATTCCTGGCCAGCTGTGTCCATGACTTGGATGTAAAATACAGAACTATTTGAGGCAGCTGTCAAAAAACTAAATGTGTTTTCAAAACTAAAATTAGATAGTTTGAGTAGCAGCTCACTTTAAGCCAGTAACAAGGATTTCCTTTATGAAAGCACTGCATGTGTCCCTTGTCTCAGCTGCAAACAAGGCAAGTTTTTCTCTCAGTTGGCACCAGGATGCCATCAAAAATGGTCTCTGCATAAAGCATAATTCCTTCCCACCCTGTATTATGAATCTCCCTACCTCCATTCCATATTCCTGGTAGTCTTTATATAGTGTCACAAGACTGTGTGTGTATATCACATGATGAATGGTGCAAGTGTTATCCTGCAGACTGGGGTTGCTTGACATAAGGAAACCATTTGTTGGAAACCATCTCTGCATAGATAACCATAATATGTGCTCCAGCTTTTAGCAGGATGGATTGTCTAGAAGCAGAGAATCAGTATGCTATCTGTTCATTGCGAACTGCAACCCCATAGTTAAGACATTTCCAAACAGAAGTTTTCTTGGATGTCAGCACGCTTACGCAGCGCACCTGACACCCTCTGGCTAAGTGGGGGGGGGGATTGTACAATCATTTGCCCACCCAGGGTGATTAGAATCACCAAGAGTGGGCTTCCAGTGTTGGCAGAGAGAGATGTGAATGCCTCTCTGGATGAAGGTATAATACTGACAGCTTTAAAGGAAGCTGAGGTTAAAAACTGCTGAAAAAAAGCCCTTTTTGGACCCCCCTGTTTTGGACAACTACCAGCCTTTGTCAAATGTATAATTTTTGTTCTGGCCACCCAGCTTCAAAGGTTCCTTGAAGATATTTATTATCTTGATCCATTTCATGGTTTCTAATCTAGTTTTGGGACTGAAACTCTTTGGGTTGCCTTGGTGGAAGATCTATACCAGGAACTGTACAGAGAAGGTGCATACCTGTTGGTTCTGTTGGACCTCTCAGTGGGTTTTCATACCATGTACTCTTTGTTTATTTCTTTAAAGTAATTTTTATCCTACCTTTCAGCACATGGTGACCTTTTAGGAACATGGTATCCTTCTGGGCTGCCTGGCTGGCTGGGACAGTGTCGTACCACTCAGTCCTACCTAGAGTCTGGTACTGGGGGTTGCAGGTACCAGCTTGTTCCCCATGCTAACATGTAGACATGAGACTACTGGGAGAGATCATGTAGAAGTGGGCAGGGCTGCCATCAATATTCTGACAACACCCATCTCCCTCCCTCCCTCCCTCCCTCCCTCCCTCCCTCCCTCTTTTCTATCCCGGTTGAGGAGGTAGAAGTTCTTGATCAGTGTCTGGAATCAATAAGGGACTGGATGTGTGCTAACAGGCTGAGATTAAATCCACACAATATAGTGGTGCTTAAGTTTAGTATGAAAGCTGATCTGGGGTTGCATGTACAGCCTGTTTGGGTGGGAGGGACTGCACAGTTTCATAGACTGGGAATTCTCCTGGACCTAACTTTGCTCCTGGATGATCAGGTAGTGCCTGTGCCCAGGGGTGCTTTTAAGGTGGCCCTGTGTCCTTTACAGAGGACAGTTTTCTTTGTGGAGGTGTTCTTTATTTGATGGGCTGTCCTGTCCAAGTCCAATTTAAATATAAAGAACCATAAAGATGGAGCACAGGGGCTTGGCTGCCCACATTGGACAGTAGAGTGAGCAGGCACACTATGGTGAGAACTATTGTATTTCTATTTAAATTATAGTAATCTATCTACATTTGCATCCATACATATAAATTAACATATGCAGATTGTATGCAAATCTGTAGCCTCCTTTGACCTCTTCTTTGGTGATGCATAAGTGGCCACCCTAAGTGCAATTGCATCTCTTTTACCTGGTGTGCCAGCTAAACCCTTTCCTGGAAAAGACAAATCTGGCCACTGTCACACGTAACTAGGTCACATCTAGGTTGGACTGCTTTGGTGTGTTCTGCATGGGGCTGCCTTTGAAAAGGATTTGGAACCTGAAGCTGGTACTGAAGTTTGTAGCCAAATTGCAGTGGGGAGCCAATGTCATAGATCAAGGGTGTTAAGCTTCTTTCAGCCCAAGGCAGAATTCCATTTAGAAGCTCTTTGGAGTCACATTCCAGTGATGGGTGGGACCAAATGCAACAGGGGCAGGACCAAAATACCGAAACTACCAACATAATTTAGTTTAAAGCTTTACTGCCAGTAACTAAGGCTTAGGAGAGATCTCAATCTTTTAGAATGTATAAAAAACTGCACAAATTCCTGGGAGGTCCATTTGGCCCCTAGTACATAGCAGGCCTTCCAGTGCTCATTACAAAACTGTTTTGCTTTGTTGGCCCCTTGGGTAAGAATAGTTTCTCACAGTGTGTTTGTTAGAAATTCCTTCCTCCCATATGAACCTGCCCAAGAGCTGCATTTGGTTTCTGAAGTTCTTCTCATTCTCTTTTGCCAATGGCTATCAACACAGAATCATAGAATCATAGGATAGTAGGGTTGGAAGGGTCCTATAAGACCATTGAGTCCAACCCCCTGCTCAGTGCAGGAATCCAAGTCAGAGCATCCCTGACAGATGGCTGTCCAGCCTCATCATGAATGCCTCCAGTGTGGGAGAGCCCACCACCTCCCTAGGTAATTGGTTCCATTGTTGTATTGCTCTAACAGTCAGGAAGTTTTCCTGATGTTCAGCCGGAATCTGGCTATCTGTAACTTGAGCCCATTATTCCATGTCCTGCATTCTGGGATGATGGAGAAGAGATCCTGGCCTTCCTCTCTGTGACAACCTTTCAAGTACATGAAGAGCACTATCATATCTCCCCTTAGTCTTCTCTTCTCAAGGCTAAACATGCCCAGTTCGTTCAGTCTCTCTTCATAGGGCTTTGTTTCCAGTCCCCTGATCATCTTCGTTGCCCTCCTCTGAACCCTCTGCATCCTTCTTAAAGTGCGGTGCCTGGAACTGACACAGTACTCCAGGTGAGGCCTAACCAGTGCTGAGTAGAGGGGAGCTAGTACTTCATAGGATTTGGAAGCTATGCTTCCATTAATGCAGCCCAAAATAGCATTGCCATTTTTGCAGCCACATCACATTGTTGGCTCATATTCAGCTTTTGATCGACAACAGTTCCAAGATCCTTCTCACTTGTAGTGTTGTTGAGGCAAGTATCCCCCATCTTGAAACTGTGCATTTGGTTTCTTTTTCCTAGGTGCAGAACTTGGCATTTATCCCTATTAAATGTCATTCTGTTTTCTGCCCAGTGCTCCAGTCTATCAAGATCACTTTGAATTTTGTTTCTGTCTTCCAAGGTATTAGCTATGGTTGCTAGGAACCAGGAAGAGGGCCTTTTCAACTGTGGCACCCATTCTATGGAATTGCTTCTCAAAGGAGATTGTTCTGGCTTTCTCTTTCCCATTTTAAATGGGCTCTTAAGAACATTTTTTTCAAGTGGGCCTACAGGAAACCTGTGTCTCAGATGCAATGCTATAGCCATTCCACACAAAATGGCTGCCTACCTCCATAACTCTGTTGAAATTATTGTAGCAACTGAAAAAATCTAGAAATTGTGGCTGGTGTTGTCCTCACCACAAGTGATCCATGGCATATATTAAACATTCTTTATGAGAAGGGAACTTACAAGACATTTGCTCTGTCTGTTTGTCTATTTGCCAGATTCCATTAGTACTGCATCATAGTACATGATGCCTCAAAGGAGGCAAAAGGCTTTTACAAACTACAAGACTAGTACTCCAGGTTGGAGTCAGCCGTTTTATATAGAACAGATATCACATATCACTTCATTTAAGCCTCAAAATCATGTGAAAGGCTACCTTTAATCACACCAATAGAAATCACGGAAGCAGTTTAAAAGACATGTAAACAGTGCCCAGAAGATATGAAACAAGTTCATTCTTGGTCTACTTTCCTCTAAAGGTAGGGTTAGGTGGGGTGAGGGGGGGAGAGATTTGCAATTGCTTTCTAAATTGTAAAGATCTGCATTTTGCTGTAAAACGTGATACATAAAGGGTAATGCTGAAGAAGAGGTAAAACAATTTGGTAACCGTCTTCTATCTTGGTGCCTTGTCGTTATGATTTCAGTGCCTCTAATTACATGATTTCCACTGCAATTAGACAAAGCTTTTTACATGTTCATTTCAGAACATAAAAGCTCTGAAAAATAGCTTGTGGGCTATTCCTTACAAATCTCTGCTAATGCAAGTCTGGTTAAAATAAACATGTCTAGTGATAATAAAACACCCTCAAGGGATATATGAGAATTTCATTTCAGTTTGCAAATAATCTGAACTTACCGCATTCACAACTCTAAACCCGAACATTTTTCTTGTTGAAAAATATTTGCACATTCCAAACTTGCAGTCCTTTAGAAAAAATGTGTTTTTTGAAAACTGTGCTTTGATGCAGGTTTTTTAAAATGCATTTTTATACTTTAGTCAATGGGAGGAAAGTGCACACTTTTCCCATCCGAACAATTTGGAAAACAGGTTGCAAACAAACAAAAAAAGCAGTAAGCCAAACTGAGCTTTGAAGTGTAGTTCAGATAATGTTGGTGACTTCAAACAATTGTTGCTTAAGGTTGCAATCCTTTGCATACTTCCAGGGAAGTAAGTCCCATTACTGACATTCACTTATGAGTTAGCATACATAATATTAGGTCATAAATCAATTATGGTTTATGCAGATACTTTTTTTCATATAATCATAGAATAGTAGGGTTGGAAGGGGCCTATAAGACTATCCAATCCAACCCCCTGCTCAATGCAGGAATCCAAGTCAGAGCATCCCCGACAGATGGCTGTCCAGCCTCGTCTTCAATAGGGATGGTGGAGAATTCTGCCACAGACTCCAATGAGGCCGGATTCTAAGAATCTGGCCCCCTGGAGTCCGCAGCAGAATGACTCACCTCTGCCACCTGGGGGAATCCGCGTGGGGCCGGATCCTACCTGCTTCCGCCTGTCTGCTACTGCCTGTCCCATTTGCTCCTGCCTGTCTTGGGACGCAAATGGCATCTGGCGTAGCGGATGCCATTTGCGTCCCTGCCGTTTGCCGTGATAGGCTACGTAAACTTTCACGTAGCCTATCACGGCAAACAGCAGGGAGGCAAATGGCGTCAACTACGCCGGACGCCATTTGCGTCCCAAGACAGGCAAGGTGGCAGCGGACGGACCCAGCCAGCAGCTCCACGGACTCACCACGGAGCAGAGCCGGCCGGGGAGGGTTCCGGGGGGAAGAGTGGATCGCCCCCCCCCTCGTGGACCCCCCAGCAGACTTGGAGGTGAGTTCCTTATACCCCTAGTCTTGAATGCCTCCAGTGTGGGAGAGCCCACTACCTCCCTAGGTAATTGGTTCCATTGTCGTATTGCTCTAACAGTCAGGAAGGTTTCCTGATGTTCAGCTGCAATCTGGCTTCCTGTAACTTGAGCCCATTATTCCATGTCCTGCATTCTGTGATGACTGAGAAGAGATCCTGGCCTTCCTCTCTGTGACAACCTTCCAAGTACTTGAACAGCGCTATCATATCTCCCCTCAGTCTTCTCTTCTCAAGGCTAACATGCCCAGTTCTTTCAGTCTCTCTTCATAGGGCTTTGTTTCCAGTCCCCTGAATCTGATCATCTTTATTGCCCTCCTCTGAACCCTCTCCAGCTTGTCTGCATTCTTCTTAAACTACGGTGCCCAGAACTGGCCACAGTACTCCATAGGAGGCCTAACCAGTGCTGAGTAGAGGGGAACTAGTACATCACAGGATTTGGAAGTTATGCTTCCATTAATGCAGCCCAAAATAGCATTTGCCTTTTTTGCAGCCACATCACACTGTTGGCTCGTATTCAGCTTGTGATCGACAACAATTCCAAGATCCTTCTTGCTTGTAGTGTTGTTGAGCCAAGTATGCCCCATCTTGTAACTGTGCATTTGGTTTTTTTTCCTAGGTGCAGAACTTGGCATTTATCCCTATTAAATTTCATTCAGTTGTTTTCTGCCCAGCGCTCCAGTCTATCCAGATCACTTTGAATTTTGTTTCTGTCTTCCAAGGTATTAGCTATTCCGCCCAATTTTGTGTCATCTGCACATTTGATCAGCATTCCCTGCACCTCCTCCTCTAAGTCATTAATAAAAATGTTGAAGAGCACTGGGCCCAGGACTGAGCCCTGCGGTACCCCGCTTGTTCCCTCTCCCCAGTTTGAGAAGATCCCATTGATAAGAACTCCTTGAGTCCGATCCTGTAGCCAACTAAGGATCCACCTGATCGTTGTTTCATCTAGCCCACTTTGAGCTAGTTTGCTCATCAGGATATCATGGGGCACTTTGTCAAAAGCTTTGCTGAAGTCGAGGTATATTATGTCTACAGCATTCCCACAGTCCACAAGGGAGGTTACTTGATCAAACAGTGATGTTAGATTAGTCTGGCAGGATTTGTTCTTGACAAATCCATGTTGGCTTCGAGTAATCACTGCATTGTTTTCAAGGTGCTTACAGATGGATTGCTTTATAATCTGCCCCAGAATTTTCCCAGGGATGGATGTCAGACTAACTGGTCTGTAGTTCCCAGGTTCCTCCTTTTTGAAGATAGAGATAACATTAGCCCTCCTCCAGTCATCTGGCACTTCACCTGTCCTCCATGTTTTCTCAAAGATAATAGACAGTGGTTCTGAGTGCTCTTCTGCCAGTTCCCTTATTACTGTAGGATGCAGTTCATCTGGCCCTGGAGATTTGAACTCCTTCAGAGTAATTAGGTGTTCCTTGACCATATGCCTATCGATCTCAAGCTGCAATCCTGCCCCTTCAGCCTGTACTTCGCGGGGGGGTGGGTGGGTCATAGACCCTCTTTTGGGAGAAGACTGAGCCAAAGTAGGAATTGAGCACTTCTGCCTTTTCTCTGTCATCTGTTATCATTTTGCCATCCTTATTTAATAGCTGAACCACCATTTCTGTCCTCTGTCTTCTACTATGCACGTAGCTGAAGAAAGCCTTTTTGTTGCTTTTAGCATCCCTCGCTAACCTCAGCTTTTTCCCGACGCCATCCCTGCAATTCTGTGCTACCAGCCTGTACTCTTCCTTTGTAGCTTGTCCTTCCTTCCACTTCCTATATGTGTGCTTTTTTTGTTTTCAGGTCATCTCTAAGCTTTTTGTGAAGCCACATTGGCTTCTTCTGTCGTCTTCCACCTTTTTTTCTTTTTAGAATTATTTGTAATTGTGCCTTGAGAATTTCCTTTTTTAAAAACTCCCACCCATCTTGGACTCCTTTTCTCACTAGAGTCACTTGCCATGAGACCTTAATGATCATTGTTCTAAAATCGGCTTTCCTAAAATCCAGGGTACGCATTTGGCTACACTCGGCTTTTACCTATGTGATATTATTATTATTATTATTAAATTTATTAATCGCCCATCTGGCTGGTCACCCAGCCACTCTGGGCGATGTACAATGTACAATAAAACAGTTTAAAACAATAAAATTCTACAATAAAAACATTTTCTAAAATACCCTAACCTACCCCAAATGCCTGCCTGAACAACCACGTTTTTAATGCACGACGGAAGCTCATTAAAGAGGGGGCATGGCAGAGTTCCCTAGGGAGGGAGTTCCACAGAGTGGGGGCCACCACAGAAAAGGCCCTCTCCCTCGTCCCCACCAGTCTAGCTGTCCTGGCTGATGGGACAGAGAGAAGGCCATCCGAGGCTGATCTTGTTAAGCGGCCTGTCTTGTGCTGCTGGAGGCGCTCCTTAAGGTAGGCTGGGCCGGAACCATATAGGGTTTTAAAGGGCAAAACCAACACCTTGAATTTGGCCCGGAAAACAACTGGTAACCAGTGCAACTCCTTCAGCACTGGAGTGATGTGATCTCGCCGGTGGCTGCCTTTAATCAGGCGAGCCGCTGTGTTCTGTACCAGCTGCAGCTTCCAAACCGTCTTCAAGGGTAACCCCACGTAGAGTGCATTACAGTAGTCTAAACAAGAGGAGACCAGGGCATGTACTACTGATGGGAGCAGATGGTCAGGAAGGAAGGGGCACAGCCGCTGTATCAGATGGAGTTGATACAGCGCTGTCCGGCTCACAGCTGACACCTGAGCCTCCATGGACAGCTGGGAGTCTAAAATGACCCCCAGGCTGCGGACCTGGTCTTTCAAGGGTAGCCGTACCCCATTCAACACCAGGTCAACATCACCCAGCCTCCTCTTGTCTCCCACCAAAAGTACCTCCGTCTTGTCAGGGTTCAGCTTCAGCTTATTCCTCCCCATCCAGCCACTCACTGTCTATATAAGTATGATATATAAGTATGTGCTGTGATTTATGAGCAATGTTCCTTAAATGTTTCTCTGAATAACTAAAGAGTGTCTCTTTTCATCTGCAGTTAAACTTCAAGGATTGCGAAAGAGTTGTCAGGAAACACAGCATAACTGGACAAAGATTTCTGGTAGGTTTTTCAATAAACTTACACTTTCAAAAGATGACCATTCCTTTGGATTTGAAAGGGAAGCAATATAGGTGAATGATTAGGGAAAGTGATTGTTGGTTGATGGAGAGGCCTGCAATCACTCATCATGTGTATTGTACAAGTCATATTTAAGCAGATGGCTAAGTTCTAAATACTATGGCAGAATGCGACAGAACGCAATTAATGTTGCTAGCTTTGGGGCAAGATTTGTCTAAATTTTATATATTTTAACTTCTACATCTTATATTTTAAATGTTATATGCTATAGTATGTTTTTAATTGTGATGCTTCTGACATGAATAAATAAAATAAATGACTATGGCACTTCTCTTTTCACTTTGTAATTTGCCACAGCGGGAACTAAAAACTGTTGTACAGACACTATTGTAATACATGGTGTGTTTCTGTTTCAGAACATGTCTGACAATGATATTCAGAAGTTTCCAAAACTAAGCATGCCGTAAGTAAAACTGACAATATACTCAGATTCTAAAACATGTACGTAGGGTTGGCTGTAACTAAGCTATGAAGCCGGTCAGTTTGATCAGATAGACAAGAGTCTAATTCCAAAACAGACACAAACTATTCATATCCACTTTCGCCAAATGCTTTTTCTTGGGGCGAGCAGGGAGAAGCAACCTACTTCAGGTGTCACAATGAAGGAGGGATAGATGAAGGGAGGAACTGGTATCTGAATGGTGCAGGAAGGTTTTTTTTTAAGTATTGGCCCTCGTTGCAGGGTGGGGAAGGTGTGGCATTGTTTAACCTCTCTTTCAGGCAGCAAAATGTCTTGGGCCTTTTCTAATGGAGAGCCATGAAAGAAATTGGATTGGATCCAGACTTAGTTGCACTTAGGATAACTTCACACACAGATTTCTGTGGGGCATAAATGCAGCTAACTTAATCTGGGTCCAGCCCATTGTTGTGGTTGTTTTTTAAAAAATACATACTTCAGTAAATGGAGAAGCAGTGACCAGTGAAATGTTGCCAAATGGCTTCAGTGTTTTCATACCAAGACACACACACAGTACTTCACTTTCTATGTGAAACGCACACATACAGTATTGCCAGGTCAGAAGGCTCAACTTTAAGCAGACCTACAAGAGGAAAAACTCCAGTAGATTTCTGGAACATATTAAAAATATTTTAAAAAGATACTAACAGAACAATCCAATGAAACAAATGTTACTCCCACCTTCTGTGCTGACCAGTCAGCATGCATATTTATATTGCACTGGACGTTTTTACTTTGACTCATAATGGCTGCATTTTTTAATTAGGTCACCACTGGTTTTCCCAGTTACTTGTTTTGAAAGTGCTGTAGTTTTTGTTCTCTACATAAAAAAATGTTGTTGCTCTTGTTGTTGTTGTTGTTGTTATTTGCTATAGAAAATTATCTGAACAAGTTATAGATGATGCTCTATCACATTTATGGGTAAATTGTGTTCTACCAGAAATGCAGCTAGCCTAATTTTACATCCCCCCCCCCACACACACACTTCTTAACTGTAGAATAGAATCCTACTTGCTGAAGTCATATCTAACAAGGTTGGCTCCTTGATCATTTGGACAGTATTTTTATAGGTTTTTTCACTTCCATGTGCTTTTCTGTGTCATTGCCAGCTGAATTTCTTTGCCAGCTGAATTTCTTTGCCAGCTGAATTATTATCTGTGAAATATTTTCACCTCCAGAGTAAGTCAATATCTCATACAATTAATTTCACAAATCTGTACACACACCACTTTTCTGTTCATATTTTATCTGGGACATTTCGGCTCTCCAAGCTGCCTAATGATTTTGTCAGTTCTTTGAATGACATTTTGAGCTGGGATGGGAGACAGTATTAAGAACAGGTCCAGGGCATGGCATGGGTCCCACTGTATAACAGGGGCGTCAGCCTTACCTCTGCTAGCACCTAGGAAGTTTGGGTTCCTTTACATTATTATCAGGCTAGTTAAGATATTCATCTTAATACTGAGAAAATATGAAATAATGCAGCCGAACCGAAAATAGTTTTAAGGTCTTTAGTTCATACATCCAGGAGATGCATAAATAAATAAAAGACTTATTAAAGTCATAGTCTGCCCTTCAAAGGAAGGCTAGGGGGTAAATTCTCCAAATTATACACATTCTCATATCGGTCCTAGATGTCAAGTTTGAGGGTTTTTATTGTAGCTTTCTCCCTGATATGCTAATTTTCTATATGCAAGGTTTGTTTTGTTTTTTTCATGTGGAAGCATTCAGCCATGCAATGCCTCATCTGCACTCTTAACTGGTAAAGTCAAGAGGCTGGCCCAAATTGGAAATGGCACTGGATGTGCCATTACGCCACATCTCATGTTTCTTTTTAATGTAGGAACAGATGCAGAATACAGCAATTTTCATCAGAATCACGGTGCATGGAAAGGGGAGTTTCCCTCCCCAGCCGCTTTCCCAGCAACAACAGCAACCCCCAGTGCTGCTGTTAGCCTTTTCAAAACAAAAGCAATTCCCCACCCTCCCATTGGCACCAATGGGAGCTAATTTTCTAGGGCTTATAGTAGCATGGGGGCATTTTTTTTGTTGGAATCACAGCTAGGCAGGGAAACTTTAAACCTGTCCTCCCTGCATGCTGCATTCCTGATGAAAATCGGGGTCCCCTGGTCTCATTTAGTATCACAACTAGTTTTGGCTCACACTTTTACCCCCATCTGGAGGTTGTGTGAATTAAACGTATGGTTTTCTCAGTTTCAATGTGAGGATGTTAAGCATGCCCTTAAATACCTCCAATTTATATCAATTGAATCTACATTTTGGCTAGATTGTGCCCTTAATTAGCAGTAAGAAACAATCTGCTGTGTGGGCTGTTCTGAATTTCTGACATGAGAGGTATCCGCACTGAAGCCTGCTAAGAACTTGCATTAAAAGCATTGTCTTCTTTCTCATTAGCCCATTAAAGCATGTCCCTCAAGCCAGTCCAAAGGGTGACTGCAAATAATAAAACAGCAGCTGTTTGGATTGGCCAATCTTATTTGATAAAAGGATGGGCTTCCTAGTGTTGCCAAATATAATCTAATCCAACCGCAGCCGAACCTCACAAGTTTTTTCATACATAAATATTGATTTGAACTCTCCACTTCACTGCAGGCCAGCAACTTACAGGGCTAGCTGTTAGGGGCAATGCCCTAAGGCCACTGTATCTCAGTAAGGTCAAAAACCTCCAGTTTCTTTCTCCTTCTCTCTTTTTTTTGCATCAATGAGGGTAAGTGGAGTGACTTCTGGATGGGTGGAAATGGAAATAGGAGTGTGGGTTTTCTTTTGCAGAGGAAAGTTGCAGTAGTATGGGTGTGAATGCCAATTATGTGGGTTGATTTCAGTTTGATATTGGCTAAAGGTTGTTTGGCATGTGGTTTCTCTCAGGTGAGAGCAGAGGGTGGCCAGATTTCCACCCTACTGAGAGCAGGATGGAGTGGGTGTGTAGGTTTTTGCTAACTTCCCTTCATTTTGTGGTTTCTGGGGTTGTTTTGCTAGCACCTTGGCCTTTAAAGTTCATCCAGCCTTTACTTACTATTTCTGATGCTAATAGGAGTCTGCTTTGCTTGTAAGGATCTGTTGCACACATGTAGGATCTTTTCCATTGTCACCTTGACACTTTGGAATGCTCTTGCAGAAAAGGCCATTGCTACCAGCTGTTAGAAAATATTGCAGAGCATGCTTGTTTCATCAAGCAACACTGATGTCCATCTGGTTGTTTATATTTGAGGTTCTTTAACTCTGTCTGTAGTCCGCTCAGGCCCCCACCACCTGAGCTGGCCTGGAAAAGCAGAATACCAGCTTCTTAGCAGGCTAGTACACATTTTGCCTTCTATCAAGCAGGCTGTCAGCAGAGGGATGGGATGGAATGGTCTATCCCCCCACCCTCCACCAGCCTGCTGCATTTCCATGCTGGTTGCAGAGGAAGGGGCATCACTTTACTTGCAGCTAGCATGGAAGGCAAACAGACTTCAAGCCTATCCATATGTCTGTACAGACAGGTATCTTGGGTTCCCGCAAGATAATATCTAGGAACAAAAACTCAACAGGCCTTATAGTGTTACCCAAAGGCCCATCACTGGCTCTTCATAGGTATTCCATGGTTTTCTGCTTCTTTCAGCCAGTTTTGGTAGGGTAGCTATGTGTCCTCTTCTACAGAAGGCTCTTGTCTATTGGGCTGCCAGGACCATCCTCTATGTGAAGGCGTCTTTTATTTGAAGGATTGTCCAGTCCAAGTCTGGGTTAAAGATTTTAAAAAAAACATGAGAACTGTGGTCCATAAGTTGAACAGGCAGGGAGGCAGGTCAGCTGGTCACAGTCTTCTGCACTATGTTGAGATAGACTGTTGTATTGCCCCTGC
Organism: Heloderma suspectum; assembly: GCF_057233095.1. Classification (NCBI taxonomy): domain Eukaryota; kingdom Metazoa; phylum Chordata; class Lepidosauria; order Squamata; family Helodermatidae; genus Heloderma; species Heloderma suspectum. The sequence continues at coordinate 243,930,095 of NC_139459.1, read as the reverse complement.
AGTAGGCTTCAAACTCTTAATTTAGAGGTGCCAAGATAGTAATAAATCAGATCTAGGTTTACTTACCAGGAGATACTTTACTGAGTACAATCAGCACACAGGCGTACCTAATGGTTGGATCAGACAGCTTCTCCGAACCCAGAGCCATGAGGTAAAATGAGTTTTACCATACATGTTAGCAGTGAGGCAGCATGACAACAGCAAGCACCAACTAGCGTTCATTCATCCCAGCATAGACTAGCAATGCTTGGTTCTCAGCACAGACACCCGCAGCTCAGGATAAACACATAGCTTCACTTCCCGGTAGGGATGTGCAGACCCCTACTTTTTGTTCCGGGGGGTTCCACGGGGGGGGGGAATCCTCCTCAGCTGGCTCCGCTCCGCGGCGATTCCACGGAGCCGCCGGCCAGCTCCGTAGCGCCAGTGATAAGGCCGCCATTGCCATGCCATATTGCTGGCTGAGGGCTCATTCCAGACGCAAATGTCATCCGCTACACCATTTGCGGCCGTAAAGCTCTTAGATTTAACTAAATGCAACCATAAATGGCTGCATTTAGCTTAAACTAAGGGCTTTACAGCTGCAAATGGCGTGCACTACACCATTTGCATCCGGAGTGAGCCCTCAGGCAGCAATAAGGCATGGCAATGGCAGCCTTATCACTGGCGCTGTGGAGCTGGCCGGCGGCTCCACACAATCGCTATGAGGAGGATCTGGTGGAGGAGGATTCTGCTGGGTGGTGAAGGTGAGTTGTGCCATTCCGCCACCGACTCTGGAGACCGGATTCCATGGCAGAATTCTCCACCATCCCTACTTCCCAGGCACGGCCTGATAAGGCCTTCTAGCTCATTAGTATGGAATGCGCTGAGCCACGCTATCGACCTTTCACTCATCTCACATGCTCAGAGGCTTACTAGGAAGGAAATTGCACCCATAATGAACCTAAGCAAAGAATTATGGATCTCTAGGCCTCTCTAGAACTACAGGTGCCTTGGTTACAGGCCTGGGGCCAATACATTCCACCCCTAGATGATCAAAGGATGATAGCAGTCTACGCGTTACAATTTCTTCTTACCCAGAGGGCCGGATTTTCTTTGCCCTGCCGTTTGATCACCAGGGGATTGATATCTACTTGAATGTATACTTTAAAATGCGACAGCCATATGAGCAAGCTCACAAAGCTACAAAGCTGCCAATAACAGTCAGACTTATTGCAACCACTTGCTCCCCCCACCTTCTCTGAAACCAGTCTGAAATCGGGTCAAAGAGGGACTCCCCTTCTAGGTGATGTATTTTCTCACTTCGCACAGACAAAGCCCTTACACTGTGATTTATCACACTTTGCTTGTCAGGAATATACAGGCAGCATCCCTGCTGCAGCATGGCACAAACACCGCCCTGGGCCGCTGTAATCATGTCTAAGGCCAGGCAGTTCTGCAAAACAGCAGTTCTCATGCTTGTCCTTTCTATCCCAATGGCTTCTGGTGCCTCAGCAGTGTTGCTCAATACCATTTCCACTGCCCTGCCAAAAATGCCAGTCTACCCCCAGGTACCCTTTTTTTTCTTTTTCTTGGTCTTTCTCTTTCTTCTCTTTTCCCTTCACTTGCATCTTTCTCCTTACCTCCCTCTCTTTGCCTTCCTGCCACTTTCTCTTTCTCCCTGTCTCTCTCTCCTTGTCCCTACTCCTGTCTTTGTCTTTGTCCCTGTCCCAATCCTCTTCTTTTCATGGATTTCTTTGCCTTCTGCATGTTAACTCTGAAGGGTCTGTCCTAGGTGGCACTAACATTAAACCATTGGGAACTACACTCAGTGTCATTTGGAGTTGCAACTGACAGGAAAAACGATTGCAAATTTCACATAATATATAAGTAAACATAAAATGCACACAACAAATTTTCATTGAGATCTAACACCATGAGCAGAAAACACTTTCTATGTTCTATGTAAGGCATGATGGAGCAGATCTAGCAATCATACTGCTCCTTCAGGTTACATAGAGCCCATCAAAACCAAGGGAAGGGCATAATCATATATGCAAAGAGTTTTAGGCCACCACTTTTGCATTGGCAACTCCACACTGCATGAGTTCTGGCAGAGGGAAATCCAAAAGTCATAGATCAAACTCACCCTGCCGTACACGGACTACAAGCACACAGACACACAATCCACAGCAACGAGAGTTCAAGTCTATGAAAAGCCTCACAGTACTTTCCATGGCAAGTCTTTAACAATCCAAAGTTCCAGTTCGTATGCAGAGTGTCTCTCAAAAGCCCAGATGATGATGGATCCAAGCAGAGTAAGATGTAGGCAATGAAGATGAGATGTTTCCAGCAAAGGCTGCTGCCTCTGCATCAGCTTAAGGGGGAAGGTGTGACTGTACACCCCTTCCATATCCCTCGACAGACAAGGGCCTTTAGCCTTTCAGCACAGCTTCCACCTAAACAGAGCACACTGCTCAGCTTTCCAGCTGTGATGCTTTAACCTGGGCAACCTTTCTGCAAATCTCACTCCACTTCTGTTCTGTCAGATTCTCACAGACTTCTTCCAGCCTCCCTGCCCACCAAGGCTAAATCAGTGGGCAGCCAGGGAGTTGGGTGACTCCCCATGGCTCCGCTCTGAGAACACTGACAGAGATAAGCTCACACAGACTCTGACATTCTAAAAACTGAATAGGCCTAAGCCTTTCTATGCTACTTCTAATAAAATCTTGGCTATAACTTGCAAGGCCTCATGGCATTACTGAAACTGGGCCTTGACATTATCTTCGCTGTCATAACAATTCTTCACTCTAAAAATTTACTCCCTTCTAGGGATGTTGGAGAATTCCACCACGGACTCCAGTGAGGCCAGATTCTAAAGAATCCACCCCCCCCCCAGAATCTGTGGCGGAATGGCCTTGCCCCCCGCCACCCTCCACAATTGCCCCCCAAAACGGACCTACCTGGTGGCGGATGCGGCAGCGGCAGCTCCGGCGGCAGCTCCGGATCATCTTCTGGGCTGCTGCGGCCACAAATGGCGGCCACCATTTGCGTCCCTGCTTTTGCCGTGATAGGCTACGTAAATATATACGTAGCCTATCACGGCCTAGTGTAGGGACGCAAATGGCGTCCCCTACGCAGGACACCATTTGCGTATGCAGCAGCCCAGTAGCGGATGGGCCCCCTGCTGCAGGTTGGCCTGGCCGGCAGCTCCGCTGATTGGCCGCAGAGCAGAGCTGGCTGGGCAGGATTCTGGGGGGGGGACACCAGATCGCCCCCCCCCCACGGAACCCAGCGGAGCCAGGTAAGTGGGGTTTCATACACCCCTACTCCCCTCCCCTCACACTTTCTTGGTTTGGTTTCTTGGAGATTGGTGAGGGGAAGCGACTATCTAACTAGGGAGCTTGCAAAGACATTGCCAGTGCTTCTGAGCTTCCAATGGATCTAATTGGAAATCTAAATCTAAGTTATTTCAAATTAGGGATGGTGGAGAATTCCACCACGGATTCCAGTGAGGCCAGATTGTTTAAAATCCAGCCCCACGGAATCCGAGGCGGAACGGCCTCCTGCCCCCCGCCCCCTTACGGAATCCCCCTGGGACGGCACTTACCTGGGGCGGATGCAGCGGTGGCAGCTGGTCTCCTGGCCAGCCGTGGCAGGGCTGCTGCCGCCACCATTGCTGTCCTTGGAGAGTGATAGGCTACGTAAATTCTTACGTAGCCTATCACAGCTAACCTCAAAAAAACCCAAACCACGGTGTACGCAAATGGCGATGACTACGGCGGCCTCCATTTGCATGCCCTATTTTTCGCCGATTTATCTTACGTAAATATTTACGTAGGCTAGAATGGCGAAAAATAAGGGAACACAAATGGCGTCCACTATGCTATTTGCGTTCCCCTTTTTTCCCCCGTTTTATCTTACGTAAATATTTACGTAAGATAAATCGGCGAAAAATAGGGCACGCAAATGGCGGCCGCCGTAGCCGCTGCCATTTGAGTACGCTGCGGGGTTGTTGTTGTTGTTTAGGTTAGCCGTAATAGGCTATGTAAATTCTTATGTAGCCTATCACAGCTGTCTGAATGGACACAAATGGCGGCCACTACGGCAGCTGCCATTTGCGTCCGCACCAGGCTATCTGCGGCTGGAAGTCCAGCTGCGGACGGCCCTGGCTGGCTGCTCCACGGCCTGGCCGCAGAGCAGAGCCAGCCATCGAGGATTCCGGAGGGTAGGACCGGATCGCCTCCCCCCCGTCGAGGATACCGGCGGGAGGGACGGAGCAAAGGTAAGTGAGTTTCGTGCATCCCTATTTCAAACACATTAAAAACGACAAAACTATCTCTTTTGCAAGGAGAAAAGGAGAGATAATCGGCTATGATCCCCTCCCCTTTGCAAAAGTAAACTTACAGTTACAGGGCAGTTTTGAACTGCACAGCTCTTAACAGCAAGGGAACAACAATTGTACTTTCAAGCGCTTCTCAAACAAGAACTAAAGAAACTGAGGCTTGAGTGAGGGGAAAAACTCTTGGGGCTATCTATCACTAGACAGGCTAGCCAGGGATTCACAACATGACCACCACCCCTTCTTCTCCCTCAGCCTGCCACACCAAAACAGTGCCGAAACTCAGGACACTGCAGGGAGATGGGGATAACCTTAAACTTGCATTATTTACGCAGCCATCAGTCTTCTTTGGGAGGTGGCGGGGTGATTTGCAGGACTTGAAAGTAAAACTTCACAGTTTGTTTGTATTTGTAAATCCCAAGTTTGAAACAAGGCATGATGAGATACAGGGCAACTAAATCCTTGCCTTGTCAGGGGCGACAAATGATTCAGGTCAGCTGTTTCCATTGGGGTCTCAAACAGGAAAACAGCAGGGACGTCACAGTATTCTGCCACGGATCTCGGTGAGGCCGAATGCCAGTGCATTTAGCCCGCCGAAATCTGTGGTGGAACGGCCTGCCACCCCCCCACAGATCCCCTCTGGGACGAGACTTACCTAGGGTGGATTTTCCGGGCGGCGGCTAGTCTTCCAACCAGCTGCCACCACCGCCATTTGTCTTATAAAAAAAAACACACAAAAAACGAAGTGATAGGCTACGTAAATCTTTACGTAGCCTATCATGGCTGGGTTTAAAACAAAAACAAAAACTGCGTTCCCTCTTTTTGGCCTTCTTAGTCTACGTAAAGATTTACGTAGGCTAAAACGGTGAATCAAAAAGGGACTCAAATAGCACCCGCTACATTATTTGCGTTCCCCTTTATTTTCGCCATCATAGTCTACGTAAATATTTACATAGACTAAGACGGCCAAAAATAAGGAACGCAAATGGCGGCGGCCGTTGTTGTTGTTTTTCCCCAGAGCCCTCCGCGGCCGGAAATCCAGCTGCGGCCGGCTCTGGCCTGGGCTGGGCCTGGCCGGCTGCTCCACGGAGCTGCCGTGGAGCACAACTGGCCATCGAGGATTCCGGGGGGGGAGGAACGGATCACTTCCCCTCCCCCGTTGAGGATTCCGGCGGGAGGGACGGAACGCCTCCCCCCTAACCATCAACATAATCCGCGGAAAGGTAAGTGACTTTCGTACATCCCTAGAAAACAGTCTTAGTTTGCAGTTGTAACATCACTTACAGCATCAGCCAGCCAGCTATGCAGGTCTTGGTGTTTTTGAAGACAGCTACCACGATATCAGGTTGGGTCTCCCAGCTTACACAGTTTGTTTGCAACTTGCAGGAGCATGGTACTAGCGTTTTGGCTTGGCCAGGAACATTTCCCGATCTCTTCAGCACGCACGCTCAGGCAGCCCGACACTGGACACTCAAATCCATGAGATTTCTTAATTGCAGGGAATCCCACAGCAAAAGCTTAATGGTTACACTCTTCAGAAATCATATAGCTGATGGTCAGTAGCTACAGGCTCTATGTAATTCTAAAACAGTTCAAAGTTAAACACTATTACCTTGACTGAGATCTTCAACGTGGTTGCTCTGCTTAGGGATGTACGAATCCCCTACCTGCCAGTCCAGGGAGGGGGGTCTGCGGGGGCGGGAGGCGATCCATTCCTCCCCCCAGAATCCTCTTCAGTCGGCTTCACTCCAATTCCGTGGAGCCGCCAGCCAGCTCCAAAGTGCCAGCGATACGGCCGCCATGCGATATCGCTGGCTGAAGGGGACTACTGACTGCGGCCGCAAATGGTGTCCAGGACACCATTTGCAGCCATAAAGGCCTTAGTTTAAGGTAAATGCAGCCATTTATGGCTGTATTTACCTTAAACTAAGGCCTTTACGGCCGCAAATGACATCCCTGATGCCATTTGCGTCTGCAGTCAGGCCCTTCAGCCAGCGATATGGCATGGCGGTCGTATTGCTGACAATCCGGAGCTGGAGGATCCGGCTAAAGAGGATTCCACGAGGAGGTGGAGGTAAGTCTTCCATTCCACCATGGACTCCGGGAGGGGGCGGATTCTTTAGAATCTGGCCTCATTGGAGTTCGTGGCAGAATTCTCTGCCATCCCTAGCTCTGCTTCATTCTGCCTTGGGACCATCCTCTGGCACACTTTCCGCTCTAAGAGGGGTCTATCCCGTGCCCTGGGTGCTGATTCTTCACCTTCATCTTGTTCCTCAGCCTCATCTCCCAGGTCTTCATCTTCAGTTTCCACTTCCTAGGGATTTCATCCCAATCAGGCGAGGTGATGATATTGCACACCTCGACAGTTTTTGGGATATTCTTCTGAGCTCCGTGTATCAGTCTAATGGCTACTTCTTCAGCCTCACACTCCCACGCCTCGTTGGAAGTCAGGCTGTCTTGCAATGTTTCTCTAATTAACAGCCTTAAACCTTGCTCTTCTCCCACCGCTTCCTTGAAATGTTCTGTTTTTCTCCATTCTAACTCCTTCTGCCTGACAGTTTGCAATGCTGTCAGCACAAGCCATGCCAGACTTCCTGCACCCTGCACCTCTTTAGCTGACCACTTTTCCAGCTGCAGAGATTCCAATGCAGTTTCCAGACCCACTGGTGTGCAGTCCTCCTCTACCTCCAGCCATGCAATCGGGCCACACAGGACCGCTAATTGCTTTGTGGTTGGACTGCACAGCCCCTCCTGCGGCCAGCCTCGCAGTCGGTTTAACACACCAACACCTGCATCCTCCTTCCCTTTGTATCTCAACATAGAAGTATTCTTGGCACCCTGATCGATGCGCCAATTGTACTGACCCTGCAGTAGGCTTCAAACTCTTAATTTAGAGGTGCCAAGATAGTAATAAATCAGATCTAGGTTTACTTACCAGGAAATACTTTATTGAGTACAATCAGCACACAGGCGTACCCAATGGTTGGATCATACAGCTTCTCGGAACCCAGAGCCATGGGGAAAAATGGGTTTTATACCATACATGTTAGCAGTGAGGCAGCATGACAACAGCAAGTGCCAACTAGCATTCATTCCCAGCATAGACTAGCAGTGCTTGGTTCTCAGCACAGACACCTGCAGCTCAGCATAAACACACAGCTTCACTTCCCAGGCACGGCCTGATATGGCCTTCTAGCTCATTAGTATGGAATCCGCTGAGCCACACTATTGACCTTTGACTCATCTCACATGCTCAGAGGCGTACTAGCAAGGAAATTGCACCCATAATGAACCTAAGTAAAGCATTATGGATCTCTAGGCCTCTCTAGAACTACAGGTGCCTTGGTTACAGGCCTGGGGCCAATACAACTGTATTTCTATTTATTTAGAATACTTATTTTCTAAATTTGCATCTATACATATACATTAGCATATGCAAACTTTATGCCAATTGGTGTGTTTTTCTGTCCTCTTTTTTGGTGATGCATCTCTTATTTTTTTAGCAATTCATAAGTGGCCACCCTAGTTGACAGGCTGAAACCATGAGTTATATGATATAGAATCAGTGAACTGGAGGGGGGTCTTGCAGGCCATCTAGTCCAACCCCCAGCTTGATGCAGGAAATCCGATGCTAGAGCACCCCCAAAAGACATCTGTCTAACCTCTGTTTGGGGATGTCCAGTGATGAAGAGCCCACCCACTCCCAATTAATTAGCTCCATTAGGATATGTGAAGGTGTTGCAACAGTGCTTTCAGATCCTAGCTTGTTCTCAAACCATAGTTCAAATAAACCTGATGGAGCACTCTGGTTAGTTTCATATCAAAAGCAAAAAGTTTCACTCTCTTGCTTCAGCTCATGGGCAAGGAAGACAACAGAGGGGGAGTGTGCGAGCCTGATGCTTGGCAAATCTTGTTCTTATAGTGAGAAAGCATGTTTTCGTGTTACATGTGAACTGATCCATAGACCCAGTTTGGTTATTATATGTGTATGCCTCAGGCTCATGTACTCCCCTCTCCCTCTCCAGCATAGCCATGAGGAGGCGATCAGAAGCTTTTGCTTATGGTTTGAATTATCACAGTTTGTCATTACGTCTGAACTCTAAACTGTGGTTAATTAATCTTAACTACAGTTAGTTGAAACAAGCTAGCTTTATATACCGTGGTTTGAAGGTGATTTTTTTTCCAACTAATCACAGTTAAAACTAACCTCAATTTGTCCTGGTTTGGACATAACACTAACCTATGATTAGTCTAAAGCAGAAGCAAAAGCTTGTGAACTCTTTGTCCTGGCCATGCTAGAGGAAGAGAGGGGACATGAAAGTGCAGCTAGGCTTGTTCTCTTAACAATAAACCACTGTTTACTGTTACATCCAAATGAGACCATATAGTAGTTTTAGTATGGCTTTCTCATCCAAGGAAAGACTTTGATCAGCTATCCCATCACACTGAGAAAATCTTAGACATATGTTTCAGATTTTGCATATGTTTCGCCTCATACAAAACATCTATTTATTTGAAATGTCGTAATTTCTAACATTTATGTTAAAGAGATTAAAAATGTTTTACAAAGAAGTGCTTCACAAGTCTCTTTCCAACATTTTCTGCAAAATCTCTTGTAATTTGTTCTTAGAGTCAGCTAGGAACACCAAAGTTAAGAACATAAGAAAAGCCCTGCTGGATCAGACAAAGGTCATTGAAACCATGATGGCCAACCAGATGTCTCTGTGAAGCTCATGACCAGGGCATGAAGGCAGTAGCACTCTGCTGTTGTTGCTTACTGCTTCTGGACATGGAGGTCTCATATCATAGTTATCATGACTAATAGCCATTGACAGACATATCTCCCATAGATTTGTCCACTCCTCTGTAAAGTTGTCTAAGCTAGTGACTATAACTACATCCTGTGGTAGCAAATTCCATAAATTGTTTCTGCATCGTATAAAGAACTACTTAATTTTGCCTTTGCTTAATCTGTTGCCACCCAATCTCATGAGATGATTTCTAATGTTGTGAGAGAGGGACAGAAACATCTATCAACCACGCCTTTTAAAAATCAGAATTTCATTGGCTACTGTCCATTCCTTTGGGAGGCAGGTCAATTTCAGGGACAATATTTTGTCAGCAGACTTAAGAACTGTGATATGGATGCTGTGTGGACCCACTGATTTGTTTAGTTTTTAATTTTATAAAACCTAGAACTTCATTGCTTGTTACTTTTATTTAACTCAGTTCTTGAGACACCTTTCTTGAAAAAAAAATCTGCTCAGGCATGGATATCTGTTCTAGCGCTTCTGCCATGAAGACGAACCGCAGTATCATTTTCCTCCTTTAGCACACCTTTCTTGTCTAATGGTCCAACTCCAGTCACCTCCCTGGTCAGATTCCTACTACTGTCATTTAAATAATTGTTTTCTGGATGTTCTTATTAGTAATATACTCCTCAAATTACTCTTTGGCTAGCCATTTTGCCAACTTACATTTGTTTTAGCAGTGTTTTGTGTGTGTGTGTGTGTGTGTGTGTGTGTCTTTTGTTCTCCATATTTGGGCAAGACTTCCCAAAAGGCCTTCTTGCCTTTTATAGCAACTTGACTCTGCTTACTAACCATACTGGCATCCTATTAGACTTCCCTAATCTGAGGTATACATTCTACCTGAGGTTCTCATCATAGAAAGATTTGGCATTGTTGACTCTCCCTTTCAGTTTCCTTTTAACTAATCTTCTCATTCTTGAGAAGTGTCCTCATTTGAAAGTTTGAGAAATCTCTTTAGAAATCCTTGATTAGGAGTTACTGGATAGGATGGACTTACACTGTTCTACGTAACACTGGTCAACAAATGCAGGTTAAAACCAGTCATCACCCTCTATAAGTGGCCTTTTGAACGATGAACTTTGTCTTTATCTAGTTAGTATAGGCAGTACACTGCCTGGCATTCTCATCTCTTACTATTTTGAATTATGAATGAGAAGAAATGTAAAACATCACCGTCTTTGGCCTGTCCATGGGGGAAAAAGGAGACAAGAGTATGAGTAAAATTTTCCTTAAGTCTTGCTGCCTGGCCTTATCCTTAATCAATCGTATACGCCCCCTTTGTAACTTAGCAGTGTGGTTTTTATACTTCCTTCCTCAGCTGCAGATTCACAGGCCTAGTGCTTAAAATAGTCTAGAAAAAAACAATACAGAGGAGATGCCGTGCTAACATATTATAAATGAATCCATTAAAGCCTTTTGCTTTGATCCAGCTACACTGACGCACAGCAGCTAGGGTTGGGCACATATAGCCCTGGTCAAATAATCAATAAAAGTATTGTCCTGGGCAGGGGGGAGGAGGAACCAAGCAAACACTAAATCCAGCACCTGATAGCGTTCCCCTTATTTTCGCCATAGTCTACGTAAATGTTTACGTAGACTACACGTGCCAAAATAAGGAACACAAATGGCGGCGCCCATGGGCGCCGCCATTTGCATACGCGCTTTTTTTTTTCCCAAAGTCAGCCGTGATGGGCTACGTAAACATTTACGTAGCCTATCACAGCTGACTGCAGGGACGCAAACGGCGGCAGCTACGGCCGCCGCCATTTGCATCCCGGCAGAGCAGGAGGTTTCATGGCCGGAGGGATGGGGCGCCTCCCCCCCGGCCAGAATTTCAGGGGGAGGGACAGGGCGCCTCCCCCCCACCACAAAGCAAGCTTCGGCATCAGGTAAGGGACTTTCGTCCATCCCTAATTGCAAGAAGCTGCCTGGCACTTAAAGTTTGGGTGGCTGAAGGGAACAAGTGGCTTGTCACTCATTCCCTTCAGCTCAACAAATACCCCATTACTTTTGGGGGGATGCAGGGGAATTATCTTGCTCCCCCTCCTGCCCCTACCAGAACCCATCCCCATCATGGGGGCTAGAATGCCTTGAACTCAGATGATGAATGAGGCTTCCTATGACATCATCCCCTGAATCAAAGACAAGTCCCTGGGATAGTCTTAGGGAGTGAGAATCCAGCTTTCCCTCCTCTCTTCTGAGTGTGGTGTAGTGGCTAGAGTGTTGGACTGGGGGCTGGGAGATCCAGGTTCTAGTCCCCACTCAGACAGGAAACTCACTGGGTGACTTTGGGCCAGTCACAGACTCTCAGCCCAACCTACCTCACAGGTAGGGATGGTGCAGGTGCCCAATTCAGTCCAGAAATCCAGGGGACCTGCTCCTGCCTGCAGCCCTTATTTTTCTGAGAAATAAAATGGCAATTGCAAAAATGTAGGATGTACAAAACACTTACCTGGTTAAGTTAAGGCGCTCCGTCCCTCCCCCTGAAATCCTCCGCGGCCAGCTCTGCTCCGCGGCAGGTCCACAGAGCTGCCGGCCATGGCCAGCCGCAGCCGGAGTTCCAGCCACGGCTGGGCTGCTGTGGCCGCAAATGGCGGCCATCATAGTGGCCGCCATTTGCGTCCTTCCAGGACGTGATAGGCTACATAAGTATTTACATAGCCTATAATGGTAAAGGCAGCCACGCAAACAGCGGCCGCTACGCCATTTGCATGGCTACCTTTACAGTTATAGGCTACGTAAATACTTACGTAGCCTATCACAGCAAAGAGCAGGGGCGCAAATGGCGTAGCAGCCACCGTTTGCGTCCCTGCTCTTTGCCGTGATAGGCTACGTAAGTATTTACATAGCCTATCATGGCAGCCTGGAAGGATGAAAATGGTGGCCGCAGCAGCCGACCAGGAGACCAGCCACCGGAGCCGCCACCGCAGCCTCCTCCCCAGGTAAGCTTCATCCTGGGGGGATTCCGCAGGGTGGCGGAGGGTTGGGAGGCCGTTCCGCCATGGGTTTCAGGGGGCCGAATGCCAGTGCTTTCAGCCTCACTGAAATCCGTGGTGGAATTCTCCGCCATCTCTACAAAAATGTGCATTTAGCAACGCACATATTTGCCTATGCAAAACTGAGCATCTTTGTGAATGCTTATCTTTGCGTATGCACGAAAATGTGCATTTTCTAAAAAATGCTCATTTTTGCACACACTGTGTACAATGCACACCTTGCAAAAATGTGCATTTCGCACATAGAATATTGTTGTTGTTGTTGTTCAGTCGTTCAGTCGTGTCCGACTCTTCGTGACCCCATGGACCATAGCACGCCAGGCCTTCCTGTCCTGCGCTCTCTCCCGGAGCGTGCTCAAGTTCATATTCATTGCATCCGTGATGCTATCTAGCCATCTCATCCTCTGCCATCCCCTTCTCCTTTTGCCTTCAGTCTTTCCCAGCATCAGGGTCTTTTCCAGGGAGTTTTCTCTTCGCAACATAGAATATGCACATTTGCAAAAATGTGCATTTTTGCAGATACAAAAACATGCACATTTTTGCGATCGCCACTTTGTTTTTTTAAAAAATGGCGATCGTAGAGCTCGACAAGGCGACTGGGGTGAGTGCGGGCTGCTCCCCGAGCGTGGAAGGGGCTCAAGCACAGTCCGGGAACCAGCGAATGGAGGCAGGGGCTGGGCAGGCATCCAGAGAACCCGGACGGGGGGGTGAGTTCACACATCCCTATTCACAGGGTGGTTGTTGTGAGGATAGAATGGAGAGGAGGAAGATTATGTACACCACCTTGGGTTCCTTAAGGAGGAAAAATTGTGTGCCGTGCTGTTTGGTTTTAATTTTTGTGAACTGCCCAGAGAGCTTCGGCTATTGGGCGGTATAGAAATGAAATGGAATGAATGAATGAATGAATGAATGAATGTTGGGATATAAATGTAATAAATGAAATGAATGAAACCTACTCAAGGATTGTGCCAGCCTCTCCACAGTCCCTTCACCCTCCAGGACAGCCTCAACAAGAGACAAGGAGACCCTGTGCCAGCCTCTTCCTAGGTTTCTGGATGAGAAATTTATGGCAAGACAGAGAGAAAATATATTCTCTTTCTTCTCATTGCCTTTCCTCTCTCTCCCTCCACATGAATCCATACCTCATCCTGTTCTTTTTCCCGGTTAGCATTTCCCATATTGGTTTATTAGTTTAAGTATCTCATTCTACATATACTATTGGCCATGTTTGGTTACACCAGCTTCCCCCATATTAGTCATTTTTCTTTGCCTCTTTGTCCTATCAAAGCATTTCCCCCACTCCCTTTCTCTAGTCAGTAGGATACTCCTACACAGTAGGACAATGAAGTTTAAGACTTTAAAATAGCAGCAAAAGAGTACCTCAAAAGGGGGGGGCACTGTTTGTGTGGCACCCCATTAATTCCCACATCCTGTGTTCCTTCATAACAGGGAGGAAGGCTTCTAAAAGAGCCGCTTTGAGATGAGTCATGAGTACTGGTGTAGATAGACACTTGCTACTAGGATTATAAATCATGCCTTTGCAGCCAATCTCAGGAAGTCCCATCTGGAAAGTCCCATCAGTTTAATGGCACTGATCTTGAGTTCATGTTGAAAAATGCCACCTACTTTTACTGGAACTATCGATGGAAAGCTGCTGCTTTGTTTCCATATGAGTTCCTCAGTGAATTTACCAGTGTACTTACACAATTTTGGTGCTGTTGTGCGATTATAGCAAGCTTCGAACTCAACAGACAGGATTTGTTTATTTCATTCCATTTTGCCCTTCTGCCAGGGTAGTGTACACAGCATTATCCCATTTTATCATCACAGCAACCCTGGGAGGTAGTTTAGGCGGAGAGAGAGGCTGACTGGTCCACATTAACCCAGCGAGCTCTGTCGCTGACTGAGGATTTGAATCTGGGTCTCCCTCATCCAAATCCAACACTATGACATATTTAACATATCATTAATATGTAAAACTTTGGATATCTGACATTGGGAAACCATTATTTAGTTAAGTAAGGCGTTGCTCACAATGGTAGTTAGAAAGATAAGGCAGCAAACTCTATCTTCTGCTATAAGACTCTATATTATTTTATCTCTTCCCTAAAATCTTAAGCTTAGAGTTCAGTTCCAGCTCTACCATGGAACTCTAGGAGAGGGTTAGCTGAATTGCTAGCTTAATCTGTTTCCCATCTGTAAAATGGAAGAAAGTGTGTGGACCTTTCCACAGGAACTGAGCTATGCAATAAGGAGCTAGTCAACTTTCCGATAGCGGGGACAGTGAATTTTACATATTCTGCCTCATAATGTTGTTTTGAAACAACTGTGCTGGTTTATCTAGTTCTATATATTTTTCAGACCCTTTGATACACAGACATATATGGTAATTATCTGAAAGCTAATGTGGTGAATCACTACACCAACTAGCTCCATAAAGGCGCAGGTTTATATCCCTGTTCAGCCATTGAGCTCACTGGGTGACAGTTACCATCTATCAACTTAACCTACCTCACAAGGATCAGGGAACACAGGTTCAACCTGCTTTGGAGCAGGCTGAACTCCCCTTGAAAAAAACTGTATAGTCTCCACTTGATAATTGGCAATACCCCCTGTCCACTATAGCCCTCTCCCCTCCATCCCATTTCCAGGCCTTTCCTGAGGGTTCCTCAAACCATCAAGTGAAGCTTTGAGAGGAGTTCAGGGAGCAGCGGGGGGGGGGCAGAAAAGCCCCCTTGCCCACTTTCCCAGCATTGGGTTCAACCCATTATCTTTTTAGAGTATGGGTACTTGTTCATTGTTCATATATCTCTTCTTCTGTGGGTTGTGGATTTTTTTTTTTTTTTACTGCTGTCCTTGCCTTTCCATGTAGGGCATGTTTTAAAATCTTAAATGCACTTGGATAGTAATAATGGCAGTAATTTCTTGAACATGCATTATGCACAAGCAGTAGCGTTAGACTGTGTGTGTGTGTTCCCGCGTGGGCATTATAGAATACTAAATTTCTGAAGCTTTTTAGTCAATCAGCAAGCTAAACAGGAGATGATACGTGATGGGCTTGGTTAAAAAAATCTAGAGAAGGGTACACTTCTAACTTGGAACAGTTATTTTTCATTACCAAACCTTATTGAAAGCATACTCTCCCTCTACCTTTTTGGTTTCCGCCTCTCCCTCCCAAAAGCCTTGAGTTTCTTAGGGTGCAATACTATGCATGTTTAAGACAGAAAAAAAGTCTCACAACTTCATGGCTGGCTGGAGCATGCTGGGAATTGTAGGACTTTTTTCTGGGAACTATAGGACTTTTTTGTGTGCCCTTAATAACTCAATATATTTGTAGTTTAATATATAGGGAAAGAAACCTCTAACAAAGTTAGAGGAAATTTAAGGAGCCTGTCTAATTATCGTGAAAAGTATACCTTATAAAATGTGGTATAAGGTGAGTAGGGATGGCGGAGAATTCCACCACGGATTTCAGTGAGGCTGAATGCACTGGCATTCGGCCCCCCGAAACCCGTGGTGGAACGGCCTCCCACCCCCTGCCACCCCACGGAATCCCCCCGGGATGAAGCTTACCTGGGGCGGATGCGGAGGCGGCTCCGGCGGCAGCTCCGGCAGTGGCTGGTCTCTCGGCCGGCTACTGCGGCCACAAATGGTGGCCGTCATAGCAGCCGCCATTTGCATCCTGCCAGGGCCAGGCTGCTGTGATAGGCAACCCTAACCCTTAACCCTTAACCCTAACTCTAGCCTGTCACGGCAAAGAGCAGGGACGCAAACTGCGGCCACTACGCCATTTGCGTGGCTGCCTTTACTGTGATAGGCTACATAAATACTTACGTAGCCTATCACGGCAGCTTGGCAGGATGCAAATGGTGGCCGCTGTGACGGCCGCCATTTGCGGCCGCAGCAGCCCGGCCACAGCCGGAACTCCGGCTGCGGATGGCCCTGGCTGGCGGCTCCCTGGAGCCGCCATGGAGCAGAGTGGAGCCGGCCAGGGAGCACCTCCCCCCCCCACGGATGCCCCTGCGTGGAGCCAGGTAAGGGATTCGTACATCCCTAAAGGTGAGTTGTAGGGGACAAGGGAACTGCTGACCTGTTCAACTGCTCCCACTAGCATGGGCCATTACAATCCTGTGCATGTTTAGACAGAAAAAAATCCTACAACCCCAAAAAGCATTCTCCAACTGCAGATTGTGCCCTAAGCTAACCAGAAATTGGAAGCTTACCATAATGTCTAAACCAGGGATCCTGGCTTGTTGTTCCTTCTACAATCCAGAACAACGAACAAGCCCTAGTTTGCTATCCTCTGGAATCCTTATTTTTATTTTATTCATTGAATTTCTTAATCGTCCATCTGGCCAGTCACCTGGCCACTCTGGGCGACGTACAGCAATACAACAGTTTTAAAACAATAAGATTCTACTTTAAAACATATTTCTAAAAATACCCTAACCCACCCCATGGAATCCTGGCTTATCATTCCATGCAAATGCAGTCAATGGGTGCCTATGAGAATGAATTATATAGCTTGATTTATATAACATACTGTCAGGATTCCTTTAGCCCCCACTTTACTTCTAAACCTAAACATACAGGCTTCAGTCTACAGCTTTTAATCCATTACTTTACAGGGTCATACAGATGCAAATTCTCAATGACTCAGTCTACAAAGGAATGCCTTCAGGGGATTCAAAAGGAAGTTACGAGAGTTTGACTAGCCTAACTTAAGGGGGGAGGTCCCTCTCTTCTCGTGAGGCCTCTAAGTGCAGCTTTTGATACAAGGCCAGTCGGGTAGACCATCTAAGTTCCGTCCCGGCCTTCTCTCTCTTTACTCTGCGGCTGCGTCTGGCATCTATTAGGTCATACTCCCTAGACTCCACCTCCTCCTGTTTGCTGCCTCTCACAGGGTATGTGTGTGTGTATGAAGAGGGACCCTCCTCCTCAGCCTGCTGGACATTTGTAACCTGAGAAGCAGGCCTACTCATATCTGGACTAGCCTGGGAAAACACCTCCCCTATGTCTGGCAGTTCTCCTTCATAGGGATGGCGGAGAATTTCTCCCCGAAACTTCGGGGGGCCGACCGCCAACGTGTTCGGCCCCCCGAACAAGTTTCGGGGAGAAATCCTCCGAACCCCCCCGCACCCCCCCCCCCGGGACGGGACTTACCTTCACCGAATGTCCCTCCCAGTGGCGGGTCCGGCCAGCGGTTCGGCGGGTTCGAGCAGGGCAGGAGCGGCAGCCAGTCTTTCGACCGGCTGCCGCCGCCGCCATTGCAATCAAAGAAAAAAAAAAACACCCCCTGATAGGCTACGTGACGATTCACGTAGCCTATCACGGCTAGATTTGCAAAGTCAGCCGTGATAGGCTACGTCAATCGTCACGTAGCCTATCACGGGTGACTTTAAAAAAAAAAAGCGCGTACGGATAATGGCGGCCCCCATAGGGAGCCGCCATTCCCGTTCCTTATTTGGTCGCTGTAGTCTACGTAAATGTTTACGTAGACTACGGCGAAAATAAGGGCAACGCTATGGGGGTCCCTATGGGGGCCACCATTAGCGTACACGCTTTTTTTTTTTTTTTTAAAGTCACCCATGATAGGCTACGTGACGATTGACGTAGCCTATCACGGCTGACTTTGCAGATCTAGCCGTGATAGGCTACGTGAATCGTCACGTAGCCTATCAGGGGGCGTTTTTTTTTAAAAAAAAAACTTTCACGTTCGCGGCCGGGCGAGGCGGGAAGCCTCCTCCCCGGCCTGAATTTCGGCCGGGGCGAGGCGGGAAGCCTCCCCCCCCGGCCTGAATTTCGGCCGGGGCGAGGCGGGAAGCCTCCCCCTCCGGCCTGAACTTCGCGGGGGGAGCAGCGAAGCGCCTCCCCCCCACCGCGAACGTCCTTCGACGACAGGTAAGGGACTTTCGTCCACCCCTACTCCTTCAGAATCTGAACTGCTATCCCACTCCTTGCACTCAGAAACATCCCTGACATCATCCCCGCTTCCATGAGCCCCCCCTCCTGCTCTCCCCATGGGGCCCTGGGCTTGGGGGTATTGCTGGTGGAAACAGCGTAGCAGCATAGGGGCATGCAAATGTTCAGCCAGTTTCCAGGAACGTTCGTCCAGCCCATACCCCTCCCAGTCCACCAAGTATTGCATTCTCCCTCGGAAAAGGCATGAGTCCAGGATGTCAGAGACTTCAAACTCCTTCTCCCTCTCCACCAACACCAGAGCGATGAGGGCCATAGAGACCAGTGGGGAAAGCAAGGAGCGATGGAAAACAGGATCCACCTTCATGGAGTGGGGGACAGCCAGTCAAAAAGCAACAGGGTTGATCTGGGCCGTAATCGGGAAGTGTCCTGTCCGACAGGCTGTGAGCTTCTTAATGGGGGGGTGAGAGGGGAGGTATCAGGTAGACAACTACACCCAGTCCCCAACCTGCAGGGGTGGGGCGGGCTGGTGATGCCGGTCTGCAGTTTCTTTATACGCCGCTTTTGGTTGCTCGACGTTGTCCCATAAGAGGTGGTGCACAGAGCGCAATTCATCTAAAAAATTATGGGCAGTGGGCACCGAGGCAGGGCCAAGCAAGGAGGGGAAGGCCTTGGGATGGTACCCAAAATTGGCAAAGAAAGGAGTTTGGCACATGGAGGCATGGCACGCATTGTTATAAGCAAATTCCTCCAGAGGCAGCAGGGAAACCCAGTTGTCTTGTTGGTAGTTTCCATAACAGCATAAGTACTGCTCCAGCATGGCATTGGTGCTTTTGGTCTGCCCATCCATCTGGGGGTGGTGAGTGGAGGAAAGCTGGAGTGTCACATTGAGCAGCACAAGCAACTCCCTCCAGAAATGAGCCATGAATTGAGGGCCCTGATCCAAAACAGGCCCCTCAGGCCAGCCATTCAGCCAGAAAACATGCGTCAAAAAGAGTTCTGCCCAGTCCCTGGCCATGGGCAGCCCTGAGCACAGGATAAAGTGGGTCATCTTCGAAAATAAGTTTACCATCACCAGAATGGTGGTCTTACCTTGTGAGCAGGGCAAGTTGGTGATGAAATCGAGGGAAGAGCAGCTTCCAGGGGCCAGAGGGTGTAGGCAGGGGATGGAGTAAGCCAGTGAGTTTGCCCATGGGGTCCTTCATCGTTGACAGGTATCACAGGAGGTGACATAGGTTTTGACATCCCAACACACTCAGGGCCACCAAAAATCCCACGTAACTCCATATAAGGTCTTAGAGTAGCCAAAATGCCCAGCAGTGGAGGAGTCGTGTCACTGATGGAGGACTTTTTCTCAGAGGCGTTTGGAAAGCACATAGACCCTGTGTGAGTGGTAAAGCAACCCACCTTGCAATGAGAAGGGGGTAGACTTGGGGGCACCAGCTGCTTGTCCCAATCCCACCACTTTATCATGCAAAAAGGGATCCTGAGCTTGTTCAGTGTGAAGGTGCTCTATCCAAGAGTGAGGTTCAACAGCAGCTGCCAGTCTTTGGGGGGGAAGGATCAGGGAAGGGGAGGGGCTCTCCTCACCCCCCTGGCTGCAATTCCAGCTTGCGAGAAAGTGCGTATGTCTGTTGGTTGTCGGTGGCTCTCACATGGCAGATCTGGAGGTTAAATCATGAAAAAAATAAAGACCACCTAATTTGACACTGATTTAAGGCCCGGGCTGTTTGGAGATGTTCCAGGTTACGATAGTCAGTTCTTACTTCAACTGGGTGCTGTGCCCCCTCCAAAAGATGACATCACGTCTCTAAGGCTGACTTTATGGCTAACAGTTCTTTCTCCCAGATGGTATAATTCTGTTCGGACACGCTTAATTTCTGGGAGTGGTAAGCACAAGGCTGCAGCTCACCCCCTGCTGTTCCTGGCTGGAGAAGCACGGCCCCCACTGCAAAATCAGAGGTGTCCATTTGCACTACAACAGGCTTCCATGGATCAGGATGTAAAAGGATCGGCTCAGAGCTAAATAGCCTCTTCAGCCCTTCAAAAGGCTGTTGGGCGGAGGCAGACCAGTGAAAGGGAGATTTCTTGCCTTTGAGGAGGTCTGAGAGAGGAGTTGTCAGTTTTGCATAGCTGGGCAGGAACTTTCTGTAGAAGTTGGCAAAGTCCGTTTTAGTGGATGAAGCCTGCCAGGAGAGGACTGCTTGAACCTTTGCAGGATCCATCTTGATGCCTTCTGCTGAAATAATATAACCCAGGTAATCCAAGGATGTCATATCAAAAGCACATTTCTCCAGCTTAACCAAGAGACGGTGCTCCCAGAAGTGCTGTAGGACAGCTTTCACATGTTGTTGATGTGAGTGGGGGTCCGAAGAAAATATAAGTAAATCATCCAGATAAATGATAAGGAAAGTGTCCAAATAATCCCGGAAGATGTCATTCAGAAAATGTGAAAACATAGAGGGAGCGGACGCTAGGCTGAACGGCATGACTAAGTATTCATACAATCCATAACAGCATAAGAAACTGGTCTTCCACTCATCCCCCTCCCAGATGCAAATCAGATTATAGGTGCCACGCAGGTCCAATTTAGTGAAAATCTTGGCTTGCCCCAGGCGCTCCAGCATCTCAGTGATTAGGGGGAGGGGGTATTTGTCAGGAATAATAGCATTGAGGTTCCTGTTGTCATGGATGGGATGAAGCTCCCTTGATTTCTTCTTCACCAACATAGTTGGAGCGCTGGCAGGGGAGGTAGAGGGGCAAATGAAACCACACTGCAAGTTAGTGTCCAAAAACTCCCATAGAGCTCGGAGTTCTGGCTCTGACGTGGAGTACAGTCGGCCAGCTGAGATGGTATCTCCAGGGATCAGGTCAATGGTGCAATCATAGGGGCGGGGGGGGGGGGCAGTTGGTCAGCTTCCTTCTTGTTGAAAACATCCCAGAAAACTGCATATTTGTCTGGTAGGTTCACCAGAGCAGAAAAACTGCTTGGGGAAGGCGAGAAGGGAGAAGAAAGGGTTAATGCCAGAGCTCCCAGGAAACAGTGCTGTTGACAGTAGGGGGATGAAAACTGCACTTGATGAAGCTTCCAAGAAATCTGAGGATTGTGTTTAAAGAGCCAGGATATGCCCAGCACTATTGAGTATTGGGGCACCTTGGCCAGGTGAAATTGAATTTGCTCAGTGTGCCCCTGGGAATGTAGGGTGACTGGAGTTGTAATCTGAGTGACTGCTCCAGAAGAGAGAGGACGCCCATCGATAGCCTCCACTATCAATGGGGTGGGCAGAAGCAGAGCAGAAATGTTGTGTTGCCAAGCAAACGTTTCATCCATAAAACTGGTAGTAGCCCTGGAGTCCACCAGCACCATGTCATATTCCCCCCCACCCCCAGGAAGAATGAAGGTGCCAGGAAGCAGCAGATGGGATGGGGGAGAGATGTGTGGGAGGCGTACCCCGGTTATGGATGGTCGCTCCTCACTGGAGACCCCCAGCAGACTTGGGGGGTGGCCTAGTCAGGCTTGGTGGACAGGAGGTGGAGAGGGAGGTGGAGCTGTCAGTCGGGACTGGCAGAATCCAGCAAAGTGACCCTTCTTTCCACACCTGAAGCACTGCCGTTCAGCAAGCTGCCATTCCAGTTCTTTGGCAACAGTGTGGATTAGGTTGCTCCCAGTTGCAGAGGGGTCTCCTCCACCCCTGTGGCAGCTGCAAGGGGAGGGTGCAGTAGCCACAGGAGAATGGGAGGAGGGAAATCCCATCTAACAGAGCTCTTCTTGGTTTGGTGGCACCCTTCCAACTGACTGTTGATCTGCAGGCATGACTGGATGAGCTCAGCCAGCGTTGGTGGGCATGGCGCCTGCGCTAGCTCATCTAAGATCTCGTCATTCAAGCCATTCAAAAATTGGGCCACCAGAGCCGCATCATTCCACTGTAAATCCTGCATCAGCAAGTGAAAACTGGTCACATAACCAGAAACAGAGTCCTTGCCTTGCTTGAGGTGGCAGATATCCAGGGTTGCTGTCTCTGCATGAAAGGGGTCACCAACCCCCCCCCCATAGCATTCATGTAACCCTGGTAGTCTGCCAGCAGGGGGTCATTAGTGAGGAGAATTGCTGAGGCCCATTTAGCTGCCATGCCTGAAAGCAGGTTAATGATAAACCCCAAATGAATCTGGTCCATCTTGAAATCCTCCAGCCGCAGCCGTATATACAGTTCTGATTGGGTGCGTAAAATTTGAAACAGTCCTTTGTCTCCAGCAAACTTCTCTGGCAGTGCTACCAGGCGTTTCCGATGGGGAGGGATCGAGGGTGGAAGGGGCTGAGTGGCTGCTTGTAAGGTTTGAACAGCACCCGTCAAGTGATTGACCTGATCGCGAAGAGCCTAGTTCTCCTGCATCAATGTGTTCAAAGCATGTTCCATGGCGCCACCCAAGAGCGCAGTCACTGGAAGAGACAGATGAAGAGAGGAGAGGAAAAAAAGAGGACGACAGGCAAGCTGTCAGGATTCCTTTAGCTCCCACTTCTAAGCCTAAACATCCACAGATGAGAGGCTTCAGTACACAGCTTTTAATCCATTACTTCGCAGGCTCGTACAGCATCACGTTTCCCTTTGCCCCTGCTGTAAAACTTCAAAAGCCAAATCAAAACACAGAGAAGAGATTTCAGTTCCAAGGCTTTTTAATCCACTTAATTCAATGGGTCATTCAGATGCTAATTGTCAGCGACCCACAGTCTACAAAGGAAATACCTTCAGGGAGTTCAAAGGAAAACTACGAAAGTTGCCCACCATTTGAGGAAAAGGCGAGCTTGCTGTCCTAACTTAAGGGGTGGGGGGGATCTGCCTCAATCCTGTGAGGACTCTAAGTGCAGCTGTTCCTGCCGGGCCAATCAGTCAGATTGCCTAAGCTCTGCCCCTGCCATTTCTCTCTTGTCTCTGTATCTGCGTCTAAGAATTCAGGCTCTACCTGCCCCCCTTCTCATAGTTAGGGATGTACGAAATTGACTCACCATTTTGTCCGGGGTCATTCGCGGTGGGAGGGAGGCGCTCCGTTCCTCCCCCCAAAATTCTCCCCGGCTGGCTCCTCTCCTTTCAACTCCGCAGAGCCGCTGACCGGGGCCACCCGCAGCCGGACATCCAGCCGCTGGGCTGCGCAGGGACGCACATGGCAGCCACCATAGCTGCTGCCATTTGCGCCCGTCTTTTGCCGTGATAGGCTACATAAATATATATGTAGCCTATCACAACAAAAGACAGGGATGCATGGTGGCGGCTATGGTGGCTGCCATTTGCGTTCCTGCCTATTGCTGTGATTGGCTACGTATATATTTACATAGCCTATCACGGCCTCCACAGGGATGCAAATGGTGTCCCTGCATTAGCCGTGATAGGCTACGTAAACACTTACATAGCCTATCACGGCCATTTGAAAGGAGGCGAATGGCGGCCGCAGATGTGGCCACCATTCGAGGAGCACCGGAATGGCCGACAAAGGTAGGCCCCATTCCAGGCCCATTTCGCGGGGTGGTGGGGCTGGTGGCTTCGTTCTGCCATGGATTCCGGGAGGCCAAACGCGCTGGCATTTGGCCTCCCTGGAATCCCTGGTGAAATTCTCCAACATCCCTACTCCCAGTTCACTATCTCTCACAGGGATGGGTGAAGAGGGGTCCTCTCCATCCAGCTGTGCCTTTGAAGCTTGAGGAGTAGGCCTAGCCATCTCTGTCCAGGCCTGGGAAATTTTCTCCCCCACGTTTTGCAGTTCCTCTTCAGACTCTGAGCTACTCTGCCAATCGCTGCGCTCAGGGGCAACCCTGACATCCAGATGCAAATTCTCATTGACTCTTCCTCTCACGAGGTGTGTGTGTGTGTGTGTGAAGTGGGACCCACCTCCTCAGCCACCTGGACATTTGTAACCTAGGAAGCCGGCCTACTCATATCTGGACTAGCCTGGGAAAACATTTCCCCCATGACTGGCAGTTCTCCTTCAGAATCTGAACTGCTATCCCACTCCCTGCGCTCAGAAACACCCCTGACAAATACGGTGTTCATTTAATGAATGGGGCTGGATATGGAATTTGTCCTTGATTGTTTCTTCCCCTCACCTCACCCCCCCTCCTTTTGCAACAATGTGTTAAGGCTGCCATGCTTTGCACTGGGACACTAACTGTTCATTTTGCGAGTTAAAACTATACTAATATTACACCATAACTTGAGGGTTTGTTTGTTTGTTTGTTTGCCATGGAGTTGAGAAAAATATAACAACATATCCAGTTGACTTTGTCTTTTACTCCCCTCCCAGAATCAAAATCATCCTTAATTCAACAGTTTGGATTTATCACACACATAAAAACCTAGGGGCAAGAGCCCTAGCACATTTACGCTTGGCTTTGGCTGAATCATATACAGAATGATCCTTCTTTCAACAATATTTGCTTGGTTTAATAATATACTGTTTGTTTCATCTTAGAATTCTAAGCAAGCTAAGTCAGGAAATAAACCGACATGAAGAGAGAAAAAGTTTCTTTCCAAGACGGTAGGGAAAGTGGTTTAACATTTGTTGTTGTTGTTACAACTGTAAGTTAATTATGTCAGAATTATTTAGTACCATTGGATAGCAGGATGGAATATGTACATGCAAGAATAAGGTGACTATACTTAATTGTATGGGAAAAGGGAACAGCTGACCTTGAAATTATATGAGAACGTATTGTATAACTTAATTTGTGTAGATTAAATGTGGTGTTCATTACCAAAGCAGGATTAATGAATGAATAGCAACCCACCCCCGCTAGTCCAATATGAAAACCCTAACAGGAGCATGAATTCAGATATTTACTCTAAAATTCCAAATGACTGGGATTAACTTTTTTTTTAATTTAAAAAACCACTTGCGTAAGTTTTCATATAGTTCATTAGTGCATGGACTTCACAATTGTAGCTTTAAAAACATTCAGGAACTTCACCCAAAATCCTACCAGGTAGGGATGTGTGGATTTTATGCTTGTGTCAACTAATGTATCTTAGCACTAATGTGAAATAGCACAAATCTCCCCCAAAAGTAAAAAACTGGTACGCAAGTCCGTGGAATCCATGAGACTCGGAGAAAGCCAGTCCGCTGCAGAATCCACATGTCTGAACCCATTTGAATCTGTTTCAGATTTGTCCAACATCTGTACTCCCAGGGTAGCACTTTGGACTGAAAGGGGATTGCTGGGGCAATGTGTACTTCATCCTGGAACCGTAACTAATTTGAACCCCAGGATGTATTGACAGAGTACTTCAAGAGATACTTGGTTCCCTCTCAATGTTCCTGGGTGGAACACTGTCCTCAACAAGTCTGCTGTTTTGAGATGGCAACCTTGGGTGCTTACTTGTGACTTAATTTGCTCATAGGCAGTATTCAAGCCTGCTGTTTCAAGCAACAAGCTGAAGCAGGAAGCTGACCTTATAGGGGGAGCTGTGACAGCTGCTCAAAACAGCAGCCCCGTGTCTAGTCATTGCTCTTTTGCCTGGTAACAAAGTAGTCCCAAACACATTGTGTTACTATGGTGCAAGTTTTCCTGCCCTGAAAACAGCAGCCAGTGAAGTAGGTCAAAGTTAGGGAATCTCACAGGGCAGTGATATAATGTCGTATGTTTAATGCATAAGCTATGCTAATTAGTAGATATTATTTTCAGTGGCAATGCCTCTGCTGTTTTGGCTTTAGAAAAGGACTAAGGTCCTTCGGGTACTTCTTGGCAGCTTCTTTCAAACTCAACTAATATGCAGAAACAGAATTCAAACTGATTTATACTGCAGTCCTGAACACATGACTTGAAGTAAGCACCATTCATTTCAGTGGCTCAGGATAGGGATGACGGGAAATTCTGCCACAGACTCCAATGAGGCTGGATTCTAAGAATCTGGCCCCCTGGAGTCCGTGGCAGAACAGACCACTCACCTCCACCACCCCGCAAAGTTTGCACCTGCCGGATCCTACCTGCCGCTGGTTGGGTCCGGGTCCGTCCACTGCCAGTGTGCGGACGCAAATGGCATCCAGCATAGCTGACGCCATTTGCATCCCCGCTCTTTGCTGAGATAGGCTATATAAATCTTTATGTAGCCTATCATGGCAAATGGCAGGGACACAAATGGTGTCCACTACACCGGACGCCATTTGCGTCTGAAGACAGGCAGGGTGGCAGCGGACGGACCTGCTCTTTACCATGATAGGCTATGTAAAGATTTACGTAGCCTATCACGGCAAAGAGCAGGGACGCAAATGGCATCCACTACTCTGGACGCCATTTGCATCCGCAGACCGGCAGCGGATGGAAGTCCGGCAGCAGATGGAAGTCCGGCAGCGGACGGACCTGGCCGGCGGCTCTGCGGACTCGCCGCAGAGTGGAGCCTGCCAGGGAGGATTCCGGGGTGAGGAACGGATCACCTCCCCCCCATGGACCCCCAGCGGACTCAGGTGAGTGGGGTCCGTACACCCCTAGCTCAGGATGCTTTACTGGCTTGATTCCAGTGGCTCACATCAGGCTCTTTTTTGAAGCGTCTGTATATTTAGCGGTAAAGAGACCATAGACCCTGCATAAAACAGTGAAAAGGAAAACAACAACATATCCTCCCCCACCCCACCACCCAATCAGAGCAGCCAGGATATGTGACAGAAGTACCTGATGCTGGTAACACACTAGCCAGCCTTCTTTTCTGTTTTGAGACAGCTGAGTTAATAATTCTTCTTTCATTCAATGTGGCCCTTGAAGAGAAAAAGGTTCCCCCAAATAGGACCATCCCTGTGCTGGATATACACATTACCAGCTGGGATCCCTTCAGTTTCATAGCTCTGCTTTGTGATGTGTGCCTTCCCAAGCTGTCAAATATAAACTTCATCATCTGTTTGCACTATTTCCAAAAGCCCAAAGTGATGTAAAACACAACCACAAAGCATCATAAAATGATGGTGAAGCTGAAAAGGTACATGAGGCACCAAATAGGTTACTAGAGTTCACAAAGCAAAGTTATCACATTTCTGAGCCTATTAAGGCTTCCCCAACATTCTTCCAGCTTTTCTGTTTTGGTACTGTGCACCTTAAATTTTAATTTATACTTTACAATTTCAGGCACTATATATCTTGGCACATTTTGCCAATATAAGCTGAATTAAAATAGCCATTTATTTGTACAGTTGATGTTTAGATGTTTTTAAAGAGCCTTCTCTGTGTGATAGCTAAAGGTCACGCAGGTGCCAACATTGTGTTGCTTTCAGCACCTCCTGAAAACATTTTTTTTTCAGGAAGCCTTCCTCGAGTGACTAGCTGCAGTTTATCAAACCTGGTTTTAGTAGAATTCTGTCTCTTTTTAAACAATTTTAAATTGTTTTAACATGGTGTTTTTATTCTTTATCATGTCTGCTGTTCACCACTCCAAGGTCTTTGGATGTGGAGCAGTATACAAATGCTATAAATAAAGAAATAAACTCAAATATATTTAGTTTATAATTAGGATATGAAACATTAACTTACCCATTTTCCTCCCAAAATTACTACAGGACACAAACACAAAGGGTTCCTGAAAATCCAGGTAAAAACACTTGCTATTTATGTGCATACTTCCATTCTCTAGATATTCAGAAGCCGTCCTGGCCATGTTCAATTTTGTTCAGAAGTGTTCTCAGTCTATGGGCTAGATCCAGGCTAAGTTACTTACACTTAAGTCCCATTGATCTGAATGGAAACTAAGTGCAACTAACAGTCTGGGGCCAACTGTTCCTCTTTGACATAGCTTCTATGTTATCAAGAAGAATGGCTACTAAAACAAGTAAAGCCAAAGAGAGGGAAACCTGTCATATCAGGGTTTATAAATCAAAGTGCAGCAGAAGTGTGCGCTTTGTGATCCATAGCAATGCAGCTCTTCAGAAATTCTACCCCTGCTTGCACTTCTGCTGAGATATTTTAGCAATGTGCACATACATTATGCAATTTAAAGTCACTCATAGACCTGGTTCAGACATACATATATCTGCAGTAGCCAAAATATGCACAAGACATGTGGTTACAGGCTTCGTTCTTGTACCACTCTTTCCCTCCCTTGCTGTCACACCCCAATTGACCCAAGAGGTTTTCAGTTAACCATATTTTCCTGTTAACATCTGAACCTGGAAACGATGGTTATCAGGATCAGAACATTCATAGAGGAGCCTGTCTCGTTCCAATCTGGGTAAGTACAGACTTCCTGGATTAATTGTGATGTGCCAAGAAGGGAGGAAGGCAGGGGCAGCGTGAGGACAGGGCGTGTGGGCACAAGGCTCATGCACATTATTAAGCTTATTAAGCCAAGCTGTGTACATGTGAACAGGTCATACAGTGAAATAGCCTTCACAGAACCTCAGTTTAGGTACAGCAATCTGTTTGGAGGTGGTATGGTTTTATTTTTATATAATTTTATGAGAAGGTATTGTCTTAATTTATATGCCAACTCAAGATTTGTACCAGGGCTGTAGATTTCAGTACACTCTTAAATTCCCTTCTGGGGGAACACATGGACACAACACTCATTCTGAGTCTGATAAACCTTGGTTTATTGGACTAAGAACATTGTGTCCATGTGGGGCCTGTTTACTATCTGAAACTCTCTGAGTTGTGTGTCTAGGATTATTTTCCTATTCAAATAAGCCTCCCGTATTTGAATACTTCTGACTGTATGGTAGTAACTGTGCTGTAACATAAAGACAGTGGCACCTGCCTTTTGGTACTGAGCTAATATAGATAATCTCTCCCAGATTCTATGCTTATACCTCTGCTTAAGCTAAGGATGAATTCAGATAAATCTTTTCATCACTTGGTATCGGTAATATGACTTCCGTATGTGAAACGCCAGCAGGGCTTTCATATCACCTCAGGCATAATGCTTATCAATGGAGGCCATTCCTCTATTTCGCTGAGAGCTCTTGAGTAACATCATGAAATGATCATGATGACCTAGCAAGTAATATACATGCATGTGTGAATCAGCCCTGGATGTCCCATTGTTCTCTACCACAACTCTTCTTGAAGCACATTAGCTGTTCATTGTGGAACCATCTTGAACTTGGGAATTTACAGCTGCTGTGTGCCAAGAAGTGTACCCTTTTTTGTTGCTCTTCCACAGAATACAGACAAGAAGAGGATGATGGCTGGTCTTCCTTTGTAAGTATGTTTTCAGTGCTACGTAGGTATATGGCTGAGAGGAATTAAATAGTGGCAAAGATCACAATACTATTACTGTACTCTTATATATTTCTTTCGAAATAGCCAATATTGGTAGTTTGGGGACTGAAGCCAGCCTCAAAACATGGAAAAATGAAAACCTCAAATTTCTTCAATAGTGTTTCCTTTAAAAAAAAAACACCATTAAATACTTTGTTTATAATACAAGGTAGTAAACATCCTTGATTATCCCACTTCCTAAGGTTGCTCAGGAAGGCCTATTCTGCAGGTTCTTGTAGGGATGGAAGGATCTGTCAATCTCAGTTTACAGAGTTTGTCAGTTTTTTGAACCTAAATAGTGGCCTTGAAGCCTACAATTAAAATACCAGATTCACATAGGAACAGAGCACTGTTGGCATGGGAGTAAGGTCCTAGAAGAGAACAAAAGGAAATCCAGCTCCAAAACAAAGGATCAGCAATCAAGTTGGAATGTGTAATATCAATAAATTAATAAATAATGGATTTCACAAACCCATCCCAGCACCCTACAAGCATTCACATGACAACTCGTAATGCTTCTTGTCTACAAAATAAAGTAGCACTTGAGAATCAGTCTGCTGCCAGTGGCTAAAATAAAGCTCCCAAGTTTCTGCGGTTGTTGAGGGAGTTCAACAGATTCTCCCTCTGGATTGCCAAACTACTGATTTTCAGCCTGCCAACTGCTTACCCAGGGTATTTGCCCACTATCAGGCATAAGCCTTCTTGACAGAAAGATTGATAGCCAACGTATAATTTTTCCTGATTCAGTAGGTTGCTGATAAACTAACTAGGAGTGTACAAAACCCCACTTACCTGGCTCCGCTGGGTTCCGCGGGGGGGGGGGGAGGCAATCCGTCCACGGAGCCACCGTCCAGGCCGATCTGCAGCAGGGCCCCCATCTGCTGCCGGGCTGCTGCGGACGCAAATGGCGTCCTGCAAAGGGGACGCCATTTGCATCCCTATGCTAGGTCGTGATAGGCTACATAGATATGTACGTAGCCTATCACGGCTAAAGCAGGGACGCAAATGGCATCCCTTACGCCATTTGCGTCCCTGCTGTAGCCGTGATAGGCTACGTAAATATCTACGTAGCCTATCACAACTAAAGTGGGGACGCAAATGGCGGCCGCTACACCATTTGCGTCCCCGCTTTAGCTGTGATAGGCTACGTAAATACTTACATAGCCTATCAAGACAGAAGACAGGGACGCAAATGGTGGCTGCCACGACGGCCGCCATTTGCGGCTGCAGGAGCCCCGAAGACGGCCCAGAGCCACTGGCGGAACCGCCGCTGCATCTGCCGCCAGGTAGGTCCATTCCGGGAGGGGGTTACAGGGGGTGGCAGGGGGGTGAGGCCATTCCGCCATGGATTCCGGGGGGAATCTGGCCTCACTGGAGTCCATGGCAGAAAACCAACTCAAAGAAAGGTGTTCTGGCATTTTTGCCTCTATAACAAGAACCTTGTTCTAAATGTAATAGTATTAGAACCCCCACTTTTTAAGAACACACAATCAAAATTAAGGGCACGACTCTTCTCTGCTGTAGCACCATATCAGTGTAATTACTTGTTGACAGAATTCCATTTATCCAAGCCTATGAGGCTTCCTTGTGTATCCCTCTTCCCCTACTTTGGTAAATGAGGCTTTAGAATTCGTTCTGAACAATTGCAGGCAACCTTGCTGTGTTAAGGTATTTGGGCAAACTGACACTTCTGTTTTGACAGGAGGAAAGTGATGATTATGAAAGCCCAGATGACGAGGACCTTGAAGGTAGTGTAGACTATGAAATGCCCAATGATGGCGCTGATGATGAAAATGATGCGGATTACGAACCTCCTCCGTCAAATGATGTTGACACAGTCCGTAATATATTTCCTTCTCAACGAGTTACAACCAACTCAGAATACATAGGTAACCACTTTAAATCTGCTTTCAAACATTTCATGTTTGAAATGGATTAGAGGCAGGGCTGGCATTAAGAGTAGTCAGGGTAGGCACTCGCTGAGTGCCCATACCGCAGCAGGGGCCCACTGACAAGAGCCTCCTGAAATTGTTCTTCCTCTCTGCCTCTCACTCTGCCTCAGCCAGTGGTGGTGGTGGTGAGGAGGAGGGGGAGGGGGAGCAGATGCCACAGTCTGCTTGTTCTCTGCCTCTCAAGAAAGCAAGTGGTAGCAATGATGACAAAAAGGACGAGGAGCAACAGCAGCTGGTGACAATGGTGGTGAGATGATCAACTCAATGAGAGAGGGTATCTTGCGGAAGGGCTCTCAACAATCTGAACCTGGCTCTGATTAGAGGGAAATGTGTGGTTTGGAAGACACAAGAAAAGGCATAGAAACCCCTTTTTTTCTAAACAACAAATTCTATCAGCAATTTTCTAATGATTTTTCAAATTTCATTTTAATTGAAATTAATTCAATTTAATTGAGCTTTGAGATCTTGTATGTCCTAAGTTCCAACTGACAGCTGGAAAGGGTCTGTGCATCATAGGAGGATTAATTTAGTTCTAGTTCTCTGAAATGCCATCTTGAACATAAATGCATAGGGAGGCCCCTTCTTAATGAGATGAAGCAAGAAAAGGAATTTTTTTTCCAGTGCATTTTGTTAATGCTTTTGCTTTCTTTAGATAGACCTAAAGCATCTCTCCAGCCTCCCACTCCACCAGAAAGACCTGGATCCTCCCCTGTACCAAGTAGAGGCAGAAGCACTGGGGTATGTTTCTTTGGTGGAAAAGGAGTTTCCTTTTACATTTATTTCTTCTGAGGATTACAATCATAACAACCCACTTCTCATTAATGAGGAACTGTTACAGTTTCTGCACAGACTTCTTATCACCTTCCAGGATTCCTTTTGCCTTCTGAAACTGTCTTCAATTGTTTGCATTATTCTCTTGTCTCACACCATACATGTCAAACAGAGGTGGGCTGGCAAAATGAAGATATTCTTCAGTACAAAGGTTCTAAATTGTGCATAAAATGTAGTTCCATACTCCCAGCCTAATTAGAAATAGATCCAGATGCAGAAAATATTTGAAAAACAGGGAAGCAACAGGTCTCTGATACTTCGTAGTTTGGATCCCTGGATGGCAGCTATGAAGTGTCCTCAGATATCTCACCAAATTAAATCAAGTCCATACGGTTAGGCACAGTATTTACTAAATCTATTATTTTAGCAGCCACCTTTTCTTCCTCCTGCAAGCAATAATGAGAGTAACAGAGAAAAAAGCATCACGTCTTTTAAACGTAAGTGTCTTTATTTACTCCTATTTTAGATGCCATTCTTTAATAGATTTCCATTGCTCAAAGCATTCTTTTTTATGTCTGTCCTCTCAATTTTCTGCAACCCTCAACTGACCAATTCTTGAATTAATGTTATTATTCTAATTCTTAAAAGGAATATTAATTTATATAGTAGAAGATATGTGAAATACTAAAATACTTATTCTGAGGTTCATACTGGCCCAAAATCCAATACAACATTTCTGCTTCATTCCAGTTCCTGGTCCTTCTGTAGATCGAAGCAAGAAGCCTCCACTGGATCGGTCTGGGCCGCCACTTGACCTAGGTGCAGGTTAGCATTTATTTATGGCCTTAACTATAAACTGCTGACATTGTTTGACCAAAGCACAATAACAAAATGTAAATGGAATGGCCATGGGCAGGTATACGCTACAGATTATTAGAAAACAGGTAATTGTAACCTAAAAAATAAAGCTCCAGCAACAAGTTATGGGCTGCTATGGGCAAGCAATTAGCAAGAGGTCCTTAAACTGAGAAATAACTCCATGAACATAGTGAGTCTTCAGGGAGGACCACTAAGATGTCAGGGTATTTCTGTTGTGTACACAGACCAGCTGAAAAACTGTATAAGGGTCAGAGAAGAATTTCAGAAAGGAGAAGCATGACTGAGGATAAACAGCGATGTTAATTCATTACAATGACATTTTATATGGGTCTTCATCATGATACATCACTATCTGATTCTGAATGAGGAAGAGAGATTTCTCACAAAGTGGCAGTTGGTAAAGCAAATAAAAGTAAAAGGACAAATAGCAACCGTTAATAAGGTACAACAGCAAATGGGCCTGTACCGGATTCTCAGGAGTCAGTCATTTCTTTTAGCCTTCCAAAAGCTGAAAACTGGGCAGCATCCAATGGAAGCCGCTCTACCTCTGCTGGTTCCGTGGCATTCATGGAAGCAACTGCTTGCACAATAGGGCTTTTGCGGTCCTAAAAACAACACCAGAGCTCCCTTATGCAAGCTCCACTGACCTGTCCCATATTTTTAGAACCAGTTGCATGAGCAGTCACTCCCTCTGGCACACAGGCACAATAGGATACAATTGTCTGTGTTCATCCTCAGCGAGTTATGTGTTTATAAATTAATTCAGTTTGGTCTAGCTTTGATAGCATAAGCTTGAAATTAGGGATGTTCAAATTGTGTACCTTCAGTGCCTCTTGACTTCCACAATTTGCGGCCAGTGCTCCGTTCCGCCGTTGACAAGCACCCGGAATTTTCCTCTTTTTTTTCTGCTCCGAAAATTACGAAGATAAATCGGTACTGAAAACTGTAAACCGTACCAAAAACCCAGCCGTATCCATGAGTCTGCACATCTTCCATAAGAATCGCTATTTTTTGTAAATATTTACGCTTTATAAAAAAAACTGAAATCCTCCGTCTCCATTTACTTTCAGCCAAAACTAGGGATGGACGAAAGTCACTTACCTGATCCCGAAGCTTGATTCGCGGTGAGGGGGAGGCACTCCGTCCCTCCCCCTGAAATTCTGGCCAGGGGAGGAGGCGCCCCGTCCCTCCCCGCCGAAATTCTGGCCGGGGGGGAGGCGCCCCGTCCCTCCGGCCGCGAAACCTCGTCTCCTGCTGGGACGCAACTGGCAGCGGCCGCCGTCGCCGTTTGCATCCCTGCAGTCAGCCGTAATAGGCTACATAAATGTTTACGTAGCCTATCACATTTGTTTGTTTTTGTTTTTGTTTTACTTGGAAATAGCAGCGGCGGCAGCCAGTCGGAAGACCGGCCGCCGAACCGCCGCCGGAGCCACCGCTGCCAGGGACATTGGAGGAAGGTAAGTCCCATTCCGGGGGGGGCTCGGGGGGGGTGGCAGACCGTTTCTCCACCAATTTTGGGGGGCCGAATGCGCTGGCACTCGGCCTCCCCGAGATTCTTGGAGAAATTCTCTGACATCCCTAGAACACTTCCTCTTCCTAGGGGCTTCCCAAAAGAAGGCTGTCTTAGGTGTGCCTGAGAGATAAACTCAAAGCTCCAGGACCGGCATGGTCATTTTAATAGGGGTGCACGAAAGTCACTTACCTGGTCTCGCAGCTTTTTGCGGTGGGGGGGAGGTGCTTCGCTGCTCCCCCCCCGGAAGTTCAGGCCGGGGGGGAGGCTTCCCGCCTCGCCCGGCCGAAATTCAGGCCGTGGGGGAGGCTTCCCGCCTCGCCCAGCCGAAATTCAGGCCGGGGAGGAAGCGCCTCGCCTCGCCCGGCCGCGAAATTAAAAGTTAAAAAAAAAAACGCCCCCGTGATAGGCTACGTGACGATTAAAATAGCCTATCACGGCTAGATCTGCAAAGTCAGCCGTGATAGGCTACATAAATTGTCACGTAGCCTATCACGGGTGACTTTAAAAAAAAAAAGCGCGTACGCAAATGGCGGCCCCCATAGGGAGCCGCCATTCGCGTTCCTTATTTGGTCGCTGTTGTCTACGTAAATCTTTACGTAGACTACGGCGAAAATAAGGGCAACGCAAATAGCATTGCCCTTATTTTCGCCATATTCTACGTAATCTTTACATAGACTACAGCGACCAAATAAGGAACGCGAATGGCGGCTCCCTATGGGGGCCGCCATTTGTGTACGCGCTTTTTTTTTTTAAAGTCACCCGTGATAGGCTATGTGACGATTTACGTAGCCTATCACGGCTGACTTTGCAAATCTAGCCGTGATAGGCTACGTTAATCGTCACGTAGCCTATCACGGGGTTTTTTTTGTTTGTTTGTTTTATTGGAATGGCGGCGGCGGCAGCCGGTCGAAAGACCGGCTGCCGTTCCCACCCCGGATGAAGACCCGACGAACCGCCGGCCGGACCCGCCGCCGGGAGGGACATTCGCCAAAGGTAAGTCCCGTCCCGGGGGGGGGGTGCGGAGAATTTCTCCCCAAAACTTGTTCAGGGGGCCGAACACGTTGGCGCTCGGCCCCCCGAAGTTTCGGGGAGAAATTCTCCGCCATCCCTACATTTTAAAAGGTTTTTTCTTTCTTTAAACCAGTGTTGTTTTAAATAAAGAGTTTATTGCTCAGGCACACCTAAGACAGCCTTCTTTTGGGAAGCCCCTAGGAAGAGGAAGTGTTTGGCTGAAAGTAAACGGAGGCAGAGGATTTCAATTTTAAAAGAACACCCACAAACAAGGCGGTGAGCACAATTCATTTTTTAAAAAAAACGTACATGTTTATTATCGGAATATACTACACTGTGTTTTTATTTACGAAAATTCCGCAACTCTTTGTGAATGATGAAAAAAAAGCCGCATGACTGCTGGCTTCACAGGACTTCATGGTGCTGTTCCGCAGAGGATTCCATGGCACGGACTGAAGGGAATTGGATCCCATTTCAGTCCATGGTGGAATTCTCTGACATCCCTACTTGAAATGTTCTATTTTATTGTCTCTCTGGAAAATTTTACAGCATTTCACATCTCCTAAAAGGAAATAGTGTTGAGGCAAAGCAGTTGTATGTTCTTGTCTTCAGACTTGCAAAATTGAAGAGATGTTTACTACCTAGTTCTCAATGACATGCTTGCATTGTGAAAAGCAGAACAGCCACATAAACTACGTTCACTTTCAGAGATACCATACGGGATGATAGCCCTCTATACATGTTACTTGTGTGCGACTATGGATGAATCTGTCGATTTCAGTTTCTGCCTGTTTCTCATTTTTTCAGTCTTACATTTGGTTTGTCTCAAACTCTGAGAATTTCTTTAATCTTAAGGTTGGCTTGCCCTGAATTCTGAGAATTTTCTTTAAAGTTTGCATAAAAATTTATAAGCATTTTTGTGGTCCTTTCTCCTAATACTGTACATGCATGTTTGTATGCATTGGTGCCTATTATGCACATTTTTGCAAGCAATTTCTGTAACATAATGTTTTTATTGTTGTTTTCCCAAATACATGCATTTTTTTTTATTGGAGAACTCCACTGCAAAATTCGGACAAGCGCAAATTGTATATGATAACTGAGTTTAGTGTAGTGGTTCGAAAATGTGAAGCCACCTGAATGAATTTCTCCCCCATCCATACACGTAGTTCATTCATGTGTTGCAGTAGGGCCACACTGCTGGCCCCACCCTCAACACTGCATCCCTGGGCTATCACCAGCCCAAGCCTTCACTCATTGAGCACAGAGGC
This sequence comes from Heloderma suspectum, assembly GCF_057233095.1. Lineage (NCBI taxonomy): Eukaryota > Metazoa > Chordata > Lepidosauria > Squamata > Helodermatidae > Heloderma > Heloderma suspectum. The sequence continues at coordinate 243,893,430 of NC_139459.1, read as the reverse complement.
ACAAAAAGGAAACCCTACACATACAAGTATTTGCTCACATGTAGGTTTTCCTTTTCAGATCTCTATGCTCAGCCCATGAAAGACAGAAAGCAGGGCTAGCCTCAGGATGCAACATCAGCCATGGGGCTAGCAGTATGACCCTGACGCTACTGTAATACATGGGTGCCCTACATTTTATTTATTTGTTTGTTTGTTTATATTAGGAATAGCTTACATTAAAAGAAATTTCTAAGAGATGTACAAACAGATGGCATAAGATCATAATTAAATACTGTACATTGTTCCTGTATGCCCACCTTCCCCAACTTGGTGCCCTCCAAATGTTTTGGACCACAACTCCCTGGACTCCTGACCTTGCTTCCTAGAGCAGATGTGAGTTGAGGTCAAAAACATCTGAAGGGTACCAGGTTAGGAAAGCCCACTGTATACAGAAGACAAGATTACCTTCCTGGGAATGTTTGTCGAGAAAAGTATGTAATACATGAATATCGTTGGTGACTTGCATTTATGTGGGAGAGGGGAAGGTTTATTTCACAGGTTTACTACATATTCTTGTATTTTGTCAAACATACCCATGACTCAAATCATGACATTCCATTAAAGTCACAGAATCAAACCTGACCAGGATAATCTTCACTGTATAAAACCAAACAACTACTTACCTTGACTAACTTTTTTCTTTTTACTTCATTTAACATCTTTTCAGGCAAAAGAACTTTTCCTGAAACGGTAAGAAATCCCTTCAATAAAACACTACCCACCTTTTAATACATTTTTGAAATATATTTATGTTTCCTTTTAATTTGTCTTTCCTTCCTTCCTTACAGTCTTTGACACCACAGATCAGGTATTTAATTTTCTGTGACACAAGCTGTCAGAATTATCCACTTAGCATGGCACATTAAAAGCAATTAGCTGCTATTATGCTATTTTCCTCTTTTGTTTTAGGTCTCTGGCAGAAGACTTGGCAAAGATACAAAAGCCTCCTGTTCCATCAATGGATAGATATGAAAGAAACAATCTCACCTCTAGAAGGAAGCCACCACCATTGAAGTAACCTACATAGTGCTTTGCCCTGCTATTTTCCCCTCTCTCACCAGTGCTACCCCTTAAAATTGCCTTCCAAGCTATTTTTATCCTAGTGGGGCTTTGATATAAATAGTAAATCCTACCAGGACAAAAACAACTGGGAAGAGGTGTTTCAGAGGGAACCACAGGCATGAGAACGTTTCAGCTCCCATTTGCCAGCCATGCTGCTCTTTAAGCCCCTCCCCCACTTCTAAAGAATATTGCTGCTGTAATATCTAGTTTGCCCTGTGGTTCACTTGCAAAAAGGGAGAATACTTGGGACTTCCTCATATAGTATACTGAGAAACTGTTTTGCAGGGATGGGTGAAAAATTCACTCCATCAAGGCTGGCTGGCCCTTCCTTCCTTCCTTCCTTCCTTCCTTCCCAGTTTTACCCAGTTGGCCCTTCCTTCCTTCCTTCCCAGTTTTACCCAGTCCACACCTTCCCGAACTACACAGCAAAATGTCTGTGGTCTAAAATCTGTTCAAACATGCACAGATCTGAAAAATGTGCAAACACTGTAATTTTCTAAGATATGCAAAAACAGACAATTAGCCAATGGAGATATGCATCCATTAATAGATGCATTTGAATAATACATACAAAAATACATAGGGCTTTTTTCTTTTCTTTTTTTTGGCTTCGTGGGAGAGGTGTTAAAATCCATACAGAACTGCCACAGAATGGACTTGAGAGTGGGAAAAGGAGGATGTCTACAGAAACAGACTTGATAGATCTGCCCATCCCTTCTATTATGCAATGGTTGATAGGATGATTTCATACAAAGTTATGTGCAGGCTAAGAGTAAATATTTAGTACAGAGTCAGCTGCACTAAGCAGCTTAAGGGGCAATCCTATGCATGTTTAGAAAGAGAAAAGGCCCCCAACTAACAGTATGCCCCCAGCCAGTATAGCTGACTGGGGCAAGCTGGGAGTTGGAGGCCTTTTCTCTGTCTAAACATGCATAAGATTGCACCCTCAATCTAAGGGAAGGTGCACAGGACTGTCTTTCTTCTGTGCCCATGGCGGCTTTTCCTTGCTAATAACAAATGCATTTTCACTTAGAAGCGACTAAGACTTCGGATTAGAAGCCTTTGCAAGGCTTCTGTTGCAAGCCTTGTTAATGGAGGCTAAGTAATTGGACAGTGAATTTTATGTCTTAAAAACATCACATCTGAACCAGTTATTAATGCCCACTATATATAAAATTAATTCTTCTTACCTTTTTCCCATCTAGGAACAATCATCTATCTGAAAAAAAGGCAGAAGTGAGTACACACTTACGACAAAGTCTGCTGTAGACTCTATATTTAATTTGTCACATTTGAATCTCTCTCTCTCTCTCTCTTTTTAAACTGAAACATTTGAAGCTTACTTTCCCTTGAAGGTGTTTCCAGGCACTTCTTGCACCAGGGTCAGACTAGGCTCAAGTCTGCTTAACTTCAGTGATTGCTCTCAGCAGCAGGTTGTGCATGTGCCTTTTCCTCACACCACCAGGATATGTCGCAGCAGCGGAGGGTAGAATGCAAGGGCTAGACCTGGCCCCACAGTACTGGCCCAACTGTATTGACGGAGCTCGTGAAACTCACTTGTCAGTCACTCTGCAACAAAAACAGTTGCCAGGCAGAACAACTCTGGTTCATCCTGCCTGCTGATTCCCCCACAATGAGTCTTTCAGCAGTAATAAGGAGTTCATTCGCTGCCAAAAGGATCCCAAAGAGAGGAGGAATGCCAGAGGGCAGATGTCCTTGGAGCATGTGGGTGATTAACCACCCATGAAATTTTCTCAGCTCCTTTCTGGTGGGACTTCCAGTGGCCTCTACAAGATCCATTAAGATCCACTCACAGGTCTAATATGGGTGGCCATGACAGCTACATGAGCTGGATAAAAAGCATCTGTGTGACCTAATCTTTCCTTGACAGAAAGCTCTGCTTGCAGGGCTGCATAGAGAGCTTTCCAGAATGCTCGAGGGCTTTCAAATTGGAATTCTCCATTCTATCTGAAAAGTCACTTTCAAAACTCGGGAGATCCCTCGTAGCCAGGAGCTTCAGTCAGAAGAAACTGCTAAAGCCATAGGGCACATGTGGAAGCAAAGCACTTGGGTTCTTTAGATTTCAGACCCTGGTTGTTCAAAGATTGGTAGTTTGGCAAAACATAATATTTTCAGGAACGAATTTACAAAAAGTGTTACTAGGACTGCAACCTTTGGCTGATTAATTGGTTAGATTTATTGATTAAAAATCTTTTGATTTATTAACAACGTGCGCTCCATCAGGTAGCTGATGGTCTTTTTAAAAAATTGTTGTTGTTGTTATTGCTTATACTTACACAAAAACACAGGCAGCAGGTGTTATCTTTACAAAGACACTTGTTATCCTCTAACACAAGAGAAAATACCTCTTCTGAGATGATACCTGTTGTGACATGTGTGATATGTGTGCAGGGATGGGGAGAAATTCATTCAGTTCATATTTTAATGCAAACTTACATAATTTGCACTTCCCAAAGCAATATGTGAACCAAAACCCAATTATACAATATTTGTGCTGTTCCAATTTTTGCACTACAGTTTTCCAATTCAAAATGCATAGAGAAAAACGTAACAAAATGCATGCATCAGTGAAAATTACAATAACATATTATATTAAGCTACTGTATATTAGAAAGAAGTGCATGCAAAAATGCAAATATTAAGAGAAATGTGTACAGTTTTTTTAAAAAAAAAACCCTTGTAAACTGATGTGAAAATGAGATGAAACAAGAAATGAAATATGACAAACTGAGAGAAACCAAAATTGACACACTTGTCTATCCTTACATGTGTGTGCATTATCCTAATGACAAAAATAATGCTTTTTTCTTTAGAACTGTTAATACATATGCAGACTATCTTCTGATTTATTAATCAAGTAAGACTCATAGAATCAAAGTTGGAGTCCTATACACACTTAGCTGGGAGTGAGCCCCATTCAACTCAGTGGGTTGGATCCAGATTTAAGCTGGATTAACTGCACTGGGAGAAGTGGACTTCCCCACCCCACCACTCCTTCCTAGAGCAGCCCTTCCAAACCCTGAAAATGCTACATAGTCAGGATACCTTGCTACATGGGGTGAGTTGTTGTATGTCAAGAGGTGGGAATCCCTAAAAATCAGGCAGAGGGACCGTCTATGAGCAGAACCCTTCATTTCACAGAAGGCAGATCTTAGATCCAGCATTTGTGGGCTTATGTCTGAGTAGACATGCACAGGATTGCACTGGAAGAGATCATTAATTAGGCAACTCTAATTTAATTTATTTTGTTTTCTTTCTTTCAGATGGAAGATGGCAGTATGTAACACTATTATTGTTATGTTGTTGTTGTTTGTTGTTGTCATTGTCAGTGTTGCTATTAGGTCTGATTTAGCCATTCTTTTGTAAGAGAAGTGGGCTAAGGAATTAAGCTGAGGTAATCCAGAAACATGACTTTTAAGGATGAATTTGAAGGAACAGAAAGGTGGTCCTGGTGCTGTGTTCCACTTTACGTTGGTGGAAGTCAAGCAACTTAAACTGCGCTCAAAATCATTGGAATGCTTTTGGATCCATCCTTGTGCCTGGAACCCTAAGATGTGATAGTAGCCAAGTGTATTTTCTTTTCCCAACCACTGTATTCCATGAGAAGGCTATAATAACCCTTCATCAGATTTAGCCCTGACTCATATTCATGTCTTTAACTTCATGGTTAGATACTGTTAATGCATTCTTCATGAGTCTACATGCATTTGGAAATTGTAGTTGCCTGCCTTCTGGTGGGGGTTGCTTGTTGGGAACACATTGCTCAAGGACCTGCATTGGCTTTTTCTTCCAAAAGTTTAAGGTGCTTATTTTGTCCTATAAAGCCCTAAAGTCTGAAAATTGCATACAGATATGCCCACCAATATTGACCACAGGTATGTTCTCAAATCTGCTAAAATACTAAATAATGAACATGGGAAGTCTATGCGTGTTGCTATGCCCCAAATTTCAACACTCATGCAGATGTGAAGAGAATAATAGGAAGTGTTCCTTAAGTGCCAGGAAAGCAACCTCCCTTCATTATTCCTTGGTACATGTGTACAAATTCCCAAAAAGTCAGGGTGAACCAAGCAAAGACATGTCAGAGATATTCAGGGAAATTTAGGTGTCTACCAACCATTAGCATGCCACAGTGTATATCCCACCAAATTCTGCTCAGTATGGAATTTGAGTTTTTGACAGCAAACCTGCTGTTTGACTAGTGATGGCTATGCAAGAGAATGAACTTGGAACTAACAAAAAATGGGAGATTTTTTTCATGGATTCCAACATTCTTGTTGTGCATGTGCAGAGGTCTCTTATGCCAGCATGGTACAGTAGCATTACACCAAACTTGAGCTAACTTGAGCAGAAGTACACTAACCTTGTGAAATTATTTCACTTCAACTTGTAGGTGGTAGATTGTTTTGTGTATGTAAGGTGAAGCCTTTGTAGCAGTGAAACCTGAAGACCTTCTTAAACCTACTAATTTTTCATAACTTTGATGTTTTTTGTATCTGAAATGGATTCCAGAATAAGGACAGAAATGCAGCGGACATCCAGCTAGAAAATCTAGATCTGCATAGCCTTTTCCAGAGTACAACTAACTAGTTCCACCAATTTCTTATTCACCATCCCATTCATGAACCAGTTAAATGTTTTTTGATTGTTTTGTTTTTTGTTCTCTTTGCAGGTGTTCCTCAAAGGCCATTTCAACAGCCAACTATGCAGTTATTTAACACATTCCCTTCCAGATCTAAGCCACAAACTAAACATGTTTCTTTCTCATCCCAGCTTAAACCCGAGTCATATCCAGAAAGGTTTGTTGAACTGAATTGACCACTAGTTGTAAATTATTACACTTACGTTGCAGCTTGTTCACTAGTATTCTTAATTTAATTAATGTGGTTTTAATGTTTTTATATTTTATATTGTTTTACTTTGTGCTTTTTGGTTTTAATTTATGTGAACTGCCCAGAGAGCTTCGGCTACTGAGCGGTATAGAAATGAAATTTTAAAAATTAAAGTAAATAAAATAAGTTAATTTTAATAAGTTAATTCTCTGATAAAAGGCTAATGTTCAATACCCAAATGAAATAAGAGCAATTCATGCAAAATGATTCCCCCCTCCTCACAAGTTTCTGTAGGCATCAGTCTGGAATGACTGGGTTCCCTATGGATATCTGTATTCTTCCAGAGCTGATAGTCCTTTTAGTCATCATGTAGGTTCCCCATATGGTAAGGGTACAGAAAAAAAATATGGTGGGGGTGGCAAACGGCCACCACCCCATCCCTCCATGGGACATATGACTTGGTATTCTAAAAAACTGAATGCCATGAAATGATTGGGTCAATGACTGGAATGCAAGTGGTGGAAAACCCATAGCGTATATAATCAAACACGTGAGAACTTATTATCAGGCCTACTTTATAGCAATGATGGCAGCAATGAAAGCTTATTTCTCTGCCACCTTTACACCAACACAATGCTGGCGAGCAGAACTGTTTCAAGTGGTGAGATGCCAGCTCCAGTCAGGGCTTTTGGAGCCCAGACTGGAGAACCATGAAAGGCTTGCTGTGAACAATTTGTGTTGCACTTGTGATAAAATTCTCACATCTGCGGACTCGGAAGCCATATTTTTAACAGAGGTGGATGCAGGTAGGACACTGTCTGGTCCTGTTGGTCTGGACACTTTTCAGCTGGGGCAACCTGAGGAAGTGGCAAACCTTTTGGAGGACTGAGGCCTACCACCTGTATCCTAGATTCTTGCCTATCATGGCTTTTAAAGTCTGCCAGGGCAGGTCTGGATATCTGGATCTCAGAAGTAATACATGCTGCTTTGAGGGAGAGAATGGTGCCAACTGCCCTTAAAGAGTCCCTGAAAATATCAAATCTAGACCCTTCAATCTGTGATAACAATTGCCCTGGGTCTAACATTCCATTTTTTAAAAACAAGGTTCTGGAGCAGGTGCTTGCAGAGTGCACCCGCTTGAGGCCTTGTTGGGGCTAGAGTATAGCTGCTACATGGTCAGATCTTATTACACCAATTCTGTACCAGCTGCACTGGTTGCCAGTACATTTCCAGGCCCAATTCAAAGTGCTGGTTTTGACCTTTAAAGCCCTAAATAGTTTGGGCCCAGGTTATTTGAAGGACTGCCTACATCCATAAGTACTTGCCCATTTTTCTAAGATAATTTTTGTAGCCTTGCTCACTGGCCCACCACCAAGATCACTAAGGTTGGCAGGAACTAGGGCCTTCTCAGTGCTGGCCCCTACCCTATGGAATTCTTGCCCAAGAGATACAGCTGGTCCCTTCTGTGGCAGCTTTAAATAGGATTTTAAAAACTCCTGTCTGGCTTTTAATTGGTATGCGCTGATTATGGATATTTTGAAATCATATTTGATTGAAACTGGTTTTATTTAAAATTGTTTATATTTAATATGATTTTATTAATACACTTGTATTGTTTTTATCTTGTAATAAGAGAGGCTGATACCTAATAAAGAGAAAGGATCATTAGGGATGGCAGAGAATTCTGCCACGGATTTCAGTGAGGCCGAATGCACTGGCATTTGGACCCCCAAAACCCGTGGTGGAACGGCCTCCCCCCCCCGCAGAATTCTCCCCAGGACAAAGCTTACCTGGGGCGGATGTTCCGGTGGCAGCGGCTCCGGCGGCAGCTCTGGTGGCGGTGGCGGTGGCAGCGGCAGCTGGTCTCTTGGCCAGCTGCTGCGGACTCAAATGGTGGCCACCACGGCATTTGCATAGCTGCCTTTGCCGTGATAGGCTACGTAAATACTTACATAGCCTATCACGGCAAGCAAAAAAAAACCCCAGCGTACGCAAATGGCGGCTATGGCAGCCGCCATTTGCATTCCCTTTTTTTCACTGTTTTAGCTTACATAAATATTTACGTAAGCTATTACGGCGAAAAAAAGGGGAACACAAATAGCGCAGTGGGTGCTATTTGCGTTCCTTTTTTTTCCTGCCATAAGAGCTTACGTAAATATTTACGTAGGCTAAAAATATTACGTAGGAGCTCGCTTATCTCTCACAAGCACAGCAGCTGGCAGAGATTCCTCCTGCCAGCATTCCTGGGCTAGATAGTGACCTTGGCAGTGAGAGAGCGCTGGAGGGGGGTTTGCTGGACACTCGGCACAGATGCAGGGAGCAACGACAGATGGAGGGCGCGGAAAGGAGGCACACCACTCGTTTGGCGCACAAACAACGGTCGCGTCCCGAGGACCCAAGGGAAAGAGGGAGGATCTCTCCCTAACCCATAAGTTCAGGGTCTTCCCGTGGTTCTCCTTCAAACAGGGACCAACTGCCTTACCTGGAGCTTAGGCTACCCTGCTATCCTTCCCCAGTGCTGTTCCTTGCTTTGTCGCTAGTGATTAGTATCTGAAAGAGCCATAAAGTAATAAAGGAATAAAGTCTCGGAAAGAAGTCCTCGTCGTCTGTGTCCTGAATTGGCTATTGGTGGGGACTGCGAGAGGCAGCTAGGGCGCTCCTCACAGCTTGGTCCCCATTCCTCTTTTTTTTTCTCTCTGCTCCTACTGCCTCTGGAGGCTGCCATGGACTCGGCGGTACAAGCTCTCGCGCAAGTGCCCGGTGGCTCTGCCAGAGACGTTTTCTGGTGAGAAAGGACTTTTTCAGATTTTCCGGGCCCAATCAGAGCTGTACATGCGCCTACAACCAGAGGATTTCCTGACAGAACAGGTTCGTGTGGGCTTCATCATTAATCTACTTTCAGGCGTGGCAACTAAATGGGCTTCGGGACTTCTCACTAATGACCCCCTGCTCGGGGACTATCAAGGTTTCATGACAGCGATGGTTTTGGTGACCCCCTGCGCACGCAGATGGCTTCTTGGGAGATTCACCACCTCAGGCAGGGCAAGGACTCAGTTTCCAGCTACGTGACAGCCTTTCGCTTGCTGATGCAGGATTTACAGTGGAATGATGCCGCGCTGGTGGCTCAGTTTTTGGACAGTTTGAACGACGAGATCTTAAATGAGTTGGCAAGCACACCTAGCCCGCCTACTTTGGAGGACCTCATCCAGACCTGCCTCCAGATAGATAGTCGGCTGGAGGGGTGCCGGCAGACCCAGCGGGGCGCTGGGGGCTCAGATTTCCCTCCTCCCATTCCCCCACATTTCCTGCCCCCTCCCCCACCCCCCACCACTGTGGTGGGGGCAGAGGAGACCCCATGTAGCTGGGTGTTACCCGAGCCCTGCTGCCACTGGAGGAACTAGAGCGGCAGCACGCAGAGCACCAATGCTTTCAGTGTGGAAAGCTGGGACATTTCGCCAAAATCTGCCACTCTAGACCCGCAGCCCCACTGCCTCCCCTCCCCTCCTTCCTCCTCCTCCTCCTCATCCCCCTGACTAGGCTGCCCCCCAAGGCTGTTGGGGGTCTCCAGTGTGGGGGTCAGTTCCTCAACAGGTGGGTCCCTTCTGCAACCCGCCCCCACCCTCTCATCTGCTATTGCATGTTCACCTCCACTCCACCCAGTGGGGTGGGGTGGAGACCCTAGCTTTAGTGGATTCTGGGGCTACGACCAGTTTCATGGATGAAACATTTGCTCTCTGCCACAAGATTCCTACCCTGCCTCTTCCTGCCCCGTTGGCAGTGGAGACCATTGATGGGTGTCCTCTTTCTTCAGGCGCAGTGACCCAGATTACAGCTCCGCTCACTCTGCGCGCCCAGTCCCACATTGAGCAGATTCAGTTTCACTTGGCCAAGGTTCCCCAATACCCAGTCATGCTGGGTGTTTCCTGGTTCTCTAAGTATAATCCTCAGATTTCTTGGGGGTTTCAGCAAGTGGAGTTTGTGTCTCCCTACTGCCAGGAGCATTGCCTCCCGACCGAGGCGCCAGTCCCAGTCCAAGCCTTAACCCTTTCTTCCCCCTCCTCGTCTGCTTCTGGCAGTTCTTCAACTACCGTGATCTTCCCAGAGAAGTAGGGGTGCACGAAAGCCACTTACCTGGTCTTGCAGCTTGCTTTGCGGTGGGGGGAGGCGCTTCGCTGCTCCCCCCGAAGTTCAGGCCGGGGGGGGAGGCTTCCCTCCTCACCCGGCCGAAATTCAGGCCGGGGGGGAGGCTTCCCGCCTCGCCCGGCTGAAATTCAGGCCGGGGAGGAGGCGCCTCGCCTCGCCCGGCCGCGAAATAAAAAGTTTTTTTTTTAAAAAAAACGCCCCCTACAAGTAGCCTATCACGGGTGACTTTAAAAAAAAAAGTGCGTACGCAAATGGCGGCCCCCATAGGGAGCCGCCATTCGCGTTCCTTATTTGGTCGCTGTAGTCTACGTAAATATTTACGTAGACTACGGCGAAAATAAGGGCAACGCTTATTTTTTTTTTTTAAGTCACCCGTGATAGGCTACTTGTAGGGGTGGACGAAAGTCACTTACCTGTCCTCGAAGATTTCCCGCGGTGGGGGGGAGGCGCTTCGGTGCTCCCCCTGCGAAGTTCAGGCCGGGGAGGGAGGCTTCCCGCCTCGCCCGGCCGAAATTCAGGCCTGGGGGGAGGCTTCCCGCCTCGCCCGGCCGAAATGCAGGCCTGGGAGAAGGCGCCTCGCCTCGCCCATAGGGGTGGACGAAAGTCACTTACCTGTCCTCGAAGCTTGTTCGCGGTGGAGGGGAGGCGCTTCGCTGCTTCCCTCGCGAAGTTCAGGCCGGGGGGGAGGCTTCCCGCCTCGCCCGGCTGAAATTCAGGCTGGGGGGGAGGCTTCCCGCCTCGCCCGGCCGAAATTCAGGCCGAGGAGGAGGCTTCCCGCCTCGCCTGGCCACGAACTCCAAAGTTTTTTTTTTGTTTTTTTTTAAACGCCCCCGTGATAGGCTACGTGACGATTAACGTAGCCTATCACGGCTAGATCTGCAAAGTCAGCCATGATAGGCTACGTTAATCGTCACATAGCCTATCACGGGTGACTTTAAAAAAAAAAAGCGCGTACGCAAATGGCGGCCCCCATAGGGAGCCGCCATTCGCGTTCCTTATTTGGTTGCTGTAGTCTACGTAAATCTTTACGTAGACTACGGCGAAAATAAGGGCAACGCAGCATTGCCCTTATTTTCGCCGTAGTCTACGTAAAGATTTACGTAGACTACAGCGACCAAATAAGGAATGGGAATAGCGGCTCCCTATGGGGGCCACCATTATCCATACGCACTTTTTTTTTTTTTTAAAGTCACCCGTGATAGGCTACGTGATGATTTACGTAGCCTATCACAGCTGACTTTGCAAATCTAGCCATGATAGGCTACATTAATCGTCACGTAGCCTATCATGGGGGCATTGTTGTTTTTTTACTTTATTGGAATGGCGGCGGCGGCAGCCGGTCGAAAGACCAGCTGCCGCCTCTGCCCCTGTCGAAGACCTGCCGAACCGCCGCCAGGACCCGCCGCCAGGAGGGACATTCGGGAAAGGTAAGTTCCATCCCGGGGGGGGCGGAGAATTTCTCCCCGAAACTACTTTGGGGGGCCGAATACGTTGGCACTCGGCCCCCCGAAGTTTTGGGGAGAAATTCTCCCCCATCCCTACAGAGACGTATGCGGCTTTTCGGGATGTTTTTGACAAGAAGGAGGCTGACCAGCTCCACCGCCATCGTCCTTTTGACTGTGCAATTAACCTCATTCCTGGGGCAACCATCCCCACTGGCCGGCTGTATTCGATGTTGGAGCCGGAACTTTGAGCTCTGCGGGAGTTTTTGGACACAAACCTCAGACGTGGCTTCATTCACCCCTCCTCCTCCCCCGCCTGCGCCCCTACCATCTTTGTGTGCAAAAAATCAGGAGAACTCCGCCCGGGGCACGTTTTCAGAGCATTGAATTTGTTCTCGATCCCCGACAAGTACCCCCTCCCCCTCATAGCGGAGATGCTGGAGCGCCTGGGGCGAGCCAAGATTTTCACAAAGTTGGACCTGCGTGGCACCTACAATCTCATTCGCATCTGGGAGGGGGATGAGTGGAAGACCTGCTCCAGCACCCGGTACGGAGCATATGAATACCTAGTGATGCCGTTTGGGCTCGCCTGCGCCCCCCCCACACACGTTTTCACGTTTTATGAATGCCATCTTCCAGGACTATTTGGACACTTTCCTCATTGTGTATCTCGATGATTTACTTATATTTTCTGAGGACCCCCACGCCCATCAGCACCATGTCTCCACCGTCCTCCAGCGCCTCCGCAAGCACCATCTTTATGCCAAGCTGGAGAAATGTGCGTTTGACCTAACCTCTTTGGACTATCTTGGCTACATTATCTCAGCTGACGGTATCAGGATGGATCCTGCAAAGGTCCAGGCTGTCCTTTCCTGGCAGGCTCCATCCACCAAGAAGGACTTGCAACGTTTTCTGGGGTTTGCTAATTTTTACAGAAAGTTCCTGCCCAGCTTTGCTCGGCTGACATCTCCTCTCACGGACCTCCTTAATGGCAGGAAATCTCCTTTTCATTGGATGGCATCTGCCCAACAGGCTTTCGAGGAACTTAAGAAGCTTTTTAGTTCTGAGCCGATCCTATTACATCCCGACCCAAGGAAGCCTTTTGTAGTGCAAACTGATGCCTCTGACTTTGCAGTGTGGGCGGTGCTTTTTCAGCCAGATCGGGCGGGCGGCAGGTTGCAACCCTGCGCCTACCACTCCAGGAAGCTGAACATGTCTGAGAGGAATTATACCATCTGGGAGAAGGAACTGTTGGCTATCAAGTCCGCTTTGGAGACCTGGCGTCATCTTGTGGAGGGGGCACAGCACCCGGTCGAAGTTAGAACCGACCATCGCAACCTGGAACATCTTCAGACAGCCTGTGCCTTAAACCAGTGACAGATTAGGTGGTCACTTTTTTTCCCCTGGTTCTACCTTAAGATTTGCCATGTGATGGTCTCCGACAACCTACAAGCAGATGCTCTTTCTCGTAAGCCAGACCTCCAGCCAGGGGGTGAGGGAAATCCCCCCTCTCTGATTCTTCCCCCCGAGAGCCTGGCGGCAGCTGCGGTACCTCACTCTTGGGAGGAACTTATTCACTATGAACAGGCTCAGGATGCTTTTGTCCGCACAAAAGTGGAGGAATTGGGGCTAGCCTCTGGCCTCCCCCACTCTACCCCCTTCTCTTTGCGAGGTGGCCTGCTTTACCATTCCGGCCAGGTCTATGTGCCTTCTAGACCCCTCCGTGAGAAGGTCCTCCATCAGTGCCACGACTCCCCCACCGCTGGGCATTTTGGCTTCGCCAAGACCGTGCACGGAGTGTCGCGGGATTTTTGGTGGCCTCGTGTGTGTTGGGACGTCAAGACCTATGTCGCCTCCTGCTCAACCTGCCAGCGGGTGAAGGCCCCCTCAGGCAAGCCCACAGGCTTGCTTCACCCCCTGCCTACCCCCTCAGGACCTTGGAAACTGCTCTCCCTTGACTTCATCACTGACTTGCCTCACTCACATGGTAAGACCACTATTCTGGTGGTGGTGGATTTGTTTTCTAAGATGGCCCATTTGCTAAGATGGCCCACAGCCAGGGAGATGGCGGAGCTTTTTTTGGCACATGTTTTCCGGCTCCACAGATGGCCCGAGGGTCTCATTTCAGATAGGGGGGCCCAATTCACTGCCCATTTCTGGAGGGAGCTACTTGGGCTTCTCCATGTGATGCTCCGTCTTTCCTCCGCCCACCATCCACAGACGGACGGTCAGACCGAGCACACCAATGAGACTCTGAAGCAATATTTGCACTGTTATGTCAATTACCAGCAAAATGACTGGTTTTCCTTGCTGCCTCTCGCAGAATTTGCTTATAACAATGCCTGCCATGCTTCCACCCACCAAACTCCATTTTTTGCCAATTTTGGTTACCACCCCAAGCCTTTCCCATCCACCCTAGCTCCCTCTTCAGTGCCGGCGGCCCATGGCTTTTTAGAGGAGTTGTGAGCGGTACAGCACCTCTTACAGGACTCCCTCGAGCAAGCCAGGACAGCCTACAAGGCCTCTGCGGGCCGGCGGCACCAGCCGGGTCCGTCTCTGCAACTGGGGGACTGGGTTTGGTTGTCCACCCAATACCTCCCCTCTCACTCGCCCGCAAGGAAGCTCGCGCCTCACCGCATGGGGCCTTTCCAGATTATGGCCCAGATTAACCCTATTGCATTTCGCCTGGCTCTCCCCCCCTCCATGAAGATCCATCCTGTTTTTCATTGGTCCTTGCTGTCCCCCCTGGTTTCTGGCGACCCTCATTGCTCAGCCAGCTCCCCCCCGCCGCCAGTGCTATTGGAGCGGGAGGAGGAGTTTGAGGCACGGAGATTCTGAACTCCCGCCTTTCTCGCGGCTGCCTGCAATATCTGGTGGACTGGAAGGGGTACAGGCCAGATGAGTGATCCTGGGAACCCACGGAAAATGTGCATGTTCCGTTGCTGCTGAGGCGCTTCCACCAGCTGTACCCCCACAAACCCGGGGCCCCAGGGGAGGAGCATGAGGGGGGGCCTCATGAGAGCGGGGATGATGTCAGGGTGGAAACTGAGCCAATAGAGCCCCAGAGCAGTTCTGATTCTGAGGAGGAACAGCAATCCGTGGGAGAGGAGCTCGCTCATCTCTCACAGGCACAGCAGCTGACAGAGATTCCTCCTGCCAGCATTCCTGGGATAGATAGTGACCCTGGCAGTGAGAGAGCGCTGGAGGGGGGCTTGCTGGATGCTCGGCGCAGACGCAGGGAGCGATGACAGATGGAGGGCGCGGAAAGTAGGCATAGCGCTCCTTTGGCGCGCAAACAATGGTTGCATCCTGAGGACCCAAGGGAAAGAGGGAGGATCTCTCCCTAGCCCATAAGTTCAGGGTCTTCCCGTGGTTCTCCTTCAAACGGGGACCAACTGCCTTACCTGGAGCTTAGGCTACTCTGCTATCTTTCCCCAGTGCTGTTCCTTGCTTTGTCGCTAGTGATTAGTATCTGAAAGAGTCATAAAGGAATAAAGTCTCGGAAAGAATTCCTTGTCGTCTGTGTCCTGAGTTAGCTATTGGTGGGGACTGCGAGAGGCAGCTAGGGCGCTCCTGACAAATGGCTGTGATGGGGAACCAAGGGTAGGCTTTGCCCTTGTAGGTTCCTTTGAACCATGTGTAGCACAGAAGGACTTAAAACAAAACACATACTTGGGTTATCCCTGAATCCTCCAAATTGGTGCAAAAACTGTGTGTGTGTGTGTGTGTGCGCGCGCATGTGTGTGTTGGCAGTAAGGGCAAAACCTTCATGCTAGCCAGAAGAGAAACAGGCTTCCCTCTGAAAGGAGAAGACCTTATTAGAGGCAAGTAGATGAACTAAGCAATTAATGAATGAACTCATTGACAAACTCATTTCTAACTGAAAAATGTTCCTTTTTTAAACTTTGGTTGTGGGGAAGTTTTCCCCCAAGATCAAAACAGACACAATGGCATGTGATGAGAGTGAGGTTTGAGTTTCCCACTCTAAGTATCTAATGCAAAAGTGGAGAGTGCAAGAAGAAGGTTAGGTAATGTCCATATTTTGGGTGTGGGTCCTTAACCTTGATAGATGCTAATGGTTATTTGCATGTTTACCACTGTGTTTGCCAGTATTTACTCTATGATGCTTTCCATGTGTCTGGATGACTTGATTGCTCTAGGAACCTGGCAGAGAGTAAGGCATATGCATATTCCGAAGGCCCCAGGCCCACAAGCCAGAGGTTGAGGAACCATTCCTATGTGATATGTTAATAGTGGATAGACAGTATTAGGGATGGCGTGGGTGCCTGATTCCGTCCAGGAATCTGGCGGAACTCCCCTGCCCACTCCTCGAGCCCCTTCCCCCTCTCTCCCCCTGCCTGTGCTCACTGAGCCCCTTCACTCACCCAGGTGGCAGTATTGAGCTCCACAATCGCCGTTTGTGGGGGGGGTGATCATGAAAATATGCACATTTGCTTATACGGAAGATGGGGCCATGAATAGGCCATATAGGCAAGATTACAGGCATTTGCTTGCATGTAATCTTGCGTATGTGGGCGATTCACAGCCCTATTTTGCATATGTGTGAATATGCGCATTTGCAAAAATGCACATATTCATATAGATGCAAATATGCACATTTGCGAAAATGTGCACATTTGCGCATATGCAAAATGGGGCCTTGAATGGCCCATATATGCAAGATTATGGGCAAGCAAATGCCTGTATATAATCTTGTATATATGCACGATTCATGGTCCCATTTTGCATATATGCAAATATGCACATTTTCGCAGTCACCATTTTATTTTTCAAAAAATGGTGATCATGGAGCTTGATGAGCAGCATGGAGTTTGAGCGTGGGTCTGGGTGCATGCAAGCAGGGGCTGGGGCTGGGCAGGCACCCAGAGAACCCAGATGGCAGGCGGGGGCTTCCCTAGTCAATATGCACTGTGACTTTGCCCTGGTTACAAACCTCTGCTTGGTGGCTTTGCCAGACAAAAATGGCTTCTTTTTTTAGTCAAGGTGCCAGAAGTTACTGAAAAATGGCAGCATGGCATACTTGTAAATAATTAACAACATAGATATCATTTCTATATGCTAATCATTATTTATTTTTACAGCACTATTTCATCAACTGGATCACTACCATCACACCTTCAGCCAAGTATGTATTTTAAAAAATGCTCATGAATGTTCAGCTTACATTTTGAAACATCGAATTGTAGACACTGCTGTCTTAAACCTTTTCCATTAAATAGACAGAAAGAAAATACTAGGGATGTCAGAGAACTCTGCCATGGATCTCAGTGAGGCCCCCCCAAAATCCGTGGTGGAACGAAGCCCCCTGCCCCATCACCCCGTGAAAAGCGTGCAAAACGGAGCACTTACCTAGTGCCATTCCCGCCGCTTTGCGAATGGCGGCCGCAGATGCGGCCGCCATTCGCTTCCCCATTTAGGCCGTGATAGGCTATGTAAATACTTACATAGGCTATCACGGCAAAAAAAGGGAACGCAAATGGCGGCTGCCATAGCCACCGCCATTTTCGTTCCTGGTTTTTTTGCCATGATAGGCTATGTAAATATTTACAGAGCCTATCACGGTAAAAAAACAGGGGCGCAAATGGCATAGCAGCTGCCATTTGCGCCCCTGTCTTTCGCCGTGATAGGCTACGTAAATATTTACATAGCCTATCATGGCCAAAAACAGGAACGCAAATGGCGGCCGCTGTAGCCGTTGCCATTTGCATCCGCAGGCTCCACACGCCTGCGAATGCACCTGGCCGGCGGCTCTGCGGAGTTGCCGCGGAGCCGAGCCAGCCGGGTTAGGATTTCAGGGGGAGGTGCAGAGCACCTTCCTCCCACCGCGAATCACCCCTGTGAAAAGGTAAATGACTTTCGTACATCCCTAGAAAATACTGTGTGATAAATACACATTTATAAAGAATTGGTAATCCAAACATGTGGGTTTTGAGTTGTACCTCAACATGCTCATTAGCTCATCTAAATCACATACTTGCAGCATGTATGCTAAAAGGATAGGACCAAATTTAGAGTTGCTGTTTCCCAGTTTAAATCCAAAAGCCACTGATAACTGGTTAGGTAGAGCTTTAACTCATGTAATAGAAGTAGTGAGATCATTACAAAATGGTGGCAATGCGTATGGATACATGGCAGTAAAGATGGAGAGTGACTAAGTGGCTTGCCCCAACTTTCGTTCCCTGTTCCCAAATGGTTTTGCCACATCTTTCTGTCCCCTAGCCCTGCTTTCTGCAGTCCTTGGCTCTTATTGGCCACCCTGCTTTCCCTCCTGCCTCCTTTTTTCTTCTTTTTTTGATGTCTTGTGACAAATTTGTCCTTGCCTAGGGATATTAGGATATGGGATCTCTGTATTTAGCTTGATCATGGATCAGGATATAACATATCCCAATGCCATATTCCAGAAATGAAGGCATAATCCAATGGTGAGCAGCCATTCCCACCGATTCTGTTCCACAGGCAGTGCCCAGCACTTGTGCAATGGAGATTTAGTGCTTCTGGAGGCAACCCTAAACAAACAGAAATGCTCATTTCTGTATTGGGACAGGTCAGTGGAGCTTGCATCAGAGAGCTCCACCACCTTTCCCCATTCCAGAAACGACTGTTTTGCTTGTTTCAGGGCTTGACCCTGGAAGCACTAAATCTAGGGATGGATGAAAGCCCCTTACCTAATCCCGCAGCTTTCTTCGTGGTGGGGGGGAGGCGCTCCGTCCCTCCCTCCAAAATTCTGGGCACGGGGGAGGCGCCCCATCCCTCTGGCCGAAATTCTGGCCAGGGGGGAGGCGCCCCGTCCCTCCGGCCGCGAATCCTCCTGGCCGGCTGGGACGCAAATGGCGGTGGCCGTAGCGGCTGCCATTTGCGTCCCTGCAGTCAACCGTGATAGGCTATGTAAATCCTTACGTAGCCTATCACGGCTGACTTTGGGGGGGAGGAAAGCGCATACGCAAATGGCGGCGCCCATGGGCGCTGCCATTTGCGTTCCTTATTTGGGCACGTGTAGTCTACGTAAACATTTACGTAGACTATGGCGAAAATAAGGGCAACACTATTTGCGTTGCCCTTATTTTCGCTGTAGTCTACATAAATGTTTACGTAGACTACACGTGCACAAATAAGGAATGCAAATGGCGGCGCCCATGGGCGCCGCCATTTGCGTATGCGCTTTCCTCCCCCCCAAAGTCAGCCGTGATAGGCTACGTAAGGATTTACGTAGCCTATCACAGTGGTTTTTGAAAATCTAGCCGTGATAGGCTACGTAAATCTTTATGTAGCCTATCACGTTTGCTTGTGTTGTTGTCTTTTTTCACTTGGAAGTGGCGGCGGCAGCCGGTCGGAAGACCGGCCGCCGCCGCTGCCAAACCGCCGCCGGGAGCCACCAGCGCCAGGGACATTCGGCAAAGGTAAGTCCCATTCCGGGCGGGCGCAGGGGGGGCGGACCGTTTCTCCACCAATTTCCGGGGGCCGAATGCGTTGGATGTCGTGGAGAAATTCTCCGACATCCCTAACTAAATCCCCACTGTGCAAGTGGTGGATGCCACTTACACAACAGAATCAACAGGGCAGCCTCCTATAGACAGAAATGGTGGTGAGCCCTGCATGCAGATGGGCAGCACTGGATACTGCCCAAGGTGTTACCAAATAAATTGGAAGTTTACAACATTCTTGGTATTACCATGGAAAGTTTTTAAATAGTGGAGTCTGAGATCAGGTGTCTTATCTTTTCCTTTAAAATCTCAAGCAGTTTTTACATGTTATGATATAAGACATTAAACAAACAAAATATAAAGCAGTTTCAAGTAAAACTCATTTTTTAAATATTCTAAGTTTAGTTCTAAAAGCACTGGCTTTAAAAATTAAAATTCCTTACCCCATGACATTTCTGAACAGGGCGCAAAAAGCAGTCAAGAAGCCAAGGACAGAACAGGTGATATGTTCTGTGAGGACAGATGTTGCATCCCTGTGAGAACCCATGTTCAGTTCTGAAGTCCTTATATTTTACCTCTCATATTTAAATGTTTCTTTTTTTGTGCTGCTTACGTGATTTTTTTTTTTTTTTTACAAATAACACAAAATTTAGAGCAGCACATTCTAACCCTGAGTTATTATTTTTTCCAAAATTCCCAGCTATATTTTGGAGCGATACATTTACTTCATGCCCTTTTTTCCTGGTTTGCTTTTCCCGAGTTTACATGGGAAAATGGTTCCACCTTGATTTTCCCATGTTCCTTTAACAATAACAGACTCAGAGGTCAGTGAGAAGTTATAGCATGTCAGCACAAATGCTTTTGTAAGAATGCCTCTGTTAGAATCAAACTGTTTCAAACTTAATACAGGAATATATCATAATATTCCATTTGCTTCTCTATGAAAATCATAGGTTAGAATTTTGCAGCTTATGAGAAAAATGTGGAAGATTTTTGGATAAATAATTCTATTTTGGGTAAATATTTGCAATATTATGCAGGTTAGTGCAGAAGTCTTGCAAGATGCAATGGCTTCTGGGGCAAATATTTGTCACACACTGCTTTCTTAGACCCTTGAACTTGGTGGTGTTCCCTACAGTTTGGCCTTGCTTCTTCCCTGCCTTCTTTCCTAGGTGGTCTGTTTCACTTAACAAATGTCTTGTTAGTTTCATGGCAATAACTGGCTTCCACTCTAACATGCTTCATAGTGATGATGCATTTAAATTCCTTTTCCAATGTGCTTCATATGCTTGTCTCTGAATGATTATAAAATTGCACTTATTCCTCTTTCTTTTCTTCCCTGCTTCAGTCAGGGATGTAACTGGCCTTAAACAGCAACTGGCAAACTGAAGGCAAAGAGTGGGCAAGCTGACTCCTTGCAAATGTGGGTGCAGTCAGCTTACATATAAGTTATGACTAAGCAGTCATAACACTAACAGCAGTCAGAGAGATGGTGATCTTAAGGGTCAATCGCTTCTAGAGCCTCTCTCATCCCCAATAAACTACCAACGTGCTTGTATTACGCCCCTTCCATTCCTGTGAGATGTTGAGTCATACATTCTATTTTTCATCAGATTTGTATCAAGCAAAGCTGTAGCAAAACATAAAGCTAATCAAAACTCTTAGTTTTTATCTATGTCAAGGCTCTATCAAGCTCATATGGTATCAGGTTCCTTAACTATGTCTCAATATCCATTCAGTGGACTTGCTTTAATTTTTAAATATTTTCAACATTTCTGAAGGTAACATGTCCAGATCCTTTTCCAAAGCTGATGGCAGACCACCATTACCCATTCCTAACAGACAGAGCCCGCAACTTCCCAGAGCTGAGAATGAAGAGGTGGAACAATGCCACAAGGTACAAGAATGCCACCAAGCGATGTTGAATATACTACTATGAATTTCTGGCAGATTATTTATGTGATGGAATCTCAGACTCAGCTCCTGCCTGCAAGGGAGCAAGGCATAGGAACACTGGGCGAGACAAGGTGAAGGAAAGCAAACTCCATGACAAGGTGCAGCAAGAAGCTGAGTTCTTTTAGCAGTCAGACCAAAGAAGGGACCTGATGGGGGGAAACTTTTATAGAGGTCAGACTTTGTCACATGATGTGACCTGGCCTAACCTGGACTCTCTTTACTGGCTGGCCATCATGCAGTTCCTCTCTTTGTCCAAAGCTCAGTGTTGGTGTATAGACTAAACCCTACCTGACCCACTCAAGCCCTTACACTGAACTCTAAATTTTTTTAGCCTACATTCATTCAATACACAGTCATTGCTTAACTATTCTGGAGCATCCCCAAGCTATTTATTTATTATTTAAAATATTTTTAACCTGCCCCTCATTTTAAGATACCAGGGTGATTTAAAAAAAATATTAAAAATGAATATCCACAAATATAATACAATAAAAACAAACATTACAATAAAAACAGATCCAAGGTGTAAAAAGCAGAGCAGACTAAGCTCAAACCAAGCTAACACAAGTCTTTTGTTGATTGGAATTTCCTCCTCTCCATAAGCTACTGCTTAGATCATTATTGAGTACCGTTAGATATGCACTATGAGATCACTTGGGAAAACTGATATGCTTCTCCCCACCATGTCCATACCAGTTTAGGAACCCTTAGAAATTATTCTAACTACTTGTTTTTTTCTGATTTTTAAAAAGAGAAACACTGCACCATTCTGGGGGAAAGCATTTATTTACTGTTTTAAAATTTGGTGGGGAAAATCCTTGCCATCCCCTCCACCCGGCAATACTGCCCTGCCATTTTGCAAGCCATTTTTGGTTTGGCTTTGTTTTTTCCTGTTTATGATCATGTCTGCAAGTTAGGAAAACTCTGATCTCTGGAAATGACAAAGAGTAGGGAAAAAATTGCAATAGTTCTTGTACGCATAATAATTCAGAACAATGTAAAAGGAGCCTATGTAAATGTAAAATTGTTATGTTATTCTAATGTTAGTCCATTAGAAAAAAAAGATCAAAACATAACTATAGAGTGATACCTTTTATAACAGCAACTAAAATCTCACAAAGTAGTAAGCAAGCTTTGGAGTTGTCACATTCAACAGATCTTCTTTTCAGGATGAATTTTAAGCGGAAAAAAAAAAAGGTGTGATGGGCGGGAGAAAGAAAACATATCTCTGGGTACGGTGAAGAAGCTCCACAGTCTGCAGTTTGTAACTGACTTAAGACATAATGCAGAACGTTTTATGCAAGCTTAATTAGGCTAGATCTGTACTAGGTGGAAAACAGTTTTAGGCTGCACAAGAAAGCCACTGGGAAAAAGGGCTTCAAGTGATCAATGTAAACTGAAGAAAAGAATGATTGGATACTTCTTCAACAAAGCATTCTATTAATGAATACCATTCCTGCCTCTCAGCACTTTGTATTCTTTTGCTCTACATAAGCTTACACACTAATAAACAGCTCTCTGTTTCTCTTTTCATTTGGCTCAACTCTATCAGAGCTCCCCAAATCAGAAATGGTATGCTGCTGATATCACCCGCTCAGAAGCAGAAGTCGCCCTTAGGAATATAAACCAGGTGAAGAGTTAAATTAAATATCTGTGCATATGTTAATATGAGAAAACTGTTGAATAACAGATACACTGAAGCTAACCCTGAACACATTTACCTGAAAATGCAATCAAACCTGTTCACGGTAGTGATTACGTTTATTATCTTAAAAATATTTTAATGTGTTGCTTTTCTAGGATGGCACTTTCTTAGTAAGAAACAGCTCAAAAAAAATGCTTGAACAACCCTATGTCCTGATGGTACTTTACAATAACAAAGTATACAATATTCAGATACGTTATCAGCAGGAGGATCAAGTATACTTCTTAGGAACTGTTATGAAAGGAAACGAGGTATGTTGTGATATCGTTCTATTTATTTACCATCATCATCTTTCCAGTATGCAAAGAGATTATTAAAATAAGACTTCCTATGTCACTCATACTGCTCATACTGCTTCTGCTTCAGACTTCTCCAGATCAAAATGCAATAAGCACAATCAAATCTAGAGCAATAGCAAGAACTAGTACAAGAGTCGTTATTCTCTTATCTCTCCCCCAAAGATCAATTTGTATAAAACAACCTAATTACAGAAAAGCCAAAATGATGTTGCTATAGCTTTCTCTATAGTGAGAATCATTGACTGAAAGACACTTTGTAAACCACACATTCATTGATTTCTAAGCAGCCTTTGATTCAAATAATAGGAACAGGTTATGGGCAAAACTGGCAGACTTAAATTTAGAATGACGTTTCTTGATTCTATTACAACTGTTGCATGAAAAGTCAAACATCCAGGTGAGATTTTCTTCTGCGGGACACATGACAGATAATATCACAGTATCCCGAGGAGTCAAACAGGGGTGTGTCCTGGCCCCTCTTCTCTTTAATCTATTCGTAAATGATATAGCTTCTGATTTGACTGGTGACTAATTTTCCCAGTAAAATTAGAAGAAAGGAAATTGTCCTTTCTTCTTTATGCTGATGATCTGATTCTCATCTCATATACCCAGATAGGTTTATGGAGATTACTATCAGCACTGGCTGAATATTCCCATAAAAACCTACTAGCTATCAATTATGGGAAAACCAAAATCATGGTCTTTGGACATAGATCCCCATTACACAAATGGTGAATAAACACCCATCCTATTGAGCAAGTATCCTCATATCGTTATCTGGGTGTTCTTTTTTCAGCTTCAGGAGGCTGGGACGCTCATTTCAAATCCTTGAAATTAAAGACAAACCAACAACTAAATGGTTTACTGGAGTTCTGGCATACAAGGGGAGGTTTCCAAATCCACCCAATGCTAATTCTGTTGAAATCAAAACTTATATCTCAGTTTGTATATGGAGGAGAGTTATGGGCTTTGAAGTCTTCCTATAATATGGAAATATCTCAAAACAAATTGCTGAGAACAATTCTAGGTTTGACAAGGTGTATCCCTGCTTCATTTTTACTTTCAGAAACTGATGTAATACCTGATTCATGGCATCATCATGAACTGATGATCATGGTCATCAGGGCCTTTAATTATTGGCTCAAGACTTTTTTCTCTCCTTCAACTAGATTTCCTAAACTGTGCCTTTTAGAACAAGTGAGAGTTAGCCCATCAAACACATTACCTGGTTTCAGAAATTAATTTCTTACATTCATTATTATGGTTTTTCCTTTAAATTACCACGTTGAATGTTGCCCACAGCAAAGAGGTTTTTAAGGAGAGGGTTTACAGTGTTTCTATCCAAACGGATCTCAGTTCAGTGTCTAGTAATAAGATAGCACCTTGGTTTGCAAAGACCAAGTTTAAATTTGAATGTGAACACTATCTGACTTTAATTACAAACCCTCATCTTAGATCCGCTCTCACACGATTGAAGATGGAGCAAATGAAAACAGCAGTTTTAGAAGGGCGTTTTAACAAGACTCCCTTATGCCTCGAGACTCTGCCTCTGCCATAGTGGCAAAGTGGAAGATCTGCCTCATTACTTGTTCTATTGCCCTATTTATTCCCAAATTCGTTCTAAATATTTGCATCGTTTTCTTGAAAAAAAGTCCAGCTGGTCCAATTTAGACAGAATACATTTTTTGTTTACTTCCAAAAGTAAGACAGTCCTACTGGCATCGGCCAATTTTGCTCTCACAGCCCAATCGCATAGAGTTAATTTTATGACCTTGCAGGGAATTAAAAATTAATATGATTTGTATGATTTCCTCTAGGTATGTTTTATCTTTGCTATTATTCTGCTTGTTGTAACCTTGCTATTATTCTGCTTGTTGTAACCTTTGGTTGAAACAATAAAAGCTTTGAGTGATTGATTGATTGATTGATTATATATAAAATCACACAGGTTTTTTCTTCAGTGACTGACATCATTGATTACTTCAAAAGAATGCCTCTTCTACTGATAGATGGAAAGGATCGATGTTCAAAGAAGCAATGCATGTTAACATATCCTGCTGGATTGCTTTAGAAGAAAAATTCAGGAAGGCTCTGTTCAAGTTCCACCTTATTTATCTTTGGAAACTCAAGTTAGAAGGGTAACTGTTTTATATGTGGTGAACTAAGATAATTTTTCATCTTGTATTTTCATGTCAGAGTGTGATGGCTACTCATTGCCTTCAGTTTTCAAATGATACACCCACCCTTCTTTTGTCACTGTATTACCTCTCATTAAGCAAACACTTCCTGGAACAGTTCCTATGTGTGTTGACACTCATTGTCTGAAACACACATTACATAAACTGAAAAGAACTTTAGCGCAGTGATCTTATTATTATTGAACATTTGTTTTCAGGTGAAAAGACTTCTTCCCAGCTGGTAGCACTGTATAAATTTTTCTTATAACCTTACAGTAACAAGTACATTCAGCTGAGAATAGCTTAATACAGGGATGGGAAAAGTGTGGCCCCCGAGATGTTGTACTGCAACTCCCATTATCCCTCACTATTGGCTAAGTTGGTTAGGGATGATGGGAGTTGCAGTCCGACAAGACCTGGAGAGCCAGCCACACATTTCCCACCCTGGCTTAATGTATCAGTGTTTTGATGCTGTCAAACACAGTGTGCATGCTGTTTGCGATATTTCATGTATGATGACATCAGTACATTGCATATATTGCATTTACAGATGAAGCAAGACTCAATAAAGTATCTATTTTAATATTCATGTTTCCAGTGCAAACTTTGTTCTTAGGTCATAGAATGTAGGTTATATCCTGCACCAATAATTCAAATTTCTTCAATCCTACTGCCTGGACTTCACAAGCAATGAACTGGTTTACCATTAACTTTAGGTAATTGTCAGCCTGACCCACCAGCAGCCATACTTTCAATTAAGTTGCCATCACAGGAAAGGAACCAGCCAAATTAAGGACTTTTAATTTCCATTGATTTTAATGCTAGAAAAATCCAGAACTTTGGCTGAATTATACCTTTTGTTATATTAAAAAAAACCTTATAATAGTCTGTCAAACTTAAACTGAAGTATTATTATTGTATTATTAATACCAGTAAAAAGAGTGCTGAAACAACTCCTATATAATTTTATTAGTAAGAAAAACCATAGCATAGCATAGTATAACAAAACACAATGGTTGGAAAATGTCATTTAAAAATGCAGTAAAGTAAAACAAAACAAAACAAGAACCATTTATTGTGCATAAATGCACAATAGGAGCAGACTTTTTTTAAAAAAAATAAAAATGTGCGTTTACAATGGGGTTGTTCGATCTTTGATTTGCATGCTTCAGTGTAAAGAATCAGCCAATAAACGTTAATTCTGTCTCTATTCAGAGATCATGGCAGCAGTCAAACATCATGCTAAAGTTTGGGAATGGGGAATCTCTAGCCCATTGGCCTCATAAGGCCTACTGGGTTCCCCAATGAGCCCACCAACTTCTTCCCTTGGCCCCACCCCCTCTGCCATGCTCTCATCCCTGATCAGAGGAATGGTCTTATCTTCGGTCAGCAGAACACAGAGTGCTTTTGCCTGCTTAGCACTGAAAAAGGCCTGTCAGAGGAAGCTGCTGGGCGATTCAGTCCTGCTTCCTTCTGAGGCTCGTCCCGCACAGACTTGTCCTGCTTACCTCTGAGTAGTCATGCAGAGGATTTTCCTGCTTATTTGCAAGTAGGCATGCTGCTCCTCATGCTTACTTCTGAGTAGACTTCCTCCTATAAATTGGTAGCAATAGAATGTGCTGGGGGAGGCTGGATTTTTTCAGCCCCTCCCACTTTTGCCTGTGGCCCTGCTCACCACTGGAATGTAGGCCCCAAGAGCTTCTCCAGCCCTTGGCTGAAAAAGGTTCCCCAACCCTCTGCCAAACCATCATTTAGTGTGATGTGAATAAACTACAGTGAGCCTTAGGCTTGCAGGTTTCCCCTCTCCCTTCTCCTCTTCCTGTGCATTTGACAGGAAACTGTAGTTGACATTAACCTCAGTAAGTTTGAAACAAGCCAACTTCAAATAATATATTATGAAGCTGGCTTGCTTAAACTAAGTATAGTTAATGTCAGCCTCAGTTCTGCATTGGACTTTGTTAGATTTGTATACCACCCAACTGGCAAATGCCCTTGGAGCAGTTTACAATAAAAACTTTTGAAGCAATTTACAATAAAAACTCTTGGTCATACCGGAGGAAGAGAGGGGAAGGGAGAGTGCATGAGCCCAAGGTTGACTGTGGCTCATACACATTACACTAAAGCATGGCTTAGCACAACATTCAAATAAAACCAATAAACTATAAAGACCTCCAGAGCAGAAAATTTGTTTATTCGTTCATTCGCTTCCGACTCTTTGTGACTTCACGGACCAACCCACGCCAGAGCTTCCTGTCGGCTGTCGCCACCCCCAGTTCCCCCAAGGTCGAGTCCGTCACCTCTAGAATATCATCCATCCATCTTGCCCTTGGTCGGCCCCTCTTCCTTTGGCCTTCCACTTTCCCTAGCATCAGCATCTTCTCCAGGGTGTCCTGTCTTCTCATTATGTTGCCAAAGTACTTCAGTTTTGCCTTTAATATCATTCCCTCAGGTGAGCAGTCTGGCTTTGTTTCCTGGAGTATGGACTGGTTTGATCTTCTTGCAGTCCAAGGCACTCTCAGAATTTTCCTCCAGCACCACAGTTCGAAAGCTTCTATCTTCCTTCTCTCAGCCTTCCTTATGGTCCAGCTCTCGCAGCCATAGGTTACTACACGGAATACCATTGCTTGAACTATGCGGACCTTTGTTGTCAGTGTGATGTCTCTGCTCTTAACTATTTTATCAAGATTTGTCATTGCTGTCCTCCCAAGAAGTAAACGTCTTCTGATTTCCTGGCTGCAGTCAGAGCAGAAAATACTTCCAAGAAAATTTGCAGTATGCTAGATAGGTTTGAAATCAATTTGTTTCACTCTCTTACTCTTCAGGAAAATAACTATTTTTACCTGACAACAAATTAGTTTTGCTTAGTGCACAATGCTTTCAGAAAACATTTAAACCATCAAATATCAGTTGTTTGTAATCCTAGCTGCAACACTATCAGACTGAATTTGGATTGGGTTATTTACCTGAACTAATTATTACTATATTCATGAATGTATGGTTCTATTTTGATAAGGCAAGGTACTGAACATATAGTTTCTCTATAATACAGCCTGAAAATAAATTTCAGAAGTAGACACAGCTTTTGTGTCAAGAATATTAGTGCACAATAGAGATACAAGGGACAATAACGCTGCTTTATACACAGTAAAGGGATACAATGGATGAATGCACTGCTGCTTTATTAACAGTAAAGTAATACAATCCTTAAAAGAAAATGAAGTTTTAAGTTAATTTTAAGAAAAAAAAATCTCCAATTCCTTCATAGCTCACACTGTACACTCAATACTTGCATGTAAAACTCTGAAAAAAGAAATAGAATAACTCAAGTTTAACTTAAGTCATGCCAACTACATAAAAGCAATATTTTAGTGACTTGAATAAACTTATGATGTGTCATTCAAAAGCTCAATTGCAGACATACTTTGCAAAAGTGCCCCAAATAGGCGTTATGGGGAGGGCGCGTCAAAAAGTTAGCAAGACGTTTCTTTTTTTCTTTCACTCCTCCATCCACTCCTGCCATCTTCATGCTTTATAAAGTACTGCTACTACTGATGAGAACCTAACAATAAACGGAACTAGTAGTTTTGATTTTTTAGTTTTTCTTGGTTCTTTTCCTCAGCTTCTCTTGAAACACCGATTTGCACTGGATGAGTGAAGTTCAGAATAAGATCACAAAGCAGCAGTTGGGTTTTGACTGTAAAATAATAACATTAGTTTGATTGATTTGTTAAATTTATATCCTACTTTCCATGTGGAATGCTCAAGGAGGATTACAGCAGAGTCCTATGCATGTCTACTAGGAAATATGTCCCACTGAGTTCAATGGCATTTACCTCCAACTAAGTGCAAATAGGATTGCAATTGAATGTACACTTACATGGCAATAAGACCCATTGAAGCCAGTGGGATTTCTGACTAGACATGCATAGGATTGCACTATTAATGTTTACATAGCACTTTAAGGGAGCAATCCTATGGCCACTAGACAATGGCTAGACGGCCATAGGATATGCCACTAGTAAGTCCTGCTAAGTTTAATAGCACTTACACCAAAATAAGCGTGTTTAGGATTATAGCCTTATAAACATCATTGGCTGCTATGGAACTAACTTCCCTAGAATGATAGGCATAATTGTTTCTGTACAGCAATTTGACATTGACAGACTGCCTGTGCCCCTGAGAAATTGTACGCTTCAACAACAGAACATCCACAGGTTGTGACCATCATTCATCAGAAGGAGGAAGAACATTTTTCTTACTTTCTTACACAGTTAGATACACATGTAAATACTTATTCACCCATATATACACACACCCTTTGGGGTAATTTATTTTCTTTCTAACAATAGTGGCATACGGCATCAGCAATTACCAATAAGTTTATTCAGCTCAGAGGATATTTTATCCATATTTTTAATTGCGTTGTCAATAGTAATTTGCTGGTCAGCATCATTCTTGGACATCTGAAAAGAAACAGATGAAATCAGAATAAGGCCTTAAAAACAGTAACTTTAGGATTAATTATATGGGATATACATTAACTCGCTTGAGTTTTACTTCCATGCATTAGTACATCTTTAAAAGAATCAATTGTTCAAAGCTTATCGAAATAGAGATGAATCATGGCATAATGAGAAAAAACAGCTCCTTCTCTTTAAGGTATAATCCTATGCATGTTTAGACTATGCAGTGCGGGGAATGCATAGGATTGCACCCTTAATCTTCAAGTAGAGTGGAGGCCCTTGTCTCCACTAAAAATATAAATGGCAAGTTATTTTCAGCCTGAAGCATGTGTTCACACAATATGAATATACAGCTACAAGTGCCATTTTCAAGTAGGGAATACAAGTAGGATAGACAGACACCCACTAAAAAATGGAGTGAATCTCACACATTCTTCTGCAGGAAGCTTACTTCTAGGAAACTACAAGCATGCAAGGAAGATGAGGCATTAGTTTCTATCAGGAAGCCTTATTGCTTGCTGGCAGTAATTTACTGGGCAAACTGAGAGAATCTGATTGTTTGTTGGTCAGATGATGTTCTGACATCAGAACTGAGCTCAGAGGTTCTGTGGCATCTCCAGGTCTGCATCTGTAACCCTACATCTAAGGCTACAATCCTATACACATGTACCTGGGAGTCTCATTGAGCTCAATGGGACTTACTTCTGAGTAGACAAAGTTCATTGTAAAGTGCACTGTTGTGGTTTCCCAAGAAAGTATGTGCATTCATCAGCCCCTTCTACCACACATGCAGGTAAAACTATCTCAAAGGCAGAAACAAGCATTGTGTAGTCGCTATTGAAACTAGCCACAACTGTTTTTTAAAATCTTTAGCCACAAGAGGGTGCTATTATATTACAATAGTAATACTGGTTCCTTTTAAAGTTAGCGATATAATCCCTGATATTTTATTACATGTTTATTATGTTTTATTACATCGTGCACTGCGCACAATAACTAATCAGATATGCTTTCCTAAGGAATCAAAGGAAAGCCATTTTTTATTATGATATAAACCAATGGAAAAATAGCAAAAAACACTTTCGTGGGTTATAACACGTGTGCGTACCATGCGGAAAACGGTTACTTCCCAGAAAGCCCACTCAATTTAACTGAATTTATTCAATGATAAAACAGAAGGCACAATATTAATCGGAAAAATAAATTTGGTTATTTAGTTATTTGGAGAGGGAAAGGCACTCTTTATAAAAATTACGTTCCAGTTCTAATTCCAGTTCCAGGCCTTGGGTCCTAGATTAAATTAAGACCTGATTATTTCTCTGAATTAGGATGAGATGGCTAGGTAGCACCCCCGATGCAATGAGTACGGACTTGAGCGCGCTCCGGGCGAGAGCGCAGCGCAGGGCAGGACCGGAGGGCCTGGCGAGCTGTGGTCCAGGCGGTCACGAGGAGTCCGGCACCCCCGAACAGCAGAAATTTCTCTGAATTACCCCTGGAGGATTTTAACAAAAGCTGGAGCGTTTCTTAGAGAAAAGACGCAATTAAGACAAAGTGACGGCGGTGAGGAGCTCTATAAATAAAATTGGGAGAAATACGTGCAATGAGAATAAAGAGAAGAGCTGTCGGGTGGATTATGAAATCCGGATCAGCTGCCGGAAGCCAGCGAGGCGGGTGGGGGAGAGATAAATACACATTGTTTGGAATTGTCCGGTGATTTATTACTGACTCTCTGGCGGCGTGTAACCGCTGTGTTTGAAAGCCCGCCGCAGCGAGAGCAGATGAACACCCTCGCCAGGCTCCCGGAGCGAGCCCGCCGCAGACACACCGGAGGCGCCTCTGAGGCGGCGACTGTCTCCCGCTTTCAAGCCACGCGAGGTCGCCGTCGGGCCAACAACCGTCGCTCAGCGAGCACGAGGCGGAAGTGGTGGATTGTGGGTAGGGAACTCTTGCGCGCCTCGAGCTGCCGTCGTAGACGGAGAAGCGGTTTCCCGGTTGCTCCCCAAGCGCGCAACAGAGTGCACGCTGGGAGTTGTAGTTCTGGGAGCTGCAGTCCGCACGCGGCACGAACCGTCTCGACCTACACCACGTCCCCCAGTCCTAACTCGGCCCTTTGGAGAAACGATGCCTGAGGTCGGGTCAGACGGAGCCCGAACCATCCACACGTCAAACCCCAGAAGGGGTTCATTCCACATCCATTCCACAGTCATGGGGCTCATTCCGCTCCACATTCCTCTACCCGGTGGAGGCTGGTGGCTCCGATTTCGGCGGGCCTGGATATCCACTCTGGTTTTCAGGCAGAACCAGCCAACGGAAATCGGGATGGACCGGCATCACTGAATAATGACAGCTTAGATTTGGCCCCAGACATTATTGTTATGATTCCTGATTTGATGTGTTTTTAAATATTCCTTTGATTTACTTTGATGTCCTTCTGCTTTATGTTTTTATATATTTCACCGATGTCCTCTGCTGCCCTCGTGCTGTTTTACTAGTCTGTGACCGAAATAAATCAAACCCATCTACCCACTGGAGGCTGGTAGCACCAATTTCGGTGGGCCCTCGCATCCACTGTGGCTTTCAGTCAGAACCAGCCAGAACTCTAAATGAGCTATCCAAGGTGCTGAACTTATTTCGGGGGCAGGGCTCAGCACCTTGGATATTTCCTTTAGAGTTCTGGCTGGTCCTGACTAAAACCCAGAATGGATCCACCGCCCCACCAAAATCGGAGCCACCAGCCTCCACTGCCTCTACTGTGGTTGTAAAGAAATAAATGTATAATTCTTATGCTTGGTGTTAGGAGTGGCTAGTGGGAGAGGAACTCGGGGTGAACGGCAAGCTGTCTGAGTGGCCCCAGAGAAACCGGAGGGAAAGACCAACTGGGGAAGGTGGAGAAGTGAAGTGACAGCTGGGGGGAAGAAGGGATATACAAGAGGACATTGGGGAAATTAAAGCCCAGATTTATTTATTTTTTTAAACCTTGAAGGAAAAGACTGAAAAGACTTTGTCCAACCTGGAAGAAGACAGTTTGTGGACACTGGAGGGCAGAGCATAAGAGAAAATGAGGGTTGTTTAGGTCCAAGGAAATACTGAGAGCTTGTTAAAAAGTCTGGGGTGATTCCAATATTCTGTTTATGTATCTAGGTTTCCACATATATTATTCCCTCAGATAGGAAAGTGGGTAGCAGCAAAACGGAGCCACCCAAAAGGGGCAGCGGGGGGGTCTGCACACAGTGGGGAGACCAAAAATGTGAAGATCAAGGGTAGTGTGTGCTTACTGTGCTCGTGCTGCCATGGGATCCAGATAGCCTGGAAGCAGATCACAGAGACAAGCCTTCAGTGTGCCAGGTGGCCATTAGGCTGAAGGCTGCCTGCTTCTGTTAAAGCTTACACTAGAGCCTAATGACGCGAAGAGAAACGGATCAGGGATACCTGATTGCTAACCTCATAGTGCTGGCCTCCAATATAAACGCAGGTCCTGGCCAGCAATTATTTATTTATAACATTTTTATATTGCTCATCAACCAAGTCACCTGGGCAGATTACAAAATTTATAAATCAGTAAATTACAAAATAAATCCAATATCATTAAGAAAATGCCACGAGACTCAAACTCTTGCCATGACAATACCAGTGTTCATATGATTAAGCCCCTAGAAACATCCCATTCTACACTGGGCCTTTGACTGAGGTTAAACCTTACATAATGGCATGCCTAAGTGCCACATATTAAATCCTGAAATCAGTAGGTTTAACAAAACTCAAGCCATTACCACATGATATGAGCTCCAAAGGGAGAATAGCAAATAGCAACAAACCCTCCTAGCTTACAATACTACTTTTAAGGAGAGAGTAGTCTTCAGTTTTAAAATTGAAACAGGAATTCTTATTCTTGTACTTCAGACTTTAAGTAAGAAAACTCCAAATTATATTACACCTCAGCTTTAAAAATCAGGAATTGTGGGCACTAAAATAGGTGGTTACATTCATAATTTCTAAAACATGGGGCAGTATCCTATGCTGCCTGTGTGCCAGCAGGATCCACTGCTAGTACAACTGGGAGCTAGGGGTTCTTAAAACAACCCAAAACAAGTGGAAACGCTTGTTACTCAAATGGGGCAGATCAGTGGAGCTTTCCATATACAGTCAGAAACCAGTGTTCCACTCATTTCCAGGGTTCCTTTACAAAGCACTAACTCCCCATTGCACAAGTGGTCGGCCCCACTGGCACAACGGCCCCATTGTACACTGCCCATGGAGTACAGAAATATCTGAAAAATCCATAATAAATGGGGCTGGTGTTTATGAAGCATGCTTTTAAAACTAGAAGAATCCGGTCATTGAAGTTACTTTTTCACAAAAGTAAACATATTTGAATTGAAATATGTTCAATAGTTCTGGGACTGCAGAAAAATTAAGGGTGCAGTCCAGTGGGATTACTGCCTGCTAGACAGAAGCCTCTGATCTCAGAGGCTTCTGAGGATCCAATGCCCTGCCAGGCTGCTGCCAGCAAGACAGGAGGAGCAACAGACACAGTTTTTGCCTTTCCACCCTTTCTGACTGATTTATTTCTAGACAGGCCTCTGAGCTGCTAAGGCTGGGACTGGAGACATCACAGAATACAGCAGATCCTGGCCTCTCTTCTCTCTTCCCTGCCCACCAAAATACCCTCTTTTTGACCTCTACAAGGTCATTTGAGGTCACTTCTCTGACCTCGTGAAGCCACGGTGCCGCAAGGGCAGAGGGATTGGATTGCAGAGCCCTCCTGAAGTCATGGCAATCTCTACAGCTTCAGGAGGGGGTCTCTGACATAACATCTGGTCCCTGGGACGCTCTCCCAGGGACCATAGGCAGTGTTTCCAGAAACACTAGCAGTGAGCACAGAAAACGTTTTGATTTGGACAGTAATGGTTTTGTAGATTTCATTTCCAAGTTTTTGAAGCAAATGCAAGCAGAACTCCCTTTCACACCTTGCGGATTCAACATGGAAAGGTCTGCACTGAGAGGGGTGGGATCTGCACGCCGAGAGACAGGCAGGCCCAGTGTACACGGCCCCTTAAAGTGTACACACTTTAAGCCCTCACACATTCAGGCGAATACCTGAACAGGGCTTCCATCTATCTATCTACTGCATACAAAAACAAATCTAGGTTCCTACTTTTCCATAATCTAATTTAGCCTGTTGTCATTGCAGACTTGCTGGGATGTACCTGTTCCGGATCAAAGAGATCTGAGGACATTCAATATCTGACTTGTTTAATACTATGCAAATTTGATTTTACTTTAATGTTGCACCTGCCTGGTGGTCACAACACCAATACCTTACTCAAGTGATACTTCATTCAACACAATTAACAAGCTCCAATCTTAATGTGGTGAGTTACAGCTTGTTCAGTTAGTATAGCATAAATAAAATGCTATTTTGCTCGAATGCAATTTATGCTGAACAGTTTAATGGATAGAATCAGTTGAATATATTGCAACCCACCCACCCCAAGCATCCATTCTTCCAGCTGTTAACTCATTTTTAATCACTGATCTACACACAGCCCAGAATATCACAGCAACAAATTTCCAACAAGGAAATGACTCCTTCTAAGTTAATATTTCAAGCACAAATGCATAAGCACTATTTTAAAATTAAAACTAAATTTGTTTGTTCTGACAATATGGCAAAACCCATCACTTATACAAAGTGATGAATTATCCTGTAGGAGGCATAGTGAGATACACTGGAGGAATTCTACCTTTGTAATTAGCTTATGGCACTTTTCCCTGTAATTATGTTTTAGGCTCCGATCTTTCATATGCTGGATATATTAAATGAGGTATGAGCAGAATTTTAAAGTCTGTGATTACTCACTGTCATGCTGTGCAAATACATGTGTGTTGTAAACTCTTAGAAATGTACTCAACATGGCATTCTCTTAAAATGTAACCACTTTTATTTCCAGAATGCCAGCAGTATGGCTGGTACTACTTGCATTTAGGGTTGCCTCCCAAATTTGCTGAATTTCACTTTTAAACTGCAAGAGGGAGGTTGACTAATTTTTAAAATGACACCTGAACTTCCATGGTCCAGTGGGTGAAGGAAGGGAGAAGAGCATGTCTCAGCCCAACTACCACAGGCTTCAGCAGCTGCCCTGACTCCATCTACCCACCTTCCAAACCAGCCACCCAAAACGATTAACTGGGAAGTGTTCTGGGGCTTTGCCCAGACATACTGATGCTTCTCCAGTCATTTAGAGAGCATCTGGAGGAAGATGTATTTTATTCATCTGCTGCAAGTTGATAAAATCTATCTGTCATGGTGGGCGATATACATGGTATACCATGAGATGAAATTGTCAAGACTGGAATTTTAATATCTGGAGGCACTCAAACAACAAGTAATGAACCAGGCAAGAAAATTACTGAAAAAACATACAATAAAACAGTGGCTTTATGCTATGTTCCCAGGAATTCTTGAATTCCTTAGAGGCTTGTTAGAGCCTGATGCTCAGTGAGAAGATCAGTACTGGTGGAGAAGCTTCCCTGAAAGAATTGATGTCCTCACTACCAATCTTCACCTGTAATGCACTGATGTAGGGGGGCATTGATATATTCTAGATTACACACTGAGTTCACACAAACTAACTGGCCAGTGTCCCATGTGAAATAAGTGTGATCTTATCATCTTACAACATACCTCAGAATCCTCTGCATGGTGAAGGGGTTTCTTTCTCAGCAGTTGAATCAACATGGATAATGTTCCCTAAAGGCAGATAGTTTGAAAACCTCTTTTCTAAAAGATATACTTAGCATTAGTGGGAAAGCATAAGGAGTTCTGAAATATTCATTTACAAATACCTTATTTTATTTATTATTTATTTATTAAATTTATTAATCGCCCATCTGACTGGTCACCCAGCCACTCTGGGCGATGTACAACCCACCATAAAACAATTTAAAACAATAAAATTTTACCATAAACATTTTTTTTTTTAAATACCCTAACCCACCCCAAATGCCTGCCTGAACAATCACTACATTTGCATTAATTATAGTAATTTTGACTTTCTGTAACAAGAGTAGGGTACAATGTTTTTAAATAAATAAAATTTAAATTTATTCCTGGTTTTCCGACTACTCTACTGAGTTCTGAAGTTTTTCTAACAAACCCAGCATCAACATGGTAGAGAACCATGGTACATCTTCTCACAAGAACTTGCTTTCATGCCAAACCAATCTTGTTCTGGCATTGCTTCACATGAATACCTATCACAAAAGTAGGTGACTGACATGAATAGTTGAATACATCATTTGCTTGCTTGCAAGTTGTTTTTAATTAAAAAAATATATTTCTGCAAATTGATCAGTTTGAACTGAGTAATCAACTTAAAAAAACACACACACTTACTGGGCGCAATCCTTCCCCAACCTAGTACAGGAAAGTCCTTGGGCAGGATCCTATGGTGCCCTACACACCAGTGAGACCCACCGCTAGCACAATGGAAAGCTGGCACTTTATAAACGAACTGGAAATTAGTGGAAATGTTCATTTCCAGAACAGGGCAGGTTAGCAGAGCTTGGAGGAGGGAGCCCCACTGCCCTGTCCTGATCTGGAAACAAGCATTTCCACTCATTTCTGGGTTCCTTTGCCCTAGCAGGAGGTCTACTGGTGAAATGGAATGCATATAGGATACTGCCCTTGATAATTAGTAGAATAATTGTTTTTTTATTTGCCTAAACCCCCAGAGAGTGTTTCTTCTTCACCAAGTTTTACATTGTCTTTTAGTTTATGGCAAGATAATAACAGTGCTTCCCCCACTCCCCTTTTTCTTTACCTTCATTCTTGACCCTGTTTTCAGGCCTGTTATGCATGGAAGCCTTTGTCACTTTCATTAGTGTGAATTTAGGGCAACTTGATTGCTAGGCAAGTTACCAGCCTGTATAAAATCTTCCAAATAAAAAGACTTTAATGTGGATATATCCTTGATACCCACAGGGGATATCCAAATAGGATGAGTTTTCATCCTCTTCTTTGCTCCTCTTTAAAAGAGGTGGCAATTAGGCCACTCCTGAAAAAGTCTAACCTGGACCCAGAGGACGTTAAAAACTATAGGCCAGTGGCCAACATTCCCTTCCCAGGCAAGGTGCTTGAGCAGGTGGTTTCAGGACAACTCCAGGCACTCTTGAATAAAACAGATAATCTAGATCCATTTCGGCTGGGCTTCAGGCCTGGTTTTGGAACGGAAACTGCCTTGGTAGCCCTGTGGGATGACCTTTGCTGGGAGAGGGACAGTGGGAGTGTGAACCTATTGATTTTCCTGGACCTCTCAGCAGCTTTCAATACCATCGACCATGGTATCCTTCTGGATAGGTTCTCTGGATTGAGAGTTGGAGGCACTGCACTGCAGTGGTTCCACTCCTACTTGGATGGCCGATTCCAGAAGGTGGTGTGGGGGATTATTGCTCTGTGCCTTGGCAACTATGACATGGGGTTCCACAGGGCTGTATTTTACCCCCTATGCTGTTTAACATCTACATGAAACTGCTGGGAGAGGTCATTCGGAGATGTGGGCTGAGGTGTCATCAATATGTGGGGCTCTATTTTTTTGTATATTTACTGTTGC
This sequence comes from Heloderma suspectum, assembly GCF_057233095.1. NCBI lineage: Eukaryota > Metazoa > Chordata > Lepidosauria > Squamata > Helodermatidae > Heloderma > Heloderma suspectum. The sequence goes on along the minus strand of NC_139459.1, from coordinate 243,855,237 downwards.
ACACAACAGTGGCTGGAAAGGGCCATTTCCACAACATTAGAGGCCTCTGTTGTGCGCAACAATAAGTATAAGAAAATATAGAGCCCCATCTTGCAAAAAAGATGGCAATCTCATGGAGGAGCGGGCAGCTGCAGTGTGCTCCTGGGCAGCTCACTGAGCCCTCTGGGAGCTTGCACAGCCTGGCTCATGTGGGCAAGCCATAGTGGTGGCTGCTCGAGCGCCCACCAAGCATGGACTTCAGTTAGTCTGTCCATGCCTAGTACTGTTAGTGGGTGGTTCATCTGCCTGGTTAGGTGATGTTCAACCTGTTGTGGAGGGGGTTGCACTCCCCCTAAAGGATCAGGTTCATAGTCTGGGGATGCTCTTGGACCCAGAACTGTCACCTGAGGCACAGCTGAACTCAGTGGCACAGAACACTTTTTATCAGCTTAGGCTGCTATACCAACTTCACCCTTATCTGGACAGAGGTAGGGATGTCAGAGAATTCCACCACAGATCTCAGTGAGGCCAAATGCGAGTGCATTCGGCCCCCTGAAATCCATGGCGGAACGAAGCCCCCCGCCCTGCAAAATGGGCCCAGAACATCTGAGGCCGCCATTTGCTTCTTCCATGTAGCCATGATAGGCGACGTAAATACTTACGTCACCTATCATGGCTAACGCAGGGACGCCATTTGCGTCCCTGCAGAAGCCGTGATAGGCTACGTAAGTATTTACGTAGCCTATCACGGCAAAATACAGGGACGCAAATGGCGGCGGCTATGGCAGCCGCCATTTGCATCCCTGCAGGCTGCCCAGCGGCCGGATGTCTGGCTGCAGGCGGCCCTGACCAGCAGCTCCGCGGAATCTCCACAGAGCAGAGCCGGCTGGAGAGAATTTCAGGGGGAGGGACGGAGCGCCTCCCCCCCACCGCGAATGTCACCCTTCGAAAAGGTAAGTGACTTTCGTACATCCCTACTGCTCACAGATGGATGTGAATGTTTTTTTTCATCATGTAGAAAAATATGCAAATAATTACATATTTTTACATAAATATTTACATAATTTTCCTTACTACATAACATTTAGCGTATTGTCCCCATTCCATTTCACGTTTCCTCAGCAGAAATTGATGTATTTTTCTACAAATTTATATGCGTAAATTTCAGGAAAGTAAAAAAAATAATCTGAAAGCCCACAGACTCCATGTGGCCTGAGGAGGTCGCTCTGCAACGGATTCTGCAGGTTGGATTCTTAGAAATCCGAGCTCATTTTAGTCTGTCTCGAATTTCTCCAGCATCCCTAGTATTCCAGAAAATGACCCAGAACAGCAACTTCCAAGTGAGCCAAATCAACCAAATTTATGAGCCAGACATAACTGCATGGGAGTGATATAATAAACTACAAAACTCCCATAAAACCATGTTGCAGTAACTGTTTCAGGCAACAGTCTATATTTTGTAAAATGGCCCGGAATGGAAACTTCCAAATGAGACAGATCAACTAAACTCACCAGTCACACATGACTAGTTGGGAGAGATGCAATAAGCCACAAAATGTCCCTACTTGAAGGATTTGTCTGAGGAAGAAGAGGAGGGGAAGAGCCAGCACAATGGGCCCCAGCCAGAGCTAAGCAAAGAACAGGAGGCCTTGGCTGACCGTCTTCCATGGAAACATTATAGGAGCAACCTGGCCCCTCTTGGACAGTTCCTGAATTCCCCCAAATGCTGGAAGCTGAGCCTGAGATAATCCATCCCTCTGAATGGCGTGGAATCAGATGCAAGCAGCAAAAGAACAAAAGGAAGTCACAGCGAGGGCCTCCCTTAGATGCAACATGCTGACCTAATCTGTGCTGATTAACGACCAGCTATACATCAGCCCAGCTGACGCCAGCTTTCTGCTGCAAACAACAGTGCCTTAACCTCGGCATTGCATTTCAAGACACCAGACCAGACAAGCTCCTAGACTCTCAGCCACCCACCTGCACAACGCTTTCAGACACCCCCAGACTGGCCTTGACGCTTGATAAAACTGATGCTTGTGAACTGACCTGTAGCCTACTTTGACCTCGCCTGTGCCTACAAAACCTCATGGGGATTCCTGTGCATGACCCTGGACTGAACTGGTTGTTCTCTCGCTGCTAGTCCTGGGACTATCTGCACCTTATCCAAGGCCCTTGCCAGCACTGAAATAGGACCAGATGGGATCTGGCATTATGGGGTTAATAATAATATAATATTGCAAGAGTTTCAGTCCTAAAATATTGTTCTCAAGTGTTTCTAAAACATGCCACTGTTTTTGGCATGTTTGGGGTTTTTTTTAATAAAGGGGCCATTCTGGCCCATTCCATTCCAGCCTCTTCTGTTCCATCTTTTACACCGTCCCATAAATCCCAGGCCTCAAGCCTTCTCCCTCCTTTGGAGCTTCTGCTGCTGACTGGGATGACTGGTTATTCTGCTCCCCTGCTACAGGTGTTGACATCAAAGCAGCTTCAGCAGGGTTACCCGAGGAATTCAATTAAACATACATTCGTTCCAAATGACCTTTAAAATACTTGAAGAAATAGATTCTAGAATTCACTTCTTAATATAGAAATGTATTTCATGCTGATAATTACATTTCCTGGTATCCTGAAATGTGATTAACAGCACTGTAGATAAAGTGCTAATGAATGCTTACTCATAATTAACACAAAAACAAGCAAACAGAGAGGTATCTCCAGATCTTAAAGTGCCAAGGCAGCGGTTGCAATCCAGCTGTAATTGAACTAGTCCTCTCATTAAGCAGTAATATCTCCAATTCTAATATGCTATAAGGTTACAATAAATAATGTCTGAAATGTTGTGGAGACTTCTAGGATTTAGCTGATCTTAGTAGTTTCCCTACTTTTCATTCTGGTGATATTTAGGTGCCATTTGTGCAATTATTGTTTTAATTTCCATAATCTCCTTAAGCAGTTTGTTGTCAACTGCTACGTAATTTTGTTACTAACCGTTCAGCTTGCTAGCGATGAGATAGATCGATATATATCGACTTTAATGCACTAAGTAAAGGCAAACTGCCTTTGAGGGTTCATATTAATTTATACAGACGTCTATTCTATGAATAAGAATAGTTTGTCACTTGTAAATGAACATTTCTCCCAGCATGAACACCCCCTCTCTTTGTCCTAAAATTAATTCTATGTAAACACTTTAAAAAAACATGCATAGGAGCCAACGTTTAGGAGCAGAAAAAAGCCAATTGCACAGATCTCCCTCACTTGTGCGCACAAGTTGTTGATGCAAGATAAAAGTGGTGGGAAAAAACTCCATAACCAAGGCCTGGTGTTATAACACCTTGTGTGTGACCCAACACACATCCTCAAACAGTACATAAAGCTAAGCACCTTCTAAGCTCTTGAGGCCTTTCTCTTTTTGGATGCTCCCCATCCCAGTTGCAACAGGTAGTGAGTGTATCAAAACTAACAGTCTTAACTATTTGGCAGGGAAAACAAGAGAAAAAAAGTGTGCACTTCTGGTTCTGTGGATTGGAGACTGGGTTAAAGACTATTTATAATAGTTAGTGATGACACCAGATGTCCTTCGGTCATTACAGTGATTGTATTGATCCCTGGTTGGTCATGTTCTAGTATAATGCCAACAACTGCAGAAATAAATTGCTATTTAAATACTTATGCTTAATAGTATCTATACTCTGTTTTTAGCCCTAAAAGAGCACCCAAAGTAGTGTATAGTGAAAGAAATTAAACAATTATATGACTAACATCCAAAATTAAGTTTAAAAATACCATTAAAACTAAAAGCAAAATGGAATTAATCAAAACTTAATTAACCAGCTGGAGGAAAAGAAACCTATCCCAAGCAAAACCCAGACAAAACAAAGAAGTCTTGCTTGTCTAAAACTCAGAAGGGAGGGAAGCAACTGAACTACTTACCCCTTCAGGGTGCCTAATAAAGAATTCTGTGTAACTCAACATGTATATCCTTTAGTAGAAGTTGGCCCAATAGAAGTATTACCTTATTGCACATATTTTGTTTTGCAAATGTTGTAAAACCTTGTTTCTTTTTTTGCTATATGTAAAGATGTTTGAAATAGAGATATTGGAGGAGGGATCATAAGCTCAGAGGTAAAGTGCCTATGAAACATATATTTTCATGTTCAGTTCCTGGCACCTCCAGTAAAATGATACTAAGTAGAAGGGCTGGGAAGTACCTCTACTCATGATCCAGCACTGCCAGTCAGAGTAGACAGCAGTGGCATAGATAGATTATGATCTGACTTGTTATAAGGCAATTTGATATGTTCATGTTGAAGTCAAACTCTTAAAATCAATTAAAGAAATAAGCAATTTCTTAACAAATACCCACTATACTAATAGGGTTTACTAATATCCTACTTATCCATCAGCCAGAGAATCAAAAGCCATTGGGAAGTTGCTCCCCCGCTTCTCAAAATTAACATCACAGCAAGGGGGAGACCAGCCTACTAGCTCCATACATCGCCCAGAGAAGGAACAGCTGTAGGGTAGGGATGTGCGAAAGTCACTTACCTTTTCAAAGGGGTGATTCGCGGTGGGGGGGAGGCACTCCGCACCTCCCCCCGAAATCCTAACCCAGTTCCGCTCTGCAGCAACTCCACGGAGCCACCGGCCGGGTGCATTCGCAGGCATGCATAGCGGCCACCATTTGCACCCCTGTCTTTCGTGCTGCTTTGTAAATGGCATCCCTGCATTAGCCATGATAGGCTACGTAAATATTTACATAGCCTATCACGGCAAAAATGGGAAGCGAATGGTGGCCGTAGACGCAGCCACCATTCGCAAAGCAGCGCAAACGGCACCAGGTAAGTGCTCTGTTTTGCGCACCTTCCGCGGGGTGGGAGGGCGGGGGGCTTCGTTCCGCCACAGATTTTGGGGGGCCAAATGCACTGGCATTCGGCCTCACTGAGCTCCGTGGCGGAATCCTCTGACATCCCTACTGTAGGGAACTTATTTCACCCATCCCTGCCAGAAGGAACACTTACAAGAACTTTGAAACTAAGAGCCATTGCTTGAGTTTTGCTTCCCCGCCCCCACCGTCCACCCTCCCAGTCCCTTTTCTTTTATATCATGCCTATTAGACTGTAAGCCTGAGCATGGGGTCTGTCTTATTATTCTTTGTAAGCCACTCCTGGAGCCTTTTGCAGCTGAAGAGTGAGGTAAAAATACTGTAAATAAATAATTTTTTATAAGCAAATTAATTCTCCAAGGATGGATCCTTGTGTAGCTTGAACAGTACCATCCACACACAAGAGAGAGGTATCAACAGTCTTGGGGGGTGGGGGAACCAAGGTTTGCAGAAGTGTATGTGTGTATGTACAATCCCCTTGGCTTAGAGGTCTCAGCTTTGTTCTGGAAACATACACTGGAAAGGTCTAGCAAGTTTGGAAAAACACAACTTAGCAATTTCTGGCTGATACCTTCAACTCAGATAGCCTGAGATAGTCCCACCCTCTATACACCAGCTTGTGACTTCTTTGGATTAATAATGCTTAATCTGCCTCAGTGTTCTAAATTCTAATTCAATCAAGGCAACAGTATCACTGGTCAATTGACTATGGTGGAGAACCTTGAGATCTGTAGTGTCCTTACAAGGAGTATTGTACAAGAAGAGCCCAGAACCCCTCCTTTTGTTATACAGGAAAAGACAAATATTTATTTTGTTCACCTGGAAATTGCCATTCCATTACCACTCTACTCTTTTGTCAGTTTTTGTTTTCTAAAACTATAACTGGTCTCAGATCCTCAGAATCAGTGTGATTCCAAGGGCTATCTTGGCGAACAGCTTTTGGAGCTCCCAGCCAGGTGCCCCTGAACTCTAGGTGATTCCAGAAGACATGTTAGTGTAATAAACACCACCTGACTGCCGGGCTCCTGACTTCTGACCACCAAGGCAGTTCACATCTGTGTTGTAAAATAAAATAAAATATTTTAAAACAGCAACAGTAAAACCAACCCAGCCTTCTCAAAGGTGAACAGAGCATCTTGACCAGTCTTCAAAAGGCCAAGAGGAGTTCACCTGTCAAACCAGCTGAGGCAGGGTATTCCAAAAGGACAGTATTGCTAGCAAAGCCAAAAAGGCCCTTTTCCATCAGCAGAATCTGAAGTACTTCTGCTCTGAAAATCTTAGCATAAAGAATCATATAGGAGCACGCATTTCCATATATACCCAAGCTCCTTCACTAGGGCTTTAAACTTTAGCACCACTACTTTCAATTGCAGGCCTAGAAACTAAGGGGCTGTCTTCATGAGTGATTTAATGCAAAGTTAGAGCAGTTTGAGTTCCTTCCTTCACGACAGATGACGTCGTCACCAAACCCCTGCCGACCAGCCGCTTCCCTCTTGGAAAGCCGCATTTTCTGAAACTCTTTTTTACTGAACGTGGCTCCCTGGCAGGTTTGCCATGGTGTGCCATGCCCCCCCCCGCATTAAATCCTGGGCATGCCTCTGTGACCTGGCAGTGACATGGTCAAGGGGTGGGGTGCCCTCTTTTGTTTCCCCAATGGAAGTAGTTTTTCCCATTGAGAAAATCCCCAGGAGCACAACAGCGACCCCTCACATTACTGCAGTAGTGGGGTCACTCACTCACCTTAGCTAGCCTGCTTTTACTCTTTAACGTATCCCCCCCCCCGTTCTGTGCATGTTTACTCAGAAGTACGAAATAAATCTCACTCCCTTGCAGTGAAAGGGTTAAAGGCTAACTTTAGTAACTCATCCTGAAGCGCTCTTTCCTCTTTCCTGAACTTTCCTGAAGTTGCTCTCTTAACTACTGTGATGTGCTTCTTTGATGTTCTATAGTTTCTCTGTTGTTATGTAAGAGAAAAGTCACTGGAAAAGACCCTGATGCTGGGAAAGATTGAAGGCAAAAGGAGAAAGGGACGGCAGAGGATGAGATGGCTAGATAGATGCAATGAATATGGACTTGAGCACACTCTGGGAGAGAGCGCAGGACAGGAAGGCCTGGCGTGCTATGGTCCAGGGGGTCACGAAGAGTCGGACATGACTGAACAACTGAACAACAAATATAAAGTCCCTTCTCCAGACAGTAACTATCCTTCGGTTTACGGGAGCTTCTCATTGGGAGCAGGAAGAAGGAGAATGGGGGGTCTTGGAAGCAATAGGCAAAAGTGTACAAATGGGGAAAAATGGGGTGGGAGCAATAACTCCGCGGTAGATTGCGAAATTGGGGTGGGGGTGGGGGAAGCTCTCAGGAGCCTTCAGGTGCTGCACTGGAGAACTGAGGATTTTGGTTTCTTCAGAGAAATCTACAAACATGGGGAAAATTAGTTGCTCTCTATTCATAAGAACGTAGTAATAGGGGGGAGCCTGGAAACAAGCCTCTCTCATTGGTTGAGCAGCCCCTGCCAGTTTGATGACATTCAGTTCTATTTCCCGCACTCCACCTGAAAGTATGTTCCTTTCAAGTACTGAAAGCCAGATTTTAAAGGTATGGTACATTCAGCTTGGAACACTCAACAGTGGCCACAAGACTGGAAAAGGTCAGTTTACATTCCAATTCCAAAGAAGGGCAATGCCAAAGAGTGTTCAAAACTACCGTACAATTGCGCTCATTTCACACGCCAGCAAGGTTATGCTCAAAATCCTACAAGCTAGGCTTCAGCAGTATGCAAACCGAGAACTACCGGAAGTACAAGCTGGGTTTCGAAGAGTCAGAGGAACTAGAGATCAAATCGCCAACTTTCGCTGGATTATGGAGAAAGCAAGAGAATTCCAGAAAAACGTCTATTTCTGCTTCATTGACTACGCTAAAGCCTTTGATTGTGTGGATCACAACAAACTCTGGCAAATTCTGAAAGAGATGGGGGTACGAGACCACCTTACCTGTCTCCTGAGAAACCTGTACGAGGGCAAGAAGCAACAGTAAGAACCAGACATGGAACAACCATTGGTTCAAAATTGGGAAAGGAGTATGACAAGGCTGTATATTGTCGCCCTGCTTATTTAACTTATATGCAGAGTACATCATGAGAAACGCCGGGTTGGGTGAACTACAGGTCGGAATTAAGATTGCCGGGAGAATTATCAACAACCTCAGATACCCAGACGATACCACCCTAATGGCAGAAAGCGAAGAGGATCTAAAGAGCCTCTTGTTGAGGGTGAAAGAGGAGAATGCAAAAGCTGGTTTGAAACTCAACATTAAAAAAACTAAGGTCATGGCCTCTGTCCCCATCACTTCCTGGCATATGGAAGGGGAAGAAATGGAAGCACTGACAGATTTTACTTTCTTGGGCTCCTTGGGAGGAAAGCTGTGGCAAACCTGGACAGCATAGTAAGAAGCAGAGACATCACCTTGCCGACAAAAGTCCGTCTAATTAAAGCTATGGTTTTCCCAGTAGTAATGTATGGCTGTGAGAGCTGGACTGTAAGGAAGGCTAAGCGCCGAAGAATTGATGCTTTCAAACTGTGGTGCTGGAGAAGACTCTTACGAGTCCCCAGGACTGCAAGGAGGTCAAATCAGTCCATCCTAAAGGAAATCAAGCCTGAGTGCTCCTTGGAAGGACAGATACTGAAGCTGAAGCTCAAATATTTTGGCCACCTAATGAGAAGAGAAAACTCTCTGGAAAAGACCCTGATGCTGGGAAAGAATGAAGGCAAAAGGATAAGGGGACGGCAGAGTATGAGATGGCTAGGTAGCAACACCAATGCAATGAGTATGAACTTGAGCACTCTCCGGGAGAGAGTGCAGGACAGGAAGGCCTGGCATGCTATTGTGCATGGGGTCACAAAGAGTCGGACACGACTGAACGACTGAACAACAACAAACATTCAGCTTATCTTGCTTCATGTGTCCCTGATGGACCAAAGCCGATTCCAGGTAATACTCCAACATGCTTCTCATTCCGTTGTTGTGAAGATCCCCCAGCTGGAAGCTAGAATACTTCTCCTAGAAGAGGTGTAATGAATGTATGTTCTATGCCATTGGCACCATTTAACAACCAGGCAACAGCCAGACAGCTGCATTCTAAATCTGCTGAAGTTTCTAAACAGTTTTCAGAAACACCTCAGTGCAAATCATATTACAGTAATCTAATCAACAGATTTAAAACAGAGGTATGATAGTGCTGCAAAGACAATTATGATTACAGATCTACTGCATTTTTCTATAAATTGACCTGAGCTATCCATGATACCATATCACCATGTTCCTGATAACATATTGCATTTCAGAGAACAGTGCAACAAGGACAAGTTAAATGAAATTAAAGTTACTAATTTGCATAATTTATTCTGGGATATAATTCTTTACATAGGGCACCTTGTGTTTTCTGTTTCATAAACAAGGAGATTCCAAATTTAAGCATGGCTTTAAAAAGGCACGTATTCATTCATCATGGGCAAATATTCCTCCTTTTAAAATGAACGCTTTCACATTCTTGTAGGACCTAATTCAACTTGGTAATATATGAGAGATATCATTTACACATGGCATTACTTCAAAAGCCTTAAGCCCTCTTCATACTCACTCATTACTACTTTAGTCAAGAGCATGACAGAAAAGAATACAAAGCAGGATTACTTCTTTATGCCTCAAATAGTTTATTATCTCTTGATACTGCCTGGAACATGCAAATCAATCTTCCCTTCCTCCTGAAGTTAAATGAGATGCATTTTTAAACTACAACAAACAGCAGCAGTAAGAACATTTTAAACTTAATTGCCAATTTGTGGATAATATAGCAGCTCTTTTTCATGTTGATAACTGTCAGAGCTAAATCTATATAAACAAAGTGACCTCTGAAATTCAAATGCACTTTACATGTGCAAGTGTTTGCATTCCTAGTTTATCCAAGTATTACATTCAGGATTTCCTTGCTTCTGGCTCTACTTCAGAGGTGAATTACTGTTTTTCATCACAGTTAGTTTTGCATGAAGATACTAGGTTTCTGTTTCTCTGAAGTGATTCCTTTGTACTGTAGGCATCTATATAAAATGATAAACGGCTTAAGTTAAGAGTGCAATCCTGTGGTCCCTGGGCAAGCATCCCGGGGACCATAGGATAGTTTGGATTCTCCCCTCTGAGGGGAGAGACTGCGCTCCAACCTCAGAAGCGGAAGTCGGAGATCCAACCCCCTCCCCCAACCCCTGCACAGCAGGAGCTGGCATGGAGAGAACTGCACCGGGTGCCTCTCCAAGGTTGGAAACTCGACCTCAGAGAGGGCAAAAAAGGGGGCATTCTGGTGGGCAGGGAGGAGAGGAGACTGGAGAGGCCAGGATATGATTTATCCTCAGCCTCCTCCAGCCTTCTTCCCTCCCCCTCTGAAGCGCCCTCTTGAGACTGGCTGAAAAGCTCATCTAGAGAAAAACCAAAGAAGACAGGAAGGCAAAGATCACTCGTCACACTGCTCTCACGCCTTGCCAGCTTCAACAAAAAGATTAAAACATATTTTAATCTTATCTAAACATATTTCTCAGTTCTGTATTTTCAGTGTCTGCTCTGGATCATAACAATGCAGAATTACTACCCTTTATGAGATTGGGATTAACCTAATGCTGCATGGTTACACATGAATGTTCTCCTTTTACATCATTATTCTCAGTTACCAAATTTGTAGAATTTATGGGTTTATAAATCTGAACAAATTCCACTGTGGTTCATGTACATCATTTATTATCTATTGCTGCAGTTGGTTACTTTAGAATTAATATCACTGGTGGAAAACACACTAGTGGTAATTAAGGAACATGCCATTAATAATTATTTTAGTATCTATGGTTTTAGACCTTCTCTTCCATGCACAATTTTTGTTAATAACTGCTGTGGTGCGTACAGCCTAATCCTTTTGATATGTTTAGGAGTAAAGCACTAAATAATAGCTGTGCTTCCAAATGAACAGCAAAACCTTTATATCTTTGCACTATTTAGACATCCAACACAAGAAGTTGTTGAAGCATAATTGGCTGGGTTGGTGCTATTATGCCACCAACACCTGATGCAAAATAATATCATGCCAAGCTATTATGCAGCACAGAAGTGGTCAGAGATGGGCTTTGCCCAGAACAGTAGATAACTCCTGTATGCAAATTGTTTTCACTAGTAGAGTGATGGGCACCAGCCATATATTTGGGTGAGATACAGGGTTATAACGTATTATGAAATTGTAACTGCCCTGCAGGAAACCACAACAGACTTTCCTCACTGCAAAGGCACAAGCCACTGTGCGCTATACACAGCTACGTATTGCTTTAGGATAGGAGTTCCACTTACATATCAATATTCTTTGTTTCTCAAGTTTAATACAATGGAGGGAGCAATCCTATGGCTGCTAGACAGTGGCTAGACAGCCACAGGATATGTTGTTTTCTGGGAACTGACCTCGGAGCCCATGCTCTGAGGTTGGTTCCCAGAGAACCGACCTCCCCCCACTTCTGCGCTGCCTCAGAGGCAGCGCAGAACAGTCCCATCCTCCGTGCTCGCAAGAGGAGCACGAAGTGACCAGAAAGGGGCATGGCTGGGGGCGTTCTGGGGTGGGGAGAGCGTAGCTGCCTGTATGACACATCCTATGGGTTGTACAGCAGCCTCCTTCCCTGCTCTGTCCTCCTGCGGCTAGACAGCCTCAATCAGCAGGGTGCAATATAGTAAAACTAAGGATGTTTATTACATGCGGACTTTAAGCATAATGTACTTTAGTGGAATGGGACAAAAAATGTGGGTACCGTGCTTTTGTTCCATTTCTTAAACTTTGAAGCTTGGATCTATAGAACTCTCTGCTGCATTTTCAATAAAGTTCTCAAACTGACCTCACAGTTAAGGAATACAGCCTCAACTATAAAATCTTGAACAACTGCCACCGAAGTAAACCTACTGTATCTTATAGAAAATCAGTAACTTGGTTCCTATAGCATAGGCATGGGACTGGCCCCACCACTGGAAACAAGCTTATAAAATGAACAAAATTAAGATAGTTATTGAGGGAATTATTTACATAAGTGCCATTCTTCAAATAATAGGCTGAGATTGGTTAAATGTACCTACATTAACTACGCTTGGCTATAGTTCCTAATATGCAAGAGAATCTTCCTCGGATAAATAAGCTCTCAATAGCTTTTTCCTCTGACCAGATTTCCCTGTCTTTCACCCCGGCCAGTCCCTGACAATCAGGAATAGACGCGTACAGCAGTGCTATTGCTTCCAGCTCTTCCTGCTGTGTCTGGCTTCTAGGATGATCCAGTTGTTTAAAGGACCACTTGCTAAAGTTTCTTCTGGTCAGATCTCTGCATGAAACTTTCTAGTGCTACGCTCTGCTGCCTGCTTGAAATTTCACCACAACCTCACAGCATGGCTTCCTGTTCTCCTCAGCTGTCAGATCCAGTCTCCAGGTCTTCTCCCAACTCAGCCCGGAAGGCTTGCTCCTTTTCCAGCTCTGCTCCTCCAAGCCTCTTTAGCCCTTTTCCAACTGTCAGTCACCAACGGACTTATTTTTAATCTTCTGCCCAGAACCTCTGACCAATCATGTTCTTTATGGACCTTCTACCAACCAATCGTATTTGTTGGCCCTTTGACAAATCCAAATTGTACTTTACTATCTACCTGGTACCTATATAAACAAAGACAGCTTCTCACCATAGCCATTTTCAAAACTGTCAGCTTGACGCCTCCCTTCCATAGCAACCATAACTAAGACAGGCACAACTGTCTTATGCCCAATGCACAGTAGCAAAGCAGGCTTCTGGCCCACTAAATTACATTAGAAGCTTATTCAGAGGTTGCTCACAGAATACAAACACTACAAAACATAAACAGAGAGATTAAAATACAGCTTTTCTTCACAGGGAGTAAAGCAGCAAAGATAACTTCACTAGTGCTGATACTTGCTTCAGCCAGCACAGTAACCCGAAACTACTTGAAAATGGCAGAAACAGAAACCACTGTGAAAGGGCTAGGCATGAATATCACATATTCTTTTGGCACTGAGAACACTGCAGGGCTAACACGTCTAACACACTTGCTCAAAGTGAAATCAAGGCACAGATGGAACACTGTAACTCTGAATTAACAGTATGGGAACCTTGGAAAGGCAGAAAACCACAATCTCAAAACATCTATTCTGAATTCAGAATTTCTGTGAGTACTGCACACAGCATGAAGTATCCATATCATCCCAGCCACCCATGCGTGCTTCTTTACAAATATTTCCAGAGCAGTGTGGAACTAGACTGCACTGGAGTGGATCCCACTGTTAAAAAGTAACACTTGAATCAGCCCTAATAGTTAGCTTAATATTCCATTGTGGCTGAAAATAGTCTGGATTTTACTACCACTTCCTTTCCAATTTTTGAAGATGGGAAGAAGTTATTATAAAAGCTTAATTTTGATGACCTTCAAGAAAGTTTATAGCTATGTGGGCTGGTCCAGATAGGAGTCATACACAAGCAGAAATAAATTTCTGTACTCTTATCCGTAGCTGGACAGATAATCGTATACAGAAACAGCTGCTATGTGTGAGGGATGGTTGTATCTATCAGTTTTGCTTTCTCCTACAATTGATTTTTTTTAAAATTAAAAAATCCCAAATTCTTTCCATTCCAAATATGAAGACTTTTTAGAATTTTGGTAAATTATTATCCAAACCTCACTGAAACAAAATTCTCACCATGACCCATCTGCATCAGCCAAATTCAATGGGTAATAGCTAATTTTTAGTGGTCTGTGACTGTAATAAACAATTCAACTTCAATTAAGTACAGCTTTTCACAGCATGAAAAGAACCCCTGCAATATAGCTGTTAAAGATAAGAAATCTGTCAGAAAAAAGAGGAGGCCACCCTAATTCAGGACCACTAACATGGTTGAATACACAGGGATTCAAACCCAGACTTATGAGAGCTAAGTCAAGTGTAGGTAAAGTCATGCCTGCAGGCACCATTGTTCTTCGAGACACCTTCCTTTGTACCCACTGAGACATCCTACTCCCCCCAAACTTTACTTTAAAAATGTTTTTATTTTTTCTTACTGGCAGCTGGGATTGCTTCAAAGCAAAGTGGGATCCTTTAGCTGCTGCCATCTTAATTTCCCGTGAATGCCTCTGCTCAGATTACTTGTCCTTTGTAACTAGCCATGCCCAACCATAGCAGCCATTTTATAGTTGTGCCCAGGACAGTTTCTCCAATTTCCAAATGTGCCCACCCCTAAGCACTCAAAGCACCGGCCCCAGTCCTAAATATGAAGACATTTTCAAATGTTGGTACATTCTTATCAAAAACCAATGATCAAAATTCTCACCCATCTTTACTGTGTGTGAGATTGTCAAGCTAGATTCACCAGCAGGATTGCACACATGTAGCCCAGAGTAGAAAGACTAAATGATACTGGTCAGCTGTTCATTGGGGGAGAGGCCATAGCTCAATGGTAGAGCACATGCTTTGCATGCAGAAGGTCCTGGGTTCAATCCCCAGTATCTCTAGGTAGGGCTAGGAAAGAATCCGGCCTGAAACTCTGGAGACATGCTGTCAGTCCATGTTGAGCTAGATTGACAGTTTCACCATGAGCCCTACATTGCATGCTCTTTCTCACATGAGCTCCCAAAACTGTTAGGAAAAAAAAGCAATAGCATTAACATGGACTTCAGGGGCCAATGTTTATCTGACTGTCCCTCAGTTTCTATCTACATGAGGACCATACAAAAGGGAAACTTCTATGTCAGCCTATTTCTCCAGATTCAAATAAGATTGCACCTCTGCTAAAGGAACTTCACTGGCTGCCAATAAGAGAAGTTTAAGGTTTTGTTGTTAATGTTAACATATAAAGCCCTAAACTTTATATCTTGAGAGCCAGTGCAGTGTAGTGGTTAGAGTGTTGGACTGGGACTCGGGAGATCTGGGTTTTAGTCCCCACTCGGTCATGAAGCTGACTGGGTGACTTTGGGCCAGCCACTGACTCTCAGCCTAACCTGCTTCCCAGGGTTGTTGTGAGGATAAAATGGAGAGGGGCAGAATCATGTAAGCAGCCTTGGGTTCCTTGCAAGAGGAAGAAAAAGGTGGGATATAAATGTAAGAATAATAATAAACAACTTGAGACCAGGTTACCTTATGGATAACCTCACCCCTTATGTCCCGGCCTAGTCCTTGTGGCCTCAGAAGGAGCACTGCTGACAGTGCCACACGCTCCTGAGGTACACCCCAGGAGTAGCTGTAACAGAACAGTAAGTGTTGCAGCACCCGCTCTCTGCAACCAATTCCCCATTGATGTTAGACAGGCCTCTTCAGTCTCAATCTTTAGATGTCTGTTTAAGACTCACCTCTTCGTGCAGGCTTTCCCTGAGGTGTGACCCAGCCAGTAGTTTTATTGCCAACCGACCAGTGATTATTTTATGGTATTTTTATTGTTCTTTTTGTATGGTTATACTATTATTGTTAACCACTTTGCTAGTTCACTAGAAAGTGGTATATAAACCTGTGTACATAAAATAACATAAATAAAAGTAAGGGCTGAGTCACACAACATTGTTTTTATACACACAGTGAATTCCAATCATTTTCTCGGGTACCAGCTCATGGAGGATCAATGGCTAATAGACATACAATGGCTGTACGCAGAGGCACCTTCTGTGAGAGGAGCCCTTCCATAAACAGAAGGGAGTTTCTGGATTCCAGCCCAAATCTAGAATGTGGTTTTCATCAGTAATTTGGCAAGAATATATGCTTATATGCCAAATTAGATGAGAGAATATATGAAAGCCAGCATGGTGTAGTGGTGAAAGTGTTGGACTGGGAACTGAGAGATCTAGGTTCAAGTCCCCACTCGGACATGGAAGCTCACTGGGTGGCTTTAGGCCAGTCATAGACTCTCAGCCCAACCTACCTCACAGGGTTGTTGTGAGGATAAAATGGAGAGGAGGAGGATAATGTAAGCTGCCTTGGGTTCCTTGCAAGAGGAAAAAAGGCAGACTATAAATGCAATAAATAAATAAATAAAATACAAACACATTATGACATGCTCTTTGGTTCCTCAAAATAAGTAAAAACTGTATTGTTGAATATTTTCCATATAGACAGGAGGTGAACCAGGTAGACGTACGGGAAAAATCCTTCATTGTGGCATACCATGACAGTATTAATATCATAGTTTCTGGCCTACATTTCCACTTCTTTCCTATCGTAGAAGCAAGTTCATTGCCATTGCTTATGAACGTAGCATTTGACTGCTGGGCTCACTGGTGAATTAAGTAGCCATAGAACTTCAGGTCTTCCAGTGAAATTGCATTTTCCTCTGCTTTATATTTGTCATGTGTCCTGGCTCCTTCTCAAGTAGTGTGTACCACACTGTCATTTAGAAGTAAATAAAGTGATGGATGAAAGTTGCTTGTAAACACAGGGCTTATTCTTGGAATACATCACAGTTTTTGCTGCACTTTAATTTTGGAATAAGGTTATCTTAAAATGATTGAGAGAGAATGTTCTTCCAAGTTTTTTTCCCAAGCGGCAAAGGAGGACTACAGCTGAGAACTTTTGAATTCAATAAAAAATATATTTCAACAGAGGCCTCCCTGTCATAGAGGAAAGATTATGAAGGTATTAGCAAGAACATGGATCTATCAGTGGCGATTCTGATAGGCTTGCCAAACCTGCCCATTGTGCTAAACAAATGGTTGGGGATGGGGCAGGGCGGGGGGAAATTCTCAGTGATACAATAATGGGGCTAATGGGATCAGGAATCAGATACATGTAGTTGTCATCAGATAAGATAAATCACCATGCCCCCTCCTTCAAAGTGTCATTGACAATCAGGCTCTTATGTGGAGGAACACAACAAAACTTGTTTTCCAACATATTATGTGCTTGTTCCTCAGTATGCTAAAGCAATGGTGCAAATCCCCAGGGACTTTGATGAGGTCTCACGCAAGCTATTCCTTGGCAATCTTTTGATATTATGAGAGGCTGTTTTTTGCTGCATTGTCATTGTAAAAAGAGAGTTTCTGGGGGCTGACAGAGATGCTGCAATTACAATTTATCTGCTTTTTTATTGCAAATTCCAGGAGGTCCGCGTCATTACCCTTTATGGACTCCACTGTGTGTGTGTGTGTGTGTGCATGTATGCAGGGAAATTAGGGAAAAGTATGAAAAACATAAACTAGCTTTCTCTGGCATTACTGCAAATTCAGTATGTAGAACTGAGAGCACTGTAAATGTTGCTGTGAATTTAAGTTCTGTTGTCCAAGGGTGCTTCCAGATGGAGGACTCCTAGTGCTACCAGTTAGCAGGCACTGGGCAGCTTTTCCATCTGTCTTTCCTTAATGGATTTTCTGCCATAAGAAAAAAAGATGGAAGATGTGGTGGGAAAAAAATGGGAAGGTTACAAGTGGAAGGCAACAATGTGTGGATGTCCCATGAAAGTATGTGAACGAGGCAGTGAAACTGTGCAATAAAAGCCTCCTCTGGAATGTAATGGGGATCATCTTTAGCTTTGTATTTGAATATCTCCCCTATTCCAACTCCCTAAATAAAATAGTCATACACAGCTGCCCTCTTCTGGGTCATCATTGTTGTCAGGACCGAGAAAGCTAACCATCTGTTCTGTGGTTTGTGTTCCATATAAGAGTAACTCCTGTGCATTCTGAGTACTGAGTACTGAGTTTCACACACATCCCCATTAAGGAAGACCCAAAAGTAGAAACTCATTTTCTCTTACCAATTGACCTCATTGGATTGGGGTGATTGTTTTTTCAAAACAGAAGAAAGAAAAAATAAAGAAATCTATTAATTTCCACAAATATCTTCCGATATGTTCCAAATGCAAAACCTATGAAAAAGTTAAGACGAAATACTTCAGTTGAGACTAAAATAGGCTTCAATTGATGTTCTTTTGCTTAACTATACTATGGAACATGGACTCTCATGAGTTTCTTGCTTATAAGTTTGAGATAATAAATGCTTCTGCTATTCAAAACACACCATGTCACTTTTAATTTATTTCATTACCTTTCCATTTGAAATTCATACTAGCGCCAGTCTTTGCCTGTTTCTTGTACATATTCATTCTCCTCTATGGATTGTGAGCTCATACTTTTCATGCACCTCCTCACAAAATAATGCAGCGTATTGCATCCACCAATAACTTTGATATTGGTCAGATCATCATGTTCCAACAAAAATAGGGTGGGGGAGGGAACCCACAAATTGAATTGTGAAGTGGTTACATCAGAGAACAAATCTCTCCATCCATCTTTCCCCACAAAGTTAGCAGAAGGTTTATATGGAAAATAGGTATATTCATGCACAATCAGCTTGAAAAAGTTTTTAAAAGAAAAAGGATAATGAAAGAGGAAGACCAGAGCTGGCGTTAGGGGTTGGCATTGTTGGGCATTTGCCAAGGCCACTTATCAAGGGGGGGGGGCAATCTCTGGAGGCTTGTCTTTGCTACTTCTCTTCTTTGCCCCCCACCCCAACCCCAAGCTTTGAACTGGCACTGAGGGGCAATAGCTGGGGAAAACAACATCAGCCCTCTTCAGGAGTCAGTATGAACATGCAAAGGGACTCTCATACACAAGCACACTAGCCCCAATCCTTTGACCCTAAGTTTGTGTCCCCATGCCCATGGAAGGAGTCCTATGCACATGTATCCCACTGTGTGTATGGCCCCGTTAAGGCTGGTGCTAATTGTGCGTTAACGGGGGCTTGGCATGTCGGCATCCAAAGGGCAGGACTACCTTATTCATGGATAACAGTCTCTTTATGCATTTGTACTGAGCACCTGAAGAGGGCTATAGTGAGATGCTAATCCAAACTCATTGTGGGGAGGTGCATATCCCTTTAATGACAATTAGTGTAAGATATGTGGTGAGGATATGTGACAGCATGAGCTCCTTGTGTGATTATCAACATTGCACAAAAAACCCACAACCCACTGCAGACCAGCAATACTTGCAGTGATTTCCAAATAATGCTTGCTCAGTTTCATCTAGACTATAAATATTTCTATTTATAGGTTTTAACTGTACAAGTTTTTAAAGTTGTAAGCCGCCTTGAGTCCCAGTATTGGGAAAAAGGAGGGATATAAATATAATAGTAGTAGTAGAATCATAGAATAGTATAGTAGGGTTGGAAGGGGCCTACAAGGCCATCGTAGTAATAATATTAATAATAATAGACCACTGAAACCCCCATATATATTTCTATACTTTTTTCAGTATGAATACCATAATAACCATATCTTTGTGGGTCAGGGGTGGCAGGGTCAGTCTATATTTTATTTCTTTCCTTGAGAGTAAAGCTAAACTGGCCCTTATTTTTAGATATTATAATAATACCTTCCTGACAAGGGATGTAATTCTCATAATTTCCAACTTTGGGCTTTTGAACCTTTCGTAGAGCAACTACTGTTTTTGAACCTCTACTGTTTATCACTGTTGGTTACTAAACTATGATCCAAAACCATGATCCAAATCCAAACCCTCGGATAAAAGGTTGGCATTGTACATGGGTTGGACTTAATGAATATGATAAATCTGAGCACTCTTTGCCCACTATACTAGTTATTTTTTTAATTATTTATTTTCCATATTGGCCATATATCCATTTCCAAAAAATAGAATTTGTAATTCCCCATATTACACTGTAGAAAAAATGGCACCACTAGATATAATCACTGGTCATAATCAGAGCTACTAGGTGTATTTCTTTACAGGAATTAATACCAGAGTTAATATAATATCAATGACAATTGCTTGTGTATGCCCTGCTAAACCTTCATAACTGGTGGCACTCTCAAACATAGAAATGCTCTCCCTTGTACCATGGGTTTATAACAGCGATTATGTATAGCTATAGCAGAACTTGGTTGTGGACCCAAAAGGGGGTCATAACTCAGGTGGTATACTACCAGTGGTGTAACACCTATAAAATTGGCTGCATGCATGCCTATTCCTTTTCTCAGTATTATTAATTGAGAATACCGCTAACCACATTTGTACAGTGTACATTTAGCTCCTTGTTGGTTGGTTATTTATTTGAAGTATTTTTATGCCGCTCCTCAGCCAAAAAGGCTCCCAGAAGGATTTACATATCATCTTTTAGGCTTACAGTCTAAAAAGACATGACACACAAGGAAAAAGGAATGGGGACGGAAGAGGGGGGGATTAATTCTTTCAGCAGGAGGAATGGCCCACCTTTCCTCTCTTATCTCCCTCAGCACAGCCTGCTGGAATGGCTGCTGGTGGTGGCAGTTGAGGGAGGGGGAGCCTTTATGAGGGTAGAAGTAGTGGGAGCTCTGACAAGCACATGGAACTCACATTCACAAGGACATATTTGTTGACTTTGTGAAGCGGAGGAAGCTCTAAATGGCTTCCCTTTGCATAAGCAGCACCCTACTTCTTCATAGTAGTACTCCGAGACCCACTTGTCAAAATGCTGTGGTGCACATTGGGATGGGTGGTAGTGTTTTGGATTCAGGATGTTGTGCTATAATAAACACACTTCTTAAGGTGAAAACGTGGCACAGATTAGGACAAACTGCATTAAAAAAAATAAGGCCCCAATGCTACCTGGATAGTCACCAGACTCCGAAATCAGAGGCTGCCAATTACCCTATGCAGGGTGGCTGGAGCTTGGAGGGGATCCCCTCCTCTGTGCTCCAGATTCCCCTGCATTTTTGCCTAGACGGGCGATTTTGCCTGTCTAGGCATGGCTTCGGGTAGGGGCAGGGAAGGGTCCTAGAGACCCAGTAGGAAGCTGCATAAAGCAGCTTCCACAGTCTCCCCCTGCCCCACCCCTGGGACCGTCCCCTTTCCCCCATTTCTGTGCTCTGTTTCCGAGCGCAGAGACGTAACTGGCGTGGAAAGAATCGCAAGGGGGTGGGGGAGGGGGCCAGGAATGCAGTTTCTGGAAACCAAGGTCAGAGCCCTGGCTCCAACCTCAGTTCCCAGAAACTGAACAATCCTATGGCCCTCTAGACAGTGTCTAGTGGCCATAGGATTGCTCCCTCCATAGTTGAAGACCAAGGAAAGTTTCACCTCAGTATATCAGAAATGATTCACTTTTTATTTCTCTTTGGGCTATGACATTCAAATCACCAAATCCAAAAACAGCAGGCACTCTTCTAGTTAATGACCTTTCTCTTCTCTGCACAGGCCTGTTTGCAAGAGTACACAGACACAAGTGGGCACAAACACATTTAGCTTCAGCACCCAGCAAAAGCTTATTTTGCAAAGAAACACCAAGTGTTAGTTGTTGAAACTATTTTGTGCATTCCCACAAACAAATGACACTATTCAGAATATGTCCTTTCCGACCAGTAGATAAAGTCTTTGGTGTTGACAATGCTAATATTATATGCAAAAATATATTTTGTCTTTGTATTTTGCAGATTTTTATTGCTTTATATAAATTGCCCAGCAGGGACTCATTTTGAGAAAGAAGCTAATTTCTCAGGACTGCAGTGAACAGGGTCAGGATATTAGTTTTGCGCCGGCTTTATGGATTACTTAAGGAAGGAATATGAAAAGAAAACCATTTTCTGCGAGCCTCATGCATGCATAAGTGAAGTAGGTCCAGAAGATTTTAGAAGTTATTTCGTGCATTGCTTCATAAGGTGACATCCTGAATGAATATTGTACAATGATTTTAGTGCAATTTCTGCTTCTGCATCTTTTAAATGTTTCAGCATTCACAAGATACTGTGGTATGACTAAGTAGAACCTGTCAAGGAAAAAAACCCTTCTTTTATGGCTAAAATTATACTCCTGTGACCACTTCCCTTTACCATAATTCAGGATAAAATAAGGAGCAGACATGTTCAAAAATAGTTGCAGAGCAGGTTGCAAGGAGTCAAAACTTACTTCAGTGATTTATTCTTAAGTGTTACGGATACTACATCTTTGCACAATTGGTATCTGCAGGGTGAGGGTCTAAAATTAGACTGAAAGTGAATGAAGTATTAATTACAGTGCTTAAGCGAATAGAGATATGTGCAGCTTTTCTAGTAAATGTTTCATGAGGTTGATACTGCTCTTGCAAATGTCTTTTTCCACTTAATGGTTCATCCAGCAGTGTTAATTTTATTTCTTTCAGCTCATTTAACCACGCTGTCTACCTTGTTTGAAAGGAATTTTCTCCAGAACGTATCCTTTTAAAGATCAACTACAGATAAAAATCTTCCATTTAACAGTATGGTACTGTAGACATATAAAACAGTTTCATTATGAGATAACAGTATGTAAGTCCTAGAGATGAATGCTTAAATACCTGTTATTGAATAGTTGATTTGGTCAGGAAAGGGCATTTCATACTTTGCAGCAGCCAATCTGGCAATCAGATAAGCATAGAAATTCTCAAAGCTATCATGCCTGTTAGCTTTGGGTAGTAATATTTTCAGTTACCCTGATCCTGATTCGGATGCCCATCCACGTCCTACCGAACTGGCTGGATGTGTCTTTTGATGCAAATGACAAGCCCATCCAAAGCAAGCACTTGCTATGCTATGCATGACTAGCAGCCTGCAACTACAGTTGGATCTACTACAGCAAAGTTACGGTTGGAATTGCGTGTATAGGCTTAGTTTATAAGTAAGCCTAGTTTTCAGATGGCAGCAGTCCAGCAGTTTTAGAAAAACCATACTGTCTTTTGTTTTCAAAATGCTGTTGCAACTACTAGTTACGTATGAGCATCTCCATCTTGGCTTTTTAAAAATGTTCTTCTATACAATTATTAGCAAGTAGGACTCATTTTCAATCACAACACCCCTGGATTTCTTTTATTACGATATATTAATGTCTGCTCCTAATTACTGTTTTTAAAAGGAAAGCCATGTTTCCAGTCCATTGTATCCAGCTTAGGTATTTTTAGAAAATAGCTACATGTCATTCCAGAGCTGTTAGGTGCAAGGAAGGCTGATTAGAAGAATATATGCACAAGGTCTGGTAGAAAGTGATCTAGCCTGCGATGGCTGCACTCAGCACTACTCTTAGTAATATATGTCTGAGGTGCAGGTACTAATGGTAGAAGGTTATCTGACATTCAACCCTTGACTACACAATTTTTCTCATCACCTCTTATTCAGTCTTACAAGCCTGTCACTCTGAACAAAAATAATTTGCTATCAACCTTCTGTTTCCTTCTCGTACACCTGCTTTTATGCTTTCCACCGTGTTTTTTTCCTCCATGACTGGAGCACTGTCATCATCTTTATCCATCAACCAAGCACCATTGCCTCCTTCAAACCCCTTTCAAAGCTCCCTTCTTCACAATCATTTCCCAAACCACTGTAGTGGTTCTGCACTGTTCCTGTTCTGCACTGATCTTTCCACTCCTTTGCAAAATCCTGTTCTCTCCCTCCACCATTGTTCTGTCTGTGTTATCATATAAGGGTGTCCACTTGATGGAGATGTTCTGTCACTTACTATTGATATTTCTAAGCAGCTTTGTTGTAGATGGAAGGGGCTGTTGAAATGCTTCCTGTCAAAGAGCAGGAAGACAAATTTGCTTTAGTTAATCCCTCAATAGATTTTGGGATGAGTCTTTCTCATAGGATTTATGGCCATCTGCTCTTTTGATTTCCAGTCCTTTGAGAGGAAACTCTGACATAAATTTACACAACTCTTAAGATAATGTCTTATTGTCAGTTTGATTTTTTTTTTAAGCAAGCAAACAGCATAAAGGAAATGATTATTCCAATGAAGTAGGATAGTTTTGTGACTAGAAAGACAAATCTGGAGAGGGACTACAGAGAGAGTTCTCAGAAAGGAAAGAAGTTGTGGACAGCAAGGCAGCTCTTTCAGTAGATAGCCATCCTCATAGGTGCTCCCATATCCATTACTCCATCTCTTCCAATCACTTTTTTTTAAAGACATTTAAAAAACATCATTCAAAATAATCAGAACAAGGAGAGGAATATGTAAAATGGAGGTATACTTTAAAAACAAGATAGATGGTAAATAGCTGGGTTGGTTCCAGGATCTGCCTTCCATTAATGGAAGGGCTCTGCTCATGGAAAGTGCCTCAGCTCACCCCATTCAGCGATGTCCTTTGACACTCTGTGTAGGATTTTCAGGGCACTGGAGGGGCTGCCATGGGGAGGGGGTAGTAAAGTCTGCTTCTGCCAGCACATGCCTTAGTCTGGATCCAACTTTTTCCTTGATACAGCATTGTGTTTCGAGAAGAAAGTGGCATTGGGTAATAAAATCTGTGTTTAGTGAAACAGTGGAATTGGTTCTGCATATATTCATTTGATGTTCACTCACCAGATTCTGTTCTCAATTATCCCTTGGTCTGGCTTGTAGGGTTAGTTATCCCAGATCTAGGCACTCTCACGTTCTTTAATTTAGGACTGTGAGGTCCTTAGGGACAAGGTCAGGTCTATTTTACTTACTTACTTACTTACTTACTTAATGCGCTTATGAAACTCTTGTAAAGTGCCATGCAGGCACTGATGAAGTTGTATAAATAATGAAATAAATAATAGTGGGAAAACATTCAACTCTGGAAATCAAAGGCATGTTCATCTGTGAAAACTGGACTTCATATTTCAGTTTGGGATATTCTAGCAAACAAATGATACAGAGAACATTAGTGAGTTATTGTTCTCGAGTTATGTTTCAAAGTGGGACATGTGTGTTTTCACCATGAAGACATGGATCTATTCATGTCTCTGCATTGAGACTACACACAGCTCTCCATGGGGGAGATGTATGGACTCACTTTTCAACTGATACAGAAGAAGCAAGAAAACAGGAAGCTCACTCCATTCTGCAGTTCTTAGAACATTCAGATTTGCTCATTTGTGCTCTAGTTATTGGGGGAAAGCTAGGGGTCCTTAATGAAATCCACAACCTTCATCTCCCAATTACCCTGTTTTAACCAAAGTCTTCTTTTAAAAGTATCAAAGGGAAAGTAGCAAAAAGAGTAACAAAGGGGGAGTAGAAAAAGGCATTTTTTAAAATTGTTCAATCGGTGTTCATATATTTGTACTTGATGCCATGGGAATATTTGTTAGTGAAGGCAAAGGATTTATGTTTAAGTTACATGTTTCTTTAATTCAAGCTGTGGGTTGTACTTCGGGCCTGAATGCAGTCTTTTTTCTATTTGTCATGAACTGTGAAGCCTTAGCTGTTTGTGAGGATTTTTGCTTACACGTAATTCTTCCATTTCCTTGTCCCATATTTGAAGCCCATTAATTAATTTATTTTTTCTGTGAAACAATCTTTGGAATTCAGTGATGCAGATGGCTATGAACTAACCCTTGGTATTAATAAAGACAAATTACCAAC